>NC_139349.1:39199538-39799538 GCF_055883805.1 Amblyomma maculatum | reverse complement strand
CCTTTTCAAGGCACGAAACTACACAAACATTCATACCAGATCATCATATTGTTGCATTTCTCATACGTCATGACTTCCGGCTCAGCATTGCTAACTGGGCACCAAAGTAATCCGCCTTAGTCTGATCTTGTTGTCTGGATCCATTAGGAGGGAGGGCCCTATGAAAGAAAGAAATAACCTACTTCTTAACACTGCTGTAATTAATTTAAAACTTCTACAAGATCTCTGTTTAAACAGCTCTTAAAATATCAATTATCTATGATTACCTATATTTCGTCGCACTGTGTTGAACTGTATTCTATCCCATTGCAGTTGGTTTCGGGTTGTGGGGTTTAACGTACCAAAGGCTATGCTAGACACCGTAGTGGACGATGCGTAAAATTTCGACCACCTGGGGTTATTTAACGTGCACTGACATCGCACAGCACACGGGCGCCTTGCTTTTCGCCTCCATCGAAAAGTGGCCGCCACGGCCAGAATCCGATTTCGCATCCTTAGGCACAGCAGTCGAGCGCCCGAACCACTGAACCACTAAGGCGGGGTCAATTTCAGTTTATATTGTTGGACTGGTGTTGAGGTATTGAAACGAAAATTTAACCTGAAAAACAAAAGACATTAAATAAAAGCTAACAAGTAGAACAAAGGGTCTGATCAAGTGTTTCATATCCTGTTTTTCAATATTCATAAACGCAAGAAATTGACAGAGGGTGCAAAGTTTTAAAAAGTTGAATACATACCAGGATAGGAAACTCAAGCTTCATATCGAACGGAAGTATTATAAACACGGGAGTACTAGTCTAATCAAAGGCCGTCAAAGATTTGATTAAGAAACACGCGATTTGAACCCTCTCAGAGCTCTTCAAACGGTGAAATAGACAAAACTAAAATAAAAAATACATATGCCTACCATAAAACCTTAACACCGGTCCCCTTAACGGAGGAGACCGTAATACTTGTGCACTGAAAAGTAATTAACAGGGCAGCAAAGCCTTAGCGAGTGCAAATAGTACCTCAATAAGAGGCTGTGTACAAATGCTTAGCCACCGTAATTGCGGTTCGGGTGCTGAAATATCCTGCACCCTTTCAGCCATCATCCTCCCGTCTATATGCACTCATGTTCTCAGAAACGACGGCACGGTGTACGCGGTCCTCCAGACTCTAGTACTGAAATCCGTGCTTCTCAGCCTTTCGCTGATTTTCTTGGCTGCTGCCTTTTTGGAATTTGTTTCTGTGTCCTATCAGGGTACCTTTGTTCATGTTCTTTGGTACTCCTGTACGTTGCGCCCGCTATTGGAAATACTACGTTACACACTTATTTCCTATTATTCTCCTGGCACTTCCATAAACACGTGACAGTTTATCTCCGTTTCCTCGCTATCTGACCTGATGATATCGCCGGTAGGTAGACATGGAGGTAGACAGCGCAAAGCATTTGCACAGTCATTGCTATTTTATCCTGACCAACGTGACGTCTCCAGTATTTTAAATCTTCCGCTAACAGTAACATTTCCTGCACTGATGCAGACTCGTAATTGACAATCCGAGTTGTTCGTTTGAGATGGGAATTTTGTTTTTCCCAGGCATTCTTATAGTCCGTGTCACTTTTGCATTAGCACTACTAAATTATCGCGGT
The DNA here is from genome assembly GCF_055883805.1 of Amblyomma maculatum. Taxonomy (NCBI): domain Eukaryota; kingdom Metazoa; phylum Arthropoda; class Arachnida; order Ixodida; family Ixodidae; genus Amblyomma; species Amblyomma maculatum. The sequence goes on along the minus strand of NC_139349.1, from coordinate 39,797,905 downwards.
ATCACGTGTCTGGAGTAGCAGACTAGATAATTTATGACTGGGAAAGAACTCAACCTATTTCCTTGGCGATTTAATGCGCACAAGCAACGATCAAAGTAACTTAGCGATCCGCGCAGTGGGCAAACTTCAGCAGACTTTTTTAATGCTCTCTGGCAGTTGCAGTCCCCGTAATCTTTCGACGGCTTTGTCTCTCACTGTACAGGTTAGTGACACTGCATAAACAACAGTGGACAAAGTACCGTTGATAAGAATATTCCGTTCGCAAAATCAAGTGAGGTAGAAACCAGATAGCCTAGGCAATCACAATTTACTGGCATATTTGTAAGACATTGCTGTACATGGGTGCGGTAGTTAAAAAATAGTATAATCAATGCAGGCAAACCAAAATTGATGCTATGGTTGTTAAGAGTTACCATTTTTTTCTCGAAACGTGTTTCCTTGCCTACCATGGTCTAGATCTTTCAGCTGGGATTTCAACATATGACGTCTTGTCTCTTCCTGAAACACATAATCAGTCAAAGGCTTGCAGTGCCGACGCAACTAAGCCTAGGTCCTTAGGATTTAGTCTAGACCACACGCACATGTAAACTTGGGAAGCCAAGTATCGACGAAACTGAAGAAAAACAGCTATAAAGTGAAATCTGACAAATGCGAACGGCGCAAAGACATACGGCATGTCAGCACCAAAAACGTAATGTATGATTTGCATTGCGAGAAATGGGGAAAGTGCACAAACTGGTTTGGCGCGTGTACATTTCACTCTCTCATGTCACGGCGTGTAGGTGCGCATCAAATCAGAGAAGTGCATATGATAAATGGCAGCTTCCGGGCGCGTGGTGTTGTTTTTTTTTTTTTTGCAAGTCGTCAATATTTCCTGTTCCTGTGTTGCCTTTTTGACAGCTGGGCCTTACGGCGGCCCCGCTGTAATACTTATGGTTATAAATCAGGAGTCAGGGAAGGTTTGCGGAACCGCACAGCTGAGCAGGTGCGAAGCGGAGGTGCATATTGGCTTCGTGAAAGGGATATGCAAATCGGACGGTGGCCCCGTAGCTCGTCATCAGCACCGACACCCCAGTGAACTGAAGACACTGGAAGAAAACTTTGTGCGTACACTTACAAATATAGACGCCTGTCGTGGTCACAAAGCAGATACAGAATCTCTAAGAAATCTAAATGTACTTTCATACGTGTGGTTTTCTCCCTACAGATGTTCCTTCAGTATAAACCGATACCCCAGGACGTCGTCTGCTTTCAAAAAACGAGATGCGCGCCGTGTAGAGCCTTTTTACGTGACGTCAACTGCACTACACGCAACATGATGATCATCATTCTAGTCGTGTGCATGCACAAGAGGTCGTGCCGCCACCTTTAGCGCCAACTACTCTGGGCAGCATAGCGGAGCGAGGACAGAGAATAAGCGAGTGCGAGAGCGGCCGTCCTGCCAGGTTTACATGCACGATGTTTAGAATAAACGTATGTTCTCAGAACAAGTCTGGATTACGTTGAAAACGCGACGTCTTGAACCGGTGAGCTCCGGTTCAAACTGACCCCGGTGTTACGCACTGATTACTGATAGTTTCTGATACAGCGCAACAGACGCGGACGATAGAAATGGACAGAAACAAAACACACACAGGCGCTGACTTACAACTGACAGATCCAGTTACAGGTGCTCTATGTAGAGGAAGGTGCCTCAAGCACGGTCAAAACGGTCGATGTTAAGAAGCACGATGTCCACTTTGCGATCCAAATTGGCGGAAAGTACAACCATTCATTTCATAGCCCACAAATATCAAGACACGGACGCAGTCTTGAGCACAGTCATATGCGAGATGTACATAGAAGATTTCTCCCCGGCTTATCAAACTCCAGCACCTGGAGAAAGAAGCTCATCGCTCTCTCTCTTTCTCTCTCTCTCTCTCTCATCCACAACACAAGCAGAGGTCTAAACGTTGCAGATCGTGTGCGCAAGAATATAATTTGCCTGGCGAAGGAACAGGGTTACTGACGTCGTAATATAGAACCAAAGCAATACCCACTTTCTAAGTATATACTAAATATATTAAAAATTTGTGAAAGAATGAACCAGGAACAGTCAGCTTGGAAACACGCGGAAATCATCATTATAGTGAGGCTGAGGAAGACACCGGCTATGCTCGATAGCGAACTCTTTAGCGAACAGTATAACAACGCTTTCTGCACACACCGTGCATGGGTTCGGCCGACATAAAGCTCGGCCTTTCATCCATCAAGCAGACAATTCTTAAATTAAAGGGCGGTATTGCGCGCGCTTCTGTTTTTGTTTTTTTCCTTTGCATTGGAGAGATGACAGTTCACTTCTTTGTCCTTTCCTCAGCTTTCGTGTCATATGCATCGAATTGTTTTCATCGTCCCTTACATTCATTTGTAGTTTTTTCAGGTGCAAGAGAAAACATCGGCCATCATCGCAATAAGGGCATTTTCGTCCTCTTTCTCTAATTCGGACAGGAGACTATCCCGATTTTTCAAACTTTATTGGGAATTTAAGTCACCTATCATTGCTTTCCTCGCTTTTGTCCCATCGGCACTCGACGTTTGCCCCTGCGCCTTTCCCGCAGCACAGTACTGTGACGCGGAATGCATGGACATTTCTCCAGGCTCCCCTCTCACTTGTCCTTGCCGAGCGGTGAATGCCCCAACCGCCCGCAGCATAGAGAGCCTCGAGGGACCGCCTACGCATCGCCGGGTGATGGTTCCTCTTGCACTGACATTTTTTTTTTGCGATGTTTATTGCCTCGGGGCATAAAAAGAATAGAATGAAAGATGAAAAGTACGGTCAAATAAATGAAAAAAGGCGACTGACCTCTCCGCGTAATCGCTTTTTCTTCGCTAATCCTCAGCAGCCGATCCGCCGATCCGACTGCTAGCATTAAAAACCAAGCGCCAACATTTCATCACGTCAGCATCACCAGTTTCTTCAGTACACAGGTCTAATGCCGGTATGAAGATGACAGTAGATGATTTATAGGCAGAAGGGTCAGTGAACCATATGCTGTGCTGACTCAAGGAGCCAGCACAAGCCGGCTGCAACTAGGCGGACGAGCGGATTGCCCCTCGGTGTCATCCTTACTAGATTATCTCTCCGCCTGTGTTCCGTGCTGCTACAGATATATGCTTATTGAATGTTTTGTTTCACGCAGTCAGATAAAATAAGACCGCTGAAATGAAACACGATGTCATAGAGATCATGAGCGTCATGTCATGCTAGAAAAATAAAAACAGAATAAGGAAAGGTTCAACAGGGCTACACCTAAGTAGACAAAGCGAAAGCGCACGATTCCTCCATTAATGTCTGCGAACCTCAAGGACACACAGGAAATATAGCGCTCGACAACGACACATGACGAGGACAGAAAAAAACGCTTCTGTCTGTATGATTTTTGTGTGACGATAAACCGACGCACCCTAGTATTCTTCCAAGACTAGATTACAAGAAGATGTTGTGGGCATTTTAAAAAAGGAGATCCCAGGAAACCAGTTGTGTGAAGAGGAAGAACCAGATGTGCGAACCAGAAGCGAGCGCAGCCGGCTCCGTGCGCCACATGCACGAAGAGGAAGGCGGCGCGGAGGCCACGCGCCGCCAGGCATGTTCAAGGCCATGTGAAAGACCAACCAAGCTACTGAAGGGCGCAGTAAAGATTTCGCTTTAATATCCGCTCTCTGCGGCTTAAATGAGTCGAATCAGGGCGCTAAAATAACAACACTCTCTGAATTATAGAGCTAGGTTCAGTTCAGTTCAGTTCAGGCGTTCAGTCGTGTCCGACTCTTCGTGACCCTATGGACCATGTCACGCCACGCTTTCCGGTCTCTCACTATCTTCTTAACATCACATAGCTTCATCTGCAATGCCTCGAGGATGCCATCTAGCCATCGCGTTCGCTGCCTACCCCTTCTCCGGCGACCCTCAACCTTTCCCAACATCAAATCTTTCTCCAGCGACTCCTCTCTTCTCATCAGATGACCAAAGTAGCTGAGCTTTAACTTTAGAATTTGACCCTCCAATGAGCAGTCAGGGTTTATGGTCGACAATATCGACTGATTTGATCTTCTGGCAGTCCAAGGAACTCTCAAGAGTCTTCGCCAGCACCACAATTCAAACGCGTCAATTCTTCGGCGGTCAGCCTTTTTCACAGTCCAACTCTCGCATCCATACATCACAACTGGAAAGACCATAGCACGAGTTATACGGATCTTGGTTGGCAGACTAATGTCTCTGCTCTTTACTAGGCGGTCAAGGCTAACCATTGCTCTCTTTCCCAGAAGCAGGCGTCTCCTAATTTCATGGCTGCAGTCTCCTTCCGAGGTAATCTTGGAGCCCAAGAAGAGAAAATCTGTCACAGCTTCCACTTCTTGTCCCTTGATGCTCCAGGACTTGATAGGGCAAGACGCTATGATCTTTGTCTTTTTAATGTTCAGTTTAAGCCCAAACTTCTCACTCTCTTCTTGTACGCGCATCAGAAGTCTCTTGAGTTCCGCTTCACTTTCTGCCATTAAAGTGGTATCATCCGCATATCTAAGGTTGTTGATACGTTTTCCAGCAATCTTCACTCCAGCTGAAGACTCGTCCAAACCGGCCTTCCTCATGATGCACTCTGCATATAGGTTAAATAGGCAGGGCGACAGTATGCAGCCTTGCCTCACCCCTTTCTCAATCGGAAACCAATCAGTAAGACCATGCCCAGTTCTGACTGTGGCCTCTTGCCCTTCATACAGGTTCCTGAGGAGACAGATGAGGTGAATTGGAACTCCCATCTCTTCGAGAGCTTGCCACAATCTGCTGTGATCTACGCAGTCAAACGCTTTCGCATAATCAATAAAGCAGAGCTAGGAGGGGGCTTCTAATGTGTTTTTGAGTAGTTTTTATACAAAAAAAAATCATTAAGTAACCCCCCTTATATTCCCCTATCTATGGTTCCCAGTGCAAGACCCTCAGCTTGTTGTAGGACCCTGCCGAAGCGCCTCGGACACAGGACATTTGTTAACGGTATGAAGTGGGAAGAGCTTGCATGACGAAGGGTTAAACGAAGTAAACCAATGGGATTAGGAGTAAGAGGAGGCACAGCTCTTTTTTTTCATGCCTTGATTTTTTAGAGTGCAAAATTTCAGATGCTTACCAGCTGCGTTGAAACTTCGACAAGTGCACTTTTTTCTCGCTAGATAGCTTCATACTGGCAAAAGAAATGTTCCACTTTTTTTACTATCCGCAACCGGGAAAGAAGAAATTTTGGGCAAACAAATAAAAAAAAATGAACTCGGCGAAAGCGACACACGCTGCCTTTTTCATATGTAGCCATCACGTTTCTTATGGCTGGCGTTATTTTTTTCATATAGATAAATAACAAGTTCGGTAAAAAAGCTCGCGTATGGTGGTCAAATTGCTACCATAAATTAGTTTGCACCTACGCAGGCGACTATATATGTAGCAATAAGAAGTGAGCTCTACGTGTACCTAAATGTCATGAAGAGGATGTTTCATAGTTCTACATACTATAAACAAGATCTAGGATGTACGCGATACCGACATCTTCGGGTAGCTCTAGAGACAAATATTTCGAAGCAAATGCGACAGTTGGGAACAATGCGCGGTGCTGTATCTTCAGCTAGTTACGGTAGTTTAAGTTTCGCGTTTCAAATTGAGCGGCTTTTGCAATACTGTAACTTTAACTTGCTCTTTGCGGAGATGTGAACACAAGAAAAGGCAACTGCAAAAAGAAAAAAAAGAAAAAAAAACAGCAGTGCAGTGACAAGGCAATTATTAGGGTTGATTGTTTGGATCCGGATTGTTTGGTCGCAGATCCGGACCATGAAAAGGAGATAACAAGAAGAATAAGATTGGGATGGAGCGCATTTGGCAAGCAGTCGCAGATTATGACTAGCAGCTTACCGGTATCGCTCAAGAGGAAAGTATACAACAGTTGCATCTTGCCTGTACTCACCTATGGGGCTGAAACGTGGAGGCTAACCAAGAGAGTTCTACTTAAGTTGAGGACAACCCAGAGGGCTATGGAACGAAAAATGGTAGGGGTAACATTAAGAGATAGGAAGCGTGCAGAGTAGGTCAGAGAAATAAGTCAAGTTACCGACATTCTAGTAGACATTAAGAAGAAGAAATGGACATGGGCAGGACATGTAGTGCGAAGAGAGGATAACCGATGGTCGCTGAGGGTAACAAACTGGATTCCAAGGGAAGGAAAGCGTAGCAGGGGGCGGCAGAAAGTTAGGTGGGCGGATGAGATTAAGAAGTTCGCAGGGGTCAAGTGGATGCAGCTAGCACAGGACCGGGTTATGTGGAGAAATATGGGAGAGGCCTTCGCCCTGCAGTGGGTATAATCAGGCTGATGATGATGATGATGATGATGATGATGATGATGATGATGATGATGATGATGATGATGATGATGATGATGATGATGATGATGATGATTGTTTGGAAGGCTGTGCAATAAACGTCGCGATGCTTTGAAGACGAAAAATAGGCGACAGAAAGTAACTAGACAGAGACTAGATCCCAGCAAATACATTCCAACTATTAAATAACACTGAGGTAACGTTATATTAAGAGTGCCGCGTATCGGGCAGAAAAAAGAGTAACAACGTATCATGCTGAAAAAAAAATTTAAATTTAATCAGAACTTGGTCGAAGTAGAAAAAGACAAAATTAGCGTAGATTATTGGGCTAGTTGGTGCATGGTACGTGCAGGAACGCATTTACAAGGAGAAGAAATACAACTTATTCCTTGTGAACGCGTATCTTTCCCCTGGTTTTTTCAAGCACGACATCGAAGCATTTTATTCAATGTTTGATGCAAAACAAAAAAAGAACGGTATAATTCTGGCGGCTGCTTAGAACCACAGCTTTAAGCCCAGGCCGCGTCTTTTTGTCCAGGTAAGCTTTTCGCAGCGGAGGGCGGAGCTTCAGCGCTGTTTTGGGGCGCAAAGAGGCCGCTAATGAACGCCGCCATCTGCGAAGAAAAACTGCCTCCTTCACGAGTCTGCTGAGGAGATCTTAACTACAAGCTGCACCGCAAGCTGAAAGAGCAAGCAGTCTTCATTATTTATCCGGTTCCCCCAAAGCGATACGTTTAAAAGAGCGCGGAAAAAGTGCTCCGAGAAGCTTTGTACTCGCTCTGTCGCTGCGGTAAAGGTGACCCTTATTTCAGTCAACGACAGCATGCGAAACAGGCTCTTAGAGCGAAGAGTACGCTGTGTTCCAGCGATGAGCAATGAATGAAGCTTATGAAACGAGGAGTAACATCGCCTAGTTGTTTATGGCGCTATTCTCTTTTACGTAATGGAAAAACGGTTTTTAACGGGCCCTCTTCCGCAGTTTCTCCTCTCTGTCTCTAGTACTTCCCATTATTACGAAACAACGGTTGATGCCTCTATACGTAATGTGTGGCTCTTCGGCATTTTTCACTAACGTGCTTCTTGCAAGTAAATATGAGAGTTGCTTGCTCTTAAAAGACCAAAAAAAGAATTGTGATTATGCTGAAAGGAAGCCATTTCAAGGAAGTGTTTTCAATATGCCGCCGACAGCGTTCAATGCGCTTTGCGTTTCATATCATAAAAACATTTTATTTTGGCAATAAGTTATGTTTCTCCTCATCATAGCAGAGGTTCAAAGAATTATTTCTCCTCATGATAGCAGAGGTTCAAAGAGTTATTTTTATTCTGTATTTTCATGAAGTCCTATAAGAAAAATTATTTGTTTACTACAGGCAAATCTTGTTTGCCTAAGCACGAAAGTATTCTCTCTGAAATGCGAACCTATTAAACTTACAAAGTAGCTTAAAGCTGCGCGCAGGCAGCTTTCTTTATTAGTAGACTCGAGACTTGCATAAAATGGCTCTATACTGAATATGCGAGACATAATATATTGGGCGGCGACACGCACGAGGGACGTTCGTAAAGTTCGTATTATTGGCATGAAAACACTGAGATAAAAAAGGGATATTTACTTCTGTAACGGTTGGACGAGCTGCAACAATAATTCCCTGCAGACCTCGTACCTTTAAGTGTCCCCGGGAAAAACTCGCCTTGAGCAATCGTTTCCATGTTGTCCCGGCATTTTTATCCACGCAGTGTGTTTTTGTGAGTGGGAAAAAATAAACAAGTAACTTGGTGCGAAGTCAGCTGAAAACGAAGAATGAGACAATATTTTATATCCAAAGACGTCGAAATATGCAACCACCACCTGTGCTGAATGAAACCGTGCATGAATTCTAACGACGGAGACAGATGTATTTCGCAAGCTTGGCAACCTTTGTCATCTCTAAGTTATTCTGAAGAATGGCGTACACTGAGCCTACACTCACATTAAATCGTTCCAATATTTATTTGACTTTAATCTGCCCGTCAGCGAGCATTAGGGTCTCCTCTGTCGCAGCAATTTGTCGTTCACCATTGGGAGGCAGTCGTCCACTTCGTTCTTGGGCTGGACGTCCAGTCTGGTTTGATCGATTTAGAGTCAGGTTGGTTGGTTTGGTCGGTCGGTCGGTCGGTCGGCTGTGGACACCTGAACCGCGCCGTAAGAGAAGGGAGGAAGGTGGGAGTGAAAGTGAAAAGACAGAAAGGGGAGTCGTAGTGGAGGGCTACAGAGTAATTTCGACCACCTGGGGATCTTTAACGTGCGCTGACCGCACAGCACACGGACGCCACTTCGTTTCGCCTCCATCGAAACGTAGCCGCCATGGTCGGGTCCGAACCCGGGAACTCCAGCACAGTAGTCGGGCGTCTTACCACTGCACCACCCCGGCGGGGCAGAATCATGTACGCCTTTTCACGATTTTTTTGTAAGCTGGGTCCTGCGGCGGTGGTGCAATTATTATGATACCCGACTACTGTGGCGGAGTACCCAGGTTCGATCCCGACCGCCACAGTTGCGCTTCGATGGAGGCGAAACGAAGAGGCGTCCGTGTGCTGTGTGATGTCAACGCATGTTAAAGATCCCCAGGGGGTCGAAATTATTCCGTAGCCCTCCACTACGGGTCCCCTTTCTCTCTTTCCACTTTCACTTCCACCTTCCTCTCTTTCCTTACGGCTCGATTCAGGTGTCCACAGCTACAAGTGTGACAGATACTGCGCCTTTCCCTTCCTGTGGTCCAATTATTATATTAAGCTGGGGCCTTGTCGTTGTACATCGCCGTTAGCTCGGCATATATAATCTTTGAATAGCATGCCTTCAAATATAAAAAGATGTCAGAGAATGCTTCCAGTTTCCCAACGGGCCCCGCCATCTTTGGTTTAGTTTGTGGGGTTTGGCGTCCCAATGTGACTCAGACTATGGGAGACGCCATAGTGGAAGACCGAAATTTCGACCACCAGGGGTTCTTTACCATGCACTTACATCACGCAGCACACGGGCACCTTGTGTTTCGCCTCCATCGAAAAGCGGCCGCCACGGCCGGGATTCGATCTCACACCCTTGGGCACAGTTGTCGAGCGCCCTAACCTCTGCACCACATTGGGGGGCCTGCAAGCTTTGGTTTGATGCTGTAGCGATATTGCGCGATACTATACAGAACACAGTTTTTACATTCAACTAAAGGTAGAGAGACGTATTGTGATACCGGTGCCTCTCAAGTACGCCTAGTAACATTTATGGTGCTCATAATACGAGCATTATGAACATCCCTCATACATCATCTGCAGCGATGACGCAGGCATTGTATGCGGCTGTGACTAGTTATATATATAAAAATAATTTCTGTTGTCAAGCATTATTCACTCGCAATAAATCTTCTAGACTAAAATCTGAGATGCTGAGGCGTATCATGAGCCATCTGAAGTGTTTATGTGGAGCGTCTTGACTCCGTATAAAAGCATGAATATAAAAATAATAATTTTCGCGAAGTATCAAGCATAAATATATTCTTTAACACCTTTAAATTATTGTAGCATTGGGTACAGCAACCTGGGAAAGCGGAAGAAAATTGTTATGGCTAAACATTTCGCGTATTATAACCAGAAAAAAAATTCTAAAACGCCACATTTTTTTTTTCTTTTCCACGGGCACAAGAATATTCCAAAAATTCTTACATCGTTTCATTCCTGAATTCACTCGAAAGAACAACGCGAGTCAAATACTCTAAAACAATGTTCGTCATTTCATCTCGTTTCACACATGATTTTAAAATCTTCTCCTAGACCAACTTTTGCTTCTGCACGGAAGCTTCATAGAACGCATACGTCCGCAAGACATTTTTCTCGAGAAAAATACATTCAGGCAAATATTTTCGGACAAACGAAGTGGCGTCCGTGTGCTGTGCGATGTCAGCGCACATTTTGCAGTCATGCAGTTTTTCGAGCCGTGCGCAATTTTTTGAAACTGCCTCACATAACATGTCATAACGTTGGTGTCATTGCCTAACAATTATCTTGATCAATTGTTATGCTTAGAGGATGTCGGCCTCACAAGTAAATAGGTTGAATATGCACGATTCATGCTTAGGGACAGTTATCCCGCGAGCGAGTACCAGCGCTTCCAACCTCGCGCCGACGTTCATACCCGTGCGCCTCGACATTTATATCAGTGGCGCCATCAGCGACGGGAGCGGCAGCGCCGCGCAACTTTACCCGACAGCACCGCTGTATTGTTCGCGTGGTCCGTTGACAGGCACAGAGAGTATAAACGAGGCTATGTTACGGGGTATAACATGGGTTGTAACGTACCAAGCGACTCAAGCTATGAGAGACCTCCATTACGAGTAGAGAGTCCTCCACTACGATAGTGGATAACTGAGGAAATTTCGACACCATGGGGTTCTTTAATGTTCACTGACATCGCACTGCGCACGGGCGCCTTGCTTTTTGCCTCCATCGAAAAGCGGCCGCCGTGGCCGGTTAGGGCGCTCGGCTGCTGTACCCAAGGATGCGGGATCCTTGACCACAGCAGTCGAGCGCCCCGGCACCACCATGGCTGGCTCACGGAACTATCGAAGAACTAACAGAGAAGAAAGCCCTCAGTGAAACATGCTTTGCGGCAAAAAGGAATTCAAGACCTTGAAAACCGCACAGTCTCTTCAGAACAACATTACAGGAAAAAACACCGAATTTCAAGGTGTTAATGAGAAAAATAAACATTTGCTAGATTTGCTTTCTAAGATCAGCAGGGCTGTAGAAGAACCGATAACGGCAACAATATATAGGAGCGTTCCATCCAGCTTCCTTCCAAAAACTGATAATACAAAAAGCACTGCCATGCAGTCTAAGACATGCACAAAACGGAAAGCTGCTTTCAAGAAAGCGCTAAAAGCGCACCGAACAAATAATATTTGTCGTCATGATACGGCGTCTATTTACGCAAACGAGCAGCTTTAACCAACGATCAAGAAGTTGCCTGCGACAGCTGCCAAAAAAAAAAAGCGCGAGCCTGAATGAAATTTTATCTCATTATATAATAGCCCAATCTTTGCAAAGTAAGTAGATGGCAGCTAAGCCCGGTTTATAGCAGGCAAAAGTCGTCTGGTAAACATATTTTCCCAGCTGTAGAGAAGAGCCTGCTGAGCTGGCAACAACGCAGATTGGCAAGCGCGTCATAGGTTCTGCTATCAATTACCAAGAAGTCATTTTTCTGTCATGTTGAAACGCATGAAAATATGTTTCAAATCATTTCATAATATTATGCACGATCAGTGAGCAGAAAAGAGGACATCCTTAGTTGATTTTTGCATCATTTTAGCTTTACATGTAATTGTGTGATGTTATAAGAAGCCTGGTATTATAATGGATGCAAAAGGCTCAAGTGAAAGGTTACAATAATTTCTTTCTATATTATACATGGAGACGCGGCCGATAGCTAAAGTGCGTAAGGACTGTGAAATCATGCTACCATGCGACAACCATCTTACAACGCAAAATTGAAATGATCTCAATTGTACGTTGTGCGACTGGCGGTAACATCACACAGTGTTTTAATGCAAAAACATGTCTTGCTGCGTGGGACCAGAAAGTGTGACTAAAAAACGCGTTCCTTCACCAGGGATTGATCCACCATACGAGCAGACCTTCTCCCGTGGCTCAGCCGCGAGAGTGCAATACGTATAAAACTGCAACACACTCTAGCGCCGCGCAGTAAACATTGCCGTTTTTCACCTAGTTTCAACTGCAAAACAGTTTCGCGCTCTACAGGGAGTATTGTCGTTTTCTTGCAGTTCCCTCTGCACCGCTTCCTCTTTATTTTGATTTGGTTTGCTGGGTTCTAACGTTTCAAATCGACTCAGGCTATGAGAGACGTCGTAGTGAAGAGGTCCCGAAATGTCAGCCACCTTGGGCTCTTTAACGTGCACTGACATCACACAGCTGGATGCGACTAGTAAGCATCCGACGTTGCCTTTTGCCGAGGGGGGTAGTGTTACCGGGAAACGCGGGACCAAAGTGATGTGCTCACTGACAAAGACGACTACCGAGGAACGCGGGCATGACGAAGCGTTGAGAAAGAGGACGACGCTAACAGAGTGGATACTGCACGGCAACTGAAGTCTTAGCGTCGAGTTCAGCCCACCGCAGTGCCGTTACATTAAGTACATCCCCGTAACAATATTAATCTCTTAGTGCAACAGTCTATTGCTTTGCAAAAAACTTGTCAAATATAATTGCACTAAAGAGCACAGGAAGAAGCCACGTTCTTGTGAACACGAAAGGCATAAAGCATTTATCTTCAACGAGGCAATGAACCTTTTTTGTTTTCTCAAAAAGATTGGAAGCAAGGAACCAGTGCTTTTCTTCTCTTCTACAAAATACCTTTCAGCAAGAGTGCATAATGTAAAAGGGGGATCATATCTAGATCGTTTCCCCTAAGGAAAAAAGTGCAAGTGAATGCAACCTTGTTGCAATATTTGCAATCAAGGGCTAAACTTCTAGTAAAACAGTCGTACGCTCATTACTCTTCATTCTATTCCCGGCAAGAAGTTGGTGTTGTTTTATAACACAATTTTCCTATTTTACTAGTTATTGCTGCATCTAATCAGTTTAGATGCTTTAATTCATCTACACAGGTAGCTATTGAGTTTCAGAAATGTCACGCACTGATCACACCGTTTCGACACTAAGTGTCCTAACAAGTCAGTTCACTCATTGAACGTTTCAAGCTTAGAGCCGCTTTATTATGTCTTATGACAGGTGAGGGGAATAACACTCAACATATGCAACAAAGTTTTGTAAATTCACTTTCATTCGACATTCCTAATGAATATGAAGGTGAAAATCCAGGTTCCAGAAAGCTAGGTAATGAATGGTATCAGCTGCTGAGAGACAAATTGCTAAGTAGAAAGGGCTAACTATAATACGAAGCCACACTGTAACGGGGGTAATAGCTTAGGCAATTCGCAAAACCGTATGTGAGGCTGTGTCCGTAAGCACCTTTTCCTTAGTTGCTTATCCAAGCTAGTTGTGAACGCCCACAACACCTCAGCGGCTACAACGAAGTCACTCACTGCCCCGGGGGAAATCTTCGCATCCCTAACCCAGAGGCGCGAAGGCGATCCTAGCGCGCACGGAAATACGACGCCAAGGAGGCGACCTGCGTCTGCATTCTTCGCCGTTATCGACCGGGATACGCTCTATCGCGTCCTTGGTAGACGCGTGACTTCACTGCCGTGCTACGCCGTTTTGGCCTAGAAACCCAATGATGCCGTCAAGGACAATTTCAGGAGAGCAGGGACTCATGGTCATTTCCATCTCAACAATTTCTAATAAATATTGTTTCAATGTGTTTTCTATCATAATAGCTGTCTTTATGACTGAACGCAGAAGAAGGCTTCTGCAAGATTTGCATGCCGTTTGCACCGTGTTTGTGTACATAGCTGAAGGCCATGCCGCGGTGCTTTAAAGGCGGATGGACTCTTAAACCTAGCATTGTAAAAAGCCTTCTTATCGTTTCAGTACATTTGGGCAGGAAAATCACAAAGCTCGGTAGCCGACACACCTATCATAAGGGACTGTGACAGATTAGTTGCCCTCCTTATGTGTTGCAGTATAGATGCCTAATGGGTTCGTTTTATAAAACGTTTTTTTTTTTATTTATAGTGCGGCATCAATAGTTTCAGCTAGTGTGCGCCTCCGGCACTTTTTATTTTCCCATACAGCCTATTCAATAGCTGAGGGTGTCGCGCACTCTTCAATCACACAGCTGGGCGGGCAGATAATGCGCGCGGTTTTGATAAAAACAGCGCATAATTGGCCCTATCGTCAACATTAGCTCATCAATAATGTCATCATTATGTGTGGTCATCACGTGCGAACATCAAAAGCTATTCGTGCAACATTGTTCGCTTAAGAGTGAAGGGACGATGCGCACTAATTGCACAATTTTCACAAGCATGCGCACGACATACCAATCACTATAGCTTTTTTTTTTTTTTTGCTCCGCCCACGACCACTAAACTATTCGGCTTCATTTCGTCCCCCCAACTCAATTTAATCAAAAGCTATTGTCCCAAATTGCGCACACTCCTCCACACCGCATGTGTGCTCTTGTTTATAAGACTTCACTGTTTTTATCTCAATTTCGTTTCATCAAAGACCGAGTAGGGATAAGCTTCTGGAAGGCGCCGAAATAAAACTTCGCTTTAAGATACTACCTCCCTTTTTCCTTGGCGTGTCTCCCAAACCAAGTCCTTGTCTCTGCCACTGTGCTTGCTTATGTGTACGTGAGTAATTAAGGCCCGTCACATACTCGACAAACTGCTCGGCGAGCATTGGCATGGATATAATTCCATACGCGTTGTTTTTCGCTGATCCCACCATATCCGTCAAATTGGCAAGAGACGAACCTCGACTTTGAAGAGCGGTGTGCAACTGTACTGTTATATTAATCCCAGTGGTCCACTCCATATCTCGCTATCCCGTTTTTTGCACAATTCACCTCTTCTTTCATAGAACAGAAATATATTTTTTTTTCTCACTTCAACACGCGCGTATGAGAATATATCACCTTCTCCGATATCATGTGAATTGTTATTTGTGCAGATATATTTTTATAACATCCGACAACGTAATTTCGTGCCCTTATTTGTTATTAAAAATGGGTGGGCATGACAACGGCACATCAGGCAACGGACTGACGAGTCTATTTCGCTATGTTGTGCAGATTATTGTCTACTTGGCTACGCGGGGTTATCGTAGTGATGACCGTTTTTTGGTGCTGCTACCATGCCTACTGTATACTCGTCAATTCTTTTCATGTATTTCTTTATTTCAAAAGAATATTTTGGTATGCGGTGACGTTTAGGCCAACCCTGGGCCGACAGAGCACGAAATGTTGCTGAAACTTCTTCAGGGACAGAACAATATAACTGCTTCTATCAACAATGTTTTGACAAAACAAGGGGAAATGGAGGTTGACATTGCAATTGAAAGTTCACAGACAGTATTTCTGAACGAATCAGTAGTTTAGAAGAACAAATGAACGTGTTTGGTGGCCTAAAGGCAGAAGTGAAGGAATTGAAATCGACAGAAATAAAACTTGAAGGCAACGTGTCATTTCGGATGTCTAAGGTCGATGAACTTTTAAATAGAAGCCGAATAAACATTAATTATATTCGCCGTAAAAAAAAATCAGCCACTGAAACCTCGATGATCTTGCAAATGTGATAAAAAAAGAGGTAGTTAACAATATGGAAAGGTGTCACCGAATTGTTGAAAATGAGGGGAAGGATCGTCCCGTTTTTGTCAAATTGCTCGACTACCGTGACAAAGCATAAATAACGAAGGTGTGTTCGACACTCAAAGAAAGCAAATTTTCAATACCAGATAATTTTTCGCAACGCGTGAGCGAAACAAGGAAGAAACTTTGGATGAGCTCAACAGAAGATCGAATTGATGGTGAGAAGGTTAATCTTGTCTTTGATAAGCTAAACGTAAAGGGCAAGTTGCACGAATGGGGTGAGGTGAAGGGTGAGCGTTTTGTTATTGCAGACAAGAAAACGTGACCTGTAAAGTTACGCAGGAGCGAAGCAACCACCCTCAATGTTACCTGCCATAGCAATGTGAATAAAATCGAGTGTTTAGAAGCGTTGTTGGCCTGTCACAATCCTGATTTAGTTGTATTAACGAAAATATGGCTGAGTGAAAAAGTTTTTAAGATTGAGTTCGTGCCAAGAAACTAAAAGATTTTTGTAAATATCGTGACCGAAGACGAGGAGGTGTAGCAGTTCTTTTTAAATCCTCTTTACACGTCTCAGCACATCCTGACGTTACGGGTGTGGAAAGTGTAGCTTGCAAAGTTTATGTAAATGAAGTCTGCCACCTTTTGTTGGCAGTTTATAGGCCTTCGAACTCATCTGTCATTGTATTATAACAGCTTAATGAATATATGCATCGTCACATGAGGTCTCCGGATAGAGTTATTCTGGCACGTTATTTTAACCTTCCCAGTCTGGACTGGAACAACTTTTCAATATCCACTGCTATGAGTGTCGAGAATGAAATGTTAGATATTTTATTTAATTATGACCTTTTACCAGTTGTTAACGAAGCAACGAGAATTGAAAGCAATTCCGAGTCAATCCTTACAGTTTTTTGTAAGTGCTTCTATTGAGGACAACGTTTTTTTGAGCGTCACCTCTGGCATTTCAGATTACAAAGCAGTAGTTTTGACGTTACAGGGCGTTACTTTGGAATGGCCAAGCGCTGTGTTCAGTCTGCCAGAGGGTGGGAATACACCGTGCTTTCTTTGCTGATAACCTTGTTTAACAGAGCGCTGACGACCCACCAGGGCACCGAACAACGTTGCAAGAAAGGGTACTCTACTCACAACAGCGCGTTGTCGTTGGTTCCGCGTAACACTAAGCGGCTTCCGTTATCCGTTACACCTTTTCAGGGAAATGCGTCTACTCTGAAAATTTATGCGCACTGGTTTGGATTGGTTTGGTTTGGTTTAGTTTGGTTTAGTTTAGTTTAGTTTAGTTTAGTTTAGTTTAGTTTAGTTTAGTTTAGTTTAGTTTAGTTTAGTTTGGTTTGGTTTGGTTTAGCCTCACAAGCCAGATCGGGCCATGAAAGATGCCGACAGAACCCGGACAATTCCACCCAACTCGGGGTTTTGAACATGTACTCCCATCGCACAGCACGTGTGTTTTTCGCAATAAAATGAGTGTTGTATAGTTAGCCCCTCTCGTAATGGTTATTTACGCAAGTTGCCTTCCTTTTTTGTTACGTTTCATCACGCCCGAATAAAGAGATGCCCACAGAAAAGCCTCTGCGGAGGCTAGAATAACAACTGAGATCCGAATGACGAGAATGAATAGATCTCAATGTACATAAGGCTCTACGATTTTTGTTCTTTTATTAGCGTCAAGAGCTACCGAACAAATGTATTGTCGTACAACCTGCCTAATGCTGCAAGCAATAGCACGCGGGAAAGGGAACCTTCATGATGAGTCAAACGTATTCTGATTTATTTTCAAACTCGCCACAACTATTGCTGATTTCTATAAGCTACGCAATAAATTAAAATTAGCATAAATAAACCTGCGAAATAATGCACCACAGATTGACCATAGGACCTCTCCGACCACGGAAAGCGAGCCCGATGCCACTTCCGTGCACATCTCTTAGTCGCTGCTGCTGTAAATTATCTCGTCTGGCTTAAACAGCACGTGCGCAGAATAATGGCATGCTCCGTAGCTGATGTCATTGTCAGAGCGTGCGCCGAAATACTCTGGCTTTCTTGCCTTCGCTGGCACAATGGAAAGCACCCGACTACTCAACAGCAGGGCCCAAGTTTGATCTGGGCCACGGCGACCCCATTTTGATGGAGGTGCATCATAATGTTTTCTTTTTGAAGGTGGGCGAAGTAACCTGGAGCTCTATTTCACAGCCTCCCATATAGCACTATACCTAAAACGAGTCCCATTTGGATGCTTCACTCCATAAAACAAACTAAAAAATGGGAGACAAATTCACAACAGCGCATTCATGTCCTCGATACTGGAGCCAAAGGACTTCCTATCGGTAATGAGGGCTACAGCTCTGTAAAAGAATCAAAACAGGAAAATGCGGGCTTATATTATAGCTGGTTCTGCTTATGTAATCGGCACTGTGCAGCTTCGAAGCTTATTTTAGCGATCTTTTATAGGTAACATTTTTGCTATAGATTATTTCGGAAGCTACGTAACGGGAACAGCGAAATCCTCTTTTAGTATTTATACAACGCAAGGGAATTTCTTTTCTTTTTAATTTTTTACATTGTTAAAAGTACACTCTTCATGGCCGCTTTGTAAGCAGTCAAAGTGCACGTGGCGCGAGAAAACCTTGGGCATGAGAAAGGACGGCTCAACGGGACGATACGAACGCCAGCTACCAGCAGATTTACTGTACCGTCTCATGTCCAATTCATTCTTTTTGTTTTCTTTGTTCTTCTCTAGTTTGGTTCTCGTTTAGTTTTATTCTCTTCTCGTTCTGACCCCGTCTTTTCTCTCTTTCATTTCTCGACTTCTCCCTCGTTCTCCTACTTATTTTCGTCTTCATACTTGTTCTCGTTCTGGCACCGTTTCTGGACCCTGTCTTCTCGCCTCTTTCTCCTCCTTACTCTCATCTCATTATTGTCTCAATTTTCTCTCGTTCTCGATCTCATCTCATTTTCATCGTCGGTCTCTTATGTATGTATGTATGTATGTATGTATGTATGTATGTATGTATGTATGTATGTATGTATGTATGTATGTATGTATGTATGTATGTATGTATGTATGTATGTATGTATGTATGTATGTATGTATGTATGTATGTATGTATGTATGTATGTATGTATGTATGTATGTATGTATGTATGCTTGGTTTGTGGGGTTTAACGTCCCAAAGCGACTCAGGCTATGAGAGACGCCGTAGTGGAGGACTCCGGACATTTCGACCACCTGGGGTTCTTTAACGTGCACTGACATCGCACAGCACACGGGCACCTTGATTTTCGCCTCCACCGAAAAGCGGCCGCCGAGGCCGGGATTCGATCCCGCGTCCTTGGGAACAGTAGTCGAGTGCCGTAACCACTGCGCCACCACGGCGGGGTGTGTGTGTGCGTATGTATGTATGTATGTATGTATGTATGTATGTATGTATGTATGTATGTATGTATGTATGTATGTATGTATGTATGTATGTATGTATGTATGTGTGTGTGTGTGTGTGTATGTATGTATGTATGTATGTATGTGTGTGTGTGTGTGTGTGTGTGTATGTATGTATGTATGTATGTATGTATGTATGTATGTATGTATGTATGTATGTATGTGTATGTATGTATGTATGTATGTATGTATGTATGTATGTATGTATGTATGTATGTATGTATGTATGTATGTATGTATGTATGTATGTATGTATGTATGTATGTATGTATGTATGTATGTATGTATGTATGTATGTGTGTGTGTGTGTGTATGTATGTATGTATGTATGTATGTATGTATGTATGTATGTATGTATGTATGTATGTATGTATGTATGTATGTATGTATGTATGTATGTATGTATGTATGTATGTATGTATGTATGTATGTATGTATGTATGTATGTATGTATGTATGTATGTATGTATGTATGTATGTATGTATGTATGTATGTATGTATGTACCTGAATTCGTCCGCAGAGGCACTAAGCAGTGAGGGGAACCTTAGGTCTGGCGTAGATTGCGCGTCGCTCACCTCTCGTTTCATTTTCTCTCGATCCCAGTCTCGTTCTCACGTCATTCTTCTTTCGTTTAATGTAATCTCACTCTCGTCCTTGTTCTGATCTCGTCCGCATTCTCCCATCTGTTTTCGTCTCGTCTCCGTGTCGTTCACGTCTCGCTCTCATCACCTCGTCCTCACCACGTTCTCGCCTCATTTCCGTTTTCGGGTTCTCGTCCCGGGCACGTTCTCGCTCCAGTTCTCGTGACGTTCTCGTCCTTGTTACGCGCCTCGTTTCGTCCTTAAGTTGTTTTCACCTCGGTCTAGTCTCCTCCTTGTTCCGCACAAATTTTTTTTCATTTGAATTTTAATGCTTTTTAATTGCAAGCCGAACATCATCAGCCGGAAACCAACCTTTAGCAGGAAAACAAAATTTGGGAACACCTAAGCTTCGTTGTTGAGTGTACAACACGGCAGCGTTGATTTGTATAAAGGCAAGGACACTCATCTGTATTAACATAATGCAATTCATCACAACAGCAGTGACCACGCAGCGCAGGCTCCCCACTCATCAATCAAACTAACGCGATCCACACTTTATACTGATCGCGCATTATTTGTTCGGGCAGAGGCGTACATAAAATTGCAGGGGTCCTCTCAGTGGTCACCGCATGACAACACCTCTGTGCCACATGTGTAAGCAGAGGGTGTCAAAACAATATATTTCTAGGTTTCCCGTCAGAGTGCTGACGAGGACGACGCCGAGTTTTCTGCAACTCGGTTGTTCCGCACTGTCGCGCAAATCAATAGCTTTCGTGTTTCGTTGAAGCATATTCTCATGAATCAAAACCTGCCGTTCACTAAGCCTAATAGTTAAAGCTAACTCAATATGCCCTCTTTCCGGTTCTTACCTTAAGACCGGCATTCTCTCTCCATAGCTTGCCGCGCACTGCGAAATTTAGGTTCATCCTGAACGTTTCTCCCAACATGTTACTTTCGTTAAGAGGCATATACATTGGTGCTTTCTTATAGAAGGCGATGCACAGGTACTACGTTAGGTTACGTGTGTAAATCTTTTTCTCTTGTGGGAGTACATTCTAGGATGTGGTCGTCGTTATCAGACCGCAGTTTAGATGTTATTTTCTTTCTTTAAAAAATGCTGCACAATTCTTCGGCACCGGGATTCAATATGCAGCACCATTGCACGCAAAATGGATGGTATACCAATACAGACCCGTTCCTTTGCGAATGAGCATTTCTATTACCTGATTAAACCCCACTACTCATGCAGTAAAATCTGCCCTTGTCTTCGCTCTCGCGCAAAGCGAGAAAATAATAAACTCTTAGTCATTAAATTTCCAGCAGCCATGTAGATCATTTTTGACAGTAGTGGTTATACAGTTCACTTGGGTTGAGTATAGCCCGAAAGAATCGAGTTCAACTCATGTCAGATAATATTATCTGCGTGTATCCTACGACGCATCGATTCAAAGTCGTAAATAATGCCTTCGAATAGATAATGTCTCAGACGACGTACTCTTGCTGCTTACGCAAGAGCTTCACGTCAAGTCAGCGCTGCCGGCTATGCCGACTATAATTCATATTTCAGGTACTTTTACCTTTCCACAACCAAGGGGTTATACGAGTGCGCATTGGGAAATGTTTTTCACCTTTCTATCTTCAACTATATACACAAAGAGATTTCTTCGAAAACACACACAGAAACCGACTTCGCTCCAGCCACTATTTAAATCCCCCTCCTTCCCATCTCCTTTCAGAATAAAACATCTGAAGCACGTTCCACTATAGCATGGGCCAGAGACATCAAAACCGATTTTGCCCCATTACTGTCAATCCCGTCTTTTCTATGACGTTCATAAGCAGTAGGAACAAAAAACAAAAAAGCCCTATACAAAACATTGAATAAAAGTGAAGCAATGGGAGATATTCTTCAAAGGAACGAGGACGTCCGAGCAATGCGAATATCTAGTAAGCCTGCAGCGTAGCGTCAGATATGGGGAGAAATTTTGTAGTTAAATGCCGCAAAAAAAAAAAAAAAAAGGCGTAACGCACCTCAGGTTCACGAGACAGCAGTTCGCTACAGGCACAAAATCACCAAGCCTATCCCGAATTTGCCGCTGCAGCTTTTGGCTCGGGCGCTCGTTGGACACGCTCGATAAGGCTGTACGCTTTCGAACGACAATCGTAAGAACGCTCAAGTTTGTTACTGGCATGTGCCAAGCAAAGTGGCACGCATTCCACGCCTCGTTCCTGTATTTCCCGTACCGCCTTCCCGCAAATCTATAGTCTTTGAACATCTGCTCTGGAATACGAATCCATACCTCTTTTATCTGTTTACTGCATCTGGTGTGTTCAGGGCGACATGTGTCAACTACTGAAATCTCTTCTGGAATTCAGTTTTGCTTATGAGTTCTGTAGTACACCCTTAAAAGAGACTTCAAAGGAGTAATATAATATCAATCCTCGTATGATCTTCACATATTTTCTTATGTTATCTTAGTGTCCAAGGTTACGAGGGGAAATGGGTACTGGATTATACTTAGATGTCCTATGAATTATCTTCTGCCTCTCTGTCAAACTGTAGCACTACTTATTCAAATCATTCATTTGAATAGATTGACATTCGTATCGTCTCCACGCAAGATCAAAGAAAATATTTTATTGATAAATACATAATTACAAGTTACGTTAATCCTAGTAGTAAAATAAAAAAAAAATTCTACAGAACTGTTGTGTTTGCGAGCCCATTTGGACATACGCAAATACGCAAAAAGAAGTAATGCACTCTATAAACTAAAAAGAACCAGGTTACACTTAGCATGAATAATGACGAATAAGGCGATGAGACATTTTACGATCAAAGAAAGCGTAAGCGGCCACACCCCATCATATCATAAAAGTAATGACCGGCAACGAAGTGGCTGATGCGGATTTTGCTCTCTCTATGCGTGGAACGTCGTTTGCATGAAATGAGCTGACGGTATACGACCAAACAAACTCTCAGCGCAACAGTGCCGAGCGCCAACGGAAGAGCCACACCGAGTAAAAGGATATCCGTGTGCTTGCATAAAAAACAGCTACCGCATATTACTGCTGAAGCACCAACATTGATGCTTCAAGTCATCTTTTTTTATTTATTTTTTTTTTGTTCTACTGCGCTGCGTCGTCGTATTAATAAAATATGGCAGTGGCGAGGTGCCATAAACGCTATATACGTTGATCGTTGTTTATGCGCTGCCACCGATGCACACCAGCTCAAGTCATTCTAGAAAAGTACGGAGAATGGAGTCAGTGTCGGTATGCCCAACTAAACTTTATTCTTCTCAAATGTTTACAGTTTCGCTGCCACTTTTGTCCCGTCTACTCTTTCCCGTGTTGGCTCCGTCCTCCCGTGTCCCACTCCTCTTCAATCTCCATTGACCACACTACCCCACAGACAGATTGCATAAAGAAGAAAACCGACCGTCTTCCATCCACAACACCCTCATCGTCATTTTCATCGGAGAAGGAGGAACAGGAGAAACTTTATTTATGACTGCAGTAAAGCGATCAGCCATTGCAGCTAACGTTCAGAAAGAAGAGCTGTTAAGGATTTATTATTATTTTTTTTTTCAAAGAGCTTAGTTGTAGGCAGCGCTCACTGGCAAATTCAGACCATGTATTACTCACACCCGGGCCCGTGACCGATCCTTGAGGACACGTGGCCTTAAGTGTCGACCAACATGACATTCACCGCGTGCTTGTTCCAACCGTTCCGGAAGCCCACGTTGCGTTACACTGAGCAGCGAATTTTTTTCCCGCCTCAATTCGTACAATAATTACGACCTCTACGTGACACAAGAATAAACGTTGTGGGCTTGGAAAAATATTTTTCTGAAGAAAAAAAAATTAGTTGGCATTTTTCATTCTTCCTTTTCGGGCAAAACCCTGATTTTTCCCGGTTTTTGCATCCCGAACATTTTCCAAAAATTCGGGCAAAACCTGAATTTTTCCGGTTTCTAGAACAATTCGTATGAAAGCATCAAAACTCGTATGAAAGCATCAAATCAGAAGCTATTCGAGGATAATTTCTGATAAAGAGGTTTTCTTATGCGAAGGCAGTCTTAATGAGAGAGGCACTCGAGCCACTTTTATATGTCCAGAAAACGCTTTAGAGCGGGAAACTTCTTATTCTAAGCTTCAATCACCTCGTAAGAGTCAAGCTGTAGCAGCCTATCAACCAGTTTTTCATGATGATCGGTAAAAGCGTCCGAACAAACGGTGTTTTGTTCATGTTACCTAAGAACAGTGCCACACCAGTAAAACCTTCCTAGGAAAAGTTTTGCACGAATATCTCAAAATGGGGCTGCAGTCTGAAACCGAACTTGTCAAACAAAGGGCAAATCCAGTTGACAATGTAGAAACTGGGTGCCTTACCTGATTTATTCCAGACGCGGCTGCTTAGTCAGTCGTTTGATGACTACCAACCTCTTTATTTCCGTAACGGGCGAAGTAGGCTCACTTCACGATGAGTTTAACTAATACTAACCGGAAGCAAGCCCCACAAATAAAAGAGCTGAACTGACTAATAGACTATTGTAACGACACAACTAGCTAGCAAAAGCAGCGTTGACATTGTGGCGTCTAGCTAATGGCAGCTGGGATGTTGAGCGAACGTTCTCTCAGCTAAAATAATTATAAAATACTTTTTTGAACGCAACCCGAAACATAACACCAATCATTGTCACCAATTAGGAGAAATCGAATAAATTTTCCGTCTGTAAATTTAATACGATAAAATCCAAATTTCTGAGTGTTTCCACGAAAAACCCTATTTCTCCCCTATTATCAAGCCGAAAAAATTATGTCCGATTTCTACCCCCCCTCCCTCCGAATTTGAAAAGATATAAAACCCGAAAAAGAATAATCCTATGCATGCGGCATTATATAAAATGGGAAAAAATGCTTTCTTTACCTCGCCGTCGCTTTTCGCGCATGTTGCTTCAACATGTCGAATTACAACAGGAATAACCAAACTACATTATGTAACTTAGGAAATTCAATGGATCGTTGGCTCTGCTGGCAACTTTGCTTATTTCTTTTGCCTGGTGGCTTGGGGTGCATCGATTTCAGGAGTTAGGTAGGTATTGTTGTCCCTAGTTAATAATTATAATGTTATCAACGATGTGCCACAATTGCTGCGCACACTACCAGACACACTTAGAGGGGGTAGCGGTCCCGGTCTCAAAGGAGATGCCCTCGACATGCTTGGCAAGCACAGCCGGAGTCAACTACCTGTAGTGACGGAGGGGGTGGCCGTTTGGTGACCAGCTTTCGCCGGTTCAAGCCAGAGTTAGGGTCGGAGTCATAAGTAACAAACAAAAAGAAACTTTATACAAGCAAGAGACGATTAAGAGAAATTTACACTAACACTTAAAATACAAAGACAAGATGCCCACACAAAGGAAATGAAGAGGATCTCAATAAGCATAGAGGCTTCACAACACAATACGCAAGAGAATCAAACAAACGAACACGAAATTGTTCACTGGGCACTGTCGCAGACCGACATCTGGAGAGTCATAATGTAACCGCCGTGTAGACGAGCACAGCTCCCTCGCAGATCTCCCAGACTTGCCGAACAGCGAGTGAACCCCGGGAGCCGAGCAGTAGCACTTGCTAACTGGCAGCAGCTCCAAACTAGCTCCACTAGCTCAAATACTGACTGGTTAGCACTAACGATAAGACTTCATTAAATAAGAAGCGCCGCGTCTGTCTGTTACAACGCGCCAAATCCGGCGCGCACATACACGCAACTTGCTCTATTTAACATCCTCTCTTCCTCCCGCCGAGCCGCGCGTCGTCATTGGTTACGCGCGGCTGAAACTTCTGGAGAGGACGAGTAATTTCCGGCCGGGTTAGTCACTGTCACCGCCGAGTGATGAGAAGGAGAGTGACGCCGATGCGTGCAAGGCTACGCGCTCTCTTCGCGAGGAAAGGAGTCGTTTCTACAATGTGCTAGAATTTTCTATGCAGAAGACGCGCGGGCTTCCTTCGCGCCGCTTACCTAATAAATATGTGCGCTGATTTTGTGACAATTGTTTTTAATAACTGTGATAACACTAATCAATGCCGCATGGCAGTGCTCTATTTTAGTGCGCCTCAAGCCCACATACACAATTAGAAAATCGGGAAAAATGGCACTAGCAGAAACAAATAATGCAGCACCAACAAATGCTTAGCACCTCGGAAAACATGCACGCGAAAGAAGTCAGAATAAATCAAGACGGCAGTCGAGTGAACTGCATCTCGCATCAGCTGCTATCTACACAGCTTCAGCTGCCACAGCTTTGGCCTAATCTGTTCTGGATCGAGCCCCCTGGAGATACACAGCTTATGACGTGGCCATGAGTACTTTTGGTACAAAAGAGTTTTTTTAGATTCGGTGACAGCCACCGGTAAGCGCTATCGTCGTAGCTATAAAAAGGATTATCATCACCGACAACCTCTACTATACACCAAGCGAGCTATAATCGCTTGCGATGTGCTCCGTTTAGGCACTTCCCTCGACTACTGAGATTTTCAGGCAGGTGGTGATAAGCGACGAAAAACAACTCGTACTTTGGGCTCCGGGGCACAACGGAATTGCCGGGAACATCCAAGCCAATCTCACAGCTCGAGGTTATGCAAGCCGAGGGAGGTAAGAGGCCGAAGAAACCAAGGCAGTGGCTCGTACAGATGCAGACATTTTGGTGCACTAGCGGGGAACCAGAAAACGGTATCCTCCGCCCCACAAGTTGTTAAACAGGGAACAGTCAGTGTCTTGGCGGCAGCTACAAACAAATTCTTATCCATGCCTGTCTTTATACAGCAAGATACATCCGACCGTATACAGAGACACATGTCCCTGGTGGGGACAGAAACCGACAATTTATCATATCACATAGGCCTGTCAGAAAATAGATGCAGTGCATATAACTCACAACGCCACGCCGGAGTAGTGGGCGGCTGAGCTGTCCAGTTCGGAATCGAAATACCAGTTTGGCAGATTGAACGGGCCAGCCGGACAGCAAAGGCCGCGGGAGTCTTGGAATGAGGACCCAACCACGGGAGCTCTACATTATTATTTTCTTCTTTTTTTTGCGCTATATAAAGTTTACTCTCTCTCTCTCTCTCTCTCTCTCTCTCTCTCTCTCTCTCTCTCTGTTGAGGAGAAAAGAACGGCTCCTGCATATGGAGGCAAAAGATATATAGTTGCTGCTCCTGATGAAGTTCACGAGGGCAGCCTTTATTTCTTTTGGCGAACTGGAGCAAACGCCTGTTTTTACAGAAGTGCTCAATGCGTATGCAGGAGCGTTTTTATGAGTATTTACTGTTCTTTTTTTGTTACTGTTTTTTCTCTATTTGCCTTATCAAATACAGGAGTTTTTCTGTTTCTAACGTAATGTTTTTTACAACATCGCCTATTTTTTATCCAAAGACGACATACATATATGTACAGCCAACAGCGCTCCAGAAGAATTCAACCAGGTGGTCCACTTTCCTGTCATTTAGCAAGTATTTTTATAGACACCCCCACCCCAATATCGGCCGCTTTTCACATTATGCGTCCTTTTCGTGGAGCATATTTAAGTCCTTACTTTGTAGCGCAGTGCATTACTCTTAATAAGAAACCTATTTCGTCTAATGTGTCGTTGATGGCTTAGATAGAAGTATCTGCTTAGCTTCGTACTGCCGACTATTTTGAAAGTTTTGTGCGTGTTCAACATGAAGCTCTTTGGTTCAATTGTCTCATCCATGAGACGCGAGAAAGCGGCTGCGGAGTTTGAACCTACTGTGGAGGCTCCATTGCTGATACCAAAACGTCGGTTAGAATCTGATCGCGGCCACTGATTCCTGATGGAGTCGACAAGCAAGGCGGCATAGTACTATGTCGGTACAGTTGAACAACTCCATGGCGGTTGAAATTTCCGGATCCTCCACTATGATGCCTCTCATAGCCTGAGTCGCTTCTCCGCCCTGTTCTTCGTTTATTTGCCGAGACCTATCTATATAGAACGTGTGGCGAATGAACTATTTTTGTAAGCGCTGTTGCGCTCTCTCCTCTTTTATAATCGCACCGCATTTGTGCCATTCACTGCCGCAGTGCGCAGTAAAATGCGCCAGTTAGCTTATAACAATTTATTTAAAGTTATACTACTCATTTGAATGTGGTGCTCTAAGTGAAAAAATCCTGAAAACTTACTTCATCTGTATGTCATATGTATGTTAGGTAGCACTACTAGCGCAAGAAACATGGTTTTTTAGAATTATGCCATTACCAAAAAGTTCAGTATGCTCAGTTTCAGGGTTCAACTCGTCCATTATACCTTGGACGCGCATTAATATTTATGAATGAAAATATTAAGCAAAACAGTTTCACTTAATACAAGCTGGAGTAAACAGACGACTGCGACCAAAGGCTGTAAAACTTTATTTCGTGGATACTGAGAACGACCTGAAATATGTTTAATGCTTTATTTAGCTTCTTTGTATTCGGTCAGCAAGGCGGTCATTCAGCAGACTGCCTAAAGGTAAATTCCAGAACTATATAATCAAAGCCAACATAGTAAATTCGTCGGCACTTTTAATTATTTTAAGAAGGCGCTAAATACAAAGACGCAAAATGTAGGATTTCATAAGTAACTGGGTGCTCACCAGTGTGAGCACTCTGTTCCCATAATAATTTGATATTGAGCTGCACTTATTCAGGTGCAAGAGTAGTGTCCTCAGATGTTTTGTATTCAGAATCACTAGACCAGCGGTAAAGAATTGGTAACCTGCTACCACTAAAAATGCACGCGTACACAGGAAAGACATGTGATTTCCGGTTAACTCTGGAGCAATCAACCGGTTGCAAAATGCCTCGTGACTCGAGCTCTACACGCAGTGTAGATACTGGCGCCATTTCCAAGAGCAGGCTCAAGATAAACAGCCCTCAAATAATTTCTGAGCAAGTAAGAATGACGCTTAAACATGCACTCAAGTTTTCTTACTAATGACATTTTTTTGCGAAGCTGTGCCATGAAGTTCTCATCTTTCCTTACGCACAAACGACAGTCTGCTTTAGTAATCAGCAGCGTATCACGTGCAGATAATTTAATGAATTTATAGTAACGCAGTTCTCCAAAACCTGCGAGTCAGTTTGCGAATTCGCTTGCTTTCTTTTCGGTTCCTTCCATTTTCTGCCAATATTTAAAATTTTATTAGTTGAGGCACCGCTGATCGCAAGTCAAGCTAAATTACCACAAGTAAAATGAGAGGGGTAGCACGAAACGGAAGTGAAATATATGTTGTGTGCAGGAAGTTTCTGTTGTCCAAGAGGCGCACTCACTACCTCGCAACCTTCCCCAAAAGCCTCTTTTGCTCTGTTCTTTCAGACATGAAAACAAGTCAGCTGCGGCACTGATCAGTAACATATTTCAGTGCTGTGATTTTATAGATAACACACAGCAGCGAACACACGCCATGCGTGGCATAGCTGAGAGACGAAAAGCAATCATGCCCCACCTGAAAATGAAAAGCTATCGCGCAGACAACGTAAATCCAATCAAATTATATTTTCCTTTACGGCACAAGGATAGGGCAGACTTAAACAACTGAAATTGCTAACAACGTGACCCGCTACTGCCCCATTCATTGCACGAGCATTGGCAGATCGTATAATATCTCGATGACGGAATTAAAATCAAAGCATATAGTTAATTCAAAAGAAAAAAAGATACTAAAATTTAGCCTTCAGCGGAAGAGGCGTCGCGCAAGTTTCCTGATTCTGTTGCCCACCTTCGTATAGTTGGATGACCGAAATGTCATCGCGCTTGTCTTTTTCGCTGCGGTAAGGCGTTGAAACAAGTTGGAATTCTACGGCGCATGCAGTTTCGGCGTGACCGAGCACGGTGCAAAAAAGCCTGCGCGCGAGCGGCCACGTCAATTTTTTACACTATAGTTACATCGGTGTGTATACATAGCCCCCGCGCGTGAAATGCGCTTCTACTAACTTATTGTAGCTTTCGCTAAAAAGCTTAGTGAAATCCCGCACCTGCAAACAAAATTGCGCTTCATGGTTTCCTTGGGAACTACATGCTTTCATACTTGAAATTGTTGAAATTCCAGTAATGAACTGACGAATTTGAATTTTATTTTGAAAGAATTGAAACTCCTTGTACGCCTTCTTGGTAACAAGCTCATGAATGCTGGGAAAAAATGAATCGAATAATGAAAGAACTTTGTCTGCTTTTGGGGGTATGCGGTGGGCAGCCGTGACGACTACCTCTTGCATGCTTTACTCTGACCATCAAACAATCAGTCAATCATTCAATCAATCAATCAATAAACCAACCAATCAATTGATCAATCAATTAAGTGCTTTATTTTGCACGAGCAAGAAAGGTGGCGGGAGCAACAGCCACCCATACAGCAGACACTCGAACAGCGTAGACAGTTGCATCAAAGTAGGTGAATAGTTCTTTGGAAAATTTTCATTACACAAAGCTATTTCAATGTGAACAACTAAAGTAACAATTTTTGTGTCACAGTTTTAAAAGGCATACGCACTGTCACCTACACGAACCTCTCAAAAACACTCTTGTATGGCATTGACAGAGTGTCTATTTGTTTTACATATGAGAATCATGTATATATGATAGCATACGCTTTATTCCTTACTTTCCGTGCATTGTACGGTAAAAGCAAATAAGCCATTTTGAGGGGGGGGGGGGGGGGGAGGTCTGACATCTAAATAGATATGTATTCGTACTTTTCGTCCGATCTGACAAGTTTACAAATGTGCCTGATTTTCTTTCTACTGCACTCTCCTAAGCTCTTAAAAGGTAATAATTGTACATGTCCTCTACTTAAAAATTTATCTTTATTGAAAAGTGGCCCTGTTTGTACAAGAAACGAAGTATTTTCCACCACACGGGTAGCACTCTGTTGGATTATGGTTAGCCTGTTTATGTTCGACTTGGCTGTATTCCCCCCAGACTCCCCTTCCCCCATCTGATGCAGAATGTCACTACTGAAAGTATGGTATATTTCTCATTTATTGTCAATGTAGTGCTCATGATGGATAAATCCATGATTCTATGAAACAATAAATAATCCCACTCTTACGTGCAAGGTAGAGAAATGGCCTTTTCTTGGTTAACCTCCATGGCAATACTTTCTTCTATCTTTGGCTCTCTTTATCTGTATGTATCCATCTTCCTTTCTCAAATGGCACTTCAGGTTTAATGTACAGAATTTTATGCGGACTCTAAAAGATGTCGCATGAAAGGCTCCAGATTATATGTCCAAAACAAGCATCGCATTACACCGCATACGGTCATGCATAGGGTCTGTGTTTATAGATAGAAAGAATGGCGCGCATATCTTTAACATATGCACCGTATAATAAACGAACTAGTTAACAGTCTACATTTTGGCTCGACAAACATGTGCATGCATGCTATGAGCAGCCCGAGACAGTTATCTTTTGTCAGTCTCTTCTGGAAACCAGACCTGACTCCCGCTTCTTTTGAGCACCGTTGTCGTCTTCATTCTTTTTTTATTTTTGAACGTTGTCTTCAAGTTACAAAAGTATGGATTACGATATACACACGCCGCTGTGGTTGACGCAGCACATTCTTGCTGAAAAAAAAAGCATCTCTCAGTGTACGTCCTGCCCATTAGAAGCTTTCATCTTACAAATAACAGCGCAGAAGCCTTGCTAATCTCTTACCAGAAATAAATTTAATGCTTTTCTCGAAATCAGAAACAAAAGAAAAACAAAGCTTAAAAACCCTGTAAAGGACTGGAGAAATTCGAAAACATATTCACTGGCTGTTCTTTAGTACCTCCTTGAGTAACATGACTCCCCACTTTTGAACGTCATGAATAGACACTATTCATGTTCATGACTTTATCAATACCTCAACGATCTGACTAGTGGCAAGTGAATGACTCATGAATAAACTCCAATGGCGCACAGAGCATGACTAGGCATGACATGACATTTAAATACCACTGCTCATTACATATACATTCATGGCTACCAGACTCATCGTAATGTGACATCGTACCACACGTTAAATTTGGCTTCCACTCTTTGCTTCGACGTTTTGCAGACACATTTTCGCAAACATAGCAAGTTAAAGCCTTCGCCTTAATAAGGATTCCTTTACTCGCACTGGTAAAAAAGCAGATGAAGGGCGTCGCACAGCGTGAAGTGCGAAAGCAACCTTGTCTAATTAGATTATTTCGCATAATAATTCACACCCTCCTCTTCTGCAGGAAACAATACAATAACAGACAAAACATCAGACAAAATAACAGTATGGCAAAGCAAAGTTGCACTAGACTCTTCAATTCGCGCATGTGCGCATTCTGGCTAATTTTCCTGCTGTGCTCCGCCATAGGTCACTTCTAAACACGGCGGTCGACACTCGTGCATTCAGGTCAACAAACTAGGGGAGTGTACAGGGCCGTCCATAATATGTGCGAATACTGCTTAGCGTGTTAGCGGTCTGCAGAGCGGCAGCGCATCCAGCGCGGCTTCGCAGGCGCACAGGGGCCTGAAGGCGGGGCTTCTTGTCGTCTTTTACAGCGCGTAAGCGCGCCGTGCCTTCTTTAATGAGAAGCGCACCTAACGAGTGCTATTGAAGGTTATCAACTGGCGGACCACGCTAGCTTGGGCACACGGCAATCTCTCATCCGCTGGCGAGGCTGATAAACTCCTGCACATGAGTTCCAAGCTAAGCCGTCGGTGCCTCGCCGTGGTGGTGCAGTTGATTGGGGCGCTCGACTACACTGCCCAAGGATGCGGGATGGAATCCCGTCCACCGTAACCGCTTTTCAATGGAGGCGCCCGCGTGCTGTGCGATGTCAGCGCTCGTTAAAGAACCCCAGGTAGTCGAAATTTTGGAGCCCTCCACTGCGGCGTCTCTCATTGCTTAGGTCGCTTTGGGACGTTAAACCCCATAACCCAAACCAGCCTAAGCCACTGGTCCGCCCTAATGAGGTATTCTCGGATGATCTGTGAAAGCTAGATTAATTACACATTGTTTATTTTCGCAGTCTCATAGGTTACACGCTATCAATTTTATGCCAATTTTTTATACTTATTAATTATGCTACATCAGCGATTTCTATATATATATACGATATATTAGCATGCTCATGGAAAATAAAGGAACTATACTGTCTCTTTTGATCGCGTATTCAAAACACTGTCCATAATTTATATTCCATCTGTATTTTCCTTACTATAATTGAACACTATCTGTGTGGTCCGATTCCTCGTGACCCCATGGTTCTAAAAACTCGGCCTTCATGTTTGGAGATTGTTCACGTTTAGACTCAGAAAATCTCACTCATCGAAATATCGCCGATCTGTTTCGTGAAATTGTCTGTTGTCCTGAATTTTCGACAGACACCTTCCATTCTGTTTTCCTCTCCCTTCTGTTCTCAGTTTTGATGAAGATGCATATGGCTGTCTTTTTTTTTTCCTCAAATTGTTTCTGATATATCGCATGGAAACCTGTTCCGAGTATTAATTTATCAGCTCCCTCATTTATCTATTACACAGAAAATCACCTCCCTAAGTAAAACGAATCGTTGGGACACTTTGAGCTATTCAATTCCCATGTACCCTGTGTTGGTCACGAAGGTGAAGAAGTTTTTCCTACCTTTACTACTCATTCTCTCGCATATCCTAGTTTTTCACGAAATAATGCCATGCAAGTAAAAACAAAGCCCCACTGGTTGCAAACTATCAGTAGTTACGCTTGCAACTAGCGCTTCTAACACAATATCTAACTGTGTTCGGCGTAAGATTTTATCTTACTTCGAACTTCAGCGTTTGGCCAATTTAAATCCTTCTCCTTCGTTATCGGCACTCGAGGCAAACGTTGTTTTGACAAACGAAAGAATTCTAACCATCCCTAGCACATTTTGATGCTTCAACAATTAAACCACGTTTATTTGTTGTTGTTTTCGTTTTCGCGTCTCAAACAGATCCGATTTGAAATGTTGATGCTTAAAGGAGCTATGTTTGCAATGAAGCTCTTTTTCTGCCCCCCAAAGCTCCACACCAAATAAGATACCTTGAACTAGCCTCGACAGTTGTATCCTTCCGGGCGGTTTTGTCGCTCTTGTTGAAACCGAATCAGGATAGTCGCTCTGGTAACTGAGTTTCAGGTTTTCTCGCGACTCAATATTTCGCTGTATTCTCCACCATGTCTCTATCGCCCTTACTCGCATCAGTGCCTTTATATGAGCAAACTAAGAGCAAACACAAAATAAAAGCCTACTATATTAAAGGGACCTCGGATCTGCCATACCTCACACAGTGCTTTCCCAGATTCGGTTTATATAAGCAGCTTTTAGAGAATAACCCTGGTTATATGAAAAATACATCTATTAAGTACGTCATACCACGAAACTAGTTGCCACTATATATACCGTATTTATTCCGTTTTTATTCCTTTGAGGAATTGATGTGTCTTTCGACATTCGCCTGACACACTGAATGTAGAATCTGTGTTCTATCGTCGTGTACCACAAATGAATTAGCAATATACTTCCTAACGCATAAAGAAAATATACACAACTGACATCTTAGCCTTCTTATTTATCCTTTATGTATGTCTAGCAGGGACACTATCTCAGCATTGATTTCCTCGCTGTTTGTCGCATTCTCTCTGATTTTATGATGCGCAATAAACTTCATGCCAGTTCCAGTGCAGTAATTCTCAAAGAAAACACTATTGGAAGTATTCTATTTTTACACACTGGTCACTAATGCAAAATATTTTACTACAGTACAGTAATTGGGGATACAAGACGTTTATGTTAGTATTCTATTCTAAGACAATTTCTCTAATTCAAGAATATTATACTGTAAACCTAGACATCCAATCCCTGCATTCTATGGACAGGAGCTTCGCATCGTCAAACGACATCGCTAGTAGCATCAACCTGTGTTCAAACACCACACCATACCTCAGTGAAATGCATGTAGGGAAACTAATCAACTCATAACTGGCCCTGTTAAGTACTGCTAAAACAAAAGAGCGCAATGATAAAGCTCTATGGCCTGTCTAAAGATGGCAAAGTGAGTGTGACAAACAAGAGCTTATGTCACAGGCGAAAAGGTAAACACTCAGTGGCACAAATCTGCCGAGATTACGATTTCCAGGCAGCCCTAGTACTTGCGAATGAGTTGAAATAACATTCAGTTTAAACAGACGAGCACTGAACAAGGGTTCATGGGGAGCCTCAGTCCGTAAGAAGAGCTAGTGTTTTGACATGGGGGCTAAGAGAAATCTTCTTGCCGGAACGCTGGCTCGGCTTGAGAACTGAGGTTCCCCTTCAATCTTTCTGCAGTGCGCTTTTATACTGGCAATCCATTTCCTTGCTCTCGTTCTACCCTGGAACCTTATTAGGAACCCTATTATGGAAGACCGATTGAGATGCTAACCTTTTTCTTGCGTAGTGCATCATATCCCTCGTTACGGCAATCTGAACCAAATTAGAACGGCGGACGATATAACGAGCCATAACTGGATACCTCGGAGAAAACTGCGGCATGTCCAGTATTTAACGCTAACATCAGAGAGCCTCACTTAGCTCGATAAACGTGCTTTGCGGCATTATTGACTAATCCACCCTCTTGTCACATAACTGTATCATCATCATCATCATTATCACCATGGGGCCAGACTCTACAGACGTAGCAGCATAACTACATCCACATCTCTCCAATTATACCGCTCCCGTTCCAGCTACATCTACCATAAACAACGCAACCCGCTTAACTTCATAACACTGCGTTGTGCTTTTAGTTAGTAAAACAAAAGACTGTTTTGCATTTACCCTCAAATCTGAACACAATCCGAAACCCTGAAGCCGCAACTTTTCATATAAGCTTTTTCTTTTTGTGATTGCGTGTTCTTCGCAAATACTTACTACCACAACTCAGCAATAACACGTGTGCCACATTTACGCCCCCTCCCCTCAAAATATTCCATGTGCGAGTACAAAAGAAATTATGAATTTCGTTTTTATTTTCATTATAGTTTATTTCGAAACCTTATATGTATATTCTAGATACTTCTTCCATATTGCTAGACTTTACACACCGCGCTAGCGCTTTTAGACCTCTTCCCAAAAGTGGCCGCTCGTAGCGCCGGCTTAAATTTGCATAGCTATCTTCTCCTTCATCATTTTATACACCCGAACGTTCTTTCATTTTTCATTGGCGAGCCTCCTCTCTCCTGCTCAGTTCGTAACATAAAATATTTATAATCTCGGAAGAAAGCTTTCTTCACAGGAACCATCCGCCTTCACATTACAAAGCACTGAGGAAACGTATGCTCGGGAAATTCTTACTTTTGTCGCAGCAATCGCGCATATGGTGCGATATGCCAGTAAACATAAGCGTGATCAATTGCAGTTTTGGCTTTATCCTGCTTAGAAACTTTCAAAGCAACCAATCGCCTCATTCCGCCACAAAGCCATTCTTCTTCCTCTCTTTACGCAACTTGAAACAAGTGGGCCTTCATCAAACTCAAGCTCGATTACACATAGCATTTGATGTCCCTTGAAGCTGCATGGATGTGGGATTTTGAAAGCCGCACTGCCACTATGGTCAATATCCGAAAACAAGCACGCCTGCTCGGCTACTGCTGTAAATATGATT
Organism: Amblyomma maculatum; assembly: GCF_055883805.1. Lineage (NCBI taxonomy): Eukaryota > Metazoa > Arthropoda > Arachnida > Ixodida > Ixodidae > Amblyomma > Amblyomma maculatum. The sequence goes on along the minus strand of NC_139349.1, from coordinate 39,761,547 downwards.
TGGCTTAAAATTATAAACCCACCACGGTCAAATTGAAGAGTTGCATACTTTTCGCCCCCTATTGAGACAAGGGAATCAATGATAGCTGCATTGCTACCCTTACAAAGGCGCCCACAGTCATATAAGCACTAATTCTCGAAGCCATCTTCGCAAATAAATTGCGCTTTTCTAGCAAGTAACTCCAGTGTTGTTCTCCAACAATGCACCCACAAAACATTTAGTGATAACACGTAGCCTTGCAAAATTTCCTTCCCGTTCTTGTTGTCTTATGCTTTCGTCGAATGGTATTGAATGGAATCTGTATGTGAAGGTGAATGAAATTTTTGCTGACACGATTTCAGACAACTTTCATATCCTTATCGCGTTCTTTCATCTCCGGCTGGAACGCGCACGTTAAGATTAGTATGAGCGCGCGTGCGCGCGTGTGCGTGCGTGTGCGTGCGTGCGTGTGCGCGTGTGCGCGTGTGCGCGTGTGTGCGTGTGCTTGTGTGTGTGTGTGTGTGTGGGGGGGGGGGGGGGGGTGCGTGTGCGTTTGCTGTGTGTGTCCGATGCGAATGCGACATAATACTACCTCAATGAAACGTTTTTGATGACTGCATGATTTACATTTTTCAATGACTAAAAACCATCACAACTTTTTTTCGGGACGATTGTGGAACAGTGAATCACCAGAAACGTGTCCCGTAGTCTAATTTGGCTGCAGTTATATATATCTATGCTATTTGCCGATTAATTGCAGATCCTTTATTATCCAGGGCTCATCTGCGTTTCTTCTGTCTATTTTCGCTATTGCGCAGCGAACTATAAACAACCTCCCAAACTTTACCTGAGTTTTGGCTTCATCAGGTCTCAACAGCCTCTATTTGCAGGCACATGAGATAAATTCCGGCGCAGCACTCGTCCCCCCGGACTTACGTAATTCTCAACCACTGTCTAAGGCAGAGTTGATCCCACCTCCACTTCCTTCGCGAGACGCCCATTCCCCAGCATACCTAAAAATGTTCGTAGTAGCAGAGAGCTGTAAGAGGTTTCGTAATCTATGCGACGGTGAATCCCGGGAAACACCATCCGGAAAAAGTCTTCAGTATGCCAATCGAACTAGCAGAAACATCCGACATTCTCACTTGGGAAAGCGACCGCCCATAGAATGCCAAAATCACTCGCACTCGCTCGGCCGAAATTCAAGGATATGATAATCGGCGTCATGCCCTTTCTGAGCTAATGTAGGTCACTGGGGGCCGTTCTAAGAACGGCCGGCCAATGTCTCTTATCGCCAGCCGTCACGCTTTCGTCGGCAGAAAAAAAAAAAAAAAGGTAATTAATTACGGGCCATTTTCGGTCACCCATTGGAGCAGTTATCGCACCATTCGACGAATTCGGAAAAAACGATGGTTGGATTTCATATTTCAGCTCCAGCTGGACACATAACCTACGCGCATGATTTCGGAGAGGGTTGAAGAATTTTCTTTGAAGTCGAAAAAAATCTTTCTTCGGTATATGAAGTGGGGCGGCATGCGTGCAGAATTACATGCGCAAAGCACACCAAGACCGGCGCGCATAGGCACACCAGTCGTCTAGATTCGCTCTAAAAATTGGCTTTTCTACGTTATTGTTTAACATTGAAATGGCAGCTAGACAAAGCAAAACTATCAAGTTGCTTTCCAGAACTAAGCAGTTGTGGCTGGTGACTTCCGGGAAAGGTCGTGAACGTTTTCTGCAATTCATGATGTGCATTTGTATCGGCTGCATTAGAAAAGGCTGTTCCGCGAAACTTATGCAGATGAATCACTATGAAGCTGCCAAAAAAAAGTACGTAGGAGCGGTAAGACATCGTAATTGCACGCCATAATCAAAAGCGCCGTAGCAATAATTTAAACGCCTCAGTGATAACAAAACATGCCGCGTACTTTGCTTTAATGTTGTTTTTCGTGCAGTACAAATTTGTTTGACTCTCGAACGCTCGGCGCTTGCGCTGAAACTACTTATCCCTCTACAGTTGTTCTTGGCTGCTAGCAAGCATAGCAGGTATTTCAAGGAAGCCGGCCACTGTTCTTTAAAAAAGACTGTTTCAGATATGATGACGACCTCTATGCCTAAATTGTGCCAGTGTCAGCGGATATAAGAAAATAAGGGATAATGTCAAATACTAAGGTCATTTCTAACAATTTACTTTCTAACTATTACTTAGGCGTCCATTTGCAGCTAGACGCTCGTAGCTGCCCGTTAGCCTTATGAGTTTCCAGAATTTCGAAAACGCGATCTTCGCCGATGCTGTGACTCAACAAGCTTTGGCTATCCCACAAGAAAAAGCTCGAGCTGTCGAAAACACCGCGCTCTAAGTACTGACTCTAACGCCGTCAATGAATGGCACAAATGCCACCTGCCCTAATCTATTCCGCGTGGGTTTTGAGTAGCAAGCATCGGTGAGCACCGAAGCGTATGCAGAACAAAAATGGTGGCAGAGCATTTTCACCATTGATTGGTGACTCTGGGGGCAGTGCCAGCGTGGATTTCCTTTAAAGCGCCTCATTTGAAGCTATATTAGTAAAGTATGATGAGCCACAGCACCCAAGGTAATCACATTCTCTGAACTGTGGAAACTAGTATGGCTATTATTATGACCGGCCACGAATCCGTAATTGAGAAACCCAACAGTAAAAAAAACGAATTATTGACAGTTAGTTAATCGCCTGACTGTAGTAAACGTTATTGTAATGTTTTCTTATGTCTTAGGAGAAAAAAAAAACCATTTTAGTACACATGCTTCACCCGCTAAGCAAAGCACTCATATCAAATTTAACTACACAGGCTTGCAAAGTATCGTTGGTAAGAAGAACAATATATAACTCAATTAAATATGTAACTACGATAATTTTTTGTGTGGAATGTGCCTAAAAAAATGGCAGTGGCTTAACCTATAGCTAAGCCAGGATATACTAAGCAAACTCGGTATAGCCGTGGATAAGACCGAATTGTTTCGTTGTTGATGTTTTTGTCGAACCTTCTTCTCCGTCGCCTTGCGTCGTCGCTTTGCAAGTCTTTCTTCTTGGTCTTCGGGATTTGCCATTGCTCGTTTGCCTCTTTCAGCTTCATTTTTACTGCGTGCTTCTCCTTCACGGCGAGCGGTGACGGCAGGATGAGTAGCTTCGGCTTGTAGGCGAGCGTAGCGAGAGCTCGCACTAAGCGTTGTTGCTTCAACCTTGGGATAGTACCAGAGATTCGTCGCAATTCTCAGCGTTTATATATTATGCCTTTGCAAGCGAGCGGCTGTTTGACGGCTTATATCCCCCTCTGTGACGCAGCAGCTGACAGCACCAAGCATGCGTAATGAGGCACATAGCTAAGTGTGACATCACTCGCGGCGCTCCGAACATGAAAATGATCTCTGTAAAGCATGTTGGGAGAGGGGTACCCTCAACCACATTATATGGGGATGCGTCGATTCCAGGATATTAATAGTAGAGATAGCTGGGAAGCCATGCTGCATAGCGAACACCCCACTCGGCAGCAACAAGCCGTCCGCCTGAGGGCCGAGGTCGCGAGGAGACAAAATCTCCTTGTTAGCCTTTAGTTGCGGAGGCTCCAGCCCCCTTCCCCTTGGCCTGCATGCCGGGGATGGGAAGTAAGGAGGCTCCATTTACGGTGGACAATAAAAGTTGTTATCCATCCATCCGCGGAGACTAGCGATATGTACCGGTACGAATGAAGTTTGCCAGGTGTGTGAAGAAGAGGCTGGTGCCTGATAGAGAGGAATCGAAGCAGCAGCAGAAGGATGGACTTCCTTCCGCTCCATGCACCATAGGTGCGAAGAACAAGCGTGAGGCGAGCAGACCTCGCGCCGCGAGGCACACGGCTAAAGGTAGGCTGAAGGTCGGCTGAAAATCGAACTGCGGCGTACGCGAAACGCACCGCAGCTAGCCCAGGGCAGCTTTCTCTTCAAAATCTGCAGATTTACAGTTGCTCCTGGTCGGTGCCTGCAGGCAAGATTCCTATTTTTGCTCATGGAGCCGCCGACACTAATGCTCTTTTCCTTAAACACTTACACATCGCCATATTAGAGCTAGGCTTTCATTGACCTCGGAAGAACTTTTGCTCGGAGCCGCGCCCCAGTCATAAGCTTAGCTATTCACTTAAACAGAACCACTCTAGCCCTACTTATTCGTAGGATTAACTAGCTTACGCCTCCTGTCAACTCCATGAGCATGTAAAGCAGTGTATAAATACAGAGACAGGGAACCTGATAAGATAAAATATCAACATAACCATTTTTTTTTTCAGCACAGCAGGTATAAAAGGGCACCGTCAGGGAGCGAACTATTGATTTTATGCCACCTACGCAGTGCCTGAAGGGAAATGGTGGCTGTCCTACCTTATTACATGCTTGCATATTTATCGTTCAAAACGGGGGGCACAAAATACAACGCCTAGACACACTTTTCAAGGCAGAGCAACAGCAATGCTTAAAATGAGTATGAAACAAAATACAAGGTGGTCAGACAGCCCATTAATGTTTGTACGATTTCATCGTTTGAGTGCCACCAGAAAATTAGATGTCTTGCTTAATATTTTTTGTCTGCTCTTATGTGTATGGTGCTCGATAAAACAAAAAGCCCCTAGGAGCAAAAAAGAGCAGTTTATGACTAAAAAAACGGTCGTACAAAATTTGGCAAACAGCTACGGAATAAATAAAGTCACAGAGACCATCAATGTTCTCCGCTTACTCTGTGGAATATAGGAAAATGGACGTGGCTTTTAGGCGCCACTCTTAAAATTCAATGACCTCTCATTTACATGGGCCTGATGGATAAATAATTATTATGAACCTACGCGGTGCGTACTCCGCTGCAAAGCGACCTCTTGGCGAGGCTAAATGGACAATCGATGGAGAAAATGCTATCTATCTTCATTTTTTTTAGCCGATATTTTTATTCTTCTTTCAATCAGTGCTGGCCTAAACGAGCCAAACGACTGCATCTTTGCTGGTAGAATTCATTGAACAATAGCCATTCTTTCCATCGCACTTCTCAATGGTCAGTGACCGGGCTCTGCATCAGGCCTCATATAGACTTCAAATGACATGTTTGAAATAACTGGAGTTTAATGGACGCATGAGCCAGTTTCCTCTACACGTACCCAGAAAGCTTGAACTTATTACCCGATTTCCAGCACTTTCGCCCTTTTCGAGTACATCCGAAATGCTTTTCTCTCTGGCACAGGTTATGCTACCCTGTTACTTTTTGGTTATTGGGGGGATGTATTTCTATTTCCTAAACCCAACATAGGCTAAGTTCCCTGGGCGTCTCCGCTGCCCATAGCAGGAATAGGTATTTCGCTCAATACAAAGTCGTCAAACAGGCTGACATTGTGTGCGCTTCTGGGTGTACTTTATTAAGTAGACTGTAATGATCTACATGCTTGATCAAAAGCTGGATATAATTTTCTCTATCCGATGAATACACCACGCTGCGGTGATTACCATTTGCTCATTTCGAACCACTGCAAGGATGTATAGCTCATAAAAGCTTCGCGGCTGTGAATGTTTCCTAATGCTAACTTCAAAAATTCCATGCTGCAGAAGAAAAAAAAAAATGTTTAGACTTTCAAAACAGTGATCACGTGATAAACAAAGCGGTGTCAAAAACTGGCCAGCTGTTGAGATATAACTTAGATGATCATTTCAGTGGCAGCATTCACAGAGGCCGACCATTAAATACGATAAAATAATCCATGTCCGTTATATTTTGAAGACTCAGTGTACTTATTCTATTCTTGCCGGTGCTACTGGCCGATTTCATCGACCTTCAGGGAGGCTATCACAGTCCGATTCTGAGGATTTCTGTTTACTTTTTTTTTTCCTTTGGTGCCTTGCCGTCACCTTTCAAAGCACTTTATAGATGAGCACCGAAAAGGCAATCCGTGAATGCATACGATACTTTCGGTTCCTAGCCGAGCCGGTAGCAGGTGGCCTCCTCCCTCAAGTATCATAATTTTAAAACGTTATCTGATGCATATTATGACGACACGATGCCTAGAAGGTGCCTTCCTATTCGGAATATATATAAAAAAAATTATTTGTTCAACTCTAGCAGTGAGATGAATGTTTTGTTTTCCAATCGGTTTTGATGCAAAGTGCGTTTTATGACGACTTCAATTAAAATATCATTTTGTTATCTAGACTCATGATAAGTTCGCGGAAAGTGAGGTTCAGTGTAGGACTTTGTTTACCGTGCACATCTTCGTCATCTGATTATCTTCGAGAATTCAGTTTGGATTTTCGTTGACACCGCAACGAAACTTTCAAACAGATTTTAGGTCCAACGTGTTTTGAAACTAAGCCCTTTTGGAGCTCATTTGAAAGTGCGGTATTTTACAAACCTATACAAGATTCTTGACGGCCTTTCCATCTGTAAACCCTAGTGGTCTACGTCAAGCGTTGAAAGTAAATGGCTACGTGGCAAGAAAGCACTAAGGAAAAGCCAGAAAAAGAAAAGGCAAGACACACACGTGCGTCATAAACATCACATAAACCGAATGAAGAGAAGTGTGCCTTGTCAACGAAAGAAGCAATGGGAGCAAGCGAAGCCAAGTTCGTAGGTCAAGTTCAATCACTCGCTGCGAACCGACATCAGGACGGCTCCCGGAAGCAGCAAGCGAGATCTCTTGAAACTAAAAACATTTTTTTAGAGTGCCATTGTCAACATGCAGTCCTGAAGAACCTTCATGGCGCCTTTCCACAACAGATTTCGGAACACGCTTGACTGGCGTACAAGGTAGCGCTAGAAATTGACGCTGATCAGTGGTCACCGTCCTGTTTGGTGCTATCAAAGAGAAGCACCATAGAAAAGTGCATCATGGCATGTCTATGAAAATTGTCTATATCTGTACCCGTCAGTAAAACACGGCCTCGCACGCTGTCTTCCTTTAGTGGGACAGTTCGGACTTATGTGTGATCAAACCGTAATATTCGTTATGGATTTATTAAATGCGTGATTACGCTATTGCTACCGCTGGTTTGCTCCTGATTAGCTTTTGTCAATTATGTTCTTTTTGTTTCCGACTTGTATTTTAGTCGGTTTGCATCGAATTAGCTTGTTTTTCAGTTGGTTGGATGTGAAGTTTCTTCTTCATCAAATAGAAAAGGTCTTCTGTACGAAACGTGATCATAAAAGAGTGGTCGTATTTTGTAATTATACAAATCTAGAAATACTGAAGAATGCTCAATTTGATTATTAAAGTATTTTGCTCTAATAAAAACAATTTAAGCGGCAACGATGGATAAGCAAGCAATTCACCTTTTGGGCCGATCAGAAATGGCGACCAAAGAAAAGCACCAGCTTTAGGACGCTGACAGGGGTGTAAACGTGGAGGCCAACACAGAAGTGGCATAGAAGCACAGGAGGATCGAGCATTGCAAACTGTCTCTGAAATCCCGTTTTGAGGAGAAGGTCACCGTTTCGCTCCTTACCGGAGTCGATTTCGCTACGTGCCCGCTGCAAACCACCGAGGAGCTGGAGGAGGAGGAGGAGAAAGGTAATGAGGAAAGGCAGGGAGGTTAACCCGTAAAAGTAACCGGCTTGCTGCCCTGCGCTGGGGGAAGGGGGTGAGTGGATATAAAATTTGTGAGAGAGGGATGGGTGAAGTTAGCACAGTTACATCACAGACATGCCCCATCACATCACGTCACAGTCATATCACGTAACATAACAGCAAACTCATAGTCTCCGAGGAGCTAGAGGTACCAACATCTCCTACTGGGATGCAGCAAAACCCACCGCAGCAACCGCCACAGGACTGTGTGCCGCGATGGACCACCATATATTTGCGCCGTCACGAAGGCAGGGCTTGCCTCAAAAAAAAAAAAAAAAAAAAAAAAAAACTGGCCAATGTTCCGCAGCACGTTCCTTCGTGCAAGGAGTAGTGAAAACGCTTTCGCTCTTTCTGTGTCTTCGATTTTCTCCCTTTATGGCGTTGCCATAACTGAGCAACAAATTACTAGCAAGCGTGTTTGTTATGGCTCCGACTTCCCGGAGCCATAAATATCACCTTACTTATGTGACCGCGCGCTCTGTCGAAAAAACAACTGTATATATGAAATAAACTGTGTTAGGATTTATCGTTTTCTCCAACCTCCATCTGCTCCGGCATTCTTTTATTATCATTTTTTTCCTCACTTTAGACTAACAAGCGTTTTTCATCGACTGGGCAGGGTTGTAGAGCCAGACTGCCATCTCGAAGTGAATAGAAGGCAGCATAAGCCGTTTAAAACAGTTTGCCAGCCGAAATAACCTAGCAAGAGTACAAATGCGTTACCTGTCGATTATAATCGCCAGCATCCAAACAGGCACCGACAGTGCTCTGATTGCACAGTGTTTGCGTGGACCTCGGTTAAAAACTGCAAGCCACCGCACATAGCCAGAAGTAGAAAAACGCCTTCCCTGCGGAACTAACAGCGCTGCATTTTTTAAGTAGGCAGCGTGCTCTTTCTGATCTTTAGCTGTTATGCGCATGCGTATCAAATCTTCAGAGAGGCTATACTAGGCAATAAATTTGTTAACTATGGATGCGTAAGCGCAGAGTGTTATCTATTGCACCCCATTGTGGGGCCGTATACTAGAAAATCAGTTGATTAGCCCCGGCATGCCCTTTATTCGCCTGCGTTATCACAAGCAGCACTCTCTTCTGGTAGTGGTTAAGCAGAATTTACTGACTGGACGAAAACACAGCTTGATAATTCGCCGCAAATTCTAATTTTTAATATGAGTTAGCACAATATTCGCACATTTTCAAGCCTCATTTCGGCCGCAGCTGATTATTCAAGCAGATTCGAAACATAAGCACAGCGTGTGAACAACAATTGTCTTGTTCAGAATTCCTTATTACCCCATATGAGAGCCACACAGAGATTGTGCATAGAAGGAGACGAAACACTGTGACTCCTGCTCCCCCTTGCGCACGTCAAGAAATCACTGAAATAACCCTACATTCAATCTATAGGCAATCGCATTTAATATTTTTTAACCTGCAGGCAAATAAAATCGCTTTTTTACAGGACCGCGTTCAACACTGATAGTAACTAAACCAACAAAAAACATGACGAGACAAAGGGGGGGGGGAGGGGAATTTGATGTCGGATTAACTCGGTTAACCATAGATATGCGTAGCGAAAGCTATCAAACGCATTGTTCACAAACTCCGTCTAGAAAGTTCTTCTTGCCGATGGGCTGGCTGCAAATTGTGATTGGCGATTTGGCGCGCCTTCTTGGCTTCTTCCCTCTGTAACTGAGAGCAACTAGTTGCCATGATTAGGGCGCATGCGCAGTAGTGACTAGCGACGCTTACCCGAAATGCACCGCTAACTAGCCTAGTGTACATTTCGCAACAGCCGAACAAACGACAGGACTAGCGCCACTAACTGAATTTATTTCGTATCAAGCCTGCCTTCATGTAGAACAACCGAGCCGTTTCACAAAATAATCATACATGCAAGCACTAATACATAGAAAACTCTAGGAGCCACTACTGATACAGTACATTCGATCAGCAAACAAAAATCATATACGAAGCCCTAGACCAAGCCATCGTATACACTTTTAACCTGGCATCTTGGAAGAAAAGAACAATAAGAAAAAAGTGGACAAAACCTAAATACTTTATATCAGCACAATACGAAATCAAGCAAAACCATATGGCAAAACAAAACATTCCAATGATAAAATTATAAAAAGCAACCACACGAGGAGTAATAAAATATAACTAAAATGAAACGTGGAAAAATCTGGGAAAATGAAGAATGAATTATGAAGACCACAGTCTGCCTCAAAGGCATTAAAGGCAAAAAGAAAGCTTAATGAATAATGCCACATGTTCAATACATTTAGAAGAATAGCATCTACAACCCCAAATAGCAGCACGAGAAAACGAGGGAAACCGAGATCAACCCATGACTTAATGAAATCTTCTGAGAAAAGAGATACCTGCGTTACTAAGCGTAATGTATTTCCTGCTAAAGCATCTGTTTCTTTCTTTATGAATAAAACAGGCATCTCTCGCTTGAATCTATTATTTTCATTCCTCAAGAAAATAGTCTTTTCGAATTCATGGCGGCACTTTCTGCGCATTGTTCAGTGTTCAACTAGGAAGCTCCTTTAATTACTGGGCGGATTTTGGCAATGTTTGCTAGCGCGCTCATTAAAACAATGACCGACCGGTTTACTCAATGTAAATGGACAGCAGCTCTGGTAAAAACACGAGAGCTACACTGGGTGAACTTTTTCTGATGTTTCCTTGTACAAGCCGGTCGTTTTGCTCGGTTCTTCATGGTGCAAAATTAAGGACACTTACAAGGCGCTGAGAATAAAATGTGAACGTTATGTCTGCTCATTACTCTATTATTGTGTTGCGGTTGGTTTTGTTGGTTTTCTTTCTGAGCGGCCGGGTTAATGTAAACGATGGTTGGTTCTCATGCTTTGTGGAAAATCTTCCTCTATTGCTCTGATGTACAGGGCCAGCAGCAGTTCCAAAAATTTGGGATAAATGGGTGTTTTCACGAGTGATTTTTTTGCGACACGGCTCGCTTGTTCATAACTCCGTTTTTGTTGCGGTGCATGGTCCTGTCTTCTGTGTACCTTCGTTTTCCTGTTATGTAACGCCGTATTCTTTTTGAATTTACTCATGCACCAACTAGCCAAAACATGAGCTATTCTAGTAACTAATTGTGGTTACAGGATTGCGCCGTTTTTTTAGGATACTGCGAAGTGACGTCATTCGCCCCAAGCGTCAGAAAACAGAATGATGACATCTTACATTATGACCAGATTCCCTCAAAACCTGAGAAAGTTCGCAGCATTGGAAACTGAACAGCGAGAGGTGCTTAGCTGCCATTTCCTGGATTTTCTCCGGGACATGCTAGCTGTAACTTATAACTCTATATTTATTATTTGTTACCCTGAATTTTTTTCTCTCACGTGCTTCTTTACCACAAACAACAATCTAAGCAGCTTCTTCCGTTTAACAGTTCTGAATTTCAGCCATAAATTACTGCATATATGGCTCGCATCAGCTGATAATGTACTATTGCCCTTAACCGACTGTAAAAGTACTGTTGATAACGCCGTCCATAGAAGCGTGTTTCCAGAAAAAGCTTCACCTGCGATTTTCTGAGCCATTTTTCAAGGGGTTAGATCACGCACAATGAACACTTACAATAGCAAAGGCGGCTAGCGCTATGTTCTCTCCGCGCTGATGACGAAGAGCCTGGCGGAATGGGTCATTGTTCGGGTCGATGCTCCGCGTCGTCTAGGCTATGAACAGCGACTGAACCAGACTGAAGTCAAGTAACCCGAGTCCGCATGCGTGGTTCGCTACATTGTGTGTTGAAACTCGATAGTAATTCCACGTGACGTGTAAGGCTTCAAAGGCGTCGCAGTGGAACATTATGAATCAGTGAAGAAAGTTTAGGGACTGTGGTCATGGCAACCAGGTATAGGATGGAGATTATCGGAAACATAAAAAGGATAACTGTTATACTTGTGTGTTTGAAAAATAATACGTGGCTATTATGCAAGTGCAACTCATAGAGGTAAAATAAGGTTGGTAGCTACTAGAGTGTAACAGTCAGATACCTGAAACAACGGTGACGCTGATAACTCAAACTTTCTTAATATGTTAAGCTAAAATTTCTCACAAGCACCTAGACTAATGGAAATAGGTTTAATAAAAATTATATGACAGTGACAGTATACTGGGTATCTAGCTGGGACAATAAAAGTAGGTGGTCAAATAACATTATGTACTATCGACATTTTACATTAGTTTTTAGTGAAACGTATAGCCATGGTGGATCTAGGACATAATAGCCCGAGAAAAAGAAAACACCCGCGATGAAAAAATGTTTCTTGAGCTGGTGAATTCGCGATAGCTGTCACATTTCTGTTAGTGTAAACCCTGAGGACAAACTTGGATATAGAGAAACTTCGTTTACTGCCTAACTAATATGCAAGGTATCCGCAGGGGACAAAAAAAAACGATAGCAATGAAGAGAACAAGACTGCAAAAAGAACTTCCACCTATGTATGTCCAAGCTTATGTAGAGTGAACTGATTGATCGTCGGAGATATTTCCGCATCACTGGGCTCCACCATTAAACAATGACAGTGATGTTAAAGATGAAAGTGGATGAATGAATGTTAAAAATGCTTTCTGTTGCGTGCTAGGCGAGCATTCGTGCTTTTTTCATAGTGAACAAAAAGATGTTTGTAAAGACCCGCAATGCTGAACGCACAACAGAAGCATTTATAAACGGTGCAGCAATCATGGTCCACTAAATCGCATGGACTGGTGTTCTCGTGCAAAGTTCTCTGCCATTCTAAAACTGCAGCAAGAACATCAAAACCAGTTTTGCTTGGAATGCTTGGTTTAAAAGATTTCTGGGTAAACAAACATGTACAAAGCGTTGAGGAACCCAGCATGTTGAACCACTTTTGATATACTGTGCTCGTGAGACATTTTGTTTTTGAAAGAGTAGTTAGAACAAAAACAAAAAGCCTTTAGGTTTTCCTTTCAAAGGTTTTGGGAAAACAAATCTGGCGTTTACTTCCAGGCGCAGCACTGAATAGCTAGCTGCTTCAAGCACTGATTGATCCTGTCTACACTGCAGACATGACAAATTTAGAACACCCTGTGAACTGACGAAATCAAATGCGCTATATCATAGAAGGCCAAAATAAGCTCTGGGGAATTGCGCGCATAATTATCTCGAGCGCCTGAATGCTAACAATGCACAAAAGAAATGAATGCGGCAGAAAGAGGTGGGGACAGAACAGCGCAACCAGGCGTAGATTTGGTGTAAAAGGGGAAAGTAACTGGACAAACGTGGAACGTGCGTAGCGAGCAAAAACAACTGTAGACAAGATATGCACACGAAACAATGTAACGAAACAGTGGCAGAGTTTACGGATTTATCTCTTTAAATACAAAATCCACTGCCTCGCCACTCTCAGCGCCAATACAGCAGCATCATTACCAGCCCGCGCAACGGCAAATTTATGTTTGTCGAATTGCCCAGGCCGTTGAAGTTCGCATTCATTGCCTACGGGTCACAGCACGTCTACATGCCTCTGCTGCTGCTCTAACCCCTACTTCAGCATTGGTTGATTCTGTACGTTCTTTCCCACACACGTAAAAAGTTCCGGCTTCAGTACACTGCGATGATTCCCACCCCCTGCTTGAGTCCCTGCTCGTGAAAAAGCTGCTGAGGCTGACGCAAGCAACTTTCACAGGTCTTAGTTTTATTCGCATCTTCTTGGAACGTTGAGGCTAAAAGTTTTTTGGATATTTGAGACAACTGCAAGTCAAATATACTGACTTGACCTGTCCACGCCGCGTTGAGGCCCGCCAGCAGTGCGTATGTGTAATAATAATAATTATTATTATTAAAGACTTTAATGGCTGATACTCAGGGTCATGACCCTGTCCGTCCGGCCCCGAGAAGTGTCACACTTCTTCGCGAGATTCTGTGGGATACCGCGAGATTGTGACGTCATCACACAACCCGTGATGACGCTAGGAAGATAGTTAAAAGTAAACAAATAAATCCTGTCTTCATAGGGAATCGAATCTTCAGCCCTTGGATCCCCAGCCGAGCGCTTTAGCCAACTGCGCCACGCTTGGGGCTTTTTTTTTTTATTCTTGATTGCATGGAAGTATTTCCAGCCCGCTTTAGCCAGGTCGTCTCCCCCAATCGGTCATACACAGTCGCATCTCCCTTTGCCCACTCATCAAAATTCCCGGAGACGTATACATGCATCGACTCTGGAAACAGGCAGGAGGTCGATCCTGCGCAGCACATGATTCCCGCATCATAGCGCACTATTCTCTGAACAGACTTCGATGAACGCGGTGGCTCTGTGTAGCGGTCTGTCATGCGGCTCTCCCACAAAACAGTCCCAGGAGCAAAAACAAGATCACATGAAACCTCAGAAGCTTCATTGAAGACAAAAATATGATAGTATAGGGCGTATTATCAATGTCCTTTTTGAGAGCCCGTTGAATAATATTCCAAAAAACAGTGCATCACGAAATGCGAAAAGCAATAATCTATAGTTTTTGGCTGCACACATAGGTAGCAGTCCACTAGCCATGGTAAAAAATCCCTTTTGCGCGAAACTGCCCGGAATCTTTAAACGCACATCATAATTCTCCTTGTCCACCGTGAAGATGATAGTAGCAATGACAATGATGCTGCAATTCGTGCTAATGACAATGATCATATTAGAAAGATAATGACGGTGCATTTAGTTTATAATGATAATGAGTGCAAACGTGATGCACCGTGTGCACCAACAACGCTTAGGCTTTCGCATTTCTGCAGTGTAGATTCCATATTGTGCTAAGCGTTTTTGTTTTTTTTTCGTAATAGTACATATAATATACTTTGTACACCTTTTAATTAGGTATACAAGCCACCACTGAGATCTCGAAGCTGAGATCAGAAACAACTTCTCCCTACTTTTAAACGGATGACCCTTGGGGCTCCCTACAACACACGCGTGCAGATGGTGCCATCTAGACACGCTTTATCGAAACATTGCAGCACTGTCATGTTCGGCTCGCAAAAAAGATGCCGCTGCTAGGTGCGATAGCGAGCTCACTAATAAAAATTTTAATATTTCCTCGAAGCGTTAGTAAGTACTGAAAATTAAAAGAACACGCTACAACTGACTTTCTTCAGCGTGTTTTCGTGGACACAATTAAGAGGCCGCACTCAATCCTATTTACTACAACGAATGAACAGGCTGGTGAAATACGGAAATTATTGAACCACTCGTTACACGTATCACAGAGGAAAGATGGAGGAAGAAACCTGATATTTGGTCAGGTTTCTTCAGGTTTCAGGTTAAATAAGTGTTCGAGTGAGTTTCTTCGTACTTCCTGAATTGATCTCCTGTAACACTTACACGAAATCAGAAGCAGATCGAAGCCTTATGCTGATGGAGAAAAGCGTGCTTCTCTTTTGTCTTAATAATATTTGTCAGCAATGTCGGCGAGCTTGGGCGATAAAACAAGCCCGAAACGGTTAGGAGTTTTGGTACGTGTAAATGGATTTATTAGCTGTCAAGAAAAATGGCATGATAGTTTAGAAAGAGGCAGTAGTGTTAAGACCTAAATACAAAATGTAAAGCAGGAAACAGAAAGAAAGATCACAAGCAAATAAAAAAAGGGGAAAAAAGAAGAGAAGGAGACAATTAAGCAAAGAGAGCAAGGAACAACTGAAAAAAAGGAAAGTTAACTGAACGGATACTCTAGATTGAATGATTAACATTGTGTCAATAATTATTCACTTATGAAAGCGTAGGCCAAAATTTCAAATAGGCTGCCATCTATTCTAGCTGGACGTAAGAATTGCAAAAAACAATCAAGCTGTCTAAGAAGAGGTCTGTTTAGGATCACTCTTATGTTCGCCGCATATCCAATAATCTCTCACCAGCGGCAAGAGCAGAGCAGGCCACTAAAGGCAATTTCAGGGGAATGCATCTAACAGGTATGTATCCTTAGCACGAAAATGGGCACACATATCCCGTAAGCCGACACGACGCAAAGGAACCGCGCGCGCGCGCGCGTCGCGTAGTTGGTTCGAGGGTATTGAAGGTGTCTCTCCTCTTCATGCTTAGAGTGCGCGTAACGTTGCGAGCACTTTTTCGATGGAGGCGAAACGAAGAGGCGTCGTGTGCTGTGCGATGTCAGCGCACGTTAAAGATCCCCAGGTGGTCGAAATTACTCCGTAGCCCTCCACTACGGCTCCTCTTTCTCTCTTTCCACTTTCACTCCCATCTTCCTCCCTTCCCTTACGGCGCGGTTGCGGTGTCCACAGAAATCAAGTGAGACAGTTACCGTGCCTTTCCCTTCCTATAAATAAATGTTAAAAAAAAATGTTGCGAGCACTTGGCTTAACGCTCTCGTCACCGCTCGGAGACGGCTGTTACTCATCGGCGGAGAAGCCGCTAGTACGGTCCAGATGTTCCCGCCGCACCTGACCAATGACGACGCGTGTCCCTGCGGGAGAGAACGCTTGGGCTGGAAAAGTTACGTGTATGATAGACGCAGCCCGCCCCATAAATTGAGGTGGCGTTGCCTGGCAGTCAGCTAGATAGTGTTGCCGTGAGTCATCAGATGCTACTGCTCGGCTCCCGGGGTCAACCCGCTGTTCGGCAAACCCACTGATCTGGTGGTCACAGCATGACTCTAAAAAGGTAGGTCTGCGACAGATCCCGCTGAACAATTTGGTCGGTATTTGTTGTCAATCTCTAGTGTATTTTAAATTGTTTTAAAGCCTCTGTTATTGTATTAGAACGTCTTTAGTTGCATGCCTTGCTTTTTATGAGCCTGGTGTATACGTTCAAGATATTAATGTGAATCCTCTTTATCGTTTCTTGCTCTATAAAGTTTGCTGTGTTTGTTGACTGTTTATCTGGCTGGAACCGGCGAAAGCTGGCAACCAGACACCCCCTTCTGTCACTACAGGTAGCTGGGTTCCAACTGAACTTTTCAAGTCGAGGGCATCTCATGTGAGGCCGGAACAGCTACCATAACACACTATAAGGGTGTCTACGATTGTGCACTCCATCGATTGGCGCATCGTTGATAAATATAATCATTAACTAGTTACAATCCTAGCGCCGGAACACCTGGAAAGGTTGAATACGCACTTGCATGTATACTTCCGTATATATATATATATTACTTTTAATAAAATTGATACATTGACTGAGATTGTCTGTTTCAAATACAGGCAGAATAAAATTGATTGAACTGATTGATTGATTGATTGATTGATTGATTAGATTGATTGATTGATGGATGGATGGATTAATTGATTGATTGATTGATTGATTGATTGATTGATTGATTGATTGATTGATTGATTGATTGATTGATTGATCGATTGATTGATTGATTGATTGGTTGATTGATTGATTGATTGATTGATTGATTGATTGATTGATAAAAAGAAGAAAAGGGTGCAGTGGCACGCAACGCCTTCGAAGAGACTAATCGGCGGCTTATATCGTCATTTACAGAAAAAAACAAGCTGGTCTTATTTGATATGTAACTGAAACATTTCGTTAGGTAAGCAGAGTGAGGTAGTTGTATAATGTAATGCGCATGCGTAAATTCACAAATATACAGCAATTTCCCTGCACATTTTCATGCGGAGGAGGGGTGGTGGGCAATACGGAGACAAAAGATTATATTCTCAATCCTGATAAAATGCTTATGCAACTTATGAGTTCAACGATGCTGCAATTTAACATCAAAAGATAGCTAGAAGAAAGAAAATAAAAGCATTTCCATGGCCGCAACCAAGGGCATTATTTCGGAAACTTTCAGTATGAGTCTCCGCAGCATTACCTTCCCCGAACGCATTGCCTAAACCAGGTGCAACGAAAGTGAAGCTGGAAGCGAAATTCCTTCGCTTTCAAAGCAGACGCACCAAAAATAATTATTTCTTGCCGCACTTTCAGAGCCATTCTCTTTCTTTTTGTACAAGCGATCACCGCAGGCAATATAACTTCCAACATGTCGCACACCCTTCCGGCCATCCTACCTGCCCCATCGCAACATTCCTTCCGCAAAAGAAGTATGATGAATAAACATTGGGGCATTTCCTACAAAGAGTGGCTGCCCTTGTGCGCAGGTTTTTCTATTGCGTACGAAGGCTGACTTAAGCATCAGAAAAAAAAAAAAAAAAAGGCGCGGAATACTGAGAGCGGAACGGCGCAGCAGCAAATTTGACTTAACTGTTCGGTAGTCGGGCGTTATGGTTACTAAATCTCGCATCGCATAGCGCGGAACCTTTGAAGCAAAAATACGCCTCATTCCGCATACCAGCACATCCAACCGTAACAACACAATGTTTTCTTATTTCCGACAATATTTCTTTTTATTCCTGTTTTTGTTCTCTCTAAGCTATGCGAAATGACCTCTTGGTTGTTGCGCATCATTCCCTAAAGCACACTCATTTCATTGATTCTCCCGAGGTGAGCATTTTTTCTAAATGCGCAACTCATCTATTTTTGTCTTTTTTTTTTCTTTTTAACTGCTCGCCAGTTGAAGCACAAGACACGCAAAAAAACTTCAAGCGTGGCTCCACAAAAAAAGCATTCTTTTAACAGAGGTCGTATCATTTATCACTAATTTTAAATTGAGTGTGCCAGAACGCACAGAAAAGAATTTCGCATTTGCGCTTGAGCAACGGACTTCGAAACAAAGTATAGCTCCCAGAACTTAGTGTATGCGTAGATATTTGATATAACAAGGCCCCATGCTTCCGCGAGTGCTAAAAGGTCAATATAACCCACATATTACTCCCCCGATTCTTAATATTCTGATATATGCGTTTATATAAACGTATTTTTCTCAGGCAGTAATTGGCATGATAGAGCCAGTGGTAGAAACAGAAGCGCTGAACAATTACAGACAGCAAATGAAACGAAACCGCCAATATATTGAAAAATCAAAGCTACTTTCATATCTTGTGCGATTTATTAATACGTAAGCTCTCCTAACGCATGATTTGCTGAAAATATATGCGTAATTAAATACAAAATTTAACTTTTATCCTACTGAAGGGCTCGGATCAGAGTAAACCATCTGAGGTTTACAAAAAAAGATGAGAACTTTGCTGAACCGAATATGGAGCGAAAGCATTAGCTCCGGGTGACCGAGCGTTCTTCTTCTCCTTCTTTTTAAATAAGGACATGGACACTAGACACTACACGCAGCGACGAGCGGTTAGACCTGGCGTAGTATTGCTTTCGAAATAAAGACAGTGGATGGGCGTTCTAAAGCGTGAGTTGTTCAGGTCACGCTTGAAGTTTGCGTGACGCAGTTGTCTGGGCATCATGAAGGGTGCGACGCGTCACGATGGTTAATCAGAATTTACTGACAGCAGCGATAACATAAATACAGAATGAAACCACGCATGAAGCAGTGATAACTAACCAGAATTCCATTGGCTGTCTGGACTGAATGCAATGGCATCGCTTGCGATGTCACGAGTGAATCAAGTACCGATTATGTTGCTAAAGTGGCTGTAACACCACAAACGCCAAATACATTCGGCCCTTTCATCTAGATTTACTAACTATATCGAATGTCATCGGAAGGAATTTGGCATCACTGTAGCTGTGGCTACATATTCGCATATCACACATTTATCTAATGGAGCGCCCCTCTACTGCAAGAATCCATTTTGAATTTGACGCCGTTTGCTGATTGGTCTCCGGGTGATGATCTCTCAGTCCTGCTTGACCAATCTGAGACCATTCTACTCTCCCCTGTAGTCGACGCCGGGGTCTGTTATTCGTGAGTCATACAAGCCATACGAATATTGAGTGACACCCTGGCAGCAAGCCTTCTTCCTGCTGGTGGTCATTGGATAACGACAAGTTATTATTTTCTTCGCCTCCGCACGAGGGCAGTTCAGTGTCTTCGCAAATAATACAAACCGTCTTTCCGCAGCCAGAAAGAGGCCAAGCGCTTCTGGGTAGAGCGACGTATAACGATGTAGAAAACAGCTTGCCAACGGTGATGTCTTAAGTAATCAGAGAATCCAGGGTTATGGATATCAACGTACACTCTTATCTCAGCGTGATAACGTTATATTACTCGTAACTCTGAAAATAGAGCGTTGGCGTCGCTGTCGGCGTTGTGTGTGTGAGAGAGAGAGAGAGAGAAAGAGAGAGAGCGTGATAACGTTATATTACTCGTAACTCTGAAAATAGAGCGTTGGCGTCGCTGTCGGCGTTGTGAGAAAAACATCACTGTGAGGTGTTAGCCGGCAGATGGCATTGCCAGGCACTGATTCTTCGATGGCTTATGGGGCTTAACCCACATAACCCACATGATGTAAGAAATAGCCAAACTTAATCACTAATATCTTAAGCGAAATACTGGAAGTAGGAGGCGAATATGTCTACTTAGGACCGGTAGTAACCGCAGATCCGGACCATGAAAAGGAAATAACAAGAAGAATAAGATTGGGATGGAGCGCATTTGGCAAGCACTCGCAGATTATGACTAGTAGCTTACCGGTATCGCTCAAGAGGAAAGTATACAACAGTTGCATCTTGCCTGTACTCACCTATGGGGCTGAAACGTGGAGGCTAACCAAGAGAGTTCTACTTAAGTTGAGGACAACCCAGAGGGCTATGGAACGAAACATGGTAGGGGTAACATTAAGAGATAGAAAGCGTGCAGAGTGGGTCAGAGAAATAACTCAAGTTACCGACATTCTAATAGAAATTAAGAAGAAGAAATAGGCATGGGCAGTACATGTAGTGCGAAGAGAGGATAACCGTTGGTCGCTGAAGGTAACAAACTGGATTCCAAGGGAAGGAAAGCGTAGCAGGGGACGGCAGAAAGTTAGGCGGGCGGATGAGATTAAGAAGTTCGCAGGAGTCAAGTGGATGCAGCTAGCACAGAACCGGGTTAAGTGGAGAAATATGGGAGAGGCCTTCGCCCTGCAGTGGGTATAATCAGGCTGATGATGATGATGATGATGATGATGATCTTAATTTTTGCCTCCATTATCTCGCACATAGGCATAAGCATAAGGTCCTAAGCTACCAAAGCTTGAGCTCTGAAATTAAAGCGTTATGGGCTCTTCGAGGCCTTCACTGTCTCCACCGATCAATTACGTCCACAGTGAGGGCGAAGCCAGGGTGGACACTGTGCTAGAGCACCTTCTCTGCTATCGATATTCAGTTCGGTAGTCGTTTAAGACGAGTGGTAACTGCCGAGGTATTTCCTTACGCTCATTCGGTGCTGTCCCGAGCGTGATCAGGGAAGTGGCTTCGAAAGTCGTCTTTCTGAGCCAACGCAGATTGAAATCATTTCACGCACTACCTCATCGGTCCAGTTGTTTCCCTCGAATCCTACCTGTCCAATAACTACCTAATTTAGTACAAAGACTCCCCTTTTGGCTCGGAAATACGGCACGTGCTCTTCGCCGGACAGACAGCCACAGCATTATATACTGTGAGTCGGTATGCAGGGTGAGTTGTTTTGGGCAGTTAACGTTATGTGGCTTAAAATCTGTGAGAGATACCCCACTGCGGTTTGAGCAGGCGGGCGTAAAATGGCTTAGAAGGCTTATTGATTAAGCAATTAATCAAAATTACCTTAAACTTCCTTCAATTTTAATGGGGAATATTGTCATACTGAGGGTCGTATATGTTAAAGGTTAGTTACTCTTGTAAATTGCATTAATTGGCATGGTAGTGCAACTCCAAATGTAGAACGCTAAAGGACCTCATTTGAATTTAGATGCTAGTGCTTCCTAGTTGAGTTTCGCTCAGAAACTTTTAAAAGGGAGTCGTGCCTTTCATGTTGACAGCCTTTGATTTTCCAGCATATTATTGCCCGTAAGATCAGGCAAGAATGATTAGTTAATTTTTTTCTTAACTGACCGTTAAGCTTTAAAAAAAATGTCAGTTTGGCTGTACAATCCATCTGGAGTGGTCAAGCCAAAGTGTTCTCATGAGCGAGAATAGGAGACCTCTGCACGAGCACGCCATGATCATGGCGAACTGCTTGCAGTCACCAGGAAGCACTATTGGCGTCATCAGAGCATTTGGCCACCTGGCGATGTACTTTGCAGGCGCACTTATGTAGTTCTGAATGATCCTGGCAGGTGCATGTAAAGGAGGAGGAGGAGAAAATGAAGGCAGGTTAACCGGAAGAGCAAACCGATTTGCTTTGCTACCCTGCACTGGGGGAAGGGAGTGAGTGGATATAAAAGTAAAGGATAAAAGGCAGTTACAAGAATATGAAGTCAGTATAGCATATTTATTAAATCAGTGTTGTCACTATACCCAGTAAATCACAGGCCCGGGGTTCTTCAAGAACTGGAGCAGAGCCTGGGGCTGTTACGAAGGTAATTATAGTCGGATGCTGCATCCTAGTCGGCTGTAGTACACCTTTGCTTACAGGGAACGAACATTCATCTCTTGAAGGTTACTGCTCTAAAGTAATTTATAAGACTGTCTGGAAGCTGAAGGAAAGAAGCCAACAGTCGGCGAGGCCAAGAAAAGCGTTGGGGATGCTACTTTATGTCTTTTTTTTTAATGTTTACTTCGATAATCACAGAAATTAGTAATGTGATCTGTTTAGGGGAATGATAAATAAACACAAAGTAGAATAAAAAACAGCGTGCCGATGGTGAGAACCGAACCCACGACCTCCGAATATCGCGTCCGGTGCTCTTCCAACTGAGCTACATCGGCCGCTGTCCCCCCTGCTACTTGCTTGGGTATTTATATTGTCTGTATACTAACCTTTGTCGTAGTACACCGGTCGAAAACACTCCTTGGAGACGCACAAGGGCAGAATTCTTAGCGACACTTGTTTCGCGTCCACGACGACAATGTCTATCTAAGGAAACAACTTCCAGTAGATCAACGGCAGAAGCGACATGTCCGGTCTCATGTGGACAACTAGTTTCCACCCATTTTGAAAGCAACAAGCATTGCTTGCATGCGCCATTTTTGTTGCCTGGCGGATCGGAGGCAGCCTCGCGTATACAGTTCCTCGGCTTGCATAGATTTCGGCAGCGCAATGATCACGCGAAGTGTTCCATTAAAGCGAAGAAGTTCTTGAAGCTTTCTCAATATGTACTCTTGCTTCTCTAGTCTCCCTGCAACTTAAATGGTTTACTAAAAAAAGAGCCAGTTGCTTGTATATAAATATATTAAAGCAATGTTTTCCACCTTTGTTTTACTGAAAATGGCCCTGCACCCATGAAAGACGAGCGCCCTCTCCCCTCGCCTACCTTGCTAAATAATTGGCCTGGCTGCTACTATATTGTGCGGGATGTCGTTTTTCTACCGGCGGCTACTTGTTATGGCGGTTCCTTAGTCCTGTTCGCGACCTGACGACTGGAGAGATTAAGCATAGGAGTCGATGGAAAAGCCTAATTCCCTGACTGAGAACGAAGGTAATTAGTCGGATGCTGCATCATAGTAGGCTGTAGTACACCTATGCTTACAGGGAACGAACAGTCACTTCTTGAAGACAGCTTCAGTAAGCGCACTGCTCTAACGTAATTTAAAAGACTTCCTGGAAGCTGATCATAGTACACGAGTCGAAAACAAGCCTTGAAGACGCGCAGGGGACAGAATTCTTTGGCGGCTTACCATTAGCTGTGTTTTCAGAGCCGAGTTACTGAATTTTTAATCCTGCTCGACTGGGGGTTAGCTTGCTAATGAGGGAGGCGCAAGGATCTCGTTAGTGAAACAGCTCTATATGTCATGATTTCTAAAAATAGATACTTAAGGAAGGCAAGCCCAGTTTGTTTTTAACTCCAGCTAGGAAGCTTAGTGTGTGCAGTGTGCTCTAATCACTTCCAGATAATGAACTCATACTATTTCGAATATATATTACCCCAACTTGCCAGGAAGTTAAGGCGAGAAAAATGAAAATACGTACTCGCCCCCTTTGATCGCCAGTTGAGTATGAGTGGAGGGCAAGATATAACAAAATGCATATTTGTGGTGTTTTGTACAAAGTTCATGTCGTTGTATTGCGCTTAATGAACATTACCATTTACATGTGGTGGAAAGGCTTCTAAATTTATTTACAATATAGACCTGTTCATCTTTGCATTGACTTGATCAAGCATATGCGTTTTGAAAAGACAACGTATCTCGGAGATTATAGGCACTTGTGGGAGACCGAATTGCGTCTAGTAAGCACCTTCCAAACAGTAAATGCGCTGCCCTTGATTGTACATTCTGCTCGTGTTATCTTAATTGGTTCACTTTGCTCGCTCAACGTTACTGCTGTTTTCATGGTTCATTTTCCGGAAGGGTTTTTTTTTTTTTTTCTTTACTGTCTCCCTCCTGCACCTGTACAAGAAAATCATTAACTCTGCTAGCCGTCTTAACCAAACCATTAAGCACGAAAATGTGACGGAATTTAGGGTATTCGGATCTGGTATCTTCTTTTATATTCAATGCCTTTCGTGCAATTAAATTGTCTCTTTCTCTTCAAGACCACGCAGCTCTGGTGCAGCGGTTAGGGTGCTCCACTTCTGTGCTCAAGGATGCGGGATCAAATCCTGGCCGCAGCGGCTTCTTCTCGATGGAGACGAAACGCAAGGCGCCCATGTGTTGTCAGTGCACAATAAAGAACTCCAGCTGGTCGAAATTTTCGGAGCCATCCAATCATAGCCTGAGCCTCTTTGGGACGTTAAACAGCCCAAACCAAAGCAACATTTCTCTTCAACTTTGTCTTTGTGTTCTATCGCTGTCTACCAGACAGACCCCAAATCAAACACACATTTCCCTTCATCTTTGTCTTTGTGTTCTTTCTCTGTCTACCAGCCAGACTCGCCCGCCATTTTGCCATCACACGCTGTTTCCAGGAGTCTGAATCACAGCGAAATTTAGCATACAGAGCATACAGAGCATGCACATTTGTTTTATTTGCACTCTTTGGTTGCGTCTCCTTCGACAGCAGCCTACTTCTTGGGCCGACCGCCGCGCATGACTGGCGGCGAAAGTTGCCTTGCGGATTTCCACATCGCTCCCAACGTTCTATACAGGCACCGACACGAATAACCTCTCAGACAGACGACGACATGCAGCTTATCACCATGTTGGAACTCAATTTCGACTCAATCTATGGATTCACGGTGCCTTAATTTCAGTTGGTCGCAGTTACTTTGTTTCAGATACGTAGATCTCCAGATCCTTCCGCGGGCAATAATCATGTGGTGCTCGATCAAGGTCAACAACAAGCCTGCCATACGCAGAATCTATGAGCATGTTTCTCCGACTCGTTCATTGCAGTAATAAAGTGTAGGTTTCCCTCACAAATGACGAAGGTTCACAAGTACAATCCTCACTTGATATTTTTGTTGGAACTAATCACCCTTTATTGCTTATATGGGACTGGTGCGTTGCTGCTTCGGCCGTACATGTGGCGCCGTCTGGGAGGCCCCGCCGAAAAAAGCGGTTGTTTGGATCTACCGTCGTGGGTAGCCCCGACGCTGTCCTCCGATTTCATCCAGATTCCTCGTAAGAATAAACAAAATTAACACCGAATGAAGTAACAGTCTTTCTTTAAATTTGTTTTATGGTCATTTCCGACCCGATATTGCACCCAGTGCTTTTCATTTTGACTGCGCATTTCCTGCGTTCTTTTTTTTTTTTTTTTGGACTGCACGTTAGGTTTCTATCATGTACAGTCGATCGTTTGTTTCTATCGAGAGTGCGGCACGCAAAAAAAAAATAAACAGGGTATTTTTTTTTTTTTTTTTTAAGGCGAAAGCCATCAATGGCTCATACCCGCGCCCATGAGCCTGCTCGTCCGGCCACGAGAAGTGTCAAATGTCTTCGCAAGATTCTGCGGCGAGATTGGGCCTTTAATGGCTCATACTCGCGGCCATGACCCTGTCCGTCCGGCCACGACCATTTTACAGCTTTACTAGTGCTAGTAATAGTTACGGCTAGTAACGAACTAGTCACTAATCGGTACAAATCAGTCATTAATCGTGACTATAGCTAATCATGGGTAATGGCATAGATGAATGTGACTATGACGTCATCATAATGTGATGTAATCTGCCGTGACGTAATGGTCGGATGTGATGTCATCATGATGTCTTAATAATCGGAACTGATGTATTAATGACGTTACATCCGGTAATGGCATCATGACTGGTCATGACGCCACCTGGCAATTCACGCATATACGAAGCTGGGAAGGGTGGCTGTTCCTGGCCCTACGAGGCTGGGACGGTAGGTCAACGCCGCTTGCGGCGGGGGCTACCCAGCCACCAAATTTTTTTTTCTTATCTGTTGTAGGCCGTCATTGCACCCGCCACCGCTTAGGTGGTGGACGATGGCTGTTGCGGCGTGCGTCTTTCTCTCCCTCTCCTTTTTCTTTTTTCTTTACTTTCTTTCTTCTGTCTGCACGAGGCAGAAGAGGTGGCTCAGCTACAGAGCCAGTAGCAGGCCTGTGCATTTTCTTTTCCTTCTTCCTACAGCCACAACAACAACATATACGAAGCTGAGTTTCGATGGAGGCGAAACGGAGGCGTCGTGTGCTGTGCGATGTCAGCGCACGTTAAAGATTCCCAGGTGGTCGAAATTACTCCGTAGCCCTCCACTACGGCTCCTCTTTCTCTCTTTCTACTTTCACTCCCATCTCCCTCCCTTCCCTTACGGCGCGGTTGCGGTGTCCACAGAAAAACAACTGAGACAGCTACCGCGCCTTTCAGTTTTTTTATACGAAGCTGATCCTACCGGGCGTCCGATCCAGACGTCCGGGCGGCGCCTTTCATATAGCTCTTCCTCGAACGCCGCACCACACAGAATATAGAAGCAGACGCAGTGAAGAAGGCGTCAGAAGCGTTTCAACGTTTCAAATTGGCCTACAAGAAAAGAAAGGCGCAGTATCTGTTACAATTCTCCGCGGGCAGCGTATTTGGGTTTGCTCGGTACGGTGGCTCCGCAAGGGACAAAGCAACAGAAGAGACGAAGAAAACGGGCTGTTCCGACTAGCATCTACCGCCCCCAGGAGCCGAGCAGCCTAGCGATTAGCGGCGCATGCTTTTTCAAAGGGCGTCACGTTGGACGCGGCACTAGCTTCAGAGAGCCTATACTACTACTACCACTACTATACTATTACTACTACTACTACTAAATAATAAAAATAATAATACATAGTAATATTTCTCTGCTAATTATTACGATTAATATTATTATATTATTATTATTATTATTAGTAGTAGTAGTAGTAGTAGTAGTAGTAGTAGTAGTAGTAGTAGTAGTAGTATAGAGGAAGACGCGTCTCACTAAGTTGGCACTGAATTGTCTGTAGGTAACGGCAAAATTACCTGGCTAAATATTATCTTCACAGTTTTAATTAATAATAATAATAATAATAATTGGCTGACAGGAAGGGAAAGGCGCAGTATCTGTCACACTTGTGCCTGTGGACACCTTCATCCCTTGGTGTCCACAGACACAAGTGTGACAGATACAACGCCTTTCCCTTCCTGTGAACCAATTATTATTATCATTAATAATTAAAACTGTGAAGATAATATTTAGCCAGGTAATTTTGCCGTTACCTACAGACAATTCAGTGCTAACTTAGTGAAACGAGTCTTCCTCTATACAACTAATAATAATAATAATAATAATAATAATAATAATAATAATAATAATAATAATAATAATAATAATAATAATAATAATAATAATAATAATAATAATAATAATAACAGTAGTAGTAGTGGTAGTAATATAGTAGTAGTAGTATAGGCTTTCTCAAGCTAGTGCCGCGTCCAACGTGACGCCTTTTGAAAAAGCATGCGCCGCTAATCGCTAGGCTGCTCGGCTTCTGGGGGCGGTAGATGCTAGTCGGAACAGCCCGCTTTCTTCGTCTCTTCTGTCGTTTTGTCCCTTGCGGAGCCACCGTACCGAGCAAACCCAAATACGCGGGGACCTCAACCGAGCCGTAATGAAAATGAGGAAGGTGGGAGTGAAAGAGTAAAAAGCGAGAGGGGTGCCGTAGTGGAGGGCTATGGACCACCGCGCTATAAAGGCTTTAGCCTAATCGCACTTTAGTCGTCCAAAGTGCCTCCTATTGTGGCGTAAAGCTACATTACGCAGGTCAGAGCCGAGTTTCCCGTGGGAGTGGCAGCTCTAAGAAAAACGAAAATTCTGAGAACGCCGTGGACTCTACACTGCAGAAACGCGAAAGCCGGAGCGTTGCTGCTGCACGCGGTGCATCATGTTTGCTCTCATGATCATTATCAACTAAATCCACCGTCATTAAAATTACTACTCTCATCATTGTCATTACCACTAATAGCAGCGTCATTGTCATCTCTACTATCATTGTCACGGCAGATAAGGAGAATTATGATGTGCATTTCACGATCTTGGTGTGGCCCATTTATTTTTACGAAAATAGTGTCCAGGTTTATGTGCTTACGTAACCAAACCAACCCTTTTCTGCATACGGTTTTCGAAGAAAAACTATGCCAAGTCTTACTTAAATATTTGGTGTCCGCTAGCAACATCAAACGCAGATGATTGAGTGTCTTTTTTGCGCGAGGTTGGGGGCTTCCTTTCACATTTTAAAGGTGAGATTTGCACTGGAATACCTAAGTGCTGTAACCCAAAAGCAACTTTATAAGAACTTGCTTGATGAAATGATGCCAGTGCCTTTGTCTAGATTAGTACACTGTAGAGGGGAAGGTAAAGATGTATTAAAAGGAGTCAAAAAGATGGCAGTACAGTCGTCAAAAAAAAAAACGTTTATTTTTTTTTACACAGTGGTAAGTGCATTACCTGCTAAACCGTGGTTGAGGAAAAAAGGCTTCCTTGTCTCGTGGTCGGGGGATCGTTTGATTTGCATGAACCGGAAACCATATACCATATTTTCCTTGACTGCTAGGGTACAGTCTTTCTGTGGGATATCTTGCAAATGACTTTAAAAAGGACTTGTCAATTACAAGTATACGCTTCCTGCCTGTCCATAATCAAATGGGGGTGGGGGAGTCATACGACTTTTTCATGTTGCTTTGCCTCCACAGTAAATGGAAAACTAGAATGGCTGTGAGACACGCGGACGTGGATGTTCGCTCCGCGAGGAAGTATTTTATTGAAAGTGTACGCTACCCATCTGTAATGACCAAAGTGAGAAACCTGAATGGATGCTAGTTTTGACCCAACTGGCTAACATAACCCATTTTTAAATCTCTGTGAAGCCTTACTTTTTGCTAGCGCACTTTGTACTATTATACTTTAAGACTTTGCCCCACTGTATTTTTCGTTATTAACAGGAAATAAAGAAAAGAAAATCTGGCCTGGCTAAGTTGGTTAAAGCACTCGGCTGTGAACCCGAGGACGGAGGTTCGATTCCCGCTGAAGACCGGATTTTTATTTTTCTGAGGACGTCGTAAGGATGATTAAGAAGTGACACATCAGCACACAGATCCGACGCACAGATCTCGCGCACAACTCTCGCGCATGGCATTTCGTTGCACGAGCCTGACATACCTTAAAACGAAACGCCGCCAGCAGAAGCGTTCGGCGCGTCGACGACGCGCTGCGCCCAAAGCGCCGGCGGCCTTCTACCAGACGGCAAGAATGGATAACGGCGTACTTAAATGTTGCTTTTTGGTTTATCTTGCAGCGCACACACATGGTGCATGTGTCTCTTATGTGCGCGTGTGGCACGAGGCAAGAAATGACCGAAAAAAAGTTTCCTTCTAACATGTTCGCTACCGAGAAGCGTAGACTTCGGTAAACATCCTCTTTACGAGCGCGCTGCGTGGGAAGTGGCGCCACTTGTTCCGGAGCAGTGGTGCCTCCATACCAGCGAGCCAGGCCCATAGAGGATGTCATTCTTTACACATTCAAAATGGAAAGCTTTCGATTGGTCAACTTCTTTCGCAGTGAGAGAAGCTTTGAAGTTTTAGCCGTGTGTGCCTCACTGATATCGATCCTGTCTCACCTGAGCTAGCTTGTTTGGCTAACCACTAATTTTAGATACACGAAAGGTAAACCTCACGAGAACTTGAGGCAGCTTGCTTAATTATTATGAAAGTCGATGGATAGCCTCGTCAATGGCCACTAAAGGTTACGTGATAGCTATCTTCCAGGAAACTACCAAGTAGCCTTGATGTAGTAAATGTAGTAAATGTGACGCCCTGGATCCCAAGATTGCCGCGGCAGGAGGAGGCCTCAAGATTGCGAACGGCTTCGCAGAAGAGCAGAATGCTCAGGTGTTCAGTCAGGTGTTCGGCTGTCCCCTCTTCCAAACCGCTTGTTCAGTGCTGTTACTTGCATCCTGTTATTAACTGCACACAATTGCATGAAATCAATCAGAAGAAATCAAAGACACGCACTTTGGAAAAATGAGACAACACCAGCTAGTTGAACAATTGAAAAAGTACGGATTTTATTAACAAAAAGTGAATTTTATGTCTAGCTGCTTCCAAGTCATTACGATGCTGCTTGCTGGAAACGTTTCCTTTTGTATTTTTAGCGCTCTCTGGACAGTCATCTACTGGCCGTATTATGTTCCGAAATGTTGTGTATGGAAATACTTATAAGCGTGACATAAGGCAATTACGCCGCAAGCGTAGTTAGTGCACTATAGTGACGTTAAGATTACCCTGCCAAATAACTGTGCGCTCCTAGCGTCCAAATAACACTTGGTCTTCTAATATGGAAAATGTCAACTCTAGTCAAAAAATGCTATCAGTTGAGAAAGGTAATGGCGTCTGAAATAAGTGGTTACGCAACGAAGATGAGATTCGGGCGAAAGTGAAGTTGTTTGCAAGTGCAGCCAGACGTGGTTTAAGACCACTGGGACAGCCCGATGCCTGAAGTGCCCAGCCGGCTTTAATTTCATGATGGCAATAATGATGACAATATGACGCACTAGAAAAGCTGGTCTAAACGAAAAAAGGTGAGCTGCATTCCAAGACGACTAACGTGCGGCTGCCTCGATTTCGGCGCCTCAAGATTTTATGCCCGCCCGCCTAAACAGTTGGGCTGCAGTCGCCTACAATTTGACTGTCATGAGGCACACGCCACACTAGCTGCAGCAGTAGTCGTCTTTGGCTTATTTATCATTCTGATGGCTCACCAGCTTGGTGGACCGGTGTAAAAGGTCTGCACGCCACCACGGCTATTGTCCGACTCTGCAAAGGTGCTAGTGTAGTAGTTCATATCCTAAGCGAAAAGAACAACTCTTCTCATTCCTGTAAATTTTCGCGGCTACCAGAATAATCATGCGCGGGCCGCTATAGAATCTCCTGTAATTAGAAATGCCATCCCACTGCTCCTCTCCCCCCCCCCCTTCCTTTCTCAATGACTAACTAGTAGTTCTCGCGATGCGTGAACCACTGATAAACAGAGTACACATCTTGTGTACCAAGTGGCAACGTATAGTTGCTGTGGACTTCAGCTGCCGGGCACAAGGACGTACAGTGAAATCTAGGCTATGGCGTTTGCATTCTGGTGATGGCGAAATGCAAAATCGCTGTGTGCTCTTTATCAAAAATAAATCTGAATGTCTCCTCTGCGGACACCTCACATATTTCATGTGCTGTTTTTGGCAGGTTAAACGCATATTAAGAAGCAACATAACTTGTGCATGCACTCTACGTCTTCCGAGTCCGTCTTGGGCAGTTCCAACTTTTGAGCAGATGTTAATTGTTAACTACACGTGTGGTAATTGTTTCAACAGAGTGGTTAGTTTATCTGTTTTTATTGGAGTAAGTTGGGAATTTACCAACTGCCACTCGTTGAACTTCGCCCGACCCCACATTCACTACTGATTCCCCTGCTTTACACAAGCTGGGCATGTGACGCAACTAAAGCTTAGTCATTAAACATTGTCATAACACAGTTTTGAGTGCAAACTTGTTAAAATACCGCAATACATGTGAACATCGTTTACAAAGTCTTGTTAGTAAGCCAAAGAAAGTAAGCGAAACGATATAATGAAAAATTGCCAAATGCTGTCCTAAAAAATGTTTATCCTATTGTCCTGAAGTCCCATTCGAACACAGCACAACTGATATCACAATAAAATATTTAAATAATATTAAGGTAACCTGCATCCGAGTGCAAACGTTCGTGGTTACCCTGTCAAAAAATTTGTAGTGCTATTCAGCTGCAGCACTCAATTTTCTGCCCTTCGCAGTGTTCTGTACACTTTCTTCCTTCACAATGTCCTGTTCTTTTTTGTCGCGATCCTCATCCTTTGACTGCGTAGCTTTCGCGGCGTCACTCGCTGTGGAAATTTCAGTGGCCTTTTCGTCCTTCGATGGCTCTGATCCGTGCTGGGGCTGTTTCTTCTCGCCGGCTGCTCCAGTGTCGGGCACTGACGCCGAACTCTTCTCAACGCTACTTTTCCCGGTGATCGAGTCATCGGACGACGTTGACTCTACCTCAGACCCGTCGTATGTATAGTTGGTCATAATCAAAAAGTAGCGTGATGCGTGGTGCGACATAAGAGCCATGGCGCCCAACAACCCCATGCAAATATACATGGCCAGCCACCAGCCGTTGTGATTCTTGAGTGTCAAGTCACAAAACGAGCGGAAGGCCCTGTCGTACACGTTGAACAGCTGCATGCACTCTACGTCTTCCGAGTCCGTCTTGGGCAGTTCCACAGCCACCAGATTTTTCAGATTGTTCGCCCACAGAACAGAGATCTGCTGGGTGGCATCAGAAAGCCAGTGCTTGAGCTGATCGTAATGCAAAGGGTTCATACTGTCAGGTCCTTTACTGGGCAGAACTTTGTCAACCGACACCTGTACCTTGCCTAATGCCACGGCAAACGCAGTGCTCGAATTATGCACCGTGTTCATCTTTTTTGATAGCGAGGCTGGCAGCAGATCAATAAATCTCTTATCAGAGTCGCAGTTAAGAAGCCAGTGTCCAGGAATTAGGTTTGCAAAATATTTGCCCCTCGCCTTGCGGTTCCAAAACGTGTCCCACACAGCATTCAGAACTGTAGCAGATGAAGAGTCCGGGATCTGGGAGCGAACTAGGTCATTGTACGGGTTACAGAGGTAGCCGTCAGCCAAAATGCCAAGAAGCATGACTATCATGGTGAAAAGTACGACAAAAAACCCGAAGGCAGCATTCATAGCTATGCCCAGCAGAAGACCATCTCCGGACCTCTCGGACACCATGCTTCTCTTGGTTGGCGGCACAGTGTCATCGTGGCTAGCCACGCCAATAAGAAATGCAGCACCAAAGAACACCAACAGGACAATGCACACAAGGACCGACGCAGAACCATAATAGAGAAAGCGAGTTCCAAACAAAGCTGTCAGGCTTCCCCTAGAGTCGTCGTTAAGTCGATTCATAAACAGTCGCTGAGACTTGAGAAAGGTTGTGAGGTCGTCGTCAATGTGCTTCGCCGTGTACGTGATATACGCAAGCGCTTTAGGCACCTCGTTGAGGGCAGCCACGATCTCGCTATTGTAATTTTCTACAAAGTTAGATGCTATGAACCACGTGATATTTTTCTGCAAGGTGGGCTTCAAAGCGTCGACCGTGCGCAGCATGCTAGAGACACGCGAGTGCTTCTGCGCCAGTTCTGCAAGAAGGTGCAACTTATGCGCGGAGTCAATTCTCATGTAGCTCGTCGAGCTTTCCACCTGGGGCAAGAAAAAATCGTACACAACATGTACCAGTCGACTACGTTCTGTTGCATTGTGAACGCGCTGCAACGCCTTCTTCTGGCTTTCTGTCACGTTCCGCAGTCCTTCGCCTAAAGCACGTGCGTAACTGCCCACGCCCTTCAGGTCGGCGAACAGCCCCTTGCGCTCTCCTGTCACTAACGACGCTTGGAGGTAGACAGTAAACACCGTGATCACAAGCGTCAGTCCAACTACGGCTATGCAGATAACGAAGGCGATGGTGAGGGCCTGGAGGACGAACTTGTACCCCTCGTTGATGTCCTGCGTGCGGTCGCCGCCCATCATATCGCGACTTCGCGCAAAAAAGTACAGCGGTGTGCCAACAGCCAGCACTACCATGTAGCTGATGCTCATGAGGATGAAGACAAACACGCTGGGCTGCTGCGACCAGAATCGGTCCATAAGGTCGATGAAGTCCACGTCCACCGCATTCGAGGCAACCAGAGCGGAAATGATGTCGGCGTTCTTGGGCTTTGTGACCAAAAGGTTGACCAGTAAACGGCTGATATCGTACCAACCGGCTAGGATCGGAGTCGGTGCATCCTCTAGATCGTAGTCTTCGTAGTCTATCTGAGCAGCGACGCTGTGCGTAGAGGCCGCCATGAAAATAGTGAAGGCTACAAGGCGGCTACCTCTAAGGGAGGTTGTCAAAACGTCTGGCATGGCTCACCGTTGGTCATCAACTTCTTCGGAATGCTGTTGTTGTTGAGCCCTTAGATGTTCGGAGAGATTCAAAAGACGTCCGAAAACCAGCACTTCTCATTCTTCTTCTACATCTCTTGAAACAAGGCGCATACCCACATGCGGCGATTGGCTAAAGTTTAATGGCATATACAAAATAATTTCCAGAGGCAATGACGATAAAAATATAAGTGCCAAACGGGAGCTTTGAAAAATGTCGTGATGAAGAAGGACCGAAGAATATTGAACTTGAGCAACTACTTTTCTCTCGATTGTTGCGGCACGTAGTCCGTAGAAGCAAATGAATGTCGATCGCAAGGAAAATGGTATTTTACACGATTTAAGTTCAAGGCAGCCCGATCATATGCCGCACGGCTAGTTTTCGAATAAAAAACAGAATATGCGGCTTCTTTTGCTTTATTAGGTCAACATATTGTCCCCGTCAAACAGCCAGGAGGTTAGAAGGCAGGTTTATTCACAGTGACGCGGCACTGGGACGTAGCAAGGCTAGAGGGAGCTCGAGAGAGGAAGACGAAGAACGCCTGGGTCATTAGCGTGGCTAAGGCCAGCTAAAACATCGGTAATCCAGTCTGGACGCATGGCGGCGCCACAAGAGTAATTAGGAATGCAGCAATATTCTAAAAATGGTAAATTTTTACATATGTAGCGAATAATACACGGCAGCTCCGCCCGTCAATGTCATATAATTATTACCTTAAATCTCTCAAACCAATCTATTTCGTCTTTTCGTGCTGCCTTCGACTAGAAGAATTAGTTGTTATTTTTTTTCTTTTCCCTCAGAGGTCATGCGCGATAATAGTATGCAAAGAATGATAATCCTGACACTGGGAACAAACATTCGTGCTCGCAAATAATTTGAAAAATAAAAGCTATTTTTATGCTAAAAACTGAAAATTCAGCTGCATTCTTGCATCATGTATCAATTTCTATTATTATGTAAGGAAGGAGATATGCTCTTCTTAGAAGTGGTTATTCAAATTAGATATTTTATGCACCGACTTCCGGGGTTATCACGCCTGGTGCAGCGTGGAATTAGTTTTTCTTTATGTACCGGCAGGAAGTTCCGATCAAAATGCCGCGCTCTGGGGCCTCTTTTTCTATATATTAAATTAATGAACACTTTCCATATGGCGTAGTAAAAAAGCTTCGATGTATCTCTATGTCTCGTTTATGCAGCCGTTTCAGCAAAAGCAGTGAAAGTTTTTTTTGTCGAAATGTTAAAACAAGTAGAATACACTACGAATTTGACCGTCCCGTAATGCAATTACATCTTTAATTACAGGACATAGCAAATTTGCTTTTTTATTTTAAAAACGTAGGTCTATTCGCCTCTTCACTTTGTTCCTGTGGCAAGATGTGTAATGACGTTCGTCACTACTTCCAAGACTGTTCCCCTACTGCTGCTTTTGTTTCTTGCCTAAAGTTTTTTGGCTCATCAGATATTACAACGTCTCAATACCCGAAGCTTCTTAGGTATCTTCTCGCTTGTGCAATTTTAATTCAAATGGTTCAACGCATAAGCAACACTATACTTGACTATTGCCGCTGACATTCTTCTTTTAGTGAACTATTTGTTTGATATTTCGCATTCTTTAAAATATACGCCTTAGGTTTTATTTTTCTACATATCTCTTCTGAAAGGTTACTTCTGTTGTTGTTTTTTTCTATTTCTTCCCTAATCTTAATCATTTAGAGATGATTTCTTTTTCTCGTTTCTAATATTTTTCGTGAGTCCATTGTTTTTCTTCTCAGGTAGCCTTTCTCTCTTTTTTTTTCTGGCTGTCTTATTACTTGGGTGCGTTTTTTTACCTGTTTCCTGTTGTGGCGGGCACGCTACTACTGCCAACAGTCCATCCTTGGCTTTACAAGCACCAGCGAATTTCCGTTAGATCCTGTGCTTCAGTCTGGGGATGAGGGACTCCTCGGAGTGTCCTGCCTACCCCCTACCCCGCTCTGTACAGAGGAGAAAGAATGCTCTTCATTTCAGCCTGTCTGATTCTGACATGCCCACTTGCTTGCATGGAAGTGCCTATGCCTGTAGTTCGCAGATCATTTATGCCTACTGGATCACTCTTTTACGTGTCCATTTGTATTTTGTCGTGGCGTGCCCTTCGATGCCGCCAACTCTCCGTCTTTGTTTTTACAGGCACCAGCGGATGACCTGCTGATCCAGTGCTTGAGCCTGGCGGGGGGAGGGGGGGGGGGGGGGGGGGTCTCGTCGGAGGGTCCTGCAAAACCGCTACCACGCTCTTCGCAGGGTAGGGTGCTCCTGTGTTGAGCAGAGTTCTTTAGGCATGCCTTTCAGTTTTTCTGGACGCGCCCGTGACTGCTGTCTCTCTTGCCTACAGAGCCAAGACCGCATGGGCAGCATGCCTACTGCTATGAAATGAGGAAAGTTATTATTTTTTCTTTATTCCTCTATGACATAATACATACTTTTTGCCTTCTGCTGCAGTTGTCAAATGAGTCCGGTATAGTGGTGCAGTAGTTATTTTTTTATATATTTTCCTCCGTCATTTCTCTTACCGAGCATTTTGCGGTTAATGTAATCTGGTTTAATAACGGACGTTTTTCACATCAGACTAGATTTAATAGGATTTTTTTTCCTTTTTTGTTTTGTCTAGGTTCAACAATTCTTTCTCATCATCTCTCTCTTGTCTTTGGTGTCAGCACTTTCTCTTTTTTTTTTTCATTCTCCTGCTCCTTAATTTATTTATTTTTCTCTCTCTCTCTTTGTGGATTTCCGGGCCAACGATTACAATACCGTAGCAGACTGCAATTTTCTATTGCCTCTCTCGATTTTTTATTTCTTGTGTTCGGAACTGCCCTGTTTACTATTCTACCTAGTCTCTCTTTTTTTCTTATGTTTTGGGTTTATATGTCTGCCTCTCTCTCCGTAGGTACTTTGCCATTTTTGTATGTTTGTTGTTCTGCTGTTCCATTCTTTTCCTGTTCTGGTTCCTGATTTTGTTTCATGTGCAGGTCTAGATGCTACCTTCTGTTTTTTTTTTTTTTTTTTTCTTATTCCTCTTTAAGCCAGCGTGGACCACCTTGCTAAACAGACCTCTCTTTTTTAGTTACTTTTTAAACCTTATTTCGCGTTTTAAAAAGTTCTTTTTGTTCTTTATCTCGAGCGTTTGTTCCCTTTTATTTATTTTTAATTGAATTTAAGCCTGGCACAGCTTTTGCTGGACCGAGCTCCCTCTCCTTTTTTATGTTTTTTTTTTTTTTCAGTTCGAGAGGACGAATAAAGTGGCAAAAATGTAATGGGTTGCTGAAGTATCATCGTAACAAAACGGAAGCGAAGCGCCGTAATTGGGCGGAGAAAGACGAACTGAAACGTCAGCAACTTGCCGATATTCGTAAACACAGGGCTGAGGCTGGTTTAGCGGTCGGAGCCAAAGACGCTGAGCTGAAATGTCAACGTCATTTAATAATAAGCGAAGAAGCGAGTGTCATCAAAGCAGCATCCTAGCGGCAACAAAAAAGCAGCGCAAACGCTACCGCGTATACTGTTCAGGCAAATCTAAACAGTCCTCATTATT
This sequence comes from Amblyomma maculatum, assembly GCF_055883805.1. NCBI lineage: Eukaryota > Metazoa > Arthropoda > Arachnida > Ixodida > Ixodidae > Amblyomma > Amblyomma maculatum. The sequence continues at coordinate 39,724,056 of NC_139349.1, read as the reverse complement.
TTTTATCTGTTTATTTATTTATTATGCCCCGTTACGTTGCTCGTGACATCACACTGTGTCCAAGGTAGAGTGGTTCCAGTGCGTGGGACCTACAACTTTGTCAGCGCATGCGCATTTATGACGGCTTTCTTTTAAATGACACAGGAGAAGCATATGTGTTCAAGTAACTTTTTGTTGCAGTGGTGGGAGCAGCTACTTGAGCTAAGCGAGCATTTGAAATAAGTGTATATGGTTTAGCGTGTGCGCGTAAGAAGGCTTACTAATTTTCTTCATACCTGCCCTTGAGAGCAAGTGTATGCTGTCAACCAAAACTTCCGCAACAGTGGAATACAGCCACCGCAATTTACGTGTTTTCTTACTTTTTAAGTATTCACATATATGTGGCACACTTCAGTGGTGTAAAATGGTAACACACAAATCGGCTACGAAAGATTGTGAGCCGATCAGAGCAGCTGCAGCGTACGATGAAAAGCGCCCCTCTGACGCCACGTTGCTGAAGCGTTTCTTAAGAGAAGATATCTGAAAAGCACACCGCTCGCCGCATCCTTCGCATCCCCAGTACCGTTCCCAGCAAGCACACACACCAACGCACAGGTGTGGCGACCCTTTTCCGAAGTCACACCGTTAAAGGCAATATCACGCATCATCTTCCTCGCGCCTCCCGTATACGTCATGTGGCCCTTCTAACCCACCTCAGACTCGCCGAGAATGGTTTCATGTTTTTGTGCTGTTTCGAGAGGCGCAGTGTACCACTGATCAATGCTTCTTCGCGTGTGGAATCGCGGTTATCGAGTGCTACTTTTGGTAAGATACATTTCGGTCACTCCGCGTCGCCATACCAAGTTCGGCGAACAAAATATCAAATCAGTGGTTGTTCAGCGCATTGAAAACAAGCCTATGCGAGCGTAACATGATTGGTGTATGCAGATTTCAAGACGCCAGGCGAACACACCATGCCGAAAGCCCATTCCCCGCCACCAAGAAACACACTCGGGCACTCGAGTACTCTGGCCCTTAGCAACAATGACGCCATACGCCATTGCATACGTCATTTTAGATCCCGGCAGCTTGTACCGCCGCACCTGGTGGTTGGACTATCCGATGCTTCTCATTACGACGCTCCCCAGAGCAAAGGTCGCTTGCTTTGCAACGTTAACCTCCTCTCTCCATTGTAAACTGTTGAATGAAAGGAAACACAAATGGCCCAGGAAGGGTTTTTAACCCCTATGCTACATAAATCAGGTAAGAGAAGACACTTTTGGTCTTTTAGTTATGTACACTGCTGCCACAGAAACTTGTCGGATCACCTTCCTAGAGCGCTCCATACTTCTGCATGGTTTTTTTGTCAAAAGGCGGGCAAGTTGCCTCAATAAGCGCCGCAGCAATAGTTTCGCGCTTCTTAACGTTCCTGAGGAGACATTTTCGTGGGTATATTTATGCATAGGACAGCAAAGAGGCCTCAAAATTGGCATGACGGGGAAAAAACGACTAAGAGCACTGCTGCATGCAACTCGCGAAAATTAAAATATGTATAGCCCACTGACGCACTACCTGCAGCCAGTCCGAAGCGAGGCGAGGGGTAATTGTGCAGGAAACTACAAAATGCTCTGTGCGCGCCAGAATTTTCCGAAAACACGGTTTCCATATCACACTGCGGCTGAGCTGATATGGGTGTGTCAGGCAGCGTTTCTAGAAAAGACCAGCCAAGCCGACGCTGTGATTGCATCTCCTGCAAGGGCAAAGGTGAATTATCATTGATGGTAACATATTCCTAACCTGAGAGCTAGCCTAAGGCAAGGCAGCCTTTTCTGCGCGGAAGTAGTTAATAACTACCGAAAAGAATAACTGAATTGCCTTAAACATTGCTGTTTGAAAAGTACTCAGTTAAATTAGAAAGTTACTGAAAAATGTTAGAAATTTCGCACAATTCTGGCTAGAAGCGGCTGGGCCGGTTTTTCTATTTTGGTTTGTGGAGTTTAACGTCCCAAAGCGACTCAGGCTACGAGAGACGCCGTAGTAGAGGACTCCGGAAGTTTCGACCACCTGGGGTTCTTTAACGTGCACTGTGGGCCGGTTTGCCTCAAGATTTTCATGACGGCCTTCTTTTAAATGGCACAGGAGAAACATATGTATTAAAATAACAATATGCTGCAGTGCAGGAGCAGGTATAGGACTCAATGGGCATTTAGAATGTGCATATATGATTTAGCACGTGCGCTTGAGGAGGCTTATTAATTATCTTACTACATGTGGTTGATTCTCATGCAGTTTTGCAGGGACATTTGCATTGCGACTGATCACGCTACACGCTCAAGATTTCTAGCTTTTCATATATGCTGTTCAGAAATCATTCTTCCCTGTATAATAGAGTATAAGCATTTCACGCTTCGCAAATCTACACTTAAGTGCAAATTCAAGCAAGGCATCTTCCGCTTATGTTGTACACATATCTAAACGTACCTTACATGCGCGTACCCCTTTCTGGCACTGATCGCTATTTTGATACCAAATAAGCTTCCCACAACTCAAAACTTAGTTTAAAGGCGAGTATTATTTGGTAACACTGTTTCGTATACTTCTGAAACTTGACTGAAACCACCCAAGCAGACACTGACTCTTCCATGATACTTTTTTTCTCTTCATGTATTTGACTTGAAGCTAAACTGCCTGTCAGAAAGGTGCCTGTTTTAATCACATGCATAATTAAGCATCTTCGACGGGTATAATGTTTTTTTTTTCTCTGCTTTAAAGCCGTGAACAACGTAAATGCCGATCTTTCTAAACTTTCGTTAAGTGATACAATAAGCAGCAATGTTTTGAAGGCACTTTTAATGAGTTAGCATTACTGGCCGCGGGGAGTGGTTTCACCGGTACGCCTATGGTCATGTGTTAAACAAGCAGACAACCATTCCTTAAAAGAACCTCGTCGGAGCGGATTCGAATCAGGAATTTTTCGCAGGGAAACGAGCACAGAAACTCACAGCAACAGCGCCGCCATGTTGACTGAAGGACAGAGGGGAACGTTGTTTGCGCGTGTTAATGAGGAATAGAAAGGAGATATCAGGTGATATGAAAGAGATAGAAATTGAAGGACGAGTTTTCATATGGCCATAAAAAGCAATATGTAGATGGTATGATAGCGATAAGGAGGTGATGAAGGAATTGCGTGCTGTCATTGCAACGAACACTGCCTGACAAGATCGAGATATGATCCTATCAAAATCGACCAATGTTTTAGCGCGTCTTAACACGGCCCCGCAAAAGCGCGAAAGCCAGCCTGGGCAGCTCGGAATTGAAATTCACCTTGACTGAAGTGTGATTTGGGAGCTTCTGAACGATCCTCTTTTAGAGCCCATAAACAAATTTAGTTCGTTCTCTAGTACTTTCCCATATGGCTCATCTACACCCTGATTTCACAATTCCTACATGACTGCTGAGGTTTCGATTGAGTCAAATCCGTTCTTCTAATCAATGCATGCTATGTGTAGGGGTCGTTTATATTCCAAGCATTCTTTTACCACCTTGGTTGTGGAAAGGGATGTGATGCATTGTAAGGTAGCCTTTATGAATTCCTGCCTGACCCTCGTGTTATTCCAAGTCTTAGACCGCGCTGGTTCCATAAGCGATTACCTTAATAAAGCATAGTACGTAACGGATAGTAGGCTAATCTGTCGTCACTTTTGAAGACGTTGACGTCCCCTCTCGTATGGATTAAGATGTCATTAGTGTTCTTTCAACGTTCCGGTACAACTGCTGCCAAGAGGTGTCGCGTATGCAGGGTGATCAGTTTTTCTAGCATTATGTCACCATTCTCTAACCAATCTGCAGATACCTGATCTTCACCAGCTGCTTTCATCCTTTTCATAATTTCTAAAACTTCCTTAACATACTTGCTCGTTACTAGCGAAACGTACATACCTCTACATAAGCTCGTACCTCCGCTTCTCGTTTTTGTTTTTTTTTTTGTTTTTCTGTGAAGAAGGCTATGGGGGGAGCCGAAGCGTCTGCTGTGCTTTCTTCCTTTTTTTCTTTTTCAGTCGCGTCTGCAATTTTAAGTTTCATGATTCCCCTCAACCAGACCTGTTTTCGTCTAACTTTCGCTTTCAAGTTTTTATCACCTCTATCAGCAGGGCCGTGGTCATCGCATTGCACGCTGCTATATTATATCATCGCAACCAATCATACCACGTTTAAAACTGCAACACTGTGGCCTGAATCTCGCGCCTTCATAACCATCAATCAATCTGAACCTGTCCCTCATTTAAGCTATATATATATATATATATATATATATATATATAGGGAGGGGGTTGAAGCTCGAATGGGTCCGGTAGGGCATAGACTTAAAGTAGGTGACACACGGTAGAAAAAACAACACTTTATTCCGACGTTTCGGCCGGGGTCCGGCCTTTGTCAATATATATATATGGCCTTTGGTATATATATATATATATATATATATATATATATATATATATATATATATATATATATATATATATATATATATATATATATATATATATATATATACCTCGACTAGACGAGTTTTCGTCCAACTCTCGCTTTCAAGTATTTAATTTATCACCTCCATCAGCAGCGGCGTGGTCGTCGCATTGCACGCTGCTATATTACATCCTCGCAATCGAATTTCGCGACTTCATAACCTTCAATCAACTGGACCTGTCCTTTATTTAACCTAGGTAATTACGTCACACACATACATCATCTGGGCGAGTGCGGGCTAGGAACGCAAGCGCCGCCGTCGCATCAAGTAAGCAACTAAAGTAGCAACGCGCCGCCTTTGGCATTTATTCAGTCCAGATTCTCTACTTTCGTATTTTATGTCGGACGCTTTATGTTTGTTAATTAGCCTTGTTATGTCTACCAGTTATATCATGTCAGTCGGGCTGGAGGCTTTCATGCTTCGGCGTTTCTTAATCAGGTGGCGCTGGCGTTTCTCAAACTCCTCTATAAATGCTCAAAATGTTTAGATCTGTTACTGTCCAAAAAAAGACCAACAGAGCATGTTTCCTGCATTGCAATATTTTCCGAGAAAAACAGAGAGAAGTTCGCAAATTACGGTAGTGTTTTAGCATAGTTTCAACCAAGTAGACACACTGTGCAAAAGCATATGTTTACTCATGTCGGCTCGTGGTTTTGCCTTTTGTTTAGAAGTTGGTGAAGACTACATGCAATGCACGGCTCGAGAAAGTGGCAGTAAACCACGTAGGGTGATCGGCTGTGACGATAGCTGCGAGATTACATACTCGCTTCCCACGCAAAATACATGGGTTTGGATTCCCTCCTCTACAACGTTTTAGGATGTAAGCTCTACTATCAGGGATCGGCTTCGGAATTCACCTGGCTGGACCTGAATGACCTTGACTCACTGGGCCCGCGACCTTGGCATAATTAAGTATAGGTGTCCGCCCAAAAGTGAGACCCCCCCTCCCCCCCCCCCAGATACTGCGCCTTCCTTTCTCTAAAACGAGCTTTAAAAAGATATAAAGATGCCTTATTAAAAACGCGGTGTTAAAGGCGCGTTACCTGAGCTTTCTGTAGCACAATTCAGTTGAAGCCAACCTTAAACCGCCAAGCCGTTGGCGTAGAAGTCGGCACAGCATCTCGAAAATAATCGGAAGCCTAGTAAAAAAATCTTGTCATGGTAATTTGTGGTTCTAGTGATTTATAATTGATTAATGAGTGATATGCGACGACTAGTTATTGAAATTGTTGCAATTAATTGATCCGACTCTATTTATTCAAGCAATAAGTTGCAATAAATAAAAAAAGAATCTATTCAAACGTGTCAAACTGCTCAGAATGCAAACTAAGCGTTTGCTCATACTAAATATCGGTGTATATCGTCGTACTAATAAAATATGCTCTAAAAAATATCAGCAGATAACGAGTTAATGAATCCAAAAAGTCGCATCAGCATCAGACGACGCACTAAATGAAGTACGCTATTGCATCAACTCATAAGCCAAGTATAACAGTCCTCCAACGTTTTCTTTTTTTTTTTTATGTTCTCATGCTAGGCTCCACAAGGTCAACCCAAGGTCCATGCAGACATGGAACTGGTGAGAGAGCTTCGCATGAATAGTGATTTCACTTTAAAACGTTCTGCTCCTTCTCATTTCACCATCTCGCAAGTATCGTAGCAAATGCCACGATACTTACACACAGGCTCAAATTATAATAGCGAATTTGTTCTGATTGTTTTCCCCCGGATGCCTCCTGGTGCCACTACCATCCACATTTCTACAAACAAGCGCGAGCAGTCGGCGTACCATGTTACTCAATAGGATATATAACTCGTTCAGTCGAAAAGCCTTCGCCGTCGTCGTGTCCCCGTTTAAGAGGCAAGTGTCAAGGCCGTGTCGGGAAAAAAAAAAAAAAAAAAAGTCTTCATCGTGACCTGATACACCATTGCCAAGCCAGATGTGTTTTCGATTTCTCAATGCGGAAGCCTTTGCACGGAAGTGTACGCCGGGCCAAGCTATTGGGTACGGCATCAGCATCTATTTTAAAGTGAATGACACTGCTTATAGCTTATATTAAAGGGACAATGCTGTCAAGTAGACGTCGGCCTTTTTAAATAAGGCACCGCGTTCTAATTGCAGGCAAAAAACACTCTGGAGCAACCCGCAGCAATTATCGGTTAGAAATATAGAAGATCTACAGATAGTCACCGTCATTGCCTAATTAATCCAGTGAAATTTGCAATGCAAAGCTCGACACCGATTGTTGGCACGGCCACCAAAGGTTACCTTACACCGCAAATCATTGTAAAACAGTGGGAAGCCCTCGTACTGAACTAAGGCCTCTTTAGTTTAAATCCTGTAGCGGAAGTATTTCAAGCCCCATTTTCTTGCTGACAATACGAACATCGAGTGTTACCCAATAGCCGTCAAAATAGCTGAGCTACACAGCAACTAATAAATGGACGGAGCTCTCTTCAGTATCCCCTTCACTGCTGGTAATGTCTTAAGACACTACAGTACATTCCGGTAACTTGACACGCAACAAAATTGTGAACATATTAAATCCTACCACCTTCAAAGTTTTCACCGCTTCTCTGGCACGTCTTGGTCATTTCAATGCTATTCAGAATATTTCTTACCAACTGCCAACTAGCCCGAGGTATCGTTTTGATCGAATATGGTTTCTGCAAGAACATTACGTTTAGCGGTACGTAAGAGCTAATTAATGCGGGTAGTTTTTGGTTGCACTGTTTCCCAATCGGGATTCATCAAACCGGAGGGGTGTCGCTTGCGTTCACTTTCACGCCAACGCTTTCATTACAGAATCTAGTAGGCAGCTTTGGGATGATCAGCTGCCGTGGTACAAAGTGGTTGTGCTCTGGCTGCTGCGATTTGGCCCCATTCCCAGTCACATTGCCGTCATGCCAGACGGGAACCGACGCTACGCCGAGCGCACGGGCGCTGGCCTTGAACACACCTACTCTGCTGGAACGCGGCTGTTTACCCAGGTAAGCGGGAGTGTCTGTCCGAGCAGTTATCTCACCTGACAAACCTTTCTGTTAGTTTGAGGAGCCTCATTCTAAATCTATCTGAATGCAATGCCGAGTTCCTTCACACGATAAGTGCTAAAGAAATTGTGTTGGCCGCCGCTCGCTGCTCGCTCTCGTTTATTATAATACGTATTCACTGCTTATTCGGGCTTGCATATTTCAAAGCAAAATAAAATTAGAGGGGAACTTAAGCTTCATGAAGGGTGTGACGCGATAGCGCATTGTGGTCCTCCGAGGTAATTTTAACTGATACACAAAACGAACAACAGCAATTAAAAATTCTCAAACGAAGCAAAAAGAAGGCCGCCTCCGAACGTGCACAACAGACAAGTTCAGTACTGAGAAACGAATCGAAGAAAACGCGCGCCATCTCTTGGAGCAGCGACGTACATTAGATCACGAGTGTTGCGCCGGTGCCACTGTGTCACTGTGCCGCGTGAAGGAAAGAGGATATGAAACGCCAACATGAATGTAGCAGCTCGCCTAATTGCATTTCAGTAATTTCAGTAAGAGATGGGAGTTCCAATTCACCTCATCTGTCTCCTCAGGAACCTGTATGAAGGGCAAGAGGCCACAGTCAGAACTGGGCATGGTCTTAGTGATTGGTTTCCGATCGAGAAAGGAGTGAGGCAAGGCTGCATACTGTCGCCCTGCCTATTTAACCTATATGCAGAGTGCATCATGAGGAAGGCCGGTCTGGACGAGTCTTCAGCTGGAGTGAAGATTGCTGGAAAACGTATCAACAACCTTAGATATGCGGATGATACCACTTTAATGGCAGAAAGTGAAGTGGAACTCAAGAGACTTATGATGAGCGTACAAGAAGAGAGTAAGAAGTTTGGGCTTAAACTGAACCTTAAAAAGACAAAGATCATGGCGTCTTGCCCTATCACGTCCTGGAGCGTCAATTGACAAGAAGTAGAAGCTGTGACAGATTTTCTGTTCTTGGGCTCCAAGATTACCTCGGAAGGAGACTGCAGCCATGAAATTAGGAGACGCCTGCTTCTGGGAAAGAGAGCAATGGCTAGCCTTGACCGCCTAGTAAAGAGCAGAGACATTAGTCTGCCAACCAGGATCCGTATAACTCGTGCTATGGTCTTTCCAGTTGTGATGTATGGATGCGAGAGTTGGACTGTGAAAAAGGCTGACCGCCGAAGAATTGACGCGTTTGAATTGTGGTGCTGGAGAAGACTCTTGAGAGTTCCTTGGACTGCCAGAAGATCAAATCAGTCGATATTGTCGACCATAAACCCTGACTGCTCATTGGAAGGTCAAGTTCTAAAGATAAAGCTCAGCTACTTTGGTCTTCTGATGAGAAGAGAGGAGTCGCTGGAGAAAGATTTGATGTTGGGAAAGGTTGAGGGTCGCCGGAGAAGGGGTAGGCAGCGAACGCGATGGTTAGATGGCATCCTCGAGGCACTGCAGATGAAGTTATGTGATGTTAGGAAGATAGTGGGAGACCGGAAAGCGTGCCGTGACATGGTCCATAGGGTCACGAAGAGTCGGACACGACTGAACGACTGAACTGAATTGCTACATCAGTAATTGTACATATACTGTCCAGCAAGAAGTCGTAAGACAGCACTTTACGGGAAAGAATACACCACATATAAACACCCGACTGTTCTCAATCTTACGTGTGCCTTGCTTGACCTAGTTTGACTCGCAATACTAGGCTGTTGGATCCGAATCCCATTAAGGGAAGTGAATAATAATAATAATAATAACCGTCGTCGTAATCCTCTTATTTTTTCCTACGTAATCTCTGGAGTGCCCGTACAACCTGTTCAGTCGTATAAATATTTAGGCGTAACACTGTCTAGTGATCTTTCTTGGAATTTGCATGTAACTAACACAACATCATCGACCAATAAAACATTAGGATTCTTAAAACGTCATCTACATTGCGCGCCTCAACATGTTAAACTCTTAGCATATAATTCACTCGTCAGGTCTAAACTGGAATTCGCGTCACCCATTTGGAATCCCCATCAAGCTTACATCATTAATTCTCTCGAGTCCGTTCAAAATCGCGCTGTCAGGTTCATCCATGCACTGTATTCTTATGATGTTAGTGTCTCTGCCCTAAAAACAGCCTCAGGTTTATCATCACTGTCTCTCCGTCGTCGCACTTCAAGCCTTTCTTTATTCCATAAATATTCAACAGTCCCATGCGGGCAGCCCCTTATATTCTTCCCCCAGCACGCATATCACCCCGCACCAGTCATCGCCTGCACAATCGTCCGTCCATTGTCACGCACCGTTACCTTTTCGAATTCCTTTTTTCCCCGCGCAGCTGCAGACTGGAAAGGCCTTCCAGGTGACATCGCTGTTATCACCTGCTCATCAAAGTTCTTTGAAAGTGTAAAAAAATATGTACAATAACAATGTTTTTATAATGTTTCCCACCCCTTATGTAACACCCCTTCCTGGGGCCTTTAAGGAAATAAAATGAAATGAAATGAAATAATTGGTTCAGAGGAATGGAAGGACAGTATCTGTCACACTTGCTCTGTGGACACCTGAACCGCACCGTAAGGGAAGCGAGTAAAGTGGGGGTGAAAGTGGAAAGAGAGAAAGGGGAGCCGTAGTGGAGGGCTGCGGATTAATTTCGACCACCTGGGGATCTTTAACGTGCGCTGACATCGTACAGCACACGGACGCCTCTTCGTTTCGCCTCCATCGAAACGCAGCTGCCGAGGTCGGATTCGAACCCGGGTACTCCGGCACAGTAGTCGGGCATCTTACCACTGCACCACCCCGGCGGGGAAGGGAAGTGAATGTGTTTATATATGTGGACGATTTGACATATCCGTCACACATTATTTCACAATCCATGCCCTTTTATTTACTTTTAACTGCTCGCTTAACTTGAGCATTGTAAGGTGTTTTAAATTCCTCAACGAAGTGATATGACGCTATAATGCTCTCGACCAATCAAACTTTTTAGCTCAGTGTCAATTACTACATCAATGTTTGGTTTCTCCGACACGACCTACTTAACACTGCTGGCTTAATACTGTGGCATAGCTCAAGCCCCTAAATTGGAGCCTTTGCGCTAGAGTACTGAATACGGTAGCGCCGCCTCATGGCGACCAGATCAAAAACTGCCTAGGTGGTACAACGGCGGCTTTGCCTATGTTGCAGCGCCTACTTTGCAGACTTTGCTCATCAACTCGTGCATTTTTCTGCCCCTTCGTGAGCATGAAAAGACTCGTCGCCTCTCATGCACATCGTTGTGATCCGGCAGTAGCCTGTTTCAAAAAAAAAAAAAAAAATGAGCACCACTGCGTGTGTCTTTCGGCGAAACGTTCAAAACATATACGGTATCGACCTTGTCGGTACCTTGACACGTCGTCAGCCAGTGTTCGACTCTACCGCCGTAACTAATGGCCGCACGAAACGGGTTACGTTTTGATTTATACGGGAAATCCGGTACCCAGGTCCGACAAAAACGCCGTTCGCTCTATGCCAGCTGCTCGACTTGCCGGCTCAAAGATAAAATATATAGAATACAGGCAGCTGTGCACGCGTGTTTATGCGTGATCGCGAGAGAAACCGTCCGTCTGATTTTTTTCTTTTTTACAGCTTCACAAGTAAAAACTGCGCGTACTTGAAGCAGCTAAAGGGGAGGGCAACCAACTAGAGTTAACCTAAAACTTTTACTATCGCATTGAAAGCAGCAATTCACTTGCAAGAGAAAACAGAAAAAGATGAATTTTGGTGCATATTTATAATGGCCAAGCAACTCACAATAGCCTTTCGACCATGAAATGCACCATGTTCTTGAGTTGCCAGTGCGTTATAATAAAAAAAAGTCCCCATTGCACCAGCAAGCAGTAGCTCTGGCTCGAATGTTGTAAGCACACAAGATAATTCCAATTGGTAGTCGAGCAATGGAACGAGGTCAGTGTGTGTTATTCAGAGATATCAGTACCTAACGAGGAGCATCAAAATACTTGTCGCAGCATCATTCGAATGTATAGCTGCAGTCCAAGCTTCAGCTTTCTGTATGAATTTTGTGGACTCTATATTTTAAAAAATTCGGAGCGTGACTTATCTGTTAAACAGAGCGTAGAAAGCGATAACCAGCCTAGGACCAACATAAAAGTTTAAGAGTTGCATGCAGCGAACGTAAACCCAAGCTGCCCATGCACGGCCGGCTCAAGGCTCCGGTTTGAAACATGTTTCCGCCTTAAGTGGGTTATTTATGCTACCTACATTTGCCGCGGTTTCATTTCATGCGTCGCAGCTTAGTTACATACAAAGCTTTCGTACCGCTCCCCAAATTCGCGTGACACTCGCCTGCTTATATATCCGTTGGCAGCGTGCCGAGACTTTGCCTCCGATTACTGCAGGTAGTATAATGCCTGCCATTGGGTTATTTATTGGCTTTTTACATCGTGACATCCCTGAAAGCATTTTCAGCGCCTTAAATTTGTTGTGATTCGTGACTTAATACAAAACAAAAAACGCTGTGGGTCCATACCGATTGCATGCATTCGAGTGCAGACATCGGGGCTTTTTCCTACTCAGCAGAGGCGTAGAGGACGCTTTTTAGTAGCGTTTTCGTAGCGCCTCCTGGGCAGAGCAAGAGCCACACGATGAGAGGATACCAAATTTGAAACCTGCCATTAGTATTACGTGCCTTCGAGCAAAGAAACAGAGCTTGAACTTCTCGCATGTACTTTTATTACATACTCTTTTTCTTCAATCATCGATACCGGGCAATCATACAGCATCTCTAGCTCTCTTTTCTTGTTAATCTGAATCTCCATTGCTAAATTGCCAGTTTCAGGCCCCAGGGTTTACTGGTAAACGAAGAAATGCAAAATTTATTAGTTACGTGTGTGTGTGTGTGTGTGTGTGTGTGTGTGTGTGTGTGTGTGTGTGTGTGTGTGTGTGTGTGTGTGTGTGTGTGTGTGTGTGTGTGTGTGTGTGTGTGTGTGTGTGTGTGTGTGTGTGTGTGTGTGTGTGTGTGTGCGTGTGCGTGTGCGTGTGCGTGTGTGTGTGTGTGTGTGTGTGTGTGTGTGTGTGTGTGTGTGTGTGTGTGTGTGTGTGTGTGTGTGTGTGTGTGTGTGTGTGTGTGTGTGTGTGTGCGCACACGCGCACACACACACACACACACACACACGCACACGCACACGCACACGCACACACACACACACACACACACACACACACACACACACACACACACACACACACACACACACTACCACTAACTCACACTAACTCAAGCATATATAAAAAAGTACAACAAAGAACGGAAAAGAATTCTGTCATTCAAAGTAAATATTAAACTCTATGTATAAATAGCCCTCTTTTATTATTCCTGCCTTTCCATCTCAGTGATATGCGTTACATTTGCTCTTAATTCTTTACAGGCCTTGAAAAAAATCTACGAACAAGTTTATGCGCTTAACCTTAGTTGTGTTTCATAAGGCTCACTGTATGTATGATATGCCTTGGTCACTCAATTATTTTCGTTGCTTACCGACGCTCACCTCATGTGCCAAGTCCTTAAACTAGAAAACTCGTAATCATTGTCAGTTGCAAGCAAGCATCAGGAATTGACGTCCTCAACTATTTAGCATGCTTCCGTAATGCGACGTATTATGAGTATTGTCATGCAGGTGCGTTTACAAGCCTCTTTCGATCAGCTTGCATAGCTCAATATCTTTACGCTACAAACGGTAGTTTCCAAGTCTAACCAGCATGCAGAAATTGATAAAGTATGAATACAAAAATTTACACAACAAGCATGTAGATTTCTATAAGGTATTAGAGTACCTAAAAACCCAGCATGGTCTCTCGCTAAGCAATGATTACGTAATAAGTTCAAATACAATGCTAAAGTACACTTTGTTTCAATGAACAAGTTATGCGACCATGGCAGTATTTCTTAGGCGTTCTTGAGGGTGGATGTATTAACTAGCCCCGCTTTCTTACTTTTTAGGTGTAATGAAGCAGATACAAAATGTCTTAGATAATGATATTAAGCACCATAATCAACAGCCAAGGGTTGACTTGATGTTTTAGTTCTTTTCTCCATACAAAAGTAATGGAGAGCACGGATATGCAAAAATTTGTGAAGGTCAGCTTGCCAGGTCCTTCTTATGGAATGTTAATGGCATACATAAAGCAGACGAGCTAGGCAAAGATTTTAGACGGCACGTACAAGACCACCTAGTTTATGTCACTCTGTATAACGGCGACTTTATATTTCTCAACTCTCCTACTCCGAATTTCCGCGCTGTGTACACAGGAGCCTCCTTTTCGATTTGGTGAAAGTTGCACGCCGAAGTACATTAAAAGGAGAAGATGTGAGGGTGGAGGGGACATTTGGTAGCTCAGATAACAATGACTGCCTCAAGCCAAGCCAGAAACTGAACACAATACCAGTTCACTCTCTGCGACCAAAGCTATTTTCATTGTGTCACTAGCAAGCCGTTACTTTCGGGTAGCTCATTTTAATTTCATGTGATCTTCAACAATTAAAATCGGATGTGAAACCTCTGGTCGCTTCTGCAGGCCTCTTGCTGGAGCTTTGAAGCTGGCGTCAACAGATTAACAGCTTTCGCGTTCGCACCACGTCACCAAAAACGCAACGCTTTTGAGAGGGACGCACTTTTCTGCCAGACCATCGGCACGTTGACGACCAGCCTACAAACACTGTGAGTCACCATCGACCGCGGTGGATTTGAACGACAGTTATTATTGGCCGCCAAGAGAAAACTAAGCTTTGACTGGCTTCATTTTCGTCAATACTCGCGAAACCCACAAAACAAAGTCGCAACTTTCGAATCGCAGGGATAAACTGAAGTCCCTTGGTCTACGAATAAGAAGCGTGGGTCAGGTGGATCTGCTTCCCAGCGGACTCCGAGCGGAGCTGGCCGAATTGGAGGCTGCCACATCGGATGACCCCAGGCAAGACCGTTTTTGTTTTCCTTATATTGCAACAGTTGCGCATAAACTGATAAATCGTTTCTTTAGGTAAAAGCAGGGAAGCTATTTGCGAATTCAGAGAAGGCTTGGGCAAATTACTGTTCTTCCTGAGTACTCTACGTTAGAAGCTAGAACAGCGTTAAGTAATTTTTTTTTTCAGTGATAACAATTGAGATAGCATTGAATAGCGTATCAGACATCTACGGGACTAATGTTCCTGTGCTCAGATGCAAAGAACAAAGTTAGTTATATATCGACGTTTACGAATAATAATTTAGGTTTGCACCAGTCACTTATTTCTTCAAGAGCATACTTGCGTGAAGTAGGCCCGAAAAATTGAAAAAAGCACCTCCAAACCATATAAAAAACGGCCAAAATATTCGCAGGCAGCTGCGTAAACAGTTCACTGCAGCACATAATAAAAACTAGCCCCCCCCCCCCCCCCCCCCCCTATGATAATGCCCAATGGGCGCTGTAGGTATTTGTAATAAATAAATAAATAGAAGGGCTGAGGTAGTACCATGATACCCCATAAACAATAAACATCGAGCCCTTAGATCGGAATGGTTAGATAGGATAACTGCGTAAACAGTTTTAGTCTTTAAAAAATAGTTCACTCGTTTACGCGACTGATAGCATTGCTGATGTTCACTTCTCAGGGAAAGGACCTGTCTGGCATGCATTGGGTACAGCAGCAGACACCAGATCGGGCTGGCAGCTCTGGACATGGCCAAAGGCGTAAAAGCAGGAACTATCTCCAGCGAGTAAGTGCATAATCTACTATAAACAATGTTTCGTAGCCATTTAGTAAGTGGATATGGGCGGAAACCTCAGAAGGCAAGGGACGCCATGCATGCATCGTTAAGTGGAAGCTTGTAATGTACAGACCTCTCTAAATGGAGTACGAAAGCAGTCTATTTATAGTTTGTCGATACCTGCTACAAACTTTACGTCATTCAGTGCTTTCCGATGCAAAAACACTGTAATTTGGAAGAAAATCAGAAAGACATTTCATAGGGTCAATAATTGGAGCCACAGCACTGGTAAATTACCATCAACTTTATTTGGCACTTTCTCTTCTCCTTTTCATGCCGCTAAATGATGTCTTAAGCATTTACGGAGGTAGCATGACAGGGCGCGACCCCACTTTATTGTTTCATCGTCCATGTAACACAAAATAAAAGAAGACGGCAAAAGCGAAGGAAAAGAAGGATGCAGTTGCGCCGTGGTACGCGCTGCCATTTTTAGATGGCCCCTTACACGCTCTGTGCCGAGGTCTAGCGGTTGCGTGGTGCGCGACTAAAAGTGACTCACGGTATCCCAGTTGCTTTTCCAAAAAGCGTTGTCTATACTAGTCACCAATATATTTAAGGAACCAACGTCAGCCTGTAACTATGGGGTGATGGCGCCACTGCTTCGGGTTGAAACTTCCTACAACTGCTGGACAGGGCTCGCAGACATCCTCTGGTGCTACCAGTTGTTGCAAGGTGGTCGAACTCCAAGGGAAACGTTAACCTGGTGGTCATTTGTTCTTGTCCGGACAGGCCTCGCTGACCCAAACCAATGGGCGCCGGGGAAATCTTCCTCGCACAGCCGGGGTCGGCGAGTGTGTGTGTGAAAAACGTTATTGAGTAGAGATTAGGGAGGAGGTGTGTAGGTGGGGTCCCTAGTCCGAAGGCAGGCCTGCACCACATAGTGTGGACCTGCCCACACAATTCTCCAGCTGACCCAAATAAAGTGCCAGGAATTGAAGGGTGAAAGGCTGCCCTATCCAGGTCTGGGTCGGCGACTCTCTCCTTCGAGCGCCGCGACACGTGAAAAAGGGGACGCGTATCGGAGAAGGTGTCAGGCGGCGGTCGATATAGACCTGAAATGGCCCAAAATGTCAGTCGCTCTGACAGAAGATCTGGAATTCTCTGTCGCTGCGTCGGCAATGCCACATGGCTGTGGCGACACGTATGACACCCACTTCAGTGCGGCCTCCTTGGCACGAACATCGTAAGAGAGGATACTTGTATTGCCTGAAGGTTGCCACCCTCACTGCGTTGCCAATGGCGCTATCCACGTTGACGCGAGGGCTGCGTCAACGATGACTATGCCTATCTTTACTGTGACACCCAGTCTCCCAGATAGTCTCCGCGAAGAGTTGTAGTTTTCTGCAGAGGCGCGTGTATTTGTTCGTCTCTACAGATACTTCTCCTCATCAGCCGAACTACCACCTAATACTTCATAGGGTTTCGACTTTCAGTCTAGATGGTGAAGATCCGTATAACCCTCCTTTGGTATGCACTAAAAGCGCGGAGGCACAAAGACAAGGATAAAGAACGCTCGATCCGGTACATTTCTTTTTTTTTTCTCTCGGGAAGCAAGCCCTTCAAAATCAGCTGCATCTCTTTTCGAGAATTCCGCCATATTCAAGGATTAAAACTTATATAGGCTGTAGGTAATGCCTGCATAGTGTTTTTGGGCTAGCATTCTAACGACGTAATCAAAAATTAAAACTCGAACTTATCCACACAACATTCAAGAGCTGCGGCGGAGCTCGGTGATAACATCACGGACGGTAATACTTTATCGATGCCTTCGCCCATATCCTGCGGTAACTATTCTGATCATGACTACCAATGTTTCTTGGGCTTTGCTTTTTATTGCGTCCTTCTTACATCTTCAAACCAAGCGCTTCTATCCGGTCATGTACTACTAGCATCAATGACATCATCATGCCGTTGCCCCTCAAGGTGCAAGAAGCGCGAGCATTAAGGAAAACTATAGAATCTGCAAGTGTAGGGAGCCTTCATTGTTCGCGGCTCAAGAGAACACTATAGTGGAGAAGGTGTGGTTAGTTACAACCGTCTAGGCTAGAATTGTGACACACAGGGCCAGTACTAATTAGTTTAGTGGCACATATGAGATGCATATAAAGTGTATGTCCTGTAAAGCTTTGCAAACCGTGTTTAATGAGATAGCAGTTCATGGCTGGAAGCCCTGAAAGGTACTTCTATGTAACTGCTCGTTTTTGAGGCCAGACACGCGCAACCAAGGGCAAACTCTCTTTGTTGACAATATTATTCCTGACAATTTTACTAGAAGTTTGCCGCTTGGAATCACGACAAAAACAAAAAAAAAAGAAAACCCGAGCTCAAGACAAAAAAGGAACGCTAACTGTTGGCTGTTTTTCACTATGATGAATTTACGCAGGGATGTAACAGCAGAGTTTCTAGACGCCTACGTCACCGACTTTGAGTGCCCCGACGTGGACATGCTGGTGCGCTGTGCGGGAAGACGGCTCAACGATTACATGATCATGCAAAGTGGTTACGCCTACCTCAACATGAATAGAAAGCTCTGGGTGGATGTGAGCTTCTGGGACTGGATCTGGGCACTTCTCTCGTACCAACTCCACTGGCCTAGAATCTGTGTAAGTACTATAGACTACTTTCTTGTACGAGAAATATCATTTTGACCATTGATCAAAAATACTCTTTATTTGAAAGTCCCCGCACCTACGACTTCACAATTCTGGAGCGCGTGCCCACCACACCTGCTTGCTTTATTTTGCTGTTTTAGCCGTTATGGCAGAAGAAACTTATCGGACAATCGTTTGTTAACTGATCACCGCCGAACATGAGAATAAAAGAAGCGTAAAAAAGTAGAGTAGGGCGATAGCCAGATGGCGGGGAGAGGGCCTGTCAGACGGTGAAAACATTGTCAGTAGATGCTACCACGGAGGGGACAAGCAGTAAGTACAAATAATGTTTCGGCTTTAGTTTAGGGCACTACCTATGCTAGGGAGACAAACAGTGCAGACTGAAAAGAAAAATCAGCGGTTATTGCTGCGAGAGGAGCGACTATAGTAGCGAGGAGTGGGAACTAGTGTCCTCCCCCCACCCCCCACCCCCTCACCGCCATACATACCCCACACCCTTTCCCGAGTGCACTCCCTGCCACTTCAATAATTTTGTCCACACCTCCTTCCCTTCCTCTCTGCACAAACACCTCGGTTCCTTCGCAAAAAAATAAATCCATATAGGTTATTTTTTTTTAACCCCTGATCTCTGCGGTCAGGAGGCTAGTCCCCATTAACTTTTTTCGTAACACGCGCATATCTTTGCAATCAGGAGAGTTCATGAATCATGAATCTGTGGTCTGTATACGGCAGCCTTGTAATCAAGCGAGTTATGGAGGCTGAGGATATATATATATATATATATATATATATATATATATATATATATATATATATATATATAATATGAAAAAAAATCCCCAACGTTTGCTTTGGACTCGTGGACTGTCAGCTCCTTTAATATATATATATATATATATATATATATATATATACATATATATACAGTACATTGATTATACTGTTGTTTATGTACTCACCATAAAGCCGACCTTAATTATATTTACTATGTACAATTGTCTTAAGCGCTTAAACCTCAGGATATCCAACTCTCAAACCAAAATCAGTAAGACTCTACCCTGCTCATCTCGGGTAGGAAGACACAATTCCGGACAATGAAATGGCCCCAAAATCACCCGGAAGTGTGGATTTCCTTCCCCTCACCTGACGCGGTATTGAGGGCCCACACAAGGTATCTCAAGATGACACATAGCCTCTCGCACCTCACCCTTCTAGTCTTCACGAAAATAACGTTTTGCCGGCATCACATCTGAAGGTAGTCGTAATAGTAGTTGTAGTAGTGGTCAGCGTATCCGGAAGGTTATCGTTACGGGAACAACCTTTTGAGTTGTCACCGTGGTAACGTGAGGAGGCGTTACCGGGCAGTGAGGAAAGCACGGTGAGAGTGGAGGAATGTGCGATGTAAGAGTACAGAAGCCTGCTTCATTTTCAGCGCTAGTTGTTAGTTGGGCTCCCTTGGTTTCGCGTCGCTATAGCGTACAATTAGAAGAAACCTTAAGTCAGAGCTCACTAACTATAAGTATATATGCACGTACGACCGCTGACGGTAACATGCAAGGAGGCCACTGCTAGTCTCTCTCAGTTAATGCATCGCCAATGAGTCATGCAGTTTTCGTCTGCTGATGCATAATTAAGAGCAATGGGTTTTTCAATTCTAATTATTGGCTTTGTTTTCTTCTGACTATACGTAGAAGGTCAAAGAGAAACACCTGCTCCAGTTGGCATCCCAAAGCGGCATGACGGACGCCAGACGAGCGCATCGTCAACGATCCTTCATCAAAAGCCTCCAAGTTGATCGCATCGCTAAAACTTTGAACCAAATGCATGAAGCACATCTGTTACGGGAAGGACATGATACCCGCTACGACAAGATATAAAGTCAAATATATCTGTCAAGGTGTGTTGAGATGAGCTAACATGCGGTATGATTCACGAAAAGATTATAAAATTAAGGTATTGTCTGAAGGACGGCAGATCATACCGCAGCGAATGCTACCGAGTTTAAAACAAAATTCCAAATTGGTTCCCACAACTCCAAGCTAATGCATTCAACTGTAGAAACTGTTGAATGAAATTGATTTTGTGCATATATTAGTGTAAATTGGTATTACCAAGTTAGTACATGAGCGCGCAAAGTTCATTTTTTGCTCTCACGCTGAAAATTAAGAGCAACACGCCAAATCCCTCCGCGAGGCCCTGCCGTGTATACTAAGGGCCATTTCAAGACGCTTGCCGAGTTCTAGGAATTTACATAATGGCTAAATTTTCTAGGGGAGGAAGCTTGCATTCTCGCCGTTTGTGTCATGCCTTTATTTGTTGCAGCGAAATTGTTTACAACCGTTGTGAACTTTGCCGCGGAGCACTCATGTGCTCTTCAAAATAAATATTGTTCTCTATATCGCAGTCGGCTATAAGCCAGCAAGAAATAGTAGATGGAACTATATGCGCAGGCAAGACAAGCTTTTACCAGTTATCGGCGTCAAGTGCACGAATTTTTGTCCCTTCAGTGCTACTGTTGGCTGTCTTCTGCAATGTCGCTTTCCACCCGAAAACCGAAAACTTTATCAAAGTTATCATAGTCAAACAGGCACACTTTCGGTCCATTCCAGCGTGAACACGTTTAACAGCCAACTGAATAATCTTTCGGTTAGGTATAATTTGATTCAGGATTTTGCGTTTTCCTCAATATTACTTCACCTGCACTTTACTATGCGACAACATAGAAATAGCGTTAAAGCAGAAACTCGGCATCTTCCGACATCTTAAACACCGCACACCAGGTTTCCTAAACACCATATCTACAGCAACCCTTGTGACTATTGATGGCGCGTCTTAGTCAGATACGTTCATTCTCAACATTAATATCGATCCTTTAGAGGCTGATGTCATGTACTTTGAAATTAGTTACCGTCTTTGTATCCTTCTGCTTGTGAGTGAAACTCTTGAAACAACTAAGAAAACTAAAAACACGGTTGATGTTCACTCTATCGTTTTATCAAATCTTGAGGCTTTTCGTTGCGCAATCATCCAGCAAACTTGGGAAAGCGTTTGCGCGCCACAAGATAGTGACTCTACCTATACTTCGTTTATCAATAGTTTCAGAATTTTATATAATGCACATTTCCCACTTCAAGTTTAAAGCAAACAGATATGAACGTTTCTGGACGACAAACTTCCTGTGATATCCAGCGTAAAAGCTCGCAGTCTAAAATTATGATTGAATAATACAGTCTACATTTGTACTATATGGTGTACTATAAATGGCGGACTATATGGTAATCTTTGTGGCATGAGACTGTTGCTTGTGGTATGTCGTGTTCTTTTGCTGTGAGTACAAAATGTTTAGCGCATTTATTTTTCAGTCTCTCACAGTCGCTGCATTCAACCCCTGACAATGAACGGATTTTATTAAATTTGATCTTCAAATAAAACCCATCGCAAAGCGTGTGTTGTTCGGCTCTTTAAAGCGCTACTGGTACCTGACGGAGGTTATCGGGGCGGAGCAGTGAAGACGGTGTTCATCCAGGCGCAACCTGCACATGCAGCCGGAGATGAACCTGGAGCACAGCACGCGCCACATTTCTTTCTTCAAGGAGATGAAGCACCTGTGATTGGCTGTGCTCGTTTCGGAGATCCAGATCCATCTTACCACCAGCTACATTGCAGGCACTCAACAGCAGTGCAGTATAACTGGTGCAGCTGGCATTCAGCACCGATGATCTAGCTTGGGCAGAGAAACGCAGCACAAACGTAAGATAGAAAGTGTCGATGCTCGAAACGCGAAGTCTTTAATATCATAACAGTCATTCATCGCGGATTGCGCGCTCATTATTTTTGTGAGCGTTCGCTGCTGTGACCAGTTCCAAAAATTCCAAACGGCCTAGAATAACGGCGTTATAACGGTTTCACTAAATGTTTTCGAGAGCAGCAAAATTCCTAAAGACTCAGTCAAACTAAAGTTTCCGTCGTGGCTTCTCAGCTCCTCCACTTGACGCACCACCTCTCTGTGGCATGAAGTTCTTTTTATTTGTTTAATAATGATATGTGCTTCGTAAAACTCTTCGTTAATTAATAAGCAATCTCTATGAAATGATTGGCCCTAAGTTTATATTGTTTAAAAATAATTTTCTTCTTATGCGGTTATACAGGCGCATTTCCCAATCGTCAACGGTACGTCACAGGGAGCCAGCCGTGCCATTTAGAGAAAAATGTAGTTTTTTGTGAGAAAGCGCAGCAGCATTAGCAAAGAACATCAGCCATTTGCTTCTGTGGCATGTTGCATAAGCGCTAAGATTATTAACGCATAAGCACTTGTTCTAACCACAGTTCAAAGCAAGCACTTGCTCTGATTAATGTTTATAAAACATTTACAACGCATAAAAAATGTGTTGTTCATTCTGGGGGTACGCTGCAGTTTAGAATTAATCTACTTTGGTTATGTAAAATTCATTTTTCTTTCAGTTATGTATACTTTTATATATATTCTATTTGTATCTATATTAGACTATAGATAGCCATGTTGTGACGTCATCAAATAACAAGGATGGCCGCCATGCCCCATGATAGCGTAGCCATGTTGTGACGTCATCACGTGTATCTCATGATTAGGGTATTCATGTTTTGATGTCATCCCGTAACTAGGTTATGTATGCCACATGACTAGGGGGCCATAATGTCCCGTGTCAGCCAGCAGCCCGCCAGCGAAGACGAGGAAGCTGAGGAAGAGTAGGCTTGAGTTGCCGTTCTTCTCCAAGTTGCCGTTCTTCTCCAGTAAACATTTTTGAAACTGAGCACTCACTTTGTCTACTTCTTGTCTCCGTGTCTACTTCCACTGCTTTGAAATTTTCTTGGGGAGACAAATTTCCGATTGCTTAACTTAGGTTTTTGTGTAATAGCGTCAGAAAACCTCAGTCTGAAGAAGTAATACAGCTCGTGTTAGCGCCATTACTGGGTTTTTTCCCAGCAGAGTGGACGGTCGGGTGAATTGCACTGCTTCTTTTAATTTGCCCACACGTTCAGAGGACGCTTAAGAAAAGCTTGTCACATGGACGACTACTGCAACTGACCGAGGTTTCAGTTTATACGTGTCGAATCAACTCGCATGCGATTAGCTGCTGAGCGATGTGGAAAAATTCCACGCTTGTACTAACATGTTATTTTAATTTCGGTCAGAAAAACAACGTCAATGAAAACATCTTGTAGGGACATCTATATTTACGCCTTTCAGGCTGCAGCTTTAATGGCACTCTTCTGCGGTTCCCTTAAAGGATCCTCGTTGTCATAAGCGTATATTTTGCTGCTGGTTTATTACGTCATCCCTTAACTTACGCCTCTTTTATCTCACAATTACCCTTTAGCGTACAGGGTCGTAACCTTCCAAACTATGAGAAGGAAAACTTGGCATAGACACAAAACCTCGCTTTAACCAAGACGCACTAACGTGCCTGCATCGTCTACAGTAGCCTGGTATACTCGGACCCAATTCTCCCGGTTATATTCCCATCCAACCCTCTAATCTCACACCAGCTACTCGAGTTGGCAGCTCCTGAGAGCTCGGCCATGAGACCACGTCATGTTTGATACGACGCGCGGTCGGGGACCGTGTCAAATGTGTTTGGTTCATTTTCTGTTACGTCACCTGGAAAACAGCCTGCAAATATTTATTTGTGTAGGGAAATTACGCATTCTTATGTTCGCCCTCAAACAGGTTTCATCACTCTGTCCGCCGCTACAGCAATGCGAACTCGCAAACTCGCACAAACAGCCGACCTATGTCAGAACCACATGTCATGCCACCTGCCATTTACCACCTGCCAGGGGCATGCTGGTCATCTTTTGCTCACAACGCTGACAACGAATAATAATAATAATATTTGCACTTTCAAAGTACATATACTAAAATTGACAACGACAGCGACGATAACATTTTCTGTAGGATAGGATTCCTAACGCCCTCGCATTAAAATATTGCTTCCCGGTGCCTTCCAGATGCGGCAAATCGGGCACACAAAGAGCTCACCATAAACGCGAAAAACCCCTTCCAGATTCAATGATCATCAAAGTTAAGATTCTGTTTGATATGATTCAAAGTGCCTCTCCGAAGTTAAGCTTTTTTCGGTATACAAAATAATTTGTCAGTGACTTAACTCAGCTAAGCCGGGATATACAAAGTTAAAGCATTAGTAGTTGCGGATAAGACCGAATCGTTTTTCGTTTGTTGTTGTTCCTGTCGCACCTTCTTCCCACCTGCCTTGCGTCGTCGATTTGCAAGTCTCTCTTCTCGCTCTTCACTAGTTTCCATCCCTCTCAGCTTCATCTCTCCTACGTGTCGCTTCTTCGCGGCGACTGATGTCGGCAGAATGAGTAGATTCGGCTTGCAGGCGAGGGTAGCGAGCGCTCACAGTAAGCGTTGTTGCCTCATCCTTAGCATAGTACTACAGACTCGCCGCAATTCTCAGCTTATATATACACCTTCGCAAGCGAGCGGCTGTTCCACGGCTTATATTTTCTGCTGCCAGCGTGAGGCAGGCAATGGCGCCAAACTGTGACCTCCCTGACCTACCCATTTCCCTTGAATAGACCTTTGTCCCAGCTCCATTTTATAGCGACAGCAATACTAACTCTAGGTTTCGAACCTTCAGCGTAGCGCGGCCGGTAGCCACGTCTTACCCACGTGACACTAGGGTGAGAGCTGGGCTACGAACTCAAGCGGTCGGCGTAGCGCGGTCGCAGCCGTGGCGCAGCGCGTGACGTCACACCCCACGTGACATAAAAGCGAGAGATGGGCTGGCAAGAGCTGCCATCTTGGGTCTCTCGTTTCACATGGGACGGCTATGTCAGAATCTGCCTGACAGAACCCTGGCATTCACGTTACCCTTATAGGCCACTAAGGCATGTTCATACGGCTTTATTAAAATGGGGCTTTATATGTGGGCTGAGGAAGAAGAAAAAGAGAAGAAGAACCTCGGTCACCCGCAGCTAATGCTTTCGCTCAATATTTGGTTCAGCAGCATTTAACTCTTGTAATTTTATTACTAAAGCATACTCCCTCCCTACCTTCAAGGTTTAAAGACGTCGTAGTTGAATGTTAAAGCTCCTGAAAAAAAAAAAAAGCGAAGAACAAATGTAGCACCTACCAGACAATACAGCTGTTTAATGTATTATCATGACAGATAATTTCTATTTCACACTGCTCATTCACAGCATGTTTCTTCCTTGCGTGGTTTTACTGTGCGCTTATTATTTACCTATGTACCTGTACCAGCGGCAGTCGGCCATGTAAGGGATTAAAAAGCAAAATAAGAACGCCGAAGCCCGCGCATTGTTTCAAGAGGCCAACATGAAGAAGAAGAAGACTCGTAAGGGCTGCTGTCCTCCGTGAGCTGTTGATGGTAGGCTATCGAACCGTTTACTTTGCAGCTGTGACATTCCCCTGGATGGCCTCCCTTGTTTACCCAGGTAAGATTCAATGCGCGTTTCATTTCTACACCTTTCAGTCCGGAATCGCACTGAATATGAGTGCTTTTCAAAAGTGTTTTTATCCGGTACATGCGTTCGTTTAAATCCAGCAGTAACCAATTTAACTAATATTATGTTTACTTAGGACGTAAATGTGGACTGTACTGCTTCGCCGTACTTCCTGCTCAGGTTTAGGCTACCACGAGAGCGAACAATAGCAGGAGGCAGCTCAGTGCCTGCAACACATTTACCGACTATTAGCGGCCTCTTGTGCTCATACTTAAATTCGTCATTAGTAACAGGGCGGCGAGGGGGATGGTGCTAATTTTATTCTAATAATTTTTTTTATCTATAAACTTCCTGCAACCCAATCCAGTCATGGCCTCCTACGGCGTGTGTGCTTTATAAGGGAGTGCACCTGCTGTTTCGGTTCGCGAAACCGTTTTGTATCAAGGGGTTATTTTCTAGCTATGAACTAATTAAGTGATGCTCCTCAGTAAAATAACCGGCGCCTGACTGGGAAATCTCGCGTATCAAAAAAAACAAAAAAAAAAGACTAAGGAAGTGCTCGGTAAAATCCCGGCCATACTATCACGGAGCATAGCTACAAAACTTTTGTCACGCGTTACCTAGCGAAATTTAAGAGGTACCTTATACTTAGCACATACAGCTGATGCGCTTGCATATGCATTTGCTCCTAGGTAGCCATCAAACCTCTGCAACAGAACGCGTGAGAAATTTTTGAACACCACAAGCGGGCTCCGAAATATTTTGGCCGCATCTGTACATGAAGAACGCCACTACGCTTGAATGTCCGAAAAAGTTAGTGTCCGAATGTCTGAAAAAGTTAAAATTACTACGCTTGAATGTCCGAAAAATGTAATGTCAAATACAATTCTTGGAGAAAGATCTTTTGTTGTTGTTGTTGTTGTTGTTGTTCATTTCCGCAGCTCGTGTCCTCAACGAATTCGTGCTCTACTATGAGCCACTCTCGTACGAGCCCATCCGCAGTACCAGCGGAAGGTGGAAGCGCTCGACTGCGGATCAGCAATCCATGCGCAGCGTCCAGCTGGCATTCAGAGCACACAACAGGTGAGCATTACCGGAAATTCCCCACAGGTTCGCGTTGGACTGCCCAGTAAGGGCTCGACACAGTTAGAGCACCTTCATTTTATCCAACCCTTCCTACGTTCGATTTCCGCTCTTCTTACCCAACAGCAGCTCCTAAAGTACGAGACATCCATAGCCCTCCAATTCATCCGTCATGTCTTCATCTTCGTGAGGAGGCACTTACTTCGACCTGAAATCTACAATTAAAACCTTAAAACTAGCTTACATGTATGAATTGCTTAAGATACGACGTTGAGTGCGAGAGTCCCTGTAAGGAAGTATTTATTTTGCTTGCTTTTCTCATAAATATCCATGGGTTCGTCTTTTAAAGCCTCATTCGACCGTCTTAAATCACTGCCTGCCCCAGGTGTCCCACTTCAGAAATAGTGTTAGCTCAGTGTGCGTTGAAGTGCTAACTTAGATGGAAAAAAATAACAGCGTGAACAGGAAACATCTCACACTCTGTTCAAAACTGGTTGAAGTATGACTTCATGCAACCCCCTAATATCTCCAGTTCTCCAGTTGGTTCAGTCTTCACTTTAAGTGATACATGGTGGTCGTTTTATAGAACTCAACGAATTAACTATGCCAGGCTTTGGAGCACCATACTGTTAGTGTTCTATCCTTCGAATTTTGTCGCCACGTCTTAATTTGAAAGTACTTCTTCGTAAATGGTCTGAGGGGTATTAAAGACACTGCTGGTTAACAATCCAGTCTTCATTATCCTTTGTTAATGAAGTGTTGCTAGCATTTGACCTCCATCTCAGTGGGTAAACTACCTTCCTGGCTGCTGCGATCGTGAACGATTACATGCCGATGCTTAGCGACGACGCAACATGTTTCGCCGTATGTTCCAGAGAGTTCAGGCTGCGTCTTCAGCAAGACAGTTCCGCTTTCTCCGAGAACTTCACCCTCCAGGTGAAATCAAGTTCAGTGCCTCCCAGACTCGACCATCTCTATTCGGGCCACGTCACGGGTAAGGCTTGTTCTTACAAGAGTGCACTAAGACGACGTCTTTATCTTCTTCTAACTAATCTTTGTAGCTCATAACCATACTGCACAAACGATCAAGGCACATGCTTCACTGACATCAGCCTCACAAACAACGCGGCAAGTTTATCCCGTTGAAAAGATGTTAATTTATCTGCGACAGCTTCAGAAATATGTCACCCGCCGCAGCTGGTCAGCGCGCCTAGCTTAGAATGGCATTGAAATTAATGTGGCATCACCCCCATTGTTATCAAGGAGCTTTTATATCGCCACGGAAAATGTCTCCTCAGCAGTTGGGAGAAGTCCAATGATCGCCGCATTCAAAGTCAAAGCTTGGAGATCACTGCCGTCTGCAACATTGGATAAATTCAAAAGCATAAGCTGCTGCGATGACTAAAGGCCTGTTCACACTTGCGACTCGCAGAGGTTCTACGACCGCTTTGGTCGAAAAGCGACAGTCACAGGCCATTCGAGCACTCCGGATTTTCCAGCTTTGCGAATGCTGGTTGCGAACCGGTAACCAATCAGAGATTGAGCTGAAGTGAACGAAATTTTCGTTTTGCATACCACTTTTCGTTACTGGTGAAGATGCGAGATTGACAAATCACGTTCCGTATGATACTAATTCGGGAAAGCGACCCGCGGGTCACCTTTGCAAGTGTAAACTTCGGTCGAGTTGAGTGGCTTCCTGGTTGCATGCGACAGTCGCTCGCACGCTTTTCGCGACTCGCAAGTGTGCGCTTAATCCTTTGTGCTACTAAGTTCCTCCTTTTCTGACTTTTTTGTAAGACTTTTTGTGTCGTAACGTTGGTATGAAGTCATCTAGTCATACGACAAACTTTTCGAGCCCATTGTGTATGTGTGCGTCTCGTGCATTTATATGATGTCACCTCGTCACGCGGCTTTGGTATGATATCTTGCCACATAATATCACCACACATTACGCTAATTAACCACCCGCAGTGTCATTCTTTAATTGATCTTATCATTACTCGTTATGTATGATTTATCGGCATTCATTATGTCTTAATTATCACTAATTAATTCTTGCCCGTGGTTGCCTTTAATTACACCAAATTATTTTCACCTTCATTATCTTCATATAACTTGTCATTATCCACGTGGCAAGTATCATTCTGTTTCTGTTATTTACCATCTATTAATTAATTATGCTTAGCATGACATCATCACTTATTCATCACATCATATTACACCGCTCACTGTTTTATTACTCAATTACAACCCACTCATACACATTCAACTTCAACATGCGACGTCACAAATGGCACCACTTCTGGCGGACACGTTTTGCATGCAAGATTTCCGATGACGGGTTTCGCATCTGACGAGCCTTAAGCAGTCTTTGCGAGATTGCGACTACTGGCGCATAGCATCGCATCCTGTGTCTAACGCATCGCGTTCATGTAGCCGGGGGGTAATGCGCTAGGAAAGCGCATCGCATTAATGCGCCAGGCAGCACTGGTTGAGAGGAGTAAGTCCACTTTCGCCGCGCATATGTAATCCCGGTCGCATCGCTTTAAAGGCCATTAGCACGGGCGGAGTGCACTCGCCGAGCACCCCTTTGTACTTATCGCTATCCTCTCCCACACAGCAGTCGACGGCCAGCCGGAAAGCATGAAAAAAGAAAATGGAAACTTATTTCCATCGAAGCGCCTCTTTCGCTTTCAATATGCGACATCATGTGCCGCCACCATCGCACTACAGACAATGCGCGCTGCATGGTGGCGCATTGTATTATCGTAATGCTCTACGAAATTCGATATGCTACTGTCACCTCTATGATAAAAAGGCTGCAGAAAACAATAAATGAAAACCTGTTCCAACAAAAACGCCACCTTCGCCTTAAATATTCGACATCGCTTTCTGCCAACTTCGCGCCACAGATAATGCGCTACATATAAATGTTGGCGTATTTCATTGACGTGATGCGCTACGAAATGCGACGTGATGCGCCAGCTGTCGAATTCGTGCAACCATAGATGTAACATGTTTTCGCCTTAAAAGGCAGCGCCGCAGCACGCAATGCACTTCATGCAGCAAAGATTGCATACCATACTGAGCATTGCGCTTCGTCAACGCCCGTTAAACTTCGGAAGCGAATGCCTCACCCCTCATCGTCTGTGGTGGCCGATGATGGATCATCCCACTCGCCACCTCCTTCTGTTAACCGCCCCAACTGCCTAAAAACAATTATACGAGCAGCCGAATAATCGTGTCAGTATATCCAGTATAGCCGGTGTAACGCCATTAGTGTAGAGTAATGTTTTATTATGTACTGAGTGATAAGGAGCTGCGAAACATCTCTTCTTGTCAGTTGGTAGAATACGTCGCGAGTTTTAGACAACGATGCTTTAGAATATGATGCTTTTTTGCGGTGACTTCTTTAGGTTATGTCTTGCACGGAAATAGTATTTGAAGTCTGCCAAAGTGTAGTGGGTAAAAGCCTCTTCAGCGGCTTCGGGACTCGTCGTACGATAACGTACAGCTCATGCGGCGTCTTCTTTATTTCCTTTGCAAACACGAGCAGACTCCAGAGACAGACCAACTCGTGCTCGACGATAAGTGTCGGAGCCTCCAAAGCATTTACGTTGTTGGCTCTAGACTAACGGACTGCTGGAGTGAAAGGCCGAAGTTTATTGAGATGAAGTGGCCGAGCGGCTTACATATTCGGTCAGGCAATAAGAATATTGAAAATTATGAATTTGTACGCTGTTAGGTGAGAGCGCGCAAGGATAAGAGCTATTCTTGGGAATACCTTCCAAGATATGACGAATCATGGCTCCATGAAAACAATTTCTTTCT
Source organism: Amblyomma maculatum (assembly GCF_055883805.1). NCBI lineage: Eukaryota > Metazoa > Arthropoda > Arachnida > Ixodida > Ixodidae > Amblyomma > Amblyomma maculatum. The sequence goes on along the minus strand of NC_139349.1, from coordinate 39,693,760 downwards.
TTCACTAGATGCCCTTTTTCAGTGTTTTTCCGAAGCAATGAGGACACCGCAAAAATCACTCGCTGCGCCCTCTTTCTTCCTTCTTTCCTTTTCCTCTTTAAAAACTAGATCATGGAAATTTCGTTTAAAGCCCTTGTGCTCCCTAGCTGAGCAGTAACGGTTTGATCTACTAGCTAATAAAGATTCATTAGTTAATGCTTATTAACTAACAACTACGAGTGCTGTTTCTGAGGTTAGTCCTAGTGAAGCGTGTGGTGGGCCCCTCTCCTTCGCTGGTTTGTTATGGTTTGTGGGGTTTACGGTCTTAATGCGACTCAGGCTATGAGAGACGCCGTAGTAGAAGACTCCGGAAAGTTCCACCACTTGTGCACAGACATCGCACAGCACAAGGGTGGCTTGCTTTTCGTCTCCATGAAAAACCAGCTACGCTGCGGTCCTAGTGTGTGTTTGTGTTAAAACAAATACTAATATGACGCCCTCGTGTACATACGCAAACTATCCTGCCATTGTTTTTGTTCATAACTATGAATTAAACATGTAGAGTACCAGCCAGCTTAACAGTTACTTATTTTTCCTCTGATACGCCACTAGAACAGAAAACTTAGACAAGAAACATCAAGTCGGTCTAACTGCTCCTGTTGTCACCCACCCGAAAACCGCTCCATTTTAAATCTTGTACGAACAGGATTACTTTGACCATTGGCATTGAACCCAGATTTTATAGCCTTATTAAAAAACGAACTTTGAGTATAAAATGTTTGCTTTTGTCATGCCGATTCTTTGAAGCAGTACAGTTTGCCCAATATGCTCATTCAGGAATCACTGTCGCAGAGCTCACCGAGTGATGCAGAAACTCCAAAACTTTGTTCTATAAGTAAATGCTAAATTTGTAAACAAGTTTTGTTTAAAATATAGTGTCAGTACTCTTCTGCTTGTTTGTTTTTTAGGGTTTAACGTCCCAAAGCGACTCAGGCTATGAGAGACGCCGTAGTGGAGGACTCCGGAAAATTTGACCACCTGGGATTCTTTAACGTGCACTGACATTGCACAGCACACGGCCACTCCGTTTCGCCTCCATCGAAACGCAACAGCCGAGGCTGGGATTCGATCCCGCTTCCTTGGGCACAGTAGTCGAGCGTCGTAACCACTGCGCCACCCCGGCGGGGCTCTTCTGCGTAGTGTGCAGGCAAATGATCCCGTAAATAGCCAACTGCCTAAAGAGCAAAATCCTCTGATTTATTTATCTACGTCAGTGTTTTCCCTATTGATCGGCAGCAAGAAAACGTGAATTGACGTAAGATTCGCTGCACATGTTACGAATTTGAAGCAGTAATCTGCCTCCACTGAGATTTTTAGGGGACGCGAAATCAGTTCTGATGAAGATCTTAAAAAGTGAACACAGCACTTTTTCCAGGTGCACCTGGAAGCCGTGTCGTCGGGTCCATCATAGGCGGCGTGTTCAGCGGAAGCATCTCGATGCCTCATGAGGGCGAGGAATTCTACGTGGAGCGCGCCGGCCAATTCTTCCCGGTCTCTGTGCCCTTCCACTCACTAATCTACTCGGCACGCGATGTGAGCTTCGCCGGTGGACGCTGTGGTCTTTACGGTACCAGTAAGGACGCCCTGGACCGAATAAAGCGCCGCTACAGGCGAGATAAAAACCGGGTACGGCGAACTGACTGCTACAGTCCACAGAATAAAGAAAATATTATAGCCCGTTTCGCAAGCTGTGTGCAGCATATAGAAAGGTAATGACGGCCGGAACTAATCACAATGACACGCGCAGCGTGATTATGTGCCAATGAACCTGTCGACCACTGTTATTGTCCTTTGGGAACGTCACTAAAAACGACCTTTTTCCGTCCGCGTCCCTCAATATTCTCCTTGCAGGGCACACACCTCAATAAGATCGCCTGTCTCCTTTCCTCCCAGCAGCGTTCCAAGCACCACCAGCGAAAGCGGTCTCTGCCGGATGCCAATCTGGAGGCGACTTCAATCACCGGAAGGATTAAAAGGAACGCCGCAGCTCACGACACAGAGGATCGATACATGTCGCAGTCAGCGCCGCGCCATCGAAACGTCTTTGGTTTGTCTCAGCAGTTCCGTAAGACATACGTGCCGCGGGTGTGCAACTTGGAAATCGCCATCGACCACACGCTGTTCGAGGCGGTGGCTTCGTGGCAGGGAGCCGATGACGGAGGGGTGTTGAGAGTCCGCCAGGAATTGACCAGCATGGTTTTCAAGCACGTGACTGCCGCCTCGGACATATTTGGAAGCACAAATTTCAACGGCATCACCGACATCAGATTCGAGGTTCAGCGACTCGTGGTGAGAACCTTTATGGGTCACTGCGAAAGTAAAATTAGTTGACAGAGCTGTTTCTTGGCACGCTTTTCGTGTATGTTCCAAGTTGGAAGGCAAATTATTGAGCCATTTGCGATGCATTGCAGATCAACGACTCTAGCACCTGTGAAGGAGCGTCGGCACTGACGAACCCCTTCTGCAAGGATAGTCTCGATGCTCCACATGTGCTTCATGAGCTGTCCAAGCAAAACCACGACGGCTTCTGCGCCTCGTACCTCTGGACCTACCGCGAATTTCCCGGAGGGACGCTAGGCCTCGCCTTCATGGCCGAGGGTCAGCCAGCTAACCGCTACTTCATGTCGGCCACTCTGAACGTTTCACATTGATGCAGTCTTTGAGGTCGTTGTCAGAACACGAACACCCATAAAGTTGTCATTTTAAAATGGTGTTCTCTTGGCATCATTTCAGGGCTCTGTTATTTACCCACTCCTCATGCACCCTGTTAGTCCTCTGCATTTTTCTCTTTTAACATTATGTCAGCGTTTCGCACCCGTACTGAGAAATCCTATATAAACTTCATACAGGAAATTGTATACAGGCTTATTGTACAGGATCAGGGATACAGGATTGTGTGCTATTACAGAAAATTCCTGTACCGCACAGGAAAGTCCTGAATGAAACCGTGCGATGACTTTCGATATGGACCAGTTATATCACTCCAAGCATTCAATCAAACGTATTTTCGCGCAGAATCCTCAGGCGGCATTTGCGAGCGGTTCCAGGGCAACGCGGCTGTTTTCGTGGACAGCATTACCAACGGTTACTTCGGAAGGCTCAGCCTTAACACGGGCCTGGTGACCTTCCTCCGAAGGAGCATGCGCGTGCCGCAGCGAGTCTCCGAGGTCACTTTCGTCCACGAACTCGGGCATAACTTCGGCGCGGCAGTAAGTCCCAATCACTCTAGTGATAACGATATTACCAGAGGCCGAGTAATCCAAATAACTCTTGCTCATCGAAGAAGAAAATGTCCGCCAGCTATTTCTCAGAAGGCTCCGCTGTATACTGGAGACAGGCACCAAGACGCTGCCAAAATACTTCGGGCAAAACGCGCAGAGGCAAATACGTTTTTTATGTTGCCACTCCATGTGTCCCCCGTCAAAACCAACTAATCTCAATGAACTCATGTGTAATAAATGTATGCTTTATAGAAAATCGAGAAGAATAATTTTCGCCCCACACTTTTCAGGTTAATGAGCAGAGAATACAGCGGACTATTTGGATACATTCGATTACCGCACCGCGAATAATTTCATAAGTTCAGGTTCGTGATCATGGTACTTGAACTTCACCGAACCAATTGCTGTCCGTAGCTACCGCATCCATAAATTCTTGCAGCCTACGGCCTACTCAGACAATTTCGGATCTTGAAAGATCACGGAGTTGCACTGTACGCCGCATCAACTCGAGCTTAGTTCTAACCCTTTTGAAGTGTAGCCACAGACGTCTTCAGGTTGTGCATCGTCTGCACCCTGATGACTACACACAGAAAGGCGAAGCAAATTAGTTTTATAATATTCCAGAGCAATGACATAAGGCTAAATCAAGCGTGCGCAATTTTAGCAGTGTATGAGGAAGAAAAACCCCGTTAGCATACTACATCGAAAGTTACCCACGCATAAAATGCAACTTCATGAACTATATCTGCTGCCTTCCTTGTTTATCTGATACTTCCTTTAGTTGCAAACTTTCAGTACACTGCCTATCGGCTGTTTATAAACTGAAAAAAAAAAAAAGAAAATAAAACTTGGATCGCACCCCAACAAAAAAAAATTAACTAAAAGGGAAAATTCTAGAAGCTATAACAGCAGCAAGTATTGTCACCTTTAGTGGCCGATGATCGTATTAACGATCCTAGACCGCTTTTCGAGCCTAAAATGAAGCGAATCCTAGCACTTTGTCTTTATGAAAGCGCTCTTGGCTTCACAACGCTGCATGCGTTCTATTTGCGGGGTTATCGGGACAACTAAGAAGGCTTACGGTGTTAGCAGTATATGGCATGACCACAGTCTAGTTCAAAATAAAGACTCTCAGTGCGTATCTTCGGTGCAGCACGACGATCTTCCGGAGTGCGTTCCTGAAGGCACCGGTGGCAACTACATTATGTTTGACAGCGCTACGCGCGGTACCAAGCGCAACAACCGACGCTTCTCAGAGTGCAGCGTGCGCAGCATTGCAGCCGTCCTTGCGCAAATGTTCGTCAACAAAGGCTCCCGACCGAACTGTCTCCAGGGTGAGGCTCCATTTTAGAGAAGTGGCGATCCTAATGGTGTTTCACATTTCACGTAATGCAAACTGTGTATCGACAGGAAACTTTAAATCTGAAGCTGAGGAGAGGACAAAAAAATGTAAGGACGATTACGATAATCTTAATGCGAAATGTGTGCGCAAATGTGTGCGCAGGTATGTATTGAGGCAAGGGATTCGAGAGATGCCTGTATGTATTATGTACATGCAATTTTATTATGTACATTTCAAATTTTGGGGCTCCAGAGAGCCACATTTTGGTTGTGCGGACAAACCCTTCCGCCGAGCACGTTCTGCGGACATGTCCTGCGCAGGCTTTTCGGTGACGCGACCGTATTATATACGCATTAACAAACTAGTTGCATCAGTGAATTTTCATTCATATAATCAAACCTACTCTCACTAGGCACACTCTTTGGGAGTCATCGGTACTGGTTTTATGCGGGGTGGCAACTATTTTAGATTATTACACAGATGCTTTCCCTGAACTAGAATATTTCTGTACCGCGTAATACTATAAATATTTGCCTGGTGAACCTAGAGTACCGGGGTCCTTTCTGCGGCAACTCCATCCGAGAGAACGGCGAAGAGTGCGACTGCGGCTTGGAGCAACAAGACTGCGGCGTCGACGTGTGCTGCTATGCGCGTGAGCACGGCGAGACCAAGCGCAAGGCATGCACACTCAAGCCGGGCGCCGTGTGCAGGTATGCTCGCACTTCCTCCTCTCTGAGCTAAACTAAATTAGGTACCGGTTTCGTAAAAACATTTGGCGACAGGACTAGTTGCTACTAATAGATGGCGAACTCTGCGTCAGCTTAATGACATGTTGAAACGTGGGTCCTATTTGAAAAGCCCCCAGTGTCTGGACGTTGCAAACAATCAACGAAAAAGAATATGTCACATTCTTAGGAATGACAAAGGTGCAGTTGCAAACTATTCTGTCAGTCAGAATTTTGTTGCACGCGAAGATTGCCATCGGAGAAGAGCAGCGAGATGAAGTCGGCTAAAACGCTGGAACTGGGATCTCTCGCTTCAACGACATAGCCAGCAACACTTTCTTGTGTGCGTACGGCTTGCCGGGGACAAGCGATTGTTCGCAGCTCTGAACATTTTCGGGAAAGTGATGCATAACACCAAACCTTCTAGATAATGCGGCAAGTGGGTTTTATGCAGAAACCAGCTACACAGATCCTCGATACACCTCGCCTCATGAGATGCGAGTTTGGCAGAATGTTTTTGCGCGGAAAAATCAAGTATCATTTACAATAGAACTCTCTCAGCAACGTACTGGGAATGCACCTTGCCTCCTCGCCACTTTTCTTGAAAAGCGAAGCTGTTGCATATACTCGTCTGCGGCAGGTGTTTCCTCGGTCAACAAAAGAAACGAATTTCAGGATGATGTAATTAGTGCATCGTATAGGCTTCCGCAGTCCCTGCGCCAATTACCTAAATCAAGCTCTAAGGTACCCAATGGTCCACCGACGTCCTTCAGAAATAAACGCATCGCTACCTTGAAAGCGTATGTTGCGTGGCGGATGTGGTAACAGACGGAGTGCGCACACCTGCCCGTATTGCACAACACCTGTCCTGCTTTAAAATACTTATTCCAAAATGTAGCTAGTTCGAGCTACACCAGTATAGCCAAGCTTTCACAGTACATACACTTTCACCACGCGGAGAAAAAGTGGCCGGCGCACGGGCAGTGTTATAGATGCATTTAAGCCCAGCGCTGTTATTTCGCCGAGCTCCATTCACGTACAGTACTTTCTGCAGCGAATGTCACTAATTTTATCGCATGACACTGTACGAATGGCACTGAAAGCAAGTGAGGATACTAAATTTCTCCTTGCGGTAAAAGCGAAAATGCTATCAGTGAAAATGTTATCAACGAAAAGCGAAAATGCTCTTCAAAACGGACTCGTAACCACCAATCTTAGACACTTTCATGAAGAGAGCAACACAAAAAAAAATGAGAATACAGTTTTCTTCAAGCACGTTTTCGCATCTCGCCTTCATGGAAATGCGCTCATCGCGCTGGTATCACACCTACAGCACATGCGGAGCAGCGCGATTCGCGGAACACTCATTCGCGGAGGGTAACTTATTCTGAATAAGATGGACATAAAATTATTATCCCATTATAAAATAAAAATCCATAAGTGCACAAATATTGCGAAGTAGAGAAACATTCAACCGCAGTCGTTTCCTCCTTGCCTTTTCCCGGCAGGTGTAGCGCGTTCTAGCCTTAAAAACTTTTATGTCCGTCGTTTTGCAACCCAGATTACTACTTCTTCATGCAGGCTTTTTCCTAACCCCTAGCCTTCCACAGAAGCTAAAACGAAACAACGCGCACGTGAGAAATTTACAACAACGGGCCGCAGATTTAAGATCATTCTCGTTTAGACACAATGCAACTACTGTCGTCCGCGTTTATCGCCGCACCTTGCACTTCTAGAGGCTTAAAATGATACTGCCAAATCCTAGCGCCTCGGGGTATCAGGAGTGGTCCAGAACCACAGAGATTGCGTGTCAAGATGGCTCCGAATGCACCGCAATAGAGTGCGGGCCACCTTATGCTCTCAGCAGCAGTGCTGGAACAAAAATCAGTTTTAATGTCACATTCCGATTGTGACATAAAATCCATGCATCTTTTAATGCCATTGCAGCACAGAGTACATACAACGTCTTGGACACAGGTGCAGAGGAAACCCTTACCAGAGTATCCAAGACCAACAGATAAAACACCAGAACACCGATGCCAGTTTGTATCGACACACCAGAGCGAGCACGATACCTTACCCTTCCTGGAGTAGCTGGGCGAGGTCCAGATATCTTACCGTCCCTGGAACATCCCTGTATTATGCGTGAGCCTGAGCCCCCAGTGGTTTTCCCCGGTTTCGAGATCAGGCGTAGGTGGAGTAGTCGGAAGTACACAATGCTGTATTTCTTTTACCAATTGCTACCTCTAGCTTAGTCCTATTAAATGAAACATAAACTAGAGGGTATTATTGCTACGCATATTTCCGAGGCGCCACTTCCGGGTGCAGTGTCCTAAGTTTTGTTTTTAAAGCAGGGTGATAAAGGCAGTCAGTCAACGAAAGGATTGGTTAAAAAACAACGTTTTTGCGGAAAAGGCGACCTATATCACTTCTGAAGTTGTGGATTCTTGCATGGCGGTGGTGGCTGCTTTGTGTTGGTCACTCCCTTTGATCTCGCTTCTGCCCAGCCCTCTTAGCACGAACCTGATCCGAGACAACTCAGGGAAGCACCGTTCAAACATAATCCCAAATGCGAGCTCTCAACTCCACGCTTTAACTGTGCAGTCATTTATCCAAACCATTTTCATCAAGTCGATTACTTTCTTACAAGACTCTTCATTCGCACCATTAATGAAGTGACAAAGCGAAACTGCTGTTCCTGCATTACCAGTAGTCAATCCACCAATTTTAATATCAGGAAGAGAACTTAAAAAATCGTCTTTTTTAGTAAAGCTGTTTTTCCGGGCTCTACATAATTGTGGTCTGCTCGAAATGACATTTGCACTCAAACAATTGCTTTTTAAGACCCCGGAGCTGCATGCGTTTCTTCTTTGTTATGTTTAACTCGGTATCACGGGCGACGCGTTCCCTAGGAAGTATTGTGATTCTGCTTTTTCCTGGTGATGAAGCCAAAGGCGCATCAGTCGCCTTGCTCCAAGCGAACATTCCATCCGCTTCTTGAAAGAAAGGTTATAACGGAGAGTACAGGGTTAGTACAGTTTACTTTGGGCACCATTTACAGCTAAGCGGTACGGGAGAGGTCCTTCTATTTAAACATCACACTACAGCTTACTTAGCTACTTGGGATCTTTCACAGTAATTCGACAGACCATTTAAGAACCAGTGCCCGGTGGAAAAGCACTGTGCACAAACTTTTCGGTCTAGAAGGGATCGGCAGCCAGATTTTGGAACGATATTAGTACTCTCCAACAAAACTCTAGGGCGTACATTCACATACCATAGATGATGTTTTGGCTAAAACTGTAGTATTGTGCGGAAGATGTTGCACAAGTTGCACAACACACGCGAATAGCTGGAATCTTCGAGATATATCTCGGCGCATCTTGCGCGACAAAGAAAATAAGGCTACTTCTCATGAAAGAATAAATGGACAAAACAACGAGTACATAGTCGATGCGTGCTCTAGAATCGCAGTGATAAGGCCGCAAGCCGGCGGCTGTAGAAACAAAAAAGAAATAAAGTTTTGATTGGTTCGCAGCATTATCAAAGCGCGTATCATCACTGTATGAGCCGCACCTATGCGAGGATGCTATATTTATGATTGAGATTACCAGAAAGCGTAATCGTCCCGAATTGTTCACGGTACTGTCACGACGTCTACCTGATATATAAGATTCGTACCACCGTTTTCCTAGCGACTGCTTTTGACCCGTGCGAATATGGACACGCAGCTCACTGAATCATTTAGATGCGCTATACGGGCGTCTTAAGAGAGCGCGTCCTACGTTACTGTAATGAAGGCTGCACAGTGATCAACGTACGGTCTGTATGCTCAGGGTTCTCATCCGATCGCGTGGAAGTGCTAGCGTGGTGATGTGACTACGGACGAGGGAGCACTCCGTCAGGAGATGATAAAAGTTGCCGGACCTTCCTGGGCAGGGGGGCTCAAAGTGGTAACATGTGTGCTACCAGCCACACAAGTGTTTATGCCTAAGACGATCATTCAAGAGCGGCAACAGATTGAACATCTTCCTCTTCTGCTTCGCAGCCCCAGCAACAGTGCCTGCTGCAGCGCTCAATGCCACTTTCACAACACCTCGATGGTCTGCAGACCTGAAGATGATTGCACCTTCGAGGCCTTCTGCGAGTATCCTTTGTAGCTTTATACTAATTCTCAGTAATCTCAACATCTGTCGTCAACAGAGATTTATTTCGCGGTAAGAACTGACAACCTTTACCATCACCATCAGCAGCAGCAGCAGCAGCATGACTATGTGCACTACAGAACAAGGATACTTGCCACATCCATATTTAACACTGCCCTTTGCCCTCATGGGGCTGCAAACATTGGTACTTAAAGGCAGAGTCAATTGAATCTTTCCTTTTCATGTCTACCCTACAAGTGATAAGATTTTTTTGATTTCGACTAAGATTTCAGCAATATTCGTTTGTTTTTAGGCCCCATGCTTCTCTTTTTTTCTCTGAACGTTCAATCATCATTTTCATTTCCACAGGTTGTTGATTTCCCCGGTTTAAAATAGACTTTTCGCTGGCCCCAACGCTTCTTCACTAAAACTCAATACTGTATAACACAGCTCAGCTGTTATGCCTATACTTACCTGGTGACCAATATTGAAACTGCTGTGGATCACCTGAAAGTGCCTACCACCAACACTCCATGATATCCTTGATCTCGTATTAATCATGCCCTCGCGATTGCTACGCCTCTGCCTCTGCGGTCACTACTTGCTCCACGTCAATGTATTCATTTACCCATTTTAAAGTTAAGCTCTCTATCGTTTAGTGTCATTTTCTTCCGACAGCGTTGATATTTAATTCAGATTTCTTCGTATTTTTATTTAGATCCGTCGCCCTGATTTGCCTTTCTTGGCTTCACTGAGTGCTGGCTTCGTTACAGAAGAGCCCCTCATTTCCATAGAGTTTTATTGTTTCTTATGGCAATTTTCTTTTCTGTTATCCCTTTGTTCGGCGCTTAACTGCGTATCCAGCGGCATCAGCGGAGAATGTCCTCCGTCGGAGTGGAAGCCAGACGGAACGTTGTGCAACCGAGCCACGCAATTATGCGAGAGAGGCGAGTGCAGTCAGTCGGTGTGCCGCCTGTACAACCTGCAAGAGTGCTACCTGACAGCTGCCGACATGAGCATGGAGGACATGTGCCTCATCGCCTGCAGGGAGGACGGTGGGTGCAAGCTGGGCTCCTAGCTGCTCAACACAATTTCTGTGCTCCATACGCCACTGCACAAGCCGAGGGCTTTGTGCATAGAGAAAATCAGCCTTTGAGCTGTATTTCGAACTCATGTTTGCGTGATGACATCCGTGAATCGGTGTGAACTACTTACCCGAATAAGTAAAGAGAAATATCGTTACTTCTTGCGCACAATGTGGCAAAGTCCGCGAAATTCTGAAGCACTGTCGTGCCGAAACAAACATGAAAAAGTGACCTATGAAAAAAAAACCACGGCCGACTCAGTACAATAAAGCGCCCCTTGAGCGTGTTATTTGTACATATTAAAACTCTATCTACAGTTACGTGTACGCGTTTACGCTATACTGCCAGTATCCGATGTCGAAGTACAGCTGGCTCAACTCTCGTCACCGTAGCTGGGAGCGAGCAAAACATCCGCGTTGGTCGATAGGGTGATCGTGTCACAGTCACATACCCTCGCATGAAAATTTCAAACAACCAACAATGCTCGCGTGAGACTTGACGTCATGCGTGTAATGAATTTATAAATTAGTTCATTTCGGCTAAAAAAATATGTAGATTTTATGTGGGATTTCAGCCAACAATCATCGGTTTGAGAGCCTGACGCCCTATACCGCCTAGGCCATGCAAGCTACGCTTGCGCGGATTTGGAACAGGCAGAAACGTGTTTGTGCGAACATCACGTGGTTTTTCCTGTGGTGTCCTACGACTGTATTCTATTGACTATGTAGGAAATGTTATGACCTGGCTGAAAGAGACAGCGGAGTGTCGCCATTCCACAAGCAGAAGCACCCATGGCGTAGGATGCACGCTGGCAGGAATTCTTAGTGAGGTGGTGAAGTGGTCGTGCCTGCGACATTCGTTGAGGGCGTCCTATAGGCATAACATCCCACCGTGCGGTCATTTTACAGGCCTAAAAATTTCTAGAAAAGGCGCCAAAAGCAGAGCGTGTAATCGCGATGGAGACTTGCCTCAAGGAGTCTTAAGTGACGACCTATTTTTCCCTCTTGTGAGACTATACTTTTTGCACTCTGGATGTGACGGTATCAATTTCTGACTAACGCGAATATAAAGTTGGTTCCTTCCTTCCGTCCATAATGCGTCGGAGTGTCCCTTCGCGAATGCGCCTTCGTCACGTCTCCAACGGTCCAATCGAAGTACAACAGTAATCAAAGAAGACCACAGGACAGTATCGTGTCATACGCTTAAAGAAGAGCGGAAGTGTCCCTCTAGTTCTTCTTTAAAGCACATAGACAAGAATAGTCATTGGATATGTGAAAGAGCTCCGAAAAAGATTATCGGGGACACAAGATCCGACTTTAAGGGTACGACGGCAGCGTTAACGGCTCTTCGTGCCCATACATGCACTTTGCTACACGTTTAAACACAAATCCTCTACTCTGTGCCTCTATTATCACTCATATACTCATTAGCAAACAGTCGTAGACTGCTACGCTTAGTACAAGTTCATCCGACGTACATATAAACTCCCTCTTATGAACGTGCCCACGAGGCCTAAGAGTAGCTTATCTTGACTTGTGATAAAGACACACAGTGGGTTCAATTCTCATTTCAACCTTTCATCCTCTGGGAAGTGCAGAGTCATATTGTCCCAAATTGGTTCAAACAAAAGTGCTCACTCGCGGATCACAAAACTGGGTCACAAAAGTGATAGCCATGGGTTACAAATATCACTAAGATTATCACGTGGCAAGGTGACGTAACAGTCAAGTTGCATGAAATTGTCATTTGGCTATACAACGCCAGGCAACCGGAGTGAAGCCGTACAGTCGATCCCACACTTGCAGGCGCACTGCAATGAACGAGCGCCAAGGAAAAGAAATTTCCACTGTGCCGCACGAGCCACGGTGTTGCTAGAAAAATCAATGAAACGGGCGCACGATGTACCATGTGGAGTAGCAATTCTCAGGCTTTCGCATATTTTCAATGCAGCCTCTGGAGTGCTCTTAACGTTTTATCAGTGCATGTTAATGATCACCAGGTGGTGAAATCTATTCTGAAGTCCTCTACCTGGGCACGTCTTTCTTTCATATCCCTCGATCTCTGACCTATTAGCTAACAGAGAAGTGAGAGTCAATGATTTCTTTCCTTTCCACAAAAATTGTTCTTTATCATCCGGACGTCCAATGTACAGCTAGTCTGAAAAATAGTTTGCCCTGTTTCGGTGCTGCCCTACCGCGGGAGCTCAGTGGTTAAGACGACTTGCTGCTGAACCGGATTACCCGGGTTCGAACCCGACAGCTGACATCTGCGTTTCCATGGAGGCAAAACCGGGAAGCTTCCGTGCGCTGTGCGATTTCAGCGCATGTTAAAGGTCCCCAGATGGTCAAAATCACTTCGCAGCCCTCCACTGCAGCACTTCTTTCCGTTGTTCCACTTTCACTCCCATCTTCCTCTCTTCCCGAGCCTTGCGGTACGAATCAGGTGTCCATGAAGAAGTGTGATAGATACTGCCCATTTCCTTTCCTATAAATCAACCTAATTTTTTTTACGTTTCGATGCGCTTTAAAGGACAATTTAGAGAATGGCAGTGCCTCCCTAACTGGCCTCCTTCCATTTGTTCCCAATGTCACGGCTCAGGTTGCGTGTTATGGCCCAGGCTGCTGTGTCTGGGCAGTAACAAGGACGAGGCGGCCAGAAAGGGACTTGATATGAAACGGGAAAACATTACGATCAGCGTTTACATGATGCAATTTATATAGTCGGATCAGCCTCATTTTGCAAGAGCCCGAAACATACTGATGCGTCGTGCCCTGGGGGCTATCCCTTTCACAGTCTGGCTCGATGGACCCTTGCCCTATTCCTCACTGAACGCCGGATCCCAAGCCGCTCCAAAGTTACAGTAGTAGTATTAAGTGGTTTTATTCAAATAAACAAAAAACGGAAGTAAAAAGATGTTTGCCAGCCACGGTATCTGCTATCTAATCATCACTAACACCTGAACTGGGGCGGCGGAAGGGTGAGAGAATCAAAGAGGGGACCGACGGGAAGTACATGGTAGGTAAAATTCCACAGATGCAAATTCCGGAATCATCGCCTTCCGCTAGTTAGGCAATCATTTTCGGAAAATCCTCGCTCAGCTGAGTGTCTTAACTGTTCAGAGTATTCCAGAAATTTATGCCAGTGTTTTCGCCAGGCTTATCCTTTTCCCTACAAACAACATATTGTAAACATTCTCACAACATCAAGCATCGACTTCGTAATCGCCGCAAAACTGTGCACCTTAGCTAGTGAAAATTGGTGGTGTTCAGTAACGTATACATTTCTATTCCTCCTTTTCGCTCTGCTGACGAAAGACAAAGTCGTAAAGTAAAATGTGCAAAATTTACCTTTCGAAACTGGATCAATTGATTAACTTAAGCCGCAATTGATTAGACTCAGTTAATTTAGCCGAGCACTGACACCGCACAGTACACGGGCACTTTACTCTTCTATATCAGTGCACGTTAAAGAACCCCAGTTGGTCAAAATTTCCGGAGTCCTCCAATACGGCGTCTCTCATAGCCTGAGTTGCTTTGGGACGTTAAGCCCTTAGACAATCAAAACCATCTTCGCTTCTATCGAAACGCGGCTTTTGCCGCTGATATCTAAGCCGTGTGCTAGAGGTCAGCAGCCGAACCTGCTTACCTCTCAGTCAGCAGGCCGTAAAAAAGCCTCACCGTTCCTTCGACTCCAGACATGTTTCGCAGCTAAGCGCCCTTGGCTCGAGAGCGCAGTAGTCTTTAGTTAACCCCGCGCTATTTGCGCACGTGCCGATAAAATGTTTGCGCTTTCCGCACGCTACAGAGCCGGGAAGCGAGTGCAAGGAAGCCTGCGCGTTCGATACCATGAAGGACTACTGCGGCCGGCGCATGCAACCAGGCGCCCCTTGCTACGACCTGCTAGGATACTGTGATGTCTTCCAGAAGTGCCGCCTTATCGACGCCGAGGGCACCCTCTTCTGGCTGCAGCGGCTAGTCTTCGGGGGCAAGGGAAGAGCCAGCGCCTTATTGGTGAGGTCTGGTTTTTGGGCTAGTTGGTTACAGTACATTTTTAACATTTACTGGCGCGAAAAACACAGGACAAACGCAGAGTAGATGACGGGACGCTTCGCCCCGTCATCTTCTCTGCGTTTGTCCTGTGTTTTTCGCGCCTTTAAAAAGCCTCCCTGCTGTACAAACTTTCTGGTTCGAAAATCTTAAGCAGAACGGCATTCGATATTCGAGTTTTTCTTGTGTTTGCACTAGAGCCCCGGAGTTAGGAAAATTTGTCATTCCATCCACCTGAAGCCGTCATTGGCTTGTATGAAAATGCATAACAGGAAATACCCTTCTTCACTTTCAAAAATAGAGGCAATGTGGGAGGCAAAGAGAAAGAGGGATGACGAAGAGATTGTGGTAGGCGATGGAGAGCGGTAGGCGAAGAGGAACGGGTTGAAGGGGACAGCATGTAACAAGGCGATCGACGGACTGAAAAAAAAAAAATTGGCAAGGGAAGTACGCTGAAATGAATGAATGACGGAAGGCTTTTGTGTTACGTGAACCGGCCGCGGCTGAATCCACAAGGCTGATTCCCCCCTACAGCTTGCAAAAACCTCAACGCCACACATACACACGCACGCATGCAAGCAGGCGCACACACACGTGTCTGTATATATATATATATATATATATATATATATATATATATATATATATATATATAAAGGAAAGAAGCCAACAGTCGGCGAGGCCAAGGAAAGCGTTGAGGATGGTAATTTATGTCTTTTTTTTAATGTTTACTTGGATAATCACAGAAATTAGTAATGTTATCTGTTGAGGGGAAAGATAATTAAACACAAAGCAGAAGAAAAGACAACGTGCGATGGTGGGAATCGAACCCACGACCTCCGAATACCGCGTCCGGTGCTCTTCCAACTGAGCTACATCGGCCGCTGTCCCCCCTGCTACTTGCTTGGGTATTTATGTTGTCTGTATACGAACCTTCATGGAGGTCGTGGGTTCGGTTCCCACCATCGGCACGTTGTTTTTTCTTCTACTTTGTGTTTATTTATCTTTCCCCTCAACAGATAACATTACTAATTTCTGTTATTATCCAAGTAAACATTAAAAAAAAGACATAAATTACCATCCCCAACGCTTTCCTTGGCCTCGCCGACTGTTGGCTTCTTTCCTTCATGTATTATAACGAGCACCCTCATTTCCCCTTAATTGATCTGCTTGTAGCTTACGGGGGTCTCGGTTCTGGCAGTCTTGAAGCCATAGGTAGCGTAAGAGGGTTCTAGCACAGCTTTCGCCCTCGCTCTTGATCACGTTCTACGTGACGCTGGCGGTAACAAAGGACGTTCCACGTCCGCCGCTATGGTTGAGGGTGGCGCTGGTGAACACTCTCAAGGTTCGTATACAGACAACATAAATACCCAAGCAAGTAGCAGGGGGGACAGCGGCCGATGTAGCTCAGTTGGAAGAGCACCGGACGCGGTATTCGGAGGTCGTGGGTTCGGTTCTCATCATCGGCACGTTGTTTTTTCTTCTACTTTGTGTTTAATTATCTTTCCCCTCAACAGATAACATTACTAATTTCTGTGATTATCCAAGTAAACATTAAAAAAAAGACATAAATTACCATCCCCAACGCTTTATGTGTGTGTGTGTGTGTGTGTGTGTGTGTGTGTGTGTGTGTGTGTGTGTGTGTGTGTGTGTGTGTGTGTGTGTGTGTGTGTGTGTGTGTGTGTGTGTGTGTGTGTGTGTGTGTGTGTGTGCGCGTGCGCGTGCGCGTGCGCGTGTGCGCGTGCGCGTGCGCGTGCGCGTGCGCGTGCGCGTGCGCGTGCGCGTGTGCGTGTGCGTGTGTGTGTGTGTGTGTGTGAACAGAATGTCACACAAGGGCGCGACTCTATTTGCGTAATAGCTGAAGTGCTTTAACAAAAATGGTGCGGGCGAGCGTGTTGCATAAACATACTTAGTACCCAGCTCTGCATGTATAACACGCTTCGGAACGCTCTTGAGTTACCGAAGACCACCATGGACCTATCTATTCGGAAGTTAAATTCTACAGCTCGCATTGCCAGCATGTGCTGTTGGTAAAAAGCATCATTTGTTGCATCTGTCGTATGCAGTCTCGAACACGACTTCAAGATAAATTAGCGTGAACGTATCCTGATGATGAAGCGCTCGATAGAAGACCGACAACTGGCCGCCAAAGCATTGCTACTGTTTACTGGGGCATATGACACTCTTAGTTCATTTTAAGATATATATATATATAGATAAATATTTCTAACAATCTTGATTTCTGCGCATCTTGTTCATTTTTGGGGGATGCAAAAATTTGCCAGTTTAAATGTACTTCTTTTATAACAGATAATTCAGGTACATTATATCATCCAGAAATATTAACTGATTTGATGCAATTTCCCTTGAAAATGAAAAAGAGCATCAGAAAACTTATTATGCGCTGTTCCTTGCAGCGTTACTGGTACCTGACGCTTGCGGTGGTCATCATAGGCGGAGTCTTTACAGCGGTGTTCGTGCGTGCCTGCGCTGTGCACACGCCGAGTAGCAACCCGCAACTGCCGCCGGAGATGAGCCTGGGGCACAGTGCGCGGCACCCCGTGTCCTTTTTCAAGGAGTTCACGCGCCTGTGATTGGCTGTGCTTGCTGCGGAGAGGCCACCCTCTTCTCACTACCAATATTCCGGGCGTTGAAAAACTGTGCAGTGTACCTGACCCAGCGGAATTGCTATATCTAGAGTCAGTATTTACACAGGAACGTAAAATAAGTAAAAATGTCAAAAAGATAATCTAGGGATATCAATCGTGCTATTGTTTATAGTTCTCGAATCAGCAGTCTATAGCGAAATGTGTGCAATAAGAAGTCTGTGTTAAATTTTGTCTCTACTGAAAGTCAAAGTATTCACAATGATATATTATAGTGCGCATTTGAACTTTATATAAAGTGAACGATACAACGAAGGCCCGAATTTGCTTTTTTCAAGCTATGAACATATTAAAAGCCAAGAAAGGCACGAGTTCCCGTCCTATTTTTAACCTCTGTTACACACACAACCCATTCTTTAAGGTGGCGTTACGAATTCATTTCTTTTCTACTGAATCACTGACGCGTGTATCATAATCTACATATTGTTGAACTCAAAACAACTCCACCGTACTTCAAACACCAGGTTAAAGTTTTTGTAACAGCTGTCTTTCTCCTTTATGCAGTTCCACATGCCTCGTGTTTATACATGTAGGCAAATGTTTACATAGATTCATTTTGTCATTTTTGTCCAGTTCTCTGTTATCGCCAAGAAATACATATCATTGCACCTCCTTGAAGATATGTTATGTTGAAACAAACTAGACCGAACCGGGCTTAAGTCGCACGGAAAGGGATATGCAGCCTGATATGAAAGGTTACGAGCTCAGTACAGTCAATGTCGCTTAGAACAAATATTGGACGTAACAGTAAACCGCGGCGGCTTCGTCAGCTTTTGCATGCTTTCTATGATAAAGTAAATCGCTTATGATAACACTGCTATAGAGCATGTTCGCTTATAATCATTACATCTGGTCACCCAGAGTGACCCTTTAAAAAGAAAAACATAGAAATGCTACAATCACTCTAGTTAAACCACGCTCACAATGAGAAAGCGCAAACACGAGCAGCTGGCGGAGCAAACTGATGAACCAACTTGCTGCTGTGAAAGCGAAAACTCATTAGTCAACCAAGGTTACGAACGTCGCATGTGCCGGGGACGTTTAAAAGTCGCTGCGACGCGGGATTGGGGAGGGGGAGGGGGGATAAGCTAGCGTAGAGAAAAAGAGAGAGAGAGAGAGAGCGTCACATTACATCGGTCCCGCAAGCTTCTGGAAAACGGGCTTCGGTCGGAATGCTGGTTCCGCGAACCTTCTTCTGGCGTAATGAAGATAGCCGCATGTGAGACTTCGAGAATTCTTCCATTTCGACGATGCGGATTCGAAAAATGAAGATTTCTCCAACAAGACACTCATTTAAGCCGTCAGCTGTGCTGAAACCGACGCTAATCCAGCACCTGGTGACAGCTAGCCTCTCCCCCCATAATCCGTTGTCATATGCCGCTTGGACGCAGGGACCACACCATCGTTCACTTCTCGATTTCATTACATCAGCCAACCTTTTTTTCATTTATTTGGTTATACCCTTCATTCTTCATAACATATCCTTTCATGAGCAATAAAGTTCGAAAGAAAAAAGATCTATGAGAAATAGGCCTTTCAAATACTGGACACCTTCCGGGACTTCGTTTTTGTTAGAGGTCACCCTTCAGAGTGCTTGCAGTGACTCGGACCCTTGCAGATAGCCGAGAACAAGATATCCTATTAAGAAGTGAACGATAATGGCTGATAGGGATTTTTTTATAATATTGTAAGCTAAGCTCTTTCCCGCCATTAAATTCTCTATAGGTCGTCATTCTTGAGATAACCCGGTTATGGCCATGATATTTCCATGCCACCACAATATCATTATAGTGGGTTTGACTGTATTTTTGTGGCATCAAATCTCAAACCTTATGCAAGGGAGCTGAATTACGTCCTTCTGCATGTGCAGATTCCGTGCGATCTCTAAAGCAGTGGGCGGCATTTACACTGCTATTCAAAGGTGACTAAAATATCTGCTATATCTGTGCAGCCGGAAAGCGCCCTCATCTGATGTCTGGATGCAGAGTCTTTTCAAGAAAACTTATGGCGATTTCAACTGGTCGCTCTGGAGCACGTTTTCTTGCCCCGGGATGACAATTTCGCATTCCACTGGTCGACCGGGATAGGTTGCGTGTACAGTTAAAACTCGATTTAACGAAGTTGAGGGGAGCCGTGAATTATTTCGTTAAATCGAGAACTTCGTTAAATTGAATGAGGCATTTCTTGGGCACATAATTCAGTACATTCGATTACTGTAAAACCTCGTTAAAACGTACCCGCTTAAACAGTACTTTAGTTTTAAAAGTGTTAAAGTCAAGTCCGCGACTGAGCACCCATTGAACATAATGCATTTTGCATCCGCATAAACCGTACCAGCTTATCGCGGTCGTATCGGTTAGCACGTACCATTTTCACTTTTCGTCGCACTTGCGCGTGACGAATTCACGCCGGTAGCACCGACCCAAAGGACGGTTCGGCTAGCGGCGCAACAATCTTCCCTAAATACCGCCGACGGGACGGCAAGCCACACAGCTAATGACAAATTGGCGCCAAAGTTGGTAATCATACAACTAGCGCAATCTTTGGGGGTCCGTATGGTCATCGTCATGACCCCCCGCGCTACTTTCGAGTGGGTAGCGCCAACACCACGACCGGCGCCGCTAGCGCGTACGAAAAGAAACAACAAAAATTCTTACTCGACAAGAAAGGCCAGAGGGGACTACAAATTTATTTTCTGCCAAAGTCGGTGAACTTTATAAATTTTGGGGTGCTGTCTACAAAATAGACCAAAAATTAACACTTTTTCACCCTTATTTCTCGAAAAAAAGTTCGTTAAATCGGGACATCACGGAATCGGTTTCGTTATTTCGGGTTAGTCAAAGCATTGAACCCTATGGGCGTCTGAGGGGGAATTAGGATACCTTCGTTAAATCGAGATTTTCGTTAAATCGGGTTTCGTTAAATCGAGTTTTGACTGTATTCCGCTGGTCGTCTGCAGCAACTTGAGGCAAGGTTGGACGCTCTAGCTTGATCCGCCGACCAAAGTCGGATCTCGCCGGAAGTTCTAGCCGGTGATGTCGTCACTTTTGGAATTTTCTGGTTGTTTTTAGCGGTTTTAGAGACAAAGGCAGAGCATACTGGGTATCACCTTTTTTTTTTCCTTTTTTTATTTTTTTTTTTTTTGCTAATGTATCGAAATGCGTCTATTTAAAAACGTCTACAGCGTTAAAATTATGCGAAAGCAAGTTGCAGAGGGCCGCACTCCTACATATTTATCAACCGCAACAATTTCACTGCTGGGATGCGACTTCAACTCGCGTAAATGGCTCAGCATTGCTTCCGCCGGGCACTCGGCACGTTCCGCTGGTCGACCAAGGGTGATACGCTCTGTAGCGGTTTAGGTCGCTATATTCGGGTTCTGGTGCCCAGCTGTAATCGACCAGTGGAAATCGCCATTAGTATTCTGTAGTTTTTTCTTTCCATGCCGAAATAAATGTTTGTTGTCCAAAAGCGAAAAAGAGGAGAGAAAAAAAATGACAGACAATTCGCATAGTTAATCAAATGCGAAGTAGGTACAGAGCGGTGATGACGTCGTAGTGCCATACAGCCTGGCTTCATCCATAGCGACGCTAATCAACAACGTAGCGCAGCCCCGTGTTGAACTCTCTTCACACCATCTTCAGTGTTATCACCGAGCGGACCGGTGAGCGGTTCGGAGCCGAGGTCGAGAGAGTACCGCGCGTACACGTCTGCTGTCTGTGAAGGCCGAGGAGAGACACGCTAGGGAAGAGAGTCCGAATTTGAGGGCGTGCGAGCGACACACGGCTACTCAGTCAGGAGTAACATGCGCTTGCGCACCATTGCCCGGTGACGGCAGCGACGGCCGCAACTTTATTACGCGCCACTTTCTCAATAGATGCGGCAGTGAAGCTGCTCTGCCTTCTCATTGACTAAGACGCGCGACGCGAAGCAGCACCACCTGGGCTCATGACGTCGCAACCGTCTCCTTCGCGTCTCAGTAAACCTCAAGAAGAGAGAGGTTCGGCGTCGGACAGCCTCCAGCGAAATCTATGATTGCGGCCAGAAGGGATGCGTATTAAAGAAGTACGTATATACATGTGAACTGCGGCTCGATTGACTTTCAATTAACGGCTCGTTGCGAGAGCCTTTTCTTACAGCTTGTGCTCATCAATGCAAGACTGAAAGGTTGTCTTACTAAAACGTCTGTGATCAGAATTACGTTTTCCTAACCAGTCTTTATCATTGTACCTGCGCGTAAACAGAGGCATTGTAAAATTGCGGACACAATAGTGGACCGCGCTCCGCCTTCAAACTCTTCGCCGACGGGATGTAATGGAAATAACAGCGCTTGCTGCCTTCATGTGCGAGGGTAGACGTATTACATATATGCATCAAACATAGATTAATTTTCGCTGGACAGTGCGTCAGATTTTCACGACTGAGTTCGTCTCCATGCAGCTTTACATGTTGAGCAAGGTTTACACATAGCGGGTGTTTAAGCGAAGTTTCAAAAATTCTATAAAAAATTGTGTTTCGAATAGAATAACTATTGACAGAAAAAAAAAACTCAGCCGACTGGCACACCTTGCTGCAAAGTATCTTAATTATATATCCAATTAATTCACCTGTATTAATGAGTTTTATTAGACTTTTTGATTATCCCAGTTGGATGGTTAGTCCCAATGGGGAGTTAGGAGCCGTGAAAAAGATGATGCCGTATCAGGTTTCTAAAGGAAAACACCTTTACTAGAGCCCTGCAGCACGACAAAATCCAGCGCAAGAGACCCGCAGGAAGCTGGGTGTGGACGCAACGTCCATTGGTGACGCCTCCGATGAAAGGCGGGAGAAAGACCTGTGTAGATGGGAGCGAAGGCGCGTGAGATTACGAGAGAAATACACGCAGAGCCCTCCCCAAGCAAGAGGTGCGGAGTGCGGAGTGCGGAGAACAGGAAGGCGGCGCCGAAAGTCAGCGCGCGTCACCGGAATAACTCCTCGAACTCGTTTCATCGGCTCATCCAGTGGGAGTCGCCATGTAAAGTAAGGTGTGTATAAAGCGACGAGGGCAAATGTTGACAAAAATATAATAGGGCCTCAAAACACTGCTTAAGCATAAAATTAAAGTAGTTGACGCGAGATTCGTAGATTATGATCCGGCAAAAGGGAAAAGCATAAAATAGAGAAACATAAATAGTAAAGCATGAATAGGAAAAGCATCAACTCAATAGCCCATTATCTTGATGCAGCTTCTCGCAGTTCATCGCATCAGATCATCCGAGTTGTAAATTATCTCTTGACATGTGAAGCTAGTCTGTTTGCGTTGCATCTGCAAATAAGTACATGAAACAGAGGGAACCCAAGAAACGTTTCTGCTATGGAAGCTAATTTCCCCCGACCCACCTCACCATTCACGTGCTGACACCTGAATGACCTCTAAATAATACGAAACAGTTTTAACATTCCAGTATTAGGTTTCACTTTTTTCTGACAGGAGTAAAGCCTGACGGTCTCGCAAACTTGTTGTTGTTTTGTTGTGCCCTCAGATAATGCCACATACCCACGAGGGGGATTGGCCCCACGTGAAACCAGTAGGAAAGGTTGAGGTTTCCCACACACGACTTCGTTGTCTTCCTCACCTAAATTTTTACCTTTACAGGACTGGCCTTGCAACCTCTCCTTCGTGCCAATATTGTGCTGAGCCAGAAAGAACTGAACATTTTTTGCTCTTTTGTCGCCGATATATATCGCTCAGGAGGCTATTGTTAGAAATGTCATTACAAAAACTTAATTTGCGCTTGTCTAAACGTATTTTCTGTCTTATATGCTGGGATGTGCCGATGGGAATGTTTGCTCTGCAATACAAAATTTTCTTCTAGAATCAAAACGCTTTCCATCATAACTGGTGGTAATTCTTCGTCCATTATTTTCGATATTTTTTTGTTATTCCTAATCATATTTTCTTTTTTTTTTATTCTTACAAATTTAAAGCTCAGTAAGCCCCAGTACCATTTTCAGCCATCTCTGTCAGTGAACCTGATTTGCTCAAATTTCTAATCTCAGTTCTGTAGTATGGAATCTAAGAAACTGTAATCATCGCCTGGTCATGACTATAATCCCCCTTGCGGGTATGTGTCATTTTTATGAGGGCAACAGCAACAAGTAGCGAGAAATTGATGCGGTACAAGACGGGCACAGGACGAGCGCCCCATCTGCGTTGGCATCTGTCTCAGCGTCAACCTTGTGAACAAGAGAGAGGGAGAGAGAGTAGATGTTTTTATTTACGCCAGCGGATGAAGGAGCTCCGGCCCTCCGTCGCTTGGGATGGATGGCCGGCCCCGCTTCAGACGCAGGCCGGCAGACGTTGTTGGCCGGCGGCGTCCCAGGCCAGCTGGATGGCGGCTAGCTGGAGCCCAGGGTCCGAGAACACAAGGCGTGCCTCTTCACGCGTGGTATAGTGGCAGGCGGTACGGCCAGATACCGAATGGTCGGCGAGCTGTGTGACGTCACTGGACCACACGAAATGGCCGAGTTGGCCGGAAACCTTTTCATGGCGGGCGGGACGAGAATAAACCCCCGGGATGTCGAGTCAGATACTCTATTCCTAGGCGCAGGCACGTTCTGGTGGTTTCGTTGAAGCGGAGCTTTATATACGTATATAACCTTACGCGCAGTTTTGTACCTTACGACAGTAATGAGCACTTGTGGGACGAAAATGGCACACCTTTATGGATTACCGACTAAACGAGTAGCGAAGTGCATGTACGCGAAATTCGATCCTTATGTGGAGCCGACTAGAGGCGCCATTAACGCCTCATATCCTTAAACACGGAGCTTAAGCAACCCTGATTTTTTTTTCTACCTCATCGCGCCAAAAGGCAGTGGCGACCGTAATCCTCAACAAAATAAAATGCAAACACATCTTAATGTGCTTGCGGTATTTGTACATAAATATCATACTCAAATAGCGCACCTAATTTTGAATTTTAAGCAGGCAATTGAGAGCACGATCCTGGGGAGCTTCGTAACTCTACAAAGCCAACGCAATTCTGAAATACGCCACTCTACCAGCACGCGTCACCCTCGTAAGAAGAAATGAAGAAGTAGAAGAAGATCTGAGACTCCCGTAACGCCTGCTGCTTTCTCCGTGCTGTTCATGGTTGGCCTTGGAGCCTTTCACTTCGCAGTCGCGACGCTCCCCTGGATTGCCTCCCTTGCTTACTCAGGTAATCTCCAACGCGCGTCGCAATTTCTGCTGTGTCCAGCCCTATATCAGGCTTCATTTCGAAGCTTGTAGTACAAGCAGTGCTTTGCATGGACCTTGCGCAGTCACTCTTTGTCACATGCTTAATTGACTGCAGCGGTAGATTGACACCTGATGCCAAGTTTGCTGATACCATTGCGTGCTTCAGTACAAGTATAAACCAGGGCCCGTATTCCGAGTTTGCGTCGTTATCGAAGTGTCGCTACCTCACGTGACCTCGAGTCATCTGATAGGTCGAAACGCCGGAATCGGGTGGTGCCACTACGGAACCGGAAGAGGTGGCAGCGTCATGTTCCGGCGTTTCCGCCATTCAGATGACTCGAGGTCGGGGAGATAGCGACACTTTCGATAACGACGCAAACTCGGAATACGGGCCCTGGTCTGTCTTTCCTGCGCATATTTAGGCCAGCAAGCGATTGGAACAGTGACTAGCTGGAAACAACAAAATGGCATTCATGACAAATTGCCAGCAGCAATCTTTTTTATTTTATTTTACGTCGGCATTGCTGTTCTCAGTCCCCTGCTGCGCGCCATGCAGTCTAATTCAGGCCATGGAAGTTGAGACCATCCATAAGTCCAATCTTCTGCTAAATATACGTATTTTGCTTAAACATTCACTCTAATAATTGCATTCTTTTATTTTTTAATAAAATAGAGGCAAAGGAGTACAAGCAGCATGAACTTCTGCTTTGCTCTTAGCTTTTTTCTTGCCCAACACCAATAGAATATCTGTTCCTGTACTTGATTTCATAAAGTTCACAGCTAGGTACTCCTGTTGTTTTATGAACCATTTTTGTAATTTTTCTTTAGTGCAGGTTATAGTTTTTGAACAACTCGATTAAGGCAGTGTATTACAGTAGACGTGGCTGAAAATTTAGAGGGGTGCTTTATATGCAATTGCTTTTTTTTTTTAATATAATTGCAAGATGAAAACAGAGGGAAACGACGTTTAAAATAAACCAAAAGTTTACAGCGCGTCCATGTTCATACCACAGCACGTGTCCTCAACGACTTTGTGCTCCACTACGAACCGCTCACGTACCAGCCCATCCGCGAGGTTGGCAGACGCTGGAAGCGCTCCACTGCGCATCACCGATCGATGCGCAACGTCCAACTGGCATTCAGAGCCCACAACAGGTGAGAGTGGACTAGCCAGTTTGAAGTAAAATTGATGAACTATGCACCACTGTAAAAGGAAAGCGTAGAGATTAGACCCATTGCAAGACGTATAACAATCGCTGCCCAGCCTTTGGCTCTAATGGCCTGAGTTCCTGCCGCGCCCCTACCCTCCCCTTGTTAAGCATTGCATTGCTTATGAATTCAAGAAAACTTTTCAAAATTGATATCTCCTTAACGGGCATACTCAGATTGCAGGCTAGAAAATTCCACCCTCTTTGCTTTAACTTTATTGACATCTTTTTTTTTTTTCTTACTTTTGACCTTATACTGTGTTCAGGGTTCTCTTGACTAATTTCTGCAAGAGTTGATTGTGTACGGAAATTAGCTTAACATAACCCTTTAAAACGCAGTTGTATGCAAATTAGGTGTACTAATACACACATAGTTTGCGGCTATGTCGGCGTTTGTGTAGAAACGGAAGGTGTCCATCTTAAAAGCAGATTTTCACTTTCGGTTCGTATGCCCGACCTAATATTACTGCCAAGATTCTCACCAGGGGCTATGGAGATAAAGACTAAATATTTCAGCACGGTGTGCTCCAGTCAAAACGAAATAAGTTACATATGTGTACACAATGACCGAGGTTATTCCCACTAATCTAACGACTTTAAAACAACTTATATGTACCATTTGCGTTCTACGCCAAATTGTGGGCGGTTTTCTCCTAAGCTGCCTAAGCTGCTACAATTGGAACAGGAAGATTCCCTTATCATCTTGTCTATTCTCGTAATGTCGCCACCATCCTAGCAGTTATTTTTATCCTGGGGCAACTGCATTGCGAGCACTTTGAACGCATATTTACAAGTATGAAATTTTTTAGTGACACTGTTGTGGCGCAATGAAAATTTTAATCTTACAATGTCTTATTGTTCTGTCAAAGCATTGTGTCACAGAACTTTGAAAATGATGTGTTTCTAATTGCACTCGCTTCCCGCACCACCAAAGCGTCCCAACGTTCCACCCGGTTATCATGTTTATATGTCTTGATTATTGCGATCAATTCATTCATCAAGGCCGCAGAGCCCTTTATTACTGGTGCTTGTTTTGGAGAGATTGAATAGATAATTCCTAATTGGGCATTCGCTTTTCGGCAGGATCCTAGTTGCTTTTTAGCACTGGAAGTAAATTAGCTTGACCTACTTTGAAAATCCAGCAAACCATGTTGCAAGCTCCTATGATAGACAGCCCTCTCTCTCAAATCATCTGCCTCTGAAGACCTCGCGGCCTTTCATCTAGATTGGTTGATGTCCTTCCCTTTGTTGCTAATGCGAATAAAGGCACGCAGGAGATAACGGACGTCAGCATGTGTTTCGTGTTACCTTTCAGAGACTTCAGGCTGCACCTTCAGCAAGACCGGTCCGCTTTCGCCGACGACTTCATCCTCCAGATGCAAAGAACTCCTGTTCGGCCCAGCCTCAAGCATCTCTATTCTGGTCATGTGACGGGTAAGTTCTATATAGATCCATCGCCGCTTCAAGTTATAACGGTGACCCAGGTGGAAGATATCAACTAAACCAATAGGTAATTTATTTAATCTTGTACCAGAGTCGCAGGGACAAACCTACTGCCTCAGCGAAGATCCAGCACCATGTTTTACACCTATGTGTGTGTGTGTGTGTGTGTGTGTGTGTGTGTGTGTGTGTGTGTGTGTGTGTGTGTGTGTGTGTGTGTGTGTGTGTGTGTGCGTGTGCGTGTGCGTGTGCGTGCGTGCGTGCGTGCGTGCGTGCGTGCGTGCGTGCGTGCGTGCGTGCGTGCGTGCGTGTGTGTGTGTGTGTGTGTGTGTGTGTGTGTGTGTGTGTGTGTGTGTGTGTGTGTGTGTGTGTCGCGCGCGCACGCGCGCTTCACTAAAGGGAACATTTTATTTGACTGGTTTCGACCGAAGGACCGATCGTTTTCAAAAGTGGTTGCTTTTCGCTGCTGCTTCTCCTTTTATAAGGGTTGAGTTAAGGAAATGATAAAAGAGGGTAAGTAAAAAAACTAAAACATATTTATCATTATGTGTTCGGTTACCACCTGCGGCGCGCAGTTTTTTCTTCCTATGATGATCACAGCACTAATTCACGTCAACAGGAAAAATAAATTAAAAAATAACTATCTCCTCTGTACGCTTGCCTTGGACTCGCCGACTGTTGACTACGTTTATTCGTAAAATATACCTATAACGATCACTGTTTCTGTGCAATGCAGAAAGTTCGATGCGTCATGGTCTTATCTGTGATCATATGGTGCAAACTGCTTTCACATTGATGATTTTATGATGCGAACGGGCAGCGGTTTACATATCTAGTTATTCGTTCATCATTCAGCTTCTGAGTTTGCAAAAATTTCATTCACATGTCAGTTTGGTTTATATGATTTAGCGTCCCATAGCTACCGAGGCTGTGGAAAACGCCGCAGCGGAAGGCTGCACATAATTTCCACCACCTGACGTCTTATAAGTAGCCATCCCTTTATGCAAAACAGATTCTTTCTTACGCTCATTTGTTCCCCGTACTTCCAAAGAATGGAACGATCTTTCTAATGAAATTATATCTATTACTGATACAAATAACTTTCGCAAAGCTTTAACCTGCATTGTATAAGTACTACTAGTTTTGTGTCTACTAATACAATTATTGCCGATTTCATAGCTAATATTGTATATATAGGATGTATTATTTATGTACCCGCTTTTTACAGTTTTTTTTTCTTGTATTTCTTTTTGCCCACTCCCCTCTGAAATGCGTGTACGGCCCTGAGGGTAAAGACAAATAAATAAATAAATAAATAAATAACATGGCAGTGTACACGGAGGAATTGCCTTGCGCCCTCATAAAAAATCGACCACCACGCATGAGTTCGAATCTGATTGTCCCTGCTCAGTGAGGTGAAGACGTAATAAGTTTATGTATTGCATGGGTACTCCAACTTTTCGGCTGCCGTGGCGGGGACCTCGGAGCAGTCGCCTCGAATAGGTGCTAAGAAAGAGAAGGGGCTGCTGTGTTTCTTCGGGCCGCCCCGACGTATGCAACAGTTCGCCGATGGTGCACACAACAACAAGGAGATGGCCGGCAGCTGGCATTGTACTTGTCGGCGACAACTCTACGCGGCTGCATTAGGGTTCTCGTTCTGCGGAAAACCCTTCGCCGGAGTTGCGAGCGAAAAATCATGGCGACGCCTTTGGTAGGTTGTAGTCGGCAGGTAACAAGGACGGGCATTCTGCGGTCCGCTACTACACACTAGACATGTTTGTTTTGTTAAATTAGTTGCTTATTTCTCTTTTGGGAAATTTTTAAAAATCCGCTTCCACGAAGCGATAGGAAAAGAGCACCCAATGATCCTTGAGTACACACTGTCGCGTCATACACTTAAAGCGATGTTTATGTGTCTTTCTTCGAAATTTTTCCAGCTTGAAATGGTTGCAATGAAAATTAAGGTAACACATGGTGTGCTGCAAATGTTACGAATTCGAAGCTTCTTATAGCAACGCTTCGGCACAGGCATAAATTACATTTGTATGTAATCTTGAGAAGTGGACTCAACGCTTTTTCCCAGGTGCACCTGGAAGCCGTGTCGTTGGGTCTATCATAGGCGGCGTGTTCAGCGGAAGCATCTCGCTGCCCCGCGACGGTGAAGAATTCTACGTGGAGCGCGCCGGCCGATTCTTCCCGGAATCGGTGCCCTTCCACTCGCTCATATACTCGGCACGCGACGTCAGCTTCGCCAGCGGACGCTGCGGGCTTTACGGGACGACTAAGGACGCCCTGGATCGAATACGGCGCAGCTACCGACGACCTCATGTCCAGGTGTGCGATCAAACTGTCGTTCCTATAATAACAATTGAAAGATTAGATTGCCAGTGATGATGACAAATTGGCGCTGGTGGCAAAAATAATTTATCCTTTATGACAATCCTCAGCAATTCTCAACTGCTCACGATGCTGTTCGGAATTGCAAGGCTACCCAAAACAGCAGAGAACATTTTGACATATTTGCTATGTACTTCATTTATATGCACTGTTACTGAGTGGTGTGCAAATGGTTATTTCGTGTTGCTCACGGTGCCTGCATGTGTAGCTAAGGTGCATGCAACAACTCATAGGTCTAAACGCAAATTTCGTATGCGTAACTGTTGATATTGCATAGAGTACACATGCTGGAAGTTGCGAACTTTGGTTTCGACTCTTCGTCTCAGTCTGTCCCAGTACTGAAATGATTTTGGTCTGTGGTTGAACCCCTAAAACGTTTGCCACTGCTAAGTAGAGAAATAAGCTTATTTTCTCGCTGCTAATAAGCAAGCTCGTTTCTTTTCTTTCACTTAATATTTTCCTGAGTGTTTAATCTTGCAGTAATGCGAAAGCTTCCAATCCAACAGACCAGATCGAATTGACCGAGATATCAAAGCTAATCAATAAGCGCAAGGTGGCCGATATAAGGAAGTATAACATGGAGAAAATTGAGCATGCTGTAAAGAACGGGGGAAGCCTTAAAGCGGTAAAGAAGAAATTGGGCATAGGCAAAAACCAGATGTATGCGATAAGGGACAAGGCTGGCAACGTCATCACTAATATGGACAAGATAGTGAAAGTAGCCGAGGAGTTCTATACAGATCTCTACAGTAGCCAAAGTAGTCAGGTCCGTAATGAGATTGGCGGTAGGGAAAAACAGACCGACGTCCCACCAGTGACGAAGGACGAGGCCAAGAAAGCACTAGGAACTATGAAAAGGGGGACATCAGCTGGAGAGGATCAGATAACTACAAATTTGCCGAAGGACGGTGGGGATATCGTGCTAGAAAAACTGGCCACCCTGTATACGCAGTGCCTGGTATCATCGACGGTACCGGAACCATGGAAGAATGCAAACATTATCCTCATTCACAAGAAAAGGGACTCTAAGGACCTTAAAAATTACAGACCAATCAGCTTACTGTCTGTTACGTACAAGGTATTTACTAAGGTAATCGCTAATAGAATCAGGACAACCTTAGACTGCAATCAAGCAAAGGATCAAGCAGGGTTTCGGAAACGGTACTCTACTATCGATCATATCCATACCATCAATCAGGTGATAGAAAAATGCTCGGAATATAACCAGCCCTTATACATAGCATTCATTGATTATGAAAAAGCATTTGACTCAGTTGAAACCTCGGCGGTGATTCAGGCATTGCGAAATCAGGGGGTAGAAGACCCGTACGTGAAAGTGCTGGAAGATATATATAGTGGCTGCACAGCAACCATAGTTCTGCATAAAGAAAGTAACAAAATTCCCATAAAGAAAGGTGTTAGGCAAGGAGACACAATCTCCCCAGTACTATTCACAGCTTGTTTAGAGGAAGTATTCAGAGACTTGGAATGGGAGCAGTTAGGGATAAGGGTAGATGGAGAATACCTCAGTAATCTGTGATTTGCTGATGACATTGCCTTGCTAAGCAACTCGGGGGATGAACTGCAAATAATGATTGATGACCTAGACAGAAAAAGTAGAAAGGTAGGCTTGAAAATCAATATGCAGAAGACTAAGGTAATGTTCAACAGCCTCGGGAAGGAACAGCAGTTTACATTAGGTAGCGAAATACTGGAAGTAGTAGGCGAATATGTCTACTTAGGACAGGTAGTAACCACAGATCCGGACCATGAAAAAGAAATAACAAGAAGAATAAGATTGGGGTGGTGTGCATTTGGCAAGCACTCGCAGATTATGACTAGCAGCTTACCGGTATCGCTCAAGAGGAAAGTATACAACAGTTGCATCTTGCCTGTACTCACCTATGGGGCTGAAACGTGGAGGCTAACCAAGAGAGTTCTACCTAAGTTGAGGACAACCCAGAGGGCTATGGAACGAAAAATGGTAGGGGTAACATTAAGAGATAGAAAGCGTGCAGAGTGGGTCAGAGAAATAACTCAAGTTACCGACATACTAGTGGAAATTAACAAGAAGAAATGGACATGGGCAGGACATGTAGTGCGAGGAGAGGATAACCGATGGTCACTGAGGGTAACAAACTGGATTCCAAGGGAAGGAAAGAGTAGCAGGGGGCGGCAGAAAGTTAGGTGGGCGGATGAGATTAAGAAGTTCGCAGGGGTCAAGTGGATGCAGCTAGCACAGAACCGGGTTAAGTGGAGAAATATGGGAGAGGCCTTCGCCCTGCAGTGGGTATAATCAGGCTGATGATGATGATGATGAATGCGAAATTGAGCAACAGGCGGTTTAATGAAGAAGGCAAATTTCAGGTGAAATTCTTAGACTGTGGGTCTGTTGTTCGACGTCTGTTCTCTGCTCCTCTCCTTCCCCTTTGCACCTTTGGTGCACCTAGTGCTATAACCAGTCATGAGACGGGTAGTAGTCGTAGAGTTTGGGGGAGCGGAGATGCTAATTACGCCGACGATGACGCCGAGACGCGGGCAGTGTCCCATACAAACTATACTTGTAAAATACCCCGTCGAAGAGAATACAGCTTTCCAGTTTTCTGCGCCGGCTACGTCCAACATTCAACATCTCGTTTCCTTTGAACAGCCTCACGAGGAGCCCCGGCGAAAGCGCTCTGTGCACGAAGTCAGATCGGAGACGACTTCGACGGCCAGCCAGGCTGACACTCCCGCCACAAAGAACGGTTCCAACATACAGGTCGAGAACTTCGTGCCAGCATTGCGCCAAAGCCGCAACATATTTGCTCCTCAGAAGTCGCCGAAGACGTATGTGCAGCGGGTGTGCAACCTAGAGATCGCCATCGACCACACGCTGTTCGAGGCCGTGGCGTCGTGGCAAGGAGGCGACCACGAAAGGATGCTCAGAGCCCGGCAGGAATTGACAAGCATGGTGTCGAAGCATGTGATGGCTGTCTCGGATATGTTTAGAAGCACGAACTTCAACGGGATCACCGACATCAGATTCGTCGTGCAGCGACTCGTGGTGAGAGCTGTCACAAATAGCCCCCAAAGTTCAAGCTAATTTATTTCATTCCGAATTTTGTATTTCTAAAGTGAAATTTTTTCCGTTATACGTGTTGGGAAGTGGGAAGTGTGTCAGATTACTGAAGCTTGCAGGAATAAGTCTCGATATAAAGGAAGTTTGAGTATGACATCAAAATGCCATCAACTACACACATTTTGTTCTTGGCAGAAATAAATTTTACTCTTTCTAGCTATATATACCGACGTTTGCTCAGCAACATAAAAGGCATATTCATTCATAAAAATGGATTATTAAGGAGAATGCTTTTTTTTAGCCCCACCGGTTTCAAACTTGCGACAGGAACACCGAAAATGTATCTGTGAAGATTGTCTCTAGAAGTGAAATAGGAACGATATTAGCCATATCTGAGTGAGCAAATTTAACTTTCTTTACGTCACCAAAATTTTCTTTAGTAAAAGGTAAATGTGGCAAAATTTCTATTTCATTTTTGTCAGTTCTAGCATATCAACGCTCCATTTGAGATAAAAGCAATTTTTTTTTCATAAAAACGGGGTAAGGTACTGACACAAGACCACTTCTATTCCTCAGTTTTTCTTTAATGAACACCCTCACTACCGCTGAAGCAGTGGATACCGCGGGGTTCTCCATTGCCTCTACTGATAACAAATCTGATCAGACATTCGGGACGGCATTGCAGATCAATGACACCAGCGCCTGTGAAGGAGAGACAGCGGCAACAAACCCCTTCTGCCAGGACAACCTTGACGCTGCTCACCTGCTGCACGAGCTGTCCAAGCAAAACCACGACGGCTTCTGTGCCTCGTACCTGTGGACACACAGGGACTTTCCCGGCGGAACACTCGGCCTCGCCTACATGGCCGAACCCGACGGTCAGTAGACTGGCCCTTGATATCAGGCAGGTTTTTTTAACGTAGATATCGGTATTTGTGACCGGCCTGCCGTTTGTGACCCTTATCCGCTTATGAGCTACCGTTCTATATTATTCGCTGATAATTTGCAAAGAAAAGTTGTAAATTTTGTGTTGCTTTTATGCGCGGAAACTTGCGTGCAGCCTTAGGCTAGATGGTCTGTACTCAGATTCACTTCTTCAAACGAGCCTAAGCATCCTGTGCCTACTATATGATGTGTACTTCTGTCCAAATTTATCATGAGTGAGGGTTCATTATAGTCCGAAACGTCGTGTTAAAGCAATATGTTGTTGTTGTTTTTTCGCAGGATTTTCGGGTGGCATCTGCGAGCAGTTCCAGGCCGTCAGTGGAATCACTGTGGAAAGCGGAAGCAAAGGCTACATCGGGAGGCTCAGCCTTAACACGGGCCTGGTCACCTTCGTTAACAAGAACATGCGCGTGGCGCACCGCATCTCCGAGGTCACTTTCGCCCACGAGCTCGGCCACAGTTTCGGCGCGCCTGTAAGTCGTAACCCACGTAGTGGCTACGCTATGGCCAGCGTTGATATGATCCAGTACTACTCGTGTTCATCAATGTTAGCATGCCGGCGCTCTCTCCGCAAAATCAGTCGTAAAAAGGAAAGGGGGTATTTGTTTGAAAGTTATGTATTTGATAGCGTTTACGAGCGCAATGAGACCAAATATATCGACAGGATATTTCCAATTATTGGGTATATCGAATCCACAGTTTATCCCTTCGTAACACACCATTTAAACGTACAGTAAAGTAGCGTCATACTTCTAACTCTAATTTCTGCGGTCGTTCGCCAAACACAACTGCGTGTTGCATTGCTACAGTTAACTCTTCCCGTAATGGCGTTCTTGGCCACTTTTCTCGCGCGGACAAGGTTCGACTGCGCGTCCTTGGACATCTGCTAGGAGCACCAGCGCTACGTAACTGTTTCGATATCTTGCGATCATTTTCTGCCCCACGTCACTGTAATGAAATTCAGGCAATATAACTAACCAGACGCTATTTGCGACACTCGCTTTTCATAAGGCATTTCGAAATACAATCGTAACGTAACTTTATTTGGCGGTTATTGTATTTACTGTGCTCTGGTGACGAGATGTGATGTCTTAAAGAAACAGTGCGTAGTTCCAAAGAACCATACGCTGTACTTTCGATGTGAAGCTGGTTAGGTCCAGCAAAACTTCACGAGCTGCGTGCTATAACACAGTCGGCGGAACATCTTTGCAAGAAGCGTGTCATCAGCGTGAGCCAAATATATTTATATTTCTGGGCAATAGCCAAAGATATATATTGGCATATTTCAGTTGGAATTATCGGTATATAAGACTATATCGCGGTCCCATTCGAGTTATTTGTATGAGTTTCGACTGTGCTAGCCCCGAACGTTTACCTACAAAACTTTTCCTAGGTTTAAAACTACGGTTCTTTGTGTGCGTGAGTGAGTGAGTCTAGTTTAGTCTCGCTGTTTGCACTAAATGACTGAAGGATACAGCGGATTACATGAATTTATCTCATGAGAAATAGCGTACGACTGCTTTACATCTATAAGCTTGGGACCGTGTTTAGTAGACGTACCTGTCTCAGCTATGATGCGTAACGAGCCTCTGTCTAGATTTTGTACCGTAAGGATGCCAATGTAAAAGCTAAATGCATAATATAGCTACGCTGATTTTGCGCTTCTCGTCGCATGTGCGTTTTTTTTTTTTATTGTTACAGAGGGTACAACTCAGGAAAATTGAGCGTGTTTTGTTGTATTGTTACGCGGGAAACCGAAATTCACGATGTTGACCGTAGAAAATCCATCGCCACATTGCAATACCGAGTAGGGGTGCTTGTGCGTTTCCCTGATGCAGCACGACAACATTCCAGAGTGCGCGCCGGATGGCATCGTTGGCAACTACATCATGTTCGCCAGCTCTACGCGGGGCGAAAAACGGAACAACCGCCGATTCTCCGTATGCAGCGTGCGCAGAATCGCGGCAGTCCTGATGCAAATGTTCTCAAACAAAGGCTCTCGGCCCAACTGCCTCCAGGGTGAGGCTCAACGTCGGGAGATGGCGGTCGTAGCGTTGCTCCACGTTTTACGATGATTATAATGGAAACGCGTCAATAGTTGTAACGTTCGGCGATAGGAGTACAGAGAAGTGGGTCAGGAACAAACACGTATCGATGACGTCCCAGCTGAAGTCAAGTTCAAGGATTTGGCATGAGCAGGGTTTGTAATGCTGATATAAACTAACCGCAGACTCTTAGAAACACGAAGTAGATTTTTGTGGAAGGCAGCCGTAGCGCGGGGCGTAAGAAAGTCTGATGAGGAGCGCGGTTGTAAGGTTTACGCGGAAAATGTGGCCGATGCCCTGTTTGGGGAATTCCTAAACGTGTTTGTAACTAAACCTGCACCCATGCAGTGGCTTACTGCTTTGAACAGTTGTAACGATTTCCCATGGTGATGGCAAATACGATTAAGTCAATACACGGCGTTTTAGATTGCACCAATAAATGTTCTTTGGCGCACAACGCTCGAGGCATGATGACAGTGGAAGCAACGACGATAGGGTAAATTGTGGGATGGGAGAAGAACCACCTCCACCACTAGCTTCTGCGGCCCGCACATGCAGAACCCCAGGGCCCTTTCTGCGGCAACTCCATCCGCGAAGAGAATGAAGAGTGCGACTGTGGCTTGGAGCGACAGGACTGTGGCGTCGACACGTGCTGCTACGCGCGAGAGCACGGCGAGATCAACCGCAAGGCGTGCACGCTCAAGCCTGGAGCCGTATGCAGGTACGATTGCACTTCTTCAGTCTGTGCATCCCGCTCTTCTGTGGGCGGTCGGGGTCTTATGAGTATTTTCCACTTCTACATTTCCTGCGCCATCATTTACTGGGTGATTCTTCTTATAACTTAACAGCACCAATGTAAAACTCATTCCTCTTTCTCCCCTTCTATGATAGAGGCGCTAACTGTATTCCATATATGTGGCCACACCATAACACATTATTTTAGGCCACTTCAGACATTCCTCTAAATGATCATATTTCAGTCTGAATTCCCTTCACATCCTTAAGCTTACAATTTTCTTTTCGCAGTGCGCAGCATTTGAATTGTAAATGGAGCTGGTGACAGAGCGCGCGCGCTTCAGTCTCCCCAAACGTAGCAATGTATTGGCTGTTTTGAAAGCAGGAGACTAAAGTCATTTTACTCAAGCACTTGAACCAAGCGATTTTGGCTTATTGATATTAGTTTGTAAGTATAAGGAATAAAACTTAGTAATTTTTCTTTTCAGTTAAAGCTTTATTTTAGAATTTATCCTGGGAAGATTTCGTTTAGCACCCATGTGAAGAACGGACAGAGATTTTCACAGAAAATTCTTTTTTCAAGGGCCAAATCGTTCGGCGCTTAACTGCTATTTTAAGTCTCACTCGGCCTCACGAACGCCGCTCTGTCGAGACAGTTTTGCGATTGTGCTCCACCTTATTCTAAATAATCTGCTGTACGGAACGTAAAACAGCAGTTATTGTTTTACTCTGATGGACACCTGAACAGCCCCGTAAGAAAATAAGTTATTTTTGAAACAAAAGAACAGAGGAAGATGTGCCTTGCTGGGACGGCTCTAGGTTTATTTCAACGGCTGGATGCCTAACGCTCCTGGAGCTCTCGGTTCTCGAGCTCTCCTGCTCTAGAACCAGTAACTGACAGGCAACTATCGCAGGCGAACATTTTTTGCCTTTACCAAAGCGAAGCTTAGACGTAATCGCACTTTCGGTTCAGGGAGACCATGGTACTATACTCGACTCTAAAGCATGTAATCACAGAGCACGGTACCGCGATCGTGCCGAAAAGCACGTAATTGAAATGACTTGAAAAATTATACGCAATTGCAACCATTTCTCTTATTTGCAGCCCGAGCAACGATGCCTGTTGCAGCTCAGAGTGCCGCTTTCACAACACCTCGGTAGTTTGCAGACCTGAAGGCGACTGCATCCTCGAGGCATTCTGCGAGTATCCTTCTTATATCAGCACTAATTCTCAGCACCCCCCCCCCCCCTCGCCCTTTCTCCATCGTTAATTTTCGAAGCAAACCGTATTCCCCTTTATTCCGTCACATTTATGCCCAGCAATTCTTCTCATAAAACGAATGATTCTGTTCCCGAAAGATGACCGCGACAATGTCCGAATGACACAGGAATTTATTCTTTTACTGTGTTGAATGTGATCGCATATTTTTATCCACAAAAATGGTTTTCGACCAATTGGTTCTCAATCCTTAGTTCACTGCTTATTAGGCCATGTAGTATATGCCTTTAACACTGCCGCTCAGGAAAGTGACGGGCCCGAAGCACACGGCCTTTTAATTAAGACAGTAGATTTGTCACTTGTCCAAAATTTCAACATCCCTTCCGCTTTACAAGAGTGTATCCCACTAGCGCTGGCAGAGCGAAACCCGTACGCGGTGGGAAGCTCATCTCTGCAACCCTGCCTTAACATTCACTTTAGCGGCACCAGTGGCGAATGTGTCCCGTCGGAGTGGAAGCCGGACGGCACACTTTGCAACCGTGGCACCCAGCTGTGTGATAGTGGCGAGTGCACCAAGTCGGTGTGCCGCCTGTACGACATGCAGGAGTGCTACCTGACCGCGTCACACCTGAGCATGGAGGACATGTGCCTCATCGCCTGCAGGGAGGACGGTGGGTGCAAGCTGCCTTTGTAGCTACCGGACATGCGCCGCGTACTATGGAAGCGTCTGCATAAGCTGTTGGCTTCAAAACAATCAGAAATTGGCTATTGCTGGGCAACTTTGAGAGATAGCAGTTGATTTATCGGTACTAAATATATGGCATGTAAGTAAAGCCTACTAACAAAAAGCAAACAGTGTAGAAAAAGTACAAGAAACTAAGCCAAGAGAATGAATGTTGCACAAGCATTCGACCCATGTGTTAGTTTTCCTTCATTCCTGTTTTCTCCACTGTGCCTTTCGCTTGCGCATTGACAGTGGCGAACTTACAATCTGGTAACAAGGTTAGCATTAGGCGTTTTAAAGCAAAATATGATGGCACTAGAGAGATTTGAAATTTCTCTGAGTGTATGTCAGGTGATATGTCGAGAAAGTACTACTACGTGTAAGCTGTTCCTGCTAGAATGTCACTAATTCAGCGCACAAAGTGCCTAGGCCTCTACATATTAGGATACGCGAGGTTATAAATTCTCCGAATAAATGATAGCATATTCAGCCTTGCAGTACATCAAAAGTCATGATAGAGAATGACAGCTCTCCTGCCATCCTGCGGCACTAGCCTCTCCCTTTCTGAAGGAGGCAATAAAACGGTATTTACTAAATCTAGACAACGCATTCGAATAATCGATATTCCATCAGTCCTTTCCACAACTCAACAATGTTTAAGGTAGCTTCACTAACAATGAAGATAGTCTCTTACAAGGTGCTCGAGCGCTCCAAGGCGTGGGCTTAGCGGTTCGAGGACAAGCGGAAAGCACCTGTAAGCCCCGCGGCAAACAACGAGGCGTCGCCTAACAACAATTTTTTTTTAATATTGCATCGCATAATAGCGGCCAGAAGGGCAGGTCCAAGACAGAAAAGAGAAATGTTAAGCGAGCAGATGCCCCGCCGGGGTGGTGCAGTGGTAAGACGCCCTCTACTGTGCCGGAGCTCCCGGGATCGAATCCCGGCCTCGGCGGCTGCGTTTCGATGGAGGCGAAACGAAGTGGCGTCCGTGTGCTGTGCGATGTCAGCGCACGTTAAAGATCCCCAGGTGGTCGAAATTACTCCGTAGCCCTCCACTACGGCCCCCTTTCTCTCTATCCACTTTCACTCCCACCTTCATCCCTTCCCTTACGGCGCGGTTCAGGTGTCCACAGAGCAAGTGTGACAGATACTGCGCCTTTCCCTTCCTATGAACCAAATAAAAAAAAAAAAAACTAAGCGAGCAGACCTCTAGATAGCAAATCTCTTCAGACGGGATTGGACTGCAGTCCAGAGGGAAAAGGGAACGGGTCATAAGAAACACACGTGTCTGCACGCCGAACATGCTGGGGCTCGCAGTTGCAGAGACAGCCACGCTGACGCCGGTAAAACCTCCTCGCAATAGCCGTTGGTAGCAGCTCTTTCCGAACGCCGCGCTTTGACAAACTTTCGCACAAAAATACACACAAACAAAGACACGTGGCTGTCGAACACGTCAGGGCAGGCCCGTCACTGCAAACAATAGGCGGTGGTCTTCACAGGTCTGAAATGGCCAAAAATTCCGCCGCTCTGAATGATGTCCCGACATCTGCTCCATCCGCGCTGGATATTCCGCGCGATAGTGGCTGAACATAACACTGCGATCAAAAATGATACTCCTCCTCTCCCCTCTCAAATCAGAGCACCTCGGTGCGCAAGAGAAAAACTAGTCGAGGCTGCGCCCCACCGCTCCTCGTTTCTTCCGCGAAACTCTGGACATCCAATTAGAGGGCACACCAAAAAGGCCATCTGATGTCAACGGGAAGGGGGCGGTGAGGTGTCGCCTTAGTGAGTTGAAGTGATCGCAGGAGCACGTTTTAAAATATTTCATAAACGGCAGGCTCCCAGCAGAGCTTTTGTGTTTACTTCGAATAATCACACAAACCACCTCAGCTGATAAGTTCAATTCTAATATTACCATGTGTGTCGTTACAGGGTCACCTCTATCATACCCTATATTTGTACACTTCACTCTGCGTAGGAA
Organism: Amblyomma maculatum; assembly: GCF_055883805.1. NCBI lineage: Eukaryota > Metazoa > Arthropoda > Arachnida > Ixodida > Ixodidae > Amblyomma > Amblyomma maculatum. Next base: position 39,653,514 of record NC_139349.1, on the reverse strand, counting down.
GTCGAAGTCTTGAATTGCTTTCCTATTCAGCAATTTATTGACTGATTCGGTTTTGGAGCTAAAGCTCCACCTCACGACCAAAGCTGCAAACGCCGGAGGTTGAGTGAAGCTTCTGGTAGGCGGCAGTTGTCAGGTGACATGGCCGGGAGCTGACTGGTCAGCGGTTACTGTGACGTCATAAAGCCACACCTCATGGCCGAAATGACAGGCGCTGCCAACTCGGGAAGGTGATCCAGATGAGAAGGTGAGACCCCAATCCAACATTCCCGGACCCTTGAATCCCGATGGTACTGCTCCTAGGCCACGCAGGCACGTTCGTACAGCTTGGTTAAAAAATTAGAGGGTCTCTTAGATGTCTCTTAAGAGGAGAATAACAAAAGCTTACCCTTCCTTTCTTATCATTTGCCTCTCATCACTTGCCTCTTATCGGCATTCGTTGCAGTGCTACATATAATTATAATTTATTTGCAGGAGAACAAAGGCGCAGTAACTGCCATACTCTCTCCGGCAATTGAGTTTGGACGGTACACCATTGCTCCTGCCGCGTAGCGTTCCTTAGCGCGCGTCCAAGCGTGGCATTGCAGATGGGAGGAACGCTAGACCGGAACTAATCTCGTGGAACCACACGAATTATGACAGATTTCGCACACAGATCTCGCGCACGGGATTTCGTTTCATGGACCTAGAAAGGCTTTCGCCTTAAAAGTTGGTTAATGTTTACGTCACTGAGAAAATGTTGGGCAGAATATATCGCAGTCCTCTTCAAAAGCGTGCCTCTGACAGGTGGTAGTTGGGGCAGTGATGGGTCATGCGCTCACCTGGGGGCAAACGGGGACCCCTCTCTTCGCCTGCGGCTGCGAACTTTTGGGTTATGATACGTATCAATCTATACCAAGGTAAGCGATGCGTTCGATCGATTACTTGGTTTAACCACGTTAAAACCCCACATATTTTGTGATGCAGTAAATGTTACTGTTAAAAACAAGTTCACAGCAAAGCTTCGCTGTCCGCGCTGTCGGGATTACTCATGTTCATTGGATTTGCTCTATATAAGCATGGTTAACCTTAATTATTGCCCTACGTAGTAAATCGAAGTTATTTTCGCACATTCCAAAGAAGCATCCCGCGCTTTATGCCTGCTGCAGAGCCGGGAAGCCAGTGCAAGGAGGCCTGCGCATTCGAGCGCATGAAAGACTTCTGCGGCCGACGCATGCAGCCGGGTGCTCCTTGCTACGACCTCCAAGGCTACTGCGATGTATTCCAGAGGTGCCAACTGATCGACGCCGAAGGAATCCTCTCCAGGCTGAAGAGGCTAGTGTTCGGAGGCAAGGGAACCGCCAGTGCATTCCTGGTGAGGATCGCAAGTTGTCCCTGATGGCGCCAAAATCACAGAAACTGCATGTGGTCTTGCAAAACATGTGGCTCACAACAATAATATAGGCGATAAACCCCTGCGAAAATTCTGCGAATGCAAACACCACGACATATCCAGCACGTAATCAGACCATCAAGCATTTTTACTGCGAAAAAAAAAAAAAAAGGAATGAACAGTGATTAGAATATTAAATGTCTGTGGAACTTGTTAGATGAACTTCAATTATATCGTTAAATTTCTTTTGTATGTCGACGATCGCACAAACCACCACCAGGAAGCTCCAGACAATACTTTCGTTGCGCTAGCTACCGTCATGAGTAGCGTTCATGTTTTTATGAATTACGTGCACCTGGAAGAGTTTTCCTAATGTTCAAAAAGAAATATAGATGAGGGAATCTGGGACGGAGGTTATGTAGAGTGAGACGTTCGACCACTGAAAAGTACTTGTGCGTGATTTAAGATAATTCAAAAAGGAATCATTAGAACAATTCGGTACATTTAACCTCCGCCCCAAAGGGTACAACATGATAGCGTTATTGATTCCCACCTACGCTTGGGAAACCCCGCTCGCGCACATGAACTTCGCGGCTCGCTTCATCTCTAATTCCTTAATGTGTGCCTCTATAGTCTCTCACACGCTCACATTAGCATGCAGACATCAGACTGCACATTGTGCGAAAGACAACTCGGAGTAGAAGCGTGTCTGACTTGGAAGATAATAGTGCCGGATAGTTCGATTCTCATATATCACCCTCTTATCTCAAAGGAGGTACCCGTGTTGGCACCTCCCGCTAATTCGGCTTGATCATGTGGTCTCGAGACGTTGCAAAACCCAACAACCAATCCATTCCCGGTCTTGTCGCCTGCCGACTACCACCTGCGAGGTGGTAGTCGATTTTTTCGCTCACAACGCTGACGCCGCATATTCTGCAGAACGAAGTTTTTAACCTATGCGGTCAATATTCACAATAAAAGAAAAATCATCAAATGGAGATTCATAATCTTTACAAACACAAGTAAACGTTCAAATGCTGAGCATTTCAAGGTTTTGACTTGGACCAGTAGAGTTACGCTACCTTTTTCCAGTGCGCACCTATAGCCTGTGTAGGGAATGGCCATCAAAAGCGAAGTGACCGCTAACGAACCACCGGGTTCTATTGCGTCTTTATCTGAGCGGTGAATTGAGCTACCCTCTTTTGTGATTCAAAGATGTGGTCTATTTTTGTGCGTGTTTTGAAGAGGGGTACTACTGGCTGTGCGTCAATAAAGTATAATTATGTATGTCACTCAATGTTACCCTCGTACATACGGTCTCAATTAGTTCGACTCCGTTGTTAAATACCAGCCAGATTTTTCAAACCATCGACATGAATAGAAGAAGGATTTTTCTGACCAGTTAGTATGTAGGCATATTTTTTGACAATACGATGCGTCACACTTAGAATACGAACATTTATAGGCGACATGCGCTGACGTCACCACCACCTTTTTTTTCTTTTTTTTTTTTGCGAGTCACCTCGTTTTGCGCTATTTGCGTTCATGATGCGTGTCCCTGCAACAAACTTTTCTCTGCCGCTTGGTACCAAGCAAAGCAGGCATGGATAGGGAGAATGTCTCTAATGCGTCTATGCTTATTTTTCGTTGCAAGTTTCAACCTAATAATTTGTCTGGAGCGGTAATTCCGCTATCTTGGGGCTTTAAATGGTATGTTTATTACGATGACACAACACGTAATTTTCAGTTAAAGGTATTTATTTATTAGAATAGGCCTCGAAAATACCTAGTGAATTGCCCTGTTGTCTTCCAAAGAGTGTTACAAGTGTTAATGCCTACCACCCTATTCACAACTTGTTCCCGTTTCATTATATCGCCTTCTTGCCTCGCGTATGTATAACACTTTCATGCGCTTCAAGCACAATATTCATTACAGTAAATATTTGCATTTATTACGCTCTATACTACCATTTTTGGATTAATGTTTCTACTAGGCCAATCATTGCCAACCTGAATCAACCCCTGCCCCCATGTGTGTGAAGGCGACTAAATGTTTGCAAAGCTTCTCATCACTACTTCTAAGACAGTATGGCGTTCAATGTCTCTTTTCGTATTTGCAAAGAAGTGTTTCATATTGTTTTAAAGCAGAAAAATCACAAAACCTTAATATCAAACTGTTTCTTCCAGCGTTACTGGTACCTGACACTGGCCGCTGTCATCGTGGGCGGAGCCGCTACAGTTGTGTTTTTACGTGCCTGCGCCGTGCATACGCCGAGCAGCAACCCACACCTGCCACCGGAGATGAGCCTGGGCCACAGTGCGCGCCACCCAATTTCCTTCGTCAAGGAGATGGCGCGCATGTGATTGGTTGCGCATGGCCTTGAAACACTATGCACTGTGCCTGACACAGTGGGCAAGTTCCACTGGGAATCTACCTCGGGACAACAATGCGAAATAAGTACAAAGCAGAGAAAGATAGTCCAGGTTTGAAATAGTGTTAATGTATACGTACTGCCGAATTATTCATCCATCCCGAACTGCGCTGCCAGAAGATACGTACTCCGTTGCTACAACGGAAATGCCAAATGATTGACAGGGGCGTGTAATAGCGCCGGATTAGCCACAATATTGAACGATTTGTGAATGTAAGGAAATACTTCTGTGAGCTGCAAATTTTTGTAAGGCTTTGCACAACTAGGGATTCACCTTGGATTTAGCCCACTTCGACCCGACGCACGTCTCCGGATAACATCCTATTATTTTCCTTTCTTCTTGAATCGATGATTCTTTACTTAATGCCTTGAAATAAAACTAATCTTCAACGTGCATCTACCACGTTCAATGTGTAAGAAAAAAAAATATGCTCATTCTGCCATTATACAGTGTTTGTGCAAATGCGTGCAGCCAACAAGTGGGTTCGTTTGCCATTTTTGTGTCCAGCCACTACTTTTTCTATATTTGTTAAAATCTGCTTATTCTACCGTTATACAGACACTGCGCCAATGCGTGTACCTAGCTAGTGAGTTCATTTGTCATTCTGTATCCAGCTACTATTTCTTTCCATATTTGTTGCTTTTTATTGTTATGTCTTAAGTTGTATTATGTACAACAAGTCAAACTGGATAGCTGTTGACTCGTATGGAACGACAAACTGCATTATAAAACGTTTACATTGTTTTTCCTGCACTCTGCCACATGTGTGCACTTCATAAAAAACAAAACTCTGTTTCATTGGCTCCTTTAGGCTCCTATTATGGTGAAGGAGGCATATTAAGCTTAAATATTATAATTAAGCATATTTATTATATGCTTAATTAAGGGGCAGACTTTTTAGATTAGTTTTAATATTGCTTAAAGCAATCGTTTTCGAACAATGTGCTGTGACGTCGCAAAAACCCCTTCAAGAAGCCATTTGTTCTGCGAGTGCACTAAATAACGGCAAATTGCGAACGCACCGAAGAGTAGACCAATTCCATGTACATAATAGCCACCTTGCCGAATATTGCAGCCCTACCAGACCATTGTGCACTCCAGTGCTGAGCAACACGTGTGAACTGCGCAGCTTCAAGCATCAGATTAGCAGAAACGTTAGCCCAGATGAACCTTCTGATTGTAAAACTGTCTGATAAGCAGAGGCGAAGCATGTGCTTAGAAACTGATGTTCCACACATCTGCAGTATATAGTTGATGTTCCTACCAATAAACCATCAGTTGATGTTCAGCGTTCATCCTGCGTCTTTCCTTCGTTTGTACTGTGCATTTTGCGCTGAACAAATACGCATTCTATACACTAATACTGTGCTGAAATTGACGATCGCTACTAACAGCCGTCATAAAGCCGTATTCAAATTCAAGCAAACATGCGTCAGAATGTAACCTTTAAGTATTCGGCCGATGAAGACGTGTCAAATTAGAACGAGAACACGCCAGGCAGGTAGTTGCTTAAACACATGCAGTCGCCCTTCTTTGCTAAGGCACAACCCTGGCTATTAATCAGTCTGGAAGCAAATAATAGGTTGACTTAATTAGGCAAATGGGAATTTTATTTGTGGATATGTGAAAACAGCCGGCGGCTGCGTTTCGATGGCGGCGAAACGAAGAGGCGTCCGTGTGCTGTGCGGTCAGCGCCCGTTAAAGATCCCCAGGTGGTCGAAATTATCCCTTAGCCCTCCACTATGGATCCGCTTCCTCTCCTTCAACTTTCCCTCCCACCTTCCTCCCTTCCCTTAAGGTGCAGCTCATGTGTCCACTGCGTCTTTCCTTTCCTGTGAACCAAATATTATGGTTATGAGTGTGCCCCGCCGGGGGTGGTGCAGTGGTAAGACGCCCGACTACTGTGCCGGAGTACCCGGGTTCGAACCCAACCTCGGCGGCTGCGTTTCGATGGAGGCGAAACGAAGAGGCGTCGTGTGCTGTGCGATGTCAGCGCACGTTAAAGATCCCCAGGTGGTCGAAATTACTCCGTAGCCTTCCACTACGGCTCCTCTTTCTCTCTTTCCACTTTCACTCCCACCTTCCTCCCTTCCCTTACGGGGCGGTTGCGGTGTCCACAGAAAACAAGTGAGACAGTTACCACGCCTTTCCCTTCATATAAATTAATCAGTTTAAATCAGTTATGAGTGTGCAACGCTATTGTGCCGCACAGATACGGATCCATGATTCAATATTCGAGCCAAACTCGATGGCCAACAAGTTACCGGAATTGATAAGGCGCGCATACGGGGCTTCATTATTCAAAAGAACAGCAAGAATATAGTCACCATTAATAAGCTCACCAACACAGTACACAAGAGCATGAATCTTGGGCGAATTGCCAACCGCCACCGAGTGATGCGGGATCACGACCCCCGCCGCCTTATACAAGCATTAGTAATAAGCCAAGTGGTGTACTCCCTTCCACACTTGTCTCTTTCCAAGGTGGAGAAAGAAAAAAAAATTCACAAATTAAGCAAGCCTATAAACAGGCTTTTAATATTCCCAAGCATGCATCTAATGTCCACCTGCTCCTTATGTGGGTTCACAACACCCTAGATGGGCTTATCGAAACCACTCGCACAACACAGCCTGAACGCCTATCAACCACCACTAGATGAGGCACGTTCTCTCCACCCTAGGTGTCAACCGTGCAAGCTCCCTTGAACCCATGCACTCGGCTCGGGAACAATTCTATCTCACTTAACAATTCATCCACTCCCTAAAAGCGTACGCCCAATCCATCACACAGCTCGGTGAGAAGTCATAACCGCGGCTCTGCACAAACATTACAGCCTAAACCCCAGTGTAATATATACGTGACGCCGCAAAATATACTACTGATCAAGCCTAGGCCTTGAAAGCGATTTCCAACAAGTTTCACCCCACCGTTTTCGTTCAATTAAAGCCCAATCCTCCTTAGAGGCAAAGGAAGCCGAAGTTCCCTTGGCAATCTCCTCAGCCACTGCCACACTAATATTTAGTGATTAAAAAACAGCAGTCACCCATATTGCACGAGGCAGGGTTCACACGCCTGCTTCCAAAATTTTCAAGTCCATTCAACCCCCGACCAGATCACTTCAACTCTTATGGGCACCTGCTCGTTCGGGCAACCGTGAGAATGAAGCAACAGCACATCTCGAGCGCATGTCAACCGAGCTGGGCCAGAAACATAGCCAGGCAGAGCACTCAGACGCCTGGCTACCTATAACGATATTTCTCTCCACAATAGAGAGCAACGGCTTCATATTCACTTCTCCCCCCCCCCTTCCTCTCCCCCTCCCCTTACCTCACAAATTTCTCTCTGAACTCTAGCAGTGGACCTGACGCCGGGTCCAGTCCCGTACCTTTCTATCCCCAGCTCACCTTGCCCGTATCCACCCCGGCCTTTCCTCCCTTGTTGATGTTGATGTTTATTTTCCAAAAACAAATTACATAGTATAGCCTCTCCGCATAAGCACTGATGCTGTTTTGCTGAACAAGGCCCCACAGCAAAGTGGCAAGGGCAGATGTATTACACAATTCAAATGAACGCATAACTATATCCCCACAGCACGTCATGCTGGAAAAAAAAAAAAAAAGCACAATTAACTTGACAAAGATGCTGACCACTTTAAAGGTGGCTTCCACAAATTTTCAGGTGGCCAATATGAATATCTGCCTTTATTTTTTCCCCTTTTCTGCTACATACTGAGCACTGATTAATTAAGAACAAAGCGCATAGTCAAAAGACGAACACAGATTTAAATTATTAGGCTGTGGCTTGGTCTGTTGGGTTTAACGTCCCAAGGCGACTCAGGCTATGAGAAACACCGTAGTGGAGGACTCCGGAAAGTTTGACCACCTGAGGTTCTTTAATGTGCACTGACACCGCGCAGCACATGGGCGCCTTGCTTTTCGCCTTCATCGAAAAGCGGCCGCCTAGGCCGGCATTCGATCCCGCGTCCTTGTTAACAATAGTCGAGCGCCGTAACCACTGCACCCCCCCGGCGGGAATTATTAGGCTCTGAACCCATTTCTGAACTCCTTGTCTTGCATACACACAATGGTGCAACTTCAACAGGGAATTGATAATAGAATGGAATGTATATTATCATCTGGTCCTTTTTCCGTAGTATGAAGATACTCTCTGTTACTCTTAGTACTTCTGAAGTGTAGGCTGTAATAATAACGTTTAGGAATCAATATTTTCACCACAACGTTGTATGAAAGTTAGCTGTGAATTGCAATTAAAACATTTTGGTCCCGTACTGGATCTTTATTACTGGGTTTCTGTCCAATAATGTTCGAAGTGAACGTCCTGCAGCATGCGTCACACTGTGCACCATGCCTCTTTCGAACAGTACTCCTCGACATTGCGACGTTAGGTGACCGTCGAGTGGCATTTCCTGCATTTGATATCAGCTTCATATATAACGCCCTTGAGTCTTAATGACGATGGTGACTCTATACGTAGTGCACTAACGTACGCAGACTCAGTAGCGTCTTGACGCAATGCCAATTTTGCCGCGTGAATCAGTGCCGTCGATGGTCCTGTGAGAGCAAGCGGCACCGAGAAACTGGTGAGTTAAGAAAATGTAAGGCATTTAAAAACGCATTGTATTTGTAGAGCGTAACAACTGACTGAGAGAATAAAAGCATGGGGAGCTGCTAACGCAGATCGGGCAAGAACCACGAACGAGGGGGGAATGTGGGAGAAAGTTTCTCGCGTTACCTAATGGCAGACATCTCAAATTAAAAGTAAGAGAATCGCCAACGAGCAGGGGGAGCTCCAGTATGAGACTCGTGTGTGGAGGATAGCGATGGCTGATGAAGATACTTGATACACGATATTATCCGCAAATGTGTGCTGTGCACGACGCCCAAGCCGCCACCAGTGAGACGGTGAGGAATGAACACCAAAGAACTAACAATACAACATATTGCAGAAGTTTAGGATGTTGTATGGACCATGTGAACTTTCCGCAACGAAACTGCAACACTAACTCCCTCGTACGGGAAAGTTACAAGTGTTACAGGTGAAGGAACACACACTCGCCAGCGCTTTCTTCAGAATACACGGAATCACTGAATACAAGTAGGTATTGAAATGTGTGACAACTTAATAAGGGCATGTGAACACACGGCCACTAAGAATGATCTGGTTCGTTAGAACTTGCAGATAATCTCGAAGACTTTTACGGGTACAATGTTCTGCTGGGTTAATATTTTATAGTCAATTGTAGTATAGTTCTTGAAGTCTTTCAGTCAATTACTCCTTTGTTTTAGAATAACACGCTATTTAATTAGGTGAATTATTTAACTTCTTTGAGCCATTCCTTGTATCGGCAGCAAGCTATTGATATAAAATTTAGTCAACCTGTTCCATCATTTTGTGCCACTCGCTCCCTCAAAAGTTTCATTAGCTGATTTCAAGTAATCGAAGATAGATTCATTCCTTGCTTTACGTGCCGCAGTAATATGTTCTTATTTTACAAGAAAACAATCTTCTTAGCTCTTTTCTTTGCGACCAAGCGTAGATAAGTATCATTTAATTTCCCGCAGTCATCTGAACAATAGAAGACACGCTTCAACGAGCCCTTGTTCAAGTAACTATAATATTCAGAAAAGCTATAAAAATAAAAATAAACCGAATACATAAAGGTTACTGACTGCAAAGAGTGAGGAAAAAAACAATACGGAATAGTTTTAGAGAAACAAACAATAATGCAGGAACATACGTAGACTAAACAAAAACGCTTTACAGAACATAAGTGCATGGCTTAGTGAAATGCGCGCTGATAGTCAAAAACTTAGTTTTCGTTAAGTGAGAACTTGAACGAGGCTGGTACGGCAGAAAAGTAACAGAGCCTTCACACTTCGTGAAGTGACACAATATAGTATTTCTACTTCAACGGAGATTGCTGACCAAGTCAGTTTAGGCGCATATAACGATTGTTATATGTGTCTCGTTCACTTGAAAAACATCCTACAGCAGATACTGTATAACGAAAGTAAATAATAGAAATTACAATGCGATATCTGACGTGGATACAATAGTTCGCCCATGCAATTTTTGGTCTAAACGATACACTATATGGGGCATTCCGTACTGATATGTCCAGCACTCAATCTCGACAAGTAAAAGGAATACAAAACGCAACAGCTGCAGGGGAGCACAAAAAGTTGGCACACAGAGCAGGATTAGCTCTAATTTATCTGCGACTCAACAAGGATGAGGCAATGTTATGTAAAGCATCACCACTGCCATGTCACCATCAAAGTACAGAATATTCTACTCAGAGAAAATGCAGTGTAAAAAGATTAGAAAGAATTCCAGGCTTACGTTTTCATAAGGAGCGAGTATACGTCACAAGAATGTCGAAAGAAAAAATGATAGGTAAATGCTGAATGGCATTTCAGCTGTCGTCGAAACTGTAAAGGTTCAGATTTGTCATCACACGGAACGTTCGCTTGACGACCAGTCTATAGAGCGCACCAGCACATATAGTGTCTCTTGGTCCCAAGAAAGCGGCATTTTCAGGGGAAAGAGAACAAAAGAAAAAAGTTACAAAACAAATTACACTGAGCACTACTAACAGTGTCTGGACTTTTAAATATTTAAATATTTAAAAGTGAAGTGCTCCGCAGCTCTATATGCGTTCAGCTCTATATGTCGCAGTCGCGTCCAGTGTACATGGGGTCACCCTTCTTGCAGCCAAAGACCAGTGAGAACTGGCCCACCAGGCTGAGTGGGCCATTACACCTGCGACGTCCATTGACACTGCCACACTGCACAAAGCACCAGAAGAACAAAAGCAGTTCGATATCTGTCAAAGACTCGTAGCCGGCCAACAGAGCGGACTGCGAGCGTCCGTGGTTCGACTGCACCAGGGTGGTCAAGATGACACGCAGTGAGGTTACCCTTCGTACAAGCTCGATGTGTTCTAGTGTAAGGTGACGCATGAGCACCTCGCTCCCGAAAAAGCAGGTCGACTTGAGCGTGAACGCCAACTGGAGTTTCCGGTCGAACGCCTCAGGGCTACTTGCGAAAGTGGCCGTCGAGAAGGCGTCAGCTACTGTGCCACCTACTGTCGCGTACTTAACCACCGTGAGCGCTCCCGGCTCGTACAAAGGCTTCTCAAGGGCCATAGGCAGGAGGGTAAAGTTTCCGTGGCTGGGATGCAAGGAAAGAAGCGCGCTACCGTTACTCACGAAGTCCGCCATGCTGATGTCAGCTTTCGTCAGCTGGAGACCCGCGGCAGCCCGTCGCACGTTGTCGAACACGTTGTCATCCATGTCGGAAAACGCCTGATACATACTGTTCAACGTGTCTGCATTAAAAGACTTCATTAGCCTTAGAGATTGCTCCAGCGCCTCCTTGGCAGCCAGCGACAAGGGAACGACGTCGTAAAACGGTGATCCCTTCAAGGTACTGCTAAACGCTGCCTGAACGTTGCTCTCAACCTGAAAGACGTCTTGCAGAACACTGTCTGTGACCTCTGTGGCCTGCTGATCCGCGTAAAAAGCTACGCCCATGTAGATGTGTGCCAGGTTTGCGCAAAACAGTGCATGCTCTCTAGACGCTACGACGCCGTCACCCACAAAGTATTTGGTGACCATCTCCGAGCTGGCCAGGAGCGAAAGGGCCTGCACGACTACCCAGCCGACGTAGTAAGCCATCATGCTTTCTCCCTCGCTGGCTACAAAAGAGAAGAAGCGCACGAAGAACATCGTGTGCTCAACGCTGACGCTCAGGACGGAGTCAGCGGAGAAGTTGAAGTTCGATCGCAGATTGGTTTCCCATTCAGCTACCGAGAAAGGGTTCCGGGTATCGCGCACCATTCCACTTAGGTTGCTGCTCTCCAGGGTGTCCCATTCCGAGCTCATCAGCTCAGCGCTCAAGCCAGACACCACATTGTCCTCTAGCGAGATGAGGTCATCGTAAGCGTATACGCGCTCTTTCGTTGCGCGGCCGAACGCAGCCACCATGATATCGAAGTACTCATGATAATAGTTCCGGTTGGTGTTGTTCTCAAGCATGCGCTGTCTTCCCGAGAGCACGTGCCAGAAGAAGGATGAGGGTCGCACTGTGACGTGCCCGTTACGTTGTACTGCGAATTGCAGGACGCTCGCCCAGTTCCACGCAGCAGCCATGGATAGCAAAATGTGGAGGAGGTTCGAGGCGTTTGTTACCTCAGGCCAGTAGATGCCAAAGCTCGCCAACATTGACTGAACCTCGTTCACGTGATTCTGGTCCCCAGTGCAAACGAGTGTACAGGAGCGGTAGAACGCGGCAGCTTTTTGAACTGCGGTCTGCCCGGTCTGCGGCACTGTCCTATTGGCCGCCATCGTCGCCACTTTGGTCATGAATCTGAAAAAAAAAAAAAAAAAAAAAATACGGATGTATGAAATGTTTGGGTTCTCGGTGGAGTTGCAAGATTAGTTGCTTATTTCATGTCTGTTAAGGAGTTTTTCTGCAAACAATCACAGAACACATAGAGACTCATCTAGCCTCAAATCCAGGGCCTTTATTTAATATCCCGAAGCGCTACGTGGCCTATGAGGGACGCCGTAGAAGTTCGATTGCAGATTGGTTTCCCCCTCGCCTACCGAGAAAAGGTTCCAGGTGTCACTCACCATTCCGCTTAGGTCGCTGATCTCCAGGGTGTTCAGGCAAATTTAGGCGACTGAAATTATTTAGCGGACACTCCATAGCACGCATTTCCGGCCTGTGAACTATACAATGTAGGCATTAAGTCGCACCACCTAGCGGAAACCAGATTATTTGTAAGAACAGTTAAGAGCACAATTAAAAGCTGATACTGTTGCTTTTCTGGCGCAGTGCATTAGCCATTTGGCTTGGAAATCGTAAGACAGCAGTTGAAATTTCATTATTACCTTGATAGCGTAAATCATGTATTTGTTCATTACAGCTATTACATTCCTGTATCCGTGTATACAATACGTCGTTTTTTTTTTCTAGGACTGAGGTGCGTTTCAGGTTTCATTCAGGTTTCAGGTTTTTTTTATTTTCAGAAATGTATTACACAAATTAGTATGATTTATTTGGTACAGAAGGAGGTACCAAAGCAAAGCTGTCAGGGGGACCTCCTAAAACAAATTGCTTAAACAAATTCACAAATATGGCAGAAACTGAACATTAAGATATGTTAAAATCCATGAACAACAAGAACAATACATAAAAAAATAAAAACATAACTGTGTGGTTATAATTACTTCGTTAATAAGAATGTTTTGACGATATTAGTGAAGAGCCTATACGACCGAACCGTTTAAACATATGAGGGTAGTGAATTTCATATAGTTATAGCTGAAAACAAAGGGGTTTGTTTGCCATAATTTGTATTAACTCTGGGAAGTAGCAAATTGTCGTTTAGGGAAAATCTAGTCAGATTTCCGAAAACGAAGATTTCTTTGCGGCGAAATATTCGTTTAATCCCATGTACTACATTTGTCCTCTCTCTGTATTTTCCCTCATTCCATCAAACAATGAACACCATGCAAAAAAATTCCCTATCTTTGGAAGGGGGGTGGGGGGGGGGGGGGGGGGGTTGTTCGTTTAAAGTGCCTTCTGAGACTTACGCTCGAAAATGAATACTTAAAATTCCTTCAGACGGATTGCGAGCCCAAGCCAGATGTTTGTTTACTGTACAATTGACAATATGGAAATATGTCTCCTTCAGAACATGGCCGCCACGGCCGGAATTTATCCTGAAACCTCAGGCTTAGTATCCGAACTTCGTTACCCTTCAGGCATCACGGCGGCTCAAACGAGAAATAGCACCCTGATTCAATAAGTACTTTCTTCTGGGCGAGTTGGTTCATATTAGCAAAAGGTAAAAGACTTGCGCAAAAAGTAGATGAAGAAAGAGACGTGACAACAAGACAGAGCGCAAACTTCCATCTGGTTTTATTTAGGAAACGGTATCTACTTATATAGACAAGTGAAATCATATCATATTGATCAAGAGTGAACACGTGAGCACACAACCAGCGAAGATCATCTACCAAGCAGGGCAAAAAATCACGTTTTGTCTCAGAAGGAAAATAGCGCCACTGGAGGTTCGACATTTATTCGGACACGTTAATCCTTCGTGGGGTCACTTAAGACGGATCTGCAAAATCCTCAAATCTGAGTATTGGCACCAAGTTCGACTGCTGGAAGAATGGCTAAGATATATGTTAGTGAACACAGTCATCCAACAAGACAAGCTCGCCGTCTCGCCGAATTCAAGAAGCTGATAGCCCAGTCAACAGAGTTTCAGTGGCGCTGCATTGTCTGCAATTTGCCTCAACAAGAAAAAAGTAGGCGTGCTACGTCGGACACCCTCGTCGTTCTGGGAGAGGTGCGGCTACCTGATGACGTCAGAAGAACGCTGCAAAAAGGACCGAAGTTCAGTTACGAACCAATGACCAGCAGACCCCAATTACTGGAACTTGTAAGGACCGTTGCAGCAGGAGCCAAAGAAGCTAACAAGGTGAGAGTGATTGGCGACGGCGTTGACTGCTTGCTACGAACAGTGGACGCACTCCAGGGAAGCAAGCCTCCCATTATGAAGATAGCTAAGGCAATACAGCGTTGCGGAGCCACCGCACTACAGGCTGATAAAGAAGGGGGCTTTGTGGTCATGCCTGAAACGCTTTTTAAAGAAAAAGCACTTGAAGCATTAGGAAAGAATTTCAAAGAGGTTAAATTTCGCTCCAGAAAGCAGAAATCTATTGCTGTGCAGTTGCTGCAGGATCTTTCCCTTGAGAAAGTTAAGTCGCCGAAAAATCCAAGAATCACTTCTTAGAAGTATTCTTTTCAGGCAAAACACACAAGCCTGAATGCCCACTGAGGACCATCGTGTCGGAAAAAGGAACCTGGCAAGCCGCAGTAAGTAAGTTCCTGCAGCAGCAGCTTACGTCCCTGCCACTTGAGGATCCCTTCTTGGTTAAAAGTTCTACTGACGCAGTAGAAGCTCTTCAAAGCCTGTAATCAGCAAAGACAGCCTTTTCCGTAGACGCCTAAGATCTTTATTATTCTGTTCCACAAGGAAGGCTCCTTGAAACTGTCCGGGAGAAGATTGAGTGCTCTAGTGAAATCAACTTCCAGAGCTCATCAGGGCTAAGCACTGACAACTTCATCACCCTGCTTGAGTTTTATCTCAATTCCACAGCAGTATTCTTTAACAAAAAATTCTTTGTCCAAAAAGAAAAGATATGCATAGGTTCTTCTGTGGCACCGGTGCTTTGTGACATCTACTTGTCTGCCGTGGACCGACGAATGTGTGACTTCCTGACAGGCATGGGTGTTCTGAAAGTTCTGAGGTATGTGGATGACTACCTTATCATACTTCAAGCGACGCCTGGATGCGACTTGGATGCCCTTGTCGCCAGAATTGTAGGGCTGTTCACTGCCGAAGCAAAAGGCCTCAAGTTCACCTGGGAATTACCACATCGTCAGGAGATTCAGTTCCTTGATTTGCTTATTACCTTCAGCGATTCCGGATGCGGCCCTTGTTTCAAATACAATCCACGCAGCAAGAAAAGCTTATTGGCCTATGAAAGCGCCCATTCGAAGCTAATCAAACGTAGGATTATAGCTGGTCTTCTTCAAGCCGCACTTGCCAGAAGCTGTTCACACAACCTGAAAAGCAGCGTCACCATCCAGATCAATCGTCTTGAAAAAGCAGGGTATCCCGCCAACGTAATCCACAGTGTAACAGCAAGTCTACTGCATAAAGCACAAAGGAATGACAGTAAGAAAGCCTCGACTGTGCCTCGGCCAAGACATCAGGTTCAAGTCATCCCTTATCTGCACAAAATTTCCCATAACCTGAAGAAGATTGGCAACAGGAATGATGTGACTGTTCTCTTTTCCACGCCTACTAAGCTGTCAAGCGTCTGTACCGTTCTGGCCAAGAAACGCGAGCGATGTGAAAAGAAGCATGGCACCAGGTTCATTGAATGTTCCACCAATGTTGTGTACAGCCTGCCTCTCACTTGTGGGTGCCTATACATTGGACAAACGGGTAGATGTGTGAATGACCGAATCATTGAACATAAGAGGAATGTGGAAAGCTATAAAACTGGCAACCTGTATGACCATATTGTCTGCCATAAATGCAAACCTGTGTATGAGGGCACTGTAATTCTCGCACGTAGCAAAACCAAAGTGCAGAGAGAGATCATTGAGGCCTTTTTAATAACGAAAAACGGTGAAAAATGTATTAGTTCAACCTCTTTGACACTCCTAGATAAGGAGCTAGCCTTTTTGGGACATGTGTGATTTGCTGTGTTACTTGCTGTTACACTGCTTCTTGTTTGTTGTTGATTTTTATGACTGACGCGGCTTTTGCTTAGAAAATTGATTTTATTCACTTAGGTTTTCAGCCATTTGGCTGTTTTATCGGTTTTAGTTTTCGACTGCCTGTTTTTACATTGTTTTTAGGTCTGACTTGGCTTAGCCATAGAAATGTGTTGTTAAGATTTTACGTGTGCTTGTCTGTTTGTGTGTTTGTGTGTGTATCTCTGTGTGCGTGTGTGTGTTGTTTGCGCGCGCGCAGTCTTGCATGTGTGTGTATCTGTCTGCGTTTGCTGGTATACCTCGCTTACATCATTCAGCCTTCTTACACAGCAAACATTTTTTTGGCCTCAGTGATAATCTGATGAGATTTAAGTCATTTTTTGCCCTGCTTGGTAGATGATCTTCGCTGGTTGTGTGCTCACGTGTTTACTCTTGATCAATATGATATGATTTCACTTGTCTATATAAGTAGGTACCGTTTCCTAAATAAAACCAGTTGGAAGTTTGCGCTCTGTCTTGTTGTCACGTCTCTTTCTTCATCTACTTTTTGCGCAAGTCTTTTACCTTTTGCTAGCACCCTGATGGCAAAAGCAAAGATTAGGCTGAAACCTAAACGGTATGCGAAATAAGATGAATTGCTTGCTTGCGAAAACAAAAATAGCAGTGAGTAACCTTTCGTATACAAATGCAAGAAAATGAGGCCTTTTTCAAAGCCAGGTTATCGTGAAATGTTTTAAAGAAATTGTAGCTGGATACAGATCAAGTCTGCAGTAATCACCACACTCAATTCCTCCGTAATAGAAAGCATTCAGCACTTAATGTTCGTCTGTTTACCTAAATTAAAAGCGAACAATGAAACCAAATTATCAGCTCAAGAATTTCGATGCATCTAGGTCGTTTCGTATAATCAAATACCACTAACTGATTTCGTTTTACTGTTCAGTGGAGAAATACACACGACGCACATTACGACCATATAGTGTCAAACCCAGGGCATGGGTAGCTACTCACCGGGAGCCAAGGAAAACCTCTGTTGGGAATCACCGTTCTGTAATGTTCCGCACATTAACGTCAGCTCAGGTTTACGTGCTGCCGTGAAGGCTTCAGTGAACAAGTCACATGAGGATGATTAATACTTTTATATGGTTGGAATGGGGTCGCTCTCATAGTAAACAGAAGAATGGGCAAAGCAGTGCTAGGGTACAACCCCAAAAACGACCGAATGATTTCACTTCGGATCCAAGGTCACCCTTTCAACATAACAGTTATCCAAGTCTATGCACCGACCACTGCTGCTGAAGAAGCTGACGTTGAGAGATTTTATGCGGACCTACAATGCCTTTTAGACCGCACCCCATCATCAGACGTCGTTTTTCTCATAGGAGACTGGAATGCTAAGGTCGGGAGTGAAGAAATATCCGGAATTACAGGCAAGTTCGGTCTTGGTGAGCCAAATGAAGCTGGGCAGAGGCTAGTAGAGTTCTGTCAAGAAAACAACCTGACCATAGCGAATACTCATTTTCAACAGCACAAGAGGCGCCTGTACACATGGATTTCACCGGACGGTCTGTACAGGAATCAGATCGATTATATTATTTGCCGGCAGAGATGGAGAAGCGCTATACAAGCAGTAAAAACAAGGCCTGGGGCCGATTGTGGCACCGATCATCAGCTTCTTGTTGCCAAAATTAAGCTTCGATTGAGGAAAACGCAGAAAACTAGAAGGCCTTTCAGGTATGATCTGGATCAGATTCCATTAGAATATGCTGTGGAAGTGAGGAATCGATTTCAAGAATTAGATCTAGAAGACAAAGAGCCCGAAGAGATGTGGACTGATGTTCGTGATATAATACAAGAAGTTGCTACTAAGGTAGTTCCAAAGCAAAAGAAATGCAAAAAAGCAAACTGGTTATCTGAAGAGGCTTTGCAAATAGCTGAGGAAAGGAGGATGGCAAAAGGTATGGGGGAAAGAGAAAGATACAAGGTTCTCAATGCGGATTTTCAGAAAATAGCAAGGAGAGATAAGAATGCCTTCCTGAACATACAGTGTCAAGCAGTTGAGGACAACAGCCAATTAAGAAACACAAGAGCTCTGTATAAGACAATCAAAGATATCAAAGGAAGCTTCTGTGCTAAGCTGGGCGTGATAAAGGACAAACGAGGCAAGGACCTCACTGAAGCCTCAGAGATAAAGAAGAGGTGGCAGGAATACACAGAACTGTACAAGAAGGACCCGGATGTGCAATCCCAACATAGGACGGTTGTGATTACTGATCTCGAGCCGGGCATCCTGAAGAGTGAAGTTGAATGGGCCTTAGCCAGCCTTGCTAAGAACAAAGCAAGCGGAATTGATGGTATTCCAGCTGAGTTGCTTCAAAACCTCAACCACGACGCTGTTAACACACTGCATACATTATGTCAAAAGATTTGGACAACCCTGCAGTGGCCACAGGATTGGAGGAGGTCAGTTTACATCCCCATTCCAAAGAAAGGCAGTGCCAAAGATTGTTCCAACTACCGCACGATCGCGCTTATTTCGCATGCTAGCAAGGTGATGTTAAAAATCCTGCAAGGTAGGCTGCAGCAGTATGTGGATCGGGAGCTTCCGGACGTGCAAGCTGGGTTTCGCAAGGGCAGAGGAACTAGAGACCAAATTGCCAACCTTCGCTGGATCATGGAAAAAGCAAGAGAGTTCCAGAAACCCATTTACTTCTGCTTTATTGATTATGCGAAAGCGTTTGACTGCGTAGATCACAGCAGATTGTGGCAAGCTCTCCGAGAGATGGGAGTTCCAATTCACCTCATCTGTCTCCTCAGGAGCCTGTATGAAGGGCAAGAGGCCACAGTCAGAACTGGGCATGGTCTTACTGATTGGTTTCCGATTGAGAAAGGGGTGAGGCAAGGCTGCATACTGTCGCCCTGCCTATTTAACCTATATGCAGAGTGCATCATGAGGAAGGCCGGTCTGGACGAGTCTTCAGCTGGAGTGAAGATTGCTGGAAAACGTATCAACAACCTTAGATATGCGGATGATACCACTTTAATGGCAGAAAGTGAAGTGGAACTCAAGAGACTTCTGATGCGCGTACAAGAAGAGAGTGAGAAGTTTGGGCTTAAACTGAACATTAAAAAGACGAAGATCATGGCGTCTTGCCCTATCAAGTCCTGGAGCATCAATGGACAAGAAGTGGAAGCTGTGACAGATTTTCTGTTCTTGGGCGCCAAGATTACCTCGGAAGGAGAGATCAGCCATGAAATTAGGAGACGCCTGCTTCTGGGAAAGAGAGCAATGGTTAGCCTTGACCGCCTAGTAAAGAGCAGAGACATTAGTCTGCCAACCAAGATCCGTATAACCCGTGCTATGGTATTTCCAGTTGTGATGTATGGATGCGAGAGTTGGACTGTGAAAAAGGCTGACCGCCGAAGAATTGACGCGTTTGAATTGTGGTGCTGGCGAAGACTCTTAAGAGTTCCTTGGACTGCCAGAAGATCAAATCAGTCGATATTGTCGACCATAAACCCTGACTGCTCATTGGAGGGTCAAATTCTAAAGTTAAAGCTCAGCTACTTTGGTCATCTGATGAGAAGAGAGGAGTCGCTGGAGAAAGATTTGATGTTGGGAAAGGTTGAGGGTCGCCGGAGAAGGGGTAGGCAGCGAACGCGATGGTTAGATGGCATTCTCGAGGCATTGCAGATGAAGCTATGTGATGTTAAGAAGATAGTGAGAGACCGGAAAGCGTGGCGTGACATGGTCCATAGGGTCACGAAGAGTCGGACACGACTGAACGCCTGAACTGACTGACTGATGGTTAAAAGTACGACTTTTTCGCTTCTTTGTGGAAAGCAGCCCGACCACGTCATGCGCTTGTCGTTGGGTCAAAGCAGGCTGAACCTTTTTCGTTCAGTTTTCTATAGCAGGCGGCCCAAAATACGCTACCAGGATATCCGTCAAAAATGTACAACCCAAGAGATTCGCTTCAAAGCTCTATAACTGAGCATCTGCACTCCAGGAATATGTAAGCTCCGGAAGGTTGAGGACAAGACGTCTCGGCACTTGCGAGATTGCGAACTGCTCGGCCCGCATATTTTTGACAAAAACTGTGCCTGTTGTTCGATTTGAAGTTGACTAGAATCAGTAAATCAATAATGAGGCATTTTAACGCGCAGAACTGGCGTTCACTCACTCTCGGTAGATGGCGTCCGTGACAGACTCGCCGCCATGCGTGGTTTCCCACCGGCTGCACACGCGGCCGTAGAAGTCCCGGCAGGGCAGCACTGACGAGTTCAGGTTGGCATCGAGCAGAGCTCGGTGGCGCTGGCAGGCCGGCGACGAGCACAGACCCTCAGGCACGACCCGGGAAAGGAAGGCGAAGCCGATGATGATCAACATGAGCGCCGCAATAGAGCACAGCACAGCTATCCTTGCATGCTTGCGGTCGTCCACGGACACTTTTCTCAGCGTACTCCAGAACGGCCATGAAGAGAGGGTTTCCCCTAGCACGGGCGTCGGATTCCACGGCACCTGGTCGCAGAGAGGTGGGGGCTGCCCCAGCTCAGGTTGCAATGGCCGGCTCGACCCGGAAGCTGCTTCTCCGGCCTGAAGAGCTATATGCGGCACCTAAATAGAATTTTGAATAGAATAGAATTTTAGCATCGGGCGAGAGTGGCATCGCTGGCGTGTTACGTGCTATTCAGATAGCCGGAAGGCTGGCGTTAATCTGGGAATTTTCAACGATTCATTTTCCTATTCATCATACAGTGTCATTTCATACGAGACAGCTGCTATCTGTGAGGCCAGTGTGAGGCCGCTGAATAATATACCGCTCTCTTCTCGCGGTGACAAAGATCCTTCATTGCGCTGTCAACCAATGTAAATGACGCAGAATGAATATTAGAAAAAAGAATTCGTGCAAAATAAGATAACTGAGTAGTGTGGCTATTCATTTTTATATAAGCAAGAAGGGGCAAAAAAGTTTCCTGCCGGCCGCGGTATCTGCTATCGCGACGTCAGGAGCACCTGAAATTGTGGCGGCAGAAAGGAAAGGGTGGCGAAGGGCCAAGAGGAAGAAATCAAACAGGCGAGCGACAGGGAGAAAGGACAAGACGCGCTGAAATGAAATAAAGAACTTGAACTATAGCGCACTAATGCAGTTGTGAGCATGAGTTTATTTGAAGCCCACCCGCGATTGTCTTAGCACGCTGAAGCACTCGAAACTGCCAGGGGGCTGTCGCAATGAGCACTGCACCGGGGCGGAACTGCAGGCATGGATGACTTAGTTCTCTCTCTGCCCATCTCGTAGAAGATAAAAGAGCTCACTAATCGATCTTTATTCCTGTTTCTCACACTCTTTCCAACTCACGCCATCATCTAGCTGCAACGCTACAAAATTTATATTCGAAGAATTGACCGCTGTGGTTCTGAAGATGTGTCGTATGACCGGCAGAGGATCGGAAGCACTACATATATGTTGCGTCTTAACTTTACCCGTTGTACTTCAGATATATCTGTCCCCCAGCAGAACCAAGAGGAGAAAGAAAGTATTAAACTTCACATGAGCCTCCTCCCCCTCCAGTCCCTAAAGAAGATGTATCCAATTCATATGAAGTAACGAAGAGCGCGAAAATATGTACAGCATGCCGTCACTAGTTGACACCCCACATGAGACTCCTTCTACAAGGTTCCGAAAACGGGCGGCTGGAGTACTTTACCTACTAAACATGGTTTCTAAACTTTCACAGTCAAGCACCTTAGGTAGCAATACCATGTGGCTAAAACAGTTACTGTTCCTATAATTTCTTCACAGACGATTTTCCTCTTAGCAGGATTCGCAAACGTACACGGCGCCAAATAAACCGATGAAGGATTTTCGTTACCACGATAACCACAGCCCAGCATGTTAGACTACCAGTTAAACTCACACAGGGGGCCATGGTAGCTTCTAAGTGGTCGATGGCAGCAGGAAGCGAAGCTGACCTGTTTCTGTCAACGTTGGTTCAAATGCCGCTCTTAGTATGGCGCTTTTTTAGGGCGAAAGGGAGAGATCTGTCCCCGATATTCCGCGGAATATTGGTGGGGTTCTGGTATATAGGGACCGGTAGTTATAATGATAGATTGATAGTCAGTGATGAGAAAGAGAGTCTCTCTCTGTTTCTACTGTCTGTAGACAGAGAGAGAGAGAGATGTCTCTCCAGAGAGAGAGAGGGGGGGGGGGGGGGAGGGAGAGCTCTCTAGATAAAGAGAGTCTCTCTTACTCTCTATATATCTCTCTATGAAAATGGAGAGAGACTCATCTCTCTCTCTCAATCTATACTCTTTCTCTCTGTGTGCAACAGCTCTCCCAGGGAGACTGCCAGCTCTTTCTCTCTATTTATTTAACAGGGGAGTTCCAAGGGTCGCATCAGGGCGGCCAAATAACTTTCGCCTTGCTGCACGCAAAGTGACTTAAGTTCTCCCTTGATTTGTTTTTTTTCCTAGCTCCCATTCGGATGATAAAGTTGGCAGTATTTGCAATTAGTTGGTATCGTGCACTTCTTCAGGTTCTGCTTAATGTCGCTCTCTGTTTCGATTCAGGCTCTCCTTCAGCTTTGGACGACATTAGCAGGGAGCGCAGGAAAAGGCATTTCGCACATAAAACGCAGACGTTCGGCCAGACAGTGAACAAATATTTTTCATCTGCCCACCGAAGTAACGCTGCAGGACATTCGATTCAGCAGTTGCTACCATTTTCCTAAACTGTAAACAAGGGGATCAGATCCTGCTTGAGTCTTACGAAAGTGTACTGGGAGATGGAACTAGGACGCTCCTTACAAATATTTTGATACAGATGTCACGTTGAGGAGAGATTTCTAGCCTTCAGTACCGCTGATGGGAAGTGTGGACGCCGCCATGCATGCTTGTAACTAGTGTTTACACACGACAGCGCTAGTTAGTGGAATTGCCTACTGAGACATCGTGCTGTTTGTGCATCTTCCCAGACACGTACCTTCCCACAAACTTCCCAAACAGCGTAACGTATCAAGTAGACGCCGCGCCCACATTACGTTGTACATATATCCTAAGGATGTTTTAAACTCATCCTAAAAACGTCCAGTGCATGTAGGTAGTTAGACTTGTGCGGTCAAAGTAGGTAATATGAATGCTATGAAGGTAGTTTGTTTCTGTTTCGCAAAGATCGCAACCTGACATGCCTACCGGTATATAGCTTTCCTAATCGAAATTACGATCGCATGCTGTGCTTTGTTTTTATTCCCTAAATTGGCGGGATTAAATATTAATTTACTACCATATCTTATTTTCTAGTCCTTATTATACCACAAGGTACCGTTTTACGCCAAGCAAGCACCCAGAGCGTTAAATAATACTAGCTTCGACTTACTTATTAGTAAGTCGAAGCTAGTCTTCCTTAACACCGTTCAGGTGTGCGGCTCACCGGTAATGCTGTCTTCGATTCCGTGCCCTTCCGGGCCTTCGGTTCAGATTCCGTGGTCTTCGCTGCCTTCGGCTCCCTCCCTGTGTTCTTGTCTGCTTTTGGCTTTGATGAATCGGATGTTGATTTTTGAGAGCCTCCGATCGAGTCCTGTAATATATCGCCACAGGAAACGACAATGTGTGTACATGAAATTTATTCCGATGAAAAGAAGTGAAAACAAAATGACACGCGTCGCAGAGCCAGAACCTTTTGTCGCTTCCGGTGCTATTCCCGCAGTACATTATGAATTAGAGCAAATACTTCATTACGTGGAGTCAGATTAACAGGTTCCTTACACTAGCGCTGCCTGTAGCTACCCATTCGATTTTGAGCCTATTTCATGTTCAAGGTCACAGTACAAATGCTAAGCAGTAATATAGAACAAATCCCTTCATTTGTCTTTTTCTCAAAGATATAATGTCAACAAATGCAGTATGAATAACAGTGTGGAAAACTTACTTAGGTAGCAGTAATTATATTACGATCGAGCATCGACAGAGAAGAAGCGCTGACTCCCAGCACATTTAAAGATGAATGACTGTTGCTTATGATAATTCATGCTAATGAAATGGTCGGCGTCATTTCTAGTTTTTGTATGCCTTTCATCTTTACTTTGAGCGTCATTTCTCCATTTGTCCTTTCGTTCGGTCCTATAATCGCCCACACTTAAACCCAAAGCAATCGTTTTACAAACTCGTCTGATCTCCATCGACGCCCAGAAACTATTATACACATCATCAAACCTGATTTCTACCACTCTGCACATGGCTGAGCCGTTTAGATTATCTTCGGAGATCAATGTAGAAAAACAAAATGAAGGCAGAGTTTGAGGTGACCAACTTTAGCCTCGCATCGGCCTTCAAATAGGAGTATCCGACCTCATACACAGACAAGACCGTTGCGTCAATTCAAATCAGATTGCCCGTTTGTTTCTCGATCATCATTGATTTCGGTGGAAACAGTTTGATGGACTCCCAGCACTTAAGATGATACATCCCGGATTACATTTTGTTTCGCTTTATTTTTAATGCATTCAAGGCTTGAGGGCACATTTATTTTCTGATATTTAGAAGATCCTGAGTATTGATTAAATAAACTTTTTATAAGTACTTTAATTTAATGAATGCTTGTAATGGCGCTTATGAAAAGCTAGATGGTTATATTCAATGTCAAAAAAGTATTGTATATCGAAATCGCGCGTAATGTGTAAAATACAGCAACTAAAAAAAAAAGTTAGAATATGTGGTCTTTTTATTTTATTTTATTTTTGCAAAATAAGAATGTAGAAGGGCTTAAAGACGAGACGAAACTGAAGAAACACACATGCGGTGTAGAAAAAGCATAAAACATGAATGACAAACATTTTATATAGGTGCATAAAATAGAAGTTTCATCGCGAACGTCTTTTTAGCTCAAATATGTTTATGCCCCACCGGGGTGGCGCAGTGGTTGAGACGCTCGACTACTGTGCCCAAGGAAGCGGGATCGAATCCCGACCTCGGCGGCTGCGTTTCGTTGGAGGCGAAACGGAGTGGCGTCCATGTGCTGTGCGATGTCAGTGCATGTTAAAGAACCCCAGGTGGTTGAAATTTCTGGAGGCCTCCAATACGGCGTCTCTCATAGCCTGAGTCGCTTTGGGACGTTAAACCCCACAAATGAAATCAAATATGTTTATGCTAACCTAAACTAATCACCCAGTAACGTTATCAAAAACGTAGCACTTAAACACGAAAAAGGTCCTATCGGTGTTCCAAGTTCTAACTGCTCTGTTCTTGCACACCTCGGCCCTTGCCAGAAATTAAAACGTGTCTTTGAAAACGGCATTATTTGAGGCTTGGGGCACAAAGGCTCAGCGTGGAAGACAAGATTGTGAAATGACAGGACACAATGCTGACGAATAAACGGCAGCTTCGCTAACAGCAACGAAGAAAAGAGAAAGAGCGACAGCAAGGAATAGTATCCGTGTGTTCTCTATAAACATTCTCTTCGAACTGCCAGATTACGTCCATTCTAAAGTAATTTCATTCCCTCAGTGGGCCAAAATGAAGATATGTCTTGCGAAGTTCAACATTGGATGTAGATACAACACTCGAAAGAACACGAACTACTTTTCATTTTTGTATGCTCCGCTTGCTTTTGCCTACATGTTTCTATGGGCGGGCTTCAGCCCTACTTCCAGGGAGAAGTGACTAGCAAATGTTCACATTGCGGTGCCTTAAAGATACGTCGCCTTTGAAATAACGTTCCATACTTTCACAACCTCTTCTTGGCTTCTACTGGGCTCCCTTCACGAAGGGACAGCGTCACAACACCTATGTGCTGTAAGAAAGAAAGAAAGCGGCTTTAAATGTGTATTTTTTTTTTCTACATTGAAAATTCCTTATATGGACGGTCGAAATATATGACCTTGTTCGATATGGATCATACAGGCCATCAGTTATATGAGAACACAGGTGATGGTTTTTAAAGAACCTAGAGGCAGACTAGACGGTATGCTTTCTGCGGATTGATTGCTCTAAGAGGCGATCACAAACACTCACAGATCCCCCTGTGTCCTTCTTTCTGTCTGAGATCACCTCTTAAACTGCGCTATAATCAAATTGGTGGCATATATGGGCTTATGAGCCAAATAAACAATTTGGGTAATTGGGGTGAGCATACTTGCAAAAACTTGGAACCACAGCCACATGATTCAAATTCACAAGGTAACATGTGTGTGTACCAATAAAAAATAAATACGTTAAAAAATGAAACGAGCAACAAAACACGCCAACTTTTACATTAGGGAAGAACTTTTATAAGAAAAACAATCCACCTCATGTGTTCACTGCAGCACCCGGTACCTTTGGAGAGGCGGCACTGCATTCATAGACACGTATCCTCCCGTATTGTTCGGGGCATCGAATACATCGGCATTCCTACAGGGTTAATGCACTCATATTAGGGCCTAAGACAATAATGGGCAAGCGCGTTTGTGCTCTGCGTTAAACGGGATGCCATGAAAGCGCCACCGCTCACCCACCATGGTGTTCCGGCAGCAACAGTCTTAAATAATTTGTCAGTACTCTTTTCGATCAGGCAGGGGTGAGCCAGACATTGCGAAAAACCCTACGCTAGGCCGAACCGCGCCCTGGCCATGAACGCGAGGGCGGCTCTGTGCCCCTTGGCTAGCTTCCCGACGGTCAGCCCGTTCAGATAGTTCCCGTTATTTGTCAGCTCGGATTTGGTGACTATATTCCGTCATGCAGGCCGCGAACGTTTTCCCCAATCTACAACGTCTGTACCCGCCCGCTAGAGGAAATGGAGACCAAAGACGAGAACGTTTCAACTGGAGTATAAGGGCTCTCAGCACAGAAAGGGCAATTATTGTAAATGTGGTTTAACGGAATTCTTTGAAATCGCGATCAATTGAGTTTAAGAATGATTCAACTTTATGATTTACTTTTACGCCTGGAGAGAGAACGCGAAACGTTCGGTGCTCTATGCATCCATTTCAACCGGGAGCTTTTGGACACGACTGGAGACAGACACGCGGGCCCTGGTCTCGAGTAGCCTTGAAATGGGTTCACGGAGTAGTCAGTGATGTACAATACTGCCATATAGTTGTAAATAGTCACATGTACATATGAAGCTTATATACCCAATCCACGACAAGAGCCACTGTTCTGCCTGCAAGACATCAATCGGCACAGAATTTTGTCACGGGGAAAGAAAGAACCATCTTTATTATCCCCTCCCTTTTCCAGGTTTCGACCAATCATCGCTTTTTTTTTTTTTTCGTGATGAGATTTCCAAGGTCGCATAAGATCTCAGTATCAAATGGACAACAACCCAATGTGTTGGGAGCAGCTCGGAACATGTGCCCTGCTAACGAGAAATCAATAATTCATGACGAGTTTCTCCCACTATTAATGACTATACTTACCAGTGACATGGCCGGATCAACATCAGGGACAGGTAACAGTGCGACGCCCTCAGACGGAACATTCGGTCCGGAACCGGATCCTGGCTCTACCTGTACAGTGAAGGCAAGAAGTGTAAATCTCGACCCTCGGACCTTCATAAGTAATGCCCTATAAGGAGAACGATACTAGATACTGCATACTCCTTTCATCGAACCCTGTATCAAAAACTAATAGGCAGCACCGTCTCAATACAGTAAAATGTGCATTGTTAGCGGCTTGCACATTATGTACCGATAGGCCATTTCGCATGACGACGGCTGTTATTGCGGCGCGTGTCTTTCTCTGCTTCTTCGTTTTCTTTCTTGTCTATTTTCTCTTCTGTCTGCACGAGGCAGCGGAGTTGTTGTGGCTGTAAGAAGAAGGAAAAGAAAATGTACAGGCTGCAACTGGCTCTGTAGCTGAGCCACCACCGCTGCCTCGTGCAGACAGAAGAGATATATATACTGATTTATAGGAAGAGAAAGGCGCGGTAACTGCCTCACTTGTTTTCTGTGGACACCGCAACCGCGCCGTAAGGGAAGGAATGGAAGGTGGGAGTGAAAGTGGAAAGAGAGAAAGAGGAGCCGTAGTGGAGGGCTACGGAGTAATTTCGACCACCTGGGGATCTTTAACGTGCGCTGACATCGCACAGCACACGGACGCCTCTTCGTTTCGCCTCCATCGAAACGCAGCCGCCGAGGTCGGGTTCGAACCCGGGTACTCCGGCACAGTAGTCGGGCGTCTTACCACTGCACCACCCCGGCGGGGCAGACAGAAGAGAAAATAGAGAAGAAAGAAAAGGAAGAGGGAAAGAAAGACGCGCGCCGCAACAACAGCCGTCGTCCACCACCAGCGGTGGCGGGTGCAATGACGGCCTACAACAGATAAAAATTCGGTGACAGGATAGCTCTCGCCGCAAGCGGCGGTAACCCACTTGTACCAGCCCCATCAGAGGAGGCGAGGCAGCAGAGGTGGCTCAGCTACAGAGCCAGTAGCAAGCCCGTGCATTTTTTTTTCTTTCTTCCTACAGCCACAACAATAACAACAGCACCCTTAATTAGTGGGTCTCTCAGATGTCTCCTAATCCTTCTTCTCCTATCGTTTGCCTCTTATCGGCGTTCGTTGCAGTGCTACATATAATTATAATTGGCCTACAGAAAAAGAAAGGCACTGTATCTGTCACACACTCTCCGGTATGTTTGGATACACCATCGCCTTTGTCGTGTGACGCTCCTTGGCGCGCGTGTGTGGGATTGCAGATGACAGGAACGCTAGACAAAAACTAACCTCGCAGAATCTCACGAAATATGGCATATCTTGCGTGCAACTGTCGCGCACGGGGTTTCGTTCCATGAGCCTGGATATATGGCAAAACAGTAAATAGGCATGCATTTTTGACAAGGCGAGGACGAGTGAGAAAAGTACAGCAAACACATCTGCGAGCTCTTCAAAGCCTTCGTAGGACTTTCGACGCGCTGCTGATGTATGTTGAATTTGGTGTAAACGCGCATTTCATTAAATAGTGGTATTGCAAGTACGCTTACTGAGCGTTATCAACCATAATAATGGCACAAGTTTATTTTGATTTGCAGTGAGTCGGGCAACAGTTCGCAAACATGCGTAAGGTCCGACAATACATATACTAAGCGCGAATGACCTTTCCGCAGTTTAGCCAAAAGTTTGCTGTTCGCGACTTGCTGCAACTGAGCAGGCATTGTTATTTATTTAATTACGACGCCCGAACTATCTCCTAAACTTATTGCAACTCTTTTCCTCTTTGTAGCTGCCTCTTCAACAAACAGGCACATTAGTAACATATTTCGTATATTAGAGCAATGTTGGCGTAGAGTTGTCAAATGAAGATACTCCCACATAGTAAGTCGCAGTACCGAATGGCTTCCACTTGCACTCCCGCGTGATATGTTCCGAGTGAACAGGAGCCCTTAGAGTCTGGGGCCAGTCGAGGTATTGGATAACATAATACACACCTCGCGAAGCTTTACGTGATTTCCTGAAAGCACCTTTCTCTTTTTCAGAGTTCTCCACGTACATTCCACAATCCAACAACCCAAAGCTAGTCACCGCAATCAACAAAAAAGTACGAACTGCAAGCCAAGGATAAGCCGACCCACGGAAGCTGTTCGCTGCAGGTAGCAGAGCTGCCTTCAGTCATTATTCTACTTTGTGCTAAGCTGTGTCAGAGAAATTTAATATTACCAGTTGAGAAAATCCAATAGGACACATGTAAAATAAGTCGGCAGTCCGAGTTGACCATAATTGGATGTTTACGAATAGGTGCGGGACTCGCGGTCATTGAAGCAAACTGTTCCTACGTTGCCAGCTTTGGGATTGTGAAACATACTGGTATAACCGGTGACGAAATCAGTTGAAAAGATGCAGTACCGGAAAAAATTT
Organism: Amblyomma maculatum; assembly: GCF_055883805.1. Taxonomy (NCBI): domain Eukaryota; kingdom Metazoa; phylum Arthropoda; class Arachnida; order Ixodida; family Ixodidae; genus Amblyomma; species Amblyomma maculatum. The sequence goes on along the minus strand of NC_139349.1, from coordinate 39,623,553 downwards.
AGACACAACAACCGTAGAGATAACTAAGAAGAAACAAAAATCAACGAAATGCTTTTAAGAAGGTTATGACAACAATCGCAGATGGCTTTATAACACTACAATCCATAAGCATACAAAATTCACAGGTTAAAACTGGTCAGTTTTTTAAGTAGAGTTGTTGATAAGCATAACATAAGATGCAGTAGCGAAAATTCTTAGACATGCGAATCGCAGAGATAACTAAAAAGAAAAAAGAAAAAGGAAACGAAGCGCATTCCAGAAAGTTAATTATGACGACAATTACAGACATTGGTTAGAACAGATCAGTTTTTAAAGTAAGTTTCCTAACTAGCACGATCGATGAGTTAGGAGGCCGTATCAAGCGCGACTAGGGTGACCAGCCACCTTAGCGTGACGTCAGGTGCATAATGTTGTGCGTAAACACCCGTTCGACACGATTCATCCCGAGAGACGGCTATCTTAAAGATCTTTAAAGCTAAACCGTTCTCACCACGTGGTTTGGTACACACAGTCCTGACATTGATAGTTTACATTTCTTATTGACATCTGTGAATATCGAAAGATCGCCAGAGTTACTTATTATAGAAACAATGAAGTGACATTCCTCACCTTCCCCTTAGTCATATTGCATTGACTCAGCTTTACCAAACCGATTCCGGGTTAGCTAAACAGTTTTAAAATACAATACTTAATGCCTCACTGGCAGGCTAAAGCTTAACTCGTGCACGTGCCCTCCACATTATCTCACAGGTGCTGCTACCACTCGGGAGCATAAGTACGTATAGCGTGCCCTTTCCCGCCTTCATCATGCACTCATGCTGCTGAGCGGATCACCCTGCAGAGCACAAGTTTGGGAGTTCGATTCCATCATCGGTAGTTATTTGGATGAGGCAAATAGTCCCTATATAAAGGAATGCAATATCAGTGTGTGTCCTATATCCCCTAAAGCACTGCATCGGATTCTGCTGAACTGACGTGAGAGGTTCAAGCAGCTGTTCACCCAAAAGAACAGATTGCGATTGCACGCTTCCTCAGACCCTTCACTGGGTGAAGTAAGTTTTGTTAATGCGGACATATGTGCCCCTAGTCACCTACATACATTACGAAATCATCTGGCGACATACTTCATAATTCCGAACCTGGAGATGTGTGGCCAAATAGGCTACGCACACAAGTCCCTGCCGAATAGTTCGTCTTTTTTAGTTTTTTTTTTTAATTTTGGTTAGATTACGTAGTGCAACCGAGCACTGAATGCGCTCTATTTGACTGGCCTGCTATTATATACCAGCCCGAAAATATTCTCATCTAACGCAAGCACTGGCCCAATCGCAAAACCAATAACCTGCCGTCCAGGTCGGTTCCGCCATTACCTGTGCGACTCATACGTAAACCTAATCGATTTACAATTTACTATAACATTATAAACAACATTGCATATCTCACGAGCAGCTTTTTTCCTTTCGTGGAGGACCTTCGTCTACCATGAGATGACCTCCTGTGGCGAGACCGTGTACTCTTGCCGCTGGCTTCTTCCATGATCGCTTCTTCTTTTTCTTCTCCCTCGCTTCTTCTTCTCATCTACGTGCGTTTCTTTTTCCTCGTTTCTTAAGGTGCAGTGCCCCGATTAGGGAACCTATTTAACGCACGAACGAACGCGAACGAACAAAGGTAGCAGCAAAATGTTTATCCACTGCAAGCATTTAGGTGAAAAAAAAAAAATGAAAGAGATCTGAATCCACCCTAATTGTTCATGAAAACGCAAAATAAAAACAGTTTTATTAAAGTGTTTTGAGCTATGCAGAAACGGCTTGCATGACTACTTTTCTTTTTTTTCAAGTGCCGCAACTTGCATGAACCACACGATTACAGATTATTAATAGTGCTGTCACCGCGGCGTGCTTTTACACCTGCGTAGCAACCTTATATATATATATATATATATATATATATATATATATATAAACGTAAAGGGGGTGAACACGGTGGAAAAACAGTAAATTTTATTCCGATGTTTCGGCCAGGTGTCACCTCCTTTACGTTTATGCCCTACCGGACCGATTCGAGCTTCAACCCCCTCCCTATATATATATATATATATATATATATATATATATATATATATATATATATATATATATATATATATTGTAGTGAACTCTGCGAATATATTATGAAGACGAGGATGAACTAGGCGAGGATATCACAAAGACGAGGAGAAGAACGACGAAGTGCCGCTGCGCTGCTCGAGCTCGCTTGTGGAGGCCTAGACTGGCTGTGCTCTTGTGTGGTTTTCTGTGCAACTTGGAGAGGGCTATACAGTAAACACCCCCTTTCACTTGGTGGAGGTGCGGGGTAATTGTCCTTGTGGGTAATTTTGTTCAGGCGCCGGTAATCAACACAAAAGCGAACTGAGCCATCTTTCTTCTTTACTAGCACCACTGGTGAAGACCAGGGGCTTTGAGGTGAACGGATTACACCACGTTGTAGCATGTCCTCAACTTGCTCATTGATCACGCGACGCTCTGCTGCTGACGCACAATAGGGGCGCTGTCGAAAAGGCGTGTTAGAGCCGGTCTGAATGTGATGCACGACTGTGGAAGTGCGGCCGAGAGGTGTGTGGGCGGCGTCGAACGCGGAGCGAAACGTCTGTAAAAGGGCCACAAGCTGCGTCCGGTAGGTGGAAGGAAGGGCGTCATCGATGGCGGTTCGGAAGAAGTCTTCTGGCAACGAATCAGGCGTCGGATCGGACTGCAGAGCATCGATGTAGTCACCACGGTTGGTGTCGGAGGCATCCAGGTCAGAGAGAAGGTGGGCTGGTTCAATAGAACCGGGAGATTCCCCTCGTAGGGTTCCTGGCACCCCACCGGGATTGTCATCAAAATTTCGAACCGAGTACCACGGCCCCTACCGCATTGTCCGCCAAACCTCCCCTGTGAATTACATCGTGGAGCCACTCACTCCCTCTTCGGACATGCGTCATCGTGGCCGCGAAACTGTGCACGTGAGCCGCCTCAAAACATACTACGATCCGCTCCTCTTGCCCTCACCCTAAGTCGCCAGGATGGCTCCTCTTCGCTCCGGGGGAATATATATATATATAGCTTATACTTCACGTGTGTGTTACCAAGATAGCTCACCATTTTGTGAATAAACCAATGCGTCCATGCAAGTATTAGTTTCAACCAGTGTTCTTACAATATACAAATAATGTCTGGTGCTGGTGCGCTGGAACATTGCTTCAAAACACTTAAGCGAATAAATGAAACAGTTACCATGTAAGCCTCACCCTGAACAACCATGCTCTTTCCATATTCACCGTTTGTAAAGTAGTGGGCAGTTCCTTCAGTTTTTTATTATAATCGGTACTGGCCGTTCGTCAGGAAATATCTACATGCCACTCAGTTTTACCTACCCAGCCTGCAGAGTAGTTTCCAAACAGTCAGACCTCACAGAAATGCAAGCAGAACAACTCGCTCAGGTTCCCGCTCCCAATACATTTTTTCTGCTACCTTTCTTATATAACCCTCTCCAAACCATAACAACAAAAACTATAAACTCCGCTCTATACACTCTGTACAAGGCTACACCCTCAACCTCACTCCACAATCGTCTACGCAAGATCTCTGACAACGGTCTCTGATTATTTAACACTTCTAAAGCTACGTACAAATTGGTAGCTAACCAATAATACGATACTGTCCCACACCCCCAAAGAGTCATAGACATTCACTCATTCATGTCTTTTCCTTCCCGCGTCTCCCAAACTTGTCATCATCATCATCATCATCAGCCTGATTATACCCACTGCAGGGCGAAGGCCTCTCCCATATTTCTCCACTTAACCCGGTTCTGTGCTAGCTGCATCCACTTGACCCCTGCGAACTTCCTAATCTCATCCGCCCACCTAACCCCAAACTTGTATACCACCCCAATTCTACGAAACAACCAACATTTGTCACATGAGAAGAGCAACGGTGGCCTACAGAGACGTTTTCCGCACTATTGCCAGCAGATCTGTGAAAACAATCCTGACACCTCTGCAGCACTAGTGGCCCGGTTTCAGAATCCCTTCATACTCTCTAGCTGGAACTCCTAGGCATTACCTACGCTAGTTATTTCTTTCTTTTGTAGCGAAAGCTGCACTGCACTAGGTTTTCAAACCACCGGCGTGGCACCGTGCCACGTGACTGTTGCCTAGCAACTGTCATGAGGTATAGACCGAGATCTGGGCCAGGAGTTGAAGTAGGAAAGAAGAAGGAGAAAAAGAAAAAGAAGAACAAGAAGAGAAAGGAGAAGAAAAGGAAGAAAAATAAAAAAAAAATAAAAACAAAAAGTACAAGAAGAAGAAAAGAAGACATATAACTCGGTAGTTGGTAGAGGCGAATGACAAGAGCGAGTTGCTAGGACAAAAAGTTCGTTCGAACCTTGTGACGGTGGCACATTAAATCCAGGTGTCCGTAGAAAAATTCGCGGCAACACTCACACCTTTCGCTCTAACACTAGGTTCAAGCCATGCTTAAACCCGCACAATTTTTCCCTCCCCTTGGTCTCTGTCGGACACTCAAGAGGCCTTCGAAGCTTTCCATTGCTTAACATTTCCATTAGATCTCCCTGTGATCTTAGACAATGCATTCGTGTAATTGCAGTCACATTTTGTAACCCTTCGGTGGATATCTGGCCAGATGGGGATCAGTGGTAAATAGACACGTCAGCACACCCGCGAAATTTATCACCAGGATCCAGTGACCAAGGTGAAGACGTCAGTTGCGGCGTCATCAAAATCGCCGAGTATCGGGGGATTCTGTAGGCGGCTGCAAAGCTCAAGGAAAGTGGCCTCTTGTTCACTTCCCCACAGGAACGGCGTGTCATCTCGAGTGTGGTTAACGGTTTCGCGATCATGCGAGAAGTCTCGTACAAAGCGTTTGTAATATGAGCACAAACCTAAGAACCGTCAAACAGCTTTGTTGTCAGTCGGTCGTGGAAAACGAGAAACGGCAGCGGTCTTTCAGGGTCCGGGTATAGTCCGGGTGAACGCGCCTTTTGCCCTGACCACGTGACCAAGGAAGCGCAGTGACATTTCTCTGGTTTGTAAGGTTAGCGTCTCTGAAAGCTTTTAACACAAGGCGTAACCGTTCTAGCTGTTGGTCGAAGGCAGTCGAAAATATATCGACATCGTCCAGGTAAACCAGACACGACTGCCACTTCAAACCGGACAGAACGGTGTCCATCATGCTTTGGAACGAGGCCGGTGCCGAGCATATAGGCCGAATGGTATAGCACCTTAAACTCATACAAGCCATCAGGTGTTACGAAAGCCGTCTTCTCCCGGTCTCTCTCATCCACCCCTAATTGCCAGTACCCACTTTTTAGGTCTAGCGACGAGAATTATCGGGCATCTCGCAGTCGACCGAGTGCGTCGTCTATGCGGGGAAGTGGGTAAACGTTCTTTTTAGTGAAGATAAAGTTTTCTGTAATTGACACAGAACAGCAGTGTTGTCCCTCTTTCTGACGAGAACAACCGGCGAAGCCCACGGGCTTGTAGACGGCTGAATGACATCGTCGGCAAGCATTTCGGTGACCTGTCTCTTAATTGCTGCTCGTTGCGTCGGAGAAACACGGTATGGGCGTTGCAGTTCGGCCCACTTTGGAAGACGTGGCGAAGTAGTCTGCAAAATCTGCCAAGACAGACGAAAGCAGATCCTTCTGCGCCGGCGATAACTCGGTGTTCATTTCGACAGGTGGCAGAACGTGACACGGTCCAGTATCGTCTTGAACCGGGCTCCTTCCACGGCGCACAAATGTGGGCACTCCGCGACGTCTTGGAGGAAGATCACCATGCCTTTGACAAGGTGCTGAAATTCGTTTGCAAAGTTGGTGAGCAGAACGGTAACGCCAGTCTCTACTGATTCCAGCACAGGTGGAAAGGGAAATAAAGAGGGAAGGAGAAAGCGGCTAGTGGCCTGCTTCGCACATCGATTTACAAATTGGAGAAATTATTTTCCTCCATCGCGGGCTATAGAAGATACATGTTAATTATTATTAAAACTCGCTGCCAAATTGCCGAAACAACAAAGAAATGTTCTAACCAATGAGAGGATTAAAATATGACAGCCGGCTTCGTATTCATGCAAGGGGTCTCAGACCCCACGAGACTCCCCTGACTTTAAGCCCTGGACCGTAGTACAGCCAACCCGTAGGTGGACAAGACCTCGACCTGCCAACGATGCGACAGACCCCTTTCAAGTAGCAGCGGGATATGGCCCTCCGCCATGCCCTCAGTCATGAAACAGGTCATTATATGCACGCGCACGTACCAGGGCCCGTATTCCGAGTTTGCGTCGTTATCGAAAGTGTCGCTATCTCCCAGACCTCGAGTCAGCTGATTGGTGGAAACGCCGAAACATGATGTTGACACCTCTTCCGGTTCCGTAGTGGCAACACCGGATTCCGGCGTTTTGACCAATCAGATGACTCGAACACTTCGATAACGACGCAAACTCGAAATACGGGCCTAGGACACTGCACCGTGGTGACATCGTGACATCATTCTCCATGATACGCAGCTGCATGGCTACAAGGATCTCGGGTGTCGAAGCATGTCACCGCCTGTTTAGTCGAGAATGTGACTTGTGCCTCGTGTAGGTCGATCTCAGCACCATTTACCAGCGGAAAGTGGAGCCCCAGGATGAAATCTCTCGAACAGTTGCGCAAGACGAATTCACAGACGTAGGTGAAACCGCGGATGCCGATTCGGGCTGTGCACCTTCCGGCCGGGCTAATGAAGTGACCTCCAGCAGTGCGAATGATAGGGCCCAATCATGGCGTCCAAACTGCTCAATTCTTTGGCGAGGGCGTGGCTCATCACTGCAATTGTCTGCACCGGTGTCAAGTAAGGCGATCGTGTCAGTTCCGTCAATTGTCACACACAAATCAGAAGTAGTGCTGTCGTATGCTGTCGCTACCCTGCCCCTGTGATCGAGAAATCAGCGTATCGGTGTATCAGTGACAGAGGATCTTCAGTTTTCTCGACAGCAGCGGCCTTGCCTGCGGAGACCGCTGGAATTAATTTTCTTTTCCCGGCGTGGACTGGGAGAACGCGGGGAACGGTATATCGCAGCAGAGATGACGATCTAGAGTCATAGAGGCCGTTATCTCCCACGCCTCTGACGGGCCGTCAGATGAGCTTCAGTATGCAACATAAATGTAACATTCGTGAAAATGTAGAGCAACCTTGCATGAGCATGTAGACCCATCGCTCGCGATGGTGCACAGCTTGCACGCTTTGTAAAGACCACAATAAAGTGCAACTCCATCACAATTCCTACGCTCACCTCTGAACAAATATCAGAGGCTGGTCCAATAAAAGAATCGGTTCTCTGTGACATTATCACCTTCAAAGTAGTCGCCTTCAGCATTCACACACTTCTGTATTAGGTGCTGCCACTGCTGGTAACAGTTTTAGAACGAGGTTTTTGGAAGGCTCTTCAGGAGATTCCCAGTTTTTGCCTGAACCTCTTAAAGTGAGGTAAAATGGGTTCTCTTTAAGCAAGATTTAACTTTAAAATAAAAATAAAGTCGCATGGACCCAAATCAGGCAATTAAGGTGGGTGCTCCATCATAGTAATGTCTTTGCAGGTCAGAAACTGCTTGACCGAGGGGCCGTGTGAGCGGGTGCATTGTCCTCCATGCAACAGGCATCCATCACTGCCCAACTGTGACCTTTTTTTTCCCAATTTTTTCTCGAACTCTTTTTAATACTTGTATGTAATAGTGTTAACAGTCTGTCCACTGAAAACGCACTAAATCATTACAATTTCACTCTTTTTTCAAGCTACAGACTTACTCGTTTATTTCGTGTCACCCCTCACATATATCAATCTGCTGACGCTGACTTCCATTTCATAGCAGCATGCAGCAAGATTTTCAATTTGGCACAGTTAGATGCAGCTGCCCCACCACATCGACACTGGTCCCGACATTCCTATAGGGTATCATTTGTTTAAATGCATGCTGTATCTGCTTAATAGCTAAACTACACAATATTTGTCAGCTTTGACCCACCATTATAAAAGAACATTGAAAGCTGAACAGTCTTCCAATTTTATCAGCGGAGATGCAGACCTCGTGAACTAGGCTTATTGCTTGCTATCTACGCAGTGTCTTCTTCATGGGAAGTTATTTTATGAAAACAGCAAAAGAAAAAGTTGTTCTGAAATCATGAAAATTCTTTGCAAAATGTGCATCTGGAGAAAAAATAGGGAATATAAAAAGCTGTAATGACCTAGGTAGTGTAGTTGTTAAGAAAATGGACCTTCAGTATGGCTGGTAATGCGCGGGAAATATACACCTTTCCAATAAGTTGTCACTGGCTGTCGCCATATCGTTCACTCCTCCCCTCTGGTCTTCTGAAAAACCGGTTCAACTACAGCTACCATCGTTCTAGCAGCATGTGCAAAAAATTGTCCAGCAAACAATATGGCGACACCCAGTGACCACTCATTGGAAAGGTGTATAGGGCCCATGCCCTAAAATACAAATTTCTGGTCATGCGCACATGAAATCTCCCTCTTCCATGCATTTTATAGGTACAATTTAACTGTGCTAGTGCTCCATTTCTTGACAAGCAATAGATGGAAAGTTTATATTCAATGTGAGGTTGCTGATACTGTATTTGTTGATTCTATTTAATTTTTGCCACTCCTTTATCTCCAAAGTATTTTCAGCAACAGCAAAGGTCTAGAGAAGTCAAAGAACAAAATAAACAGTAAAATGAACCTGAAACAAAATCATTATGTAAATTCCCTCTGCCCCTTTCCAAAGATAGCAAAACATCATATCACCAGACATGCATGCAGTAATAAGTTAGACAGAAAAGTACGTAAACATTTTCGTGCTTCCATCGCGTCAGTCATGTGTACTCAGTAATGTTTTCTTAACAAAAAGCACCTATTTAATATTCCCTTCTAGCCCAAGCAAATCTTTCTAGAAATATAGATGCATACAAGGCAAAAAGGTAAAAATGGCAAAAATAAGTTACGAAAATATTATACGCAATAAGCTTAGCCACTGTATCAACTGAAAATTTCAATGTTTTGTGTGAACTCTGCTACGGTCAATGTTCGGATTTTCACAACTACATACTACCCTACACGTCAGATGCCTTCCATCTTAATATGGAAGAGAAAAACCCTATTAATGACAAGTTGAAAGATGGCACAACAAAAAGAAAACAGAAATCCTTTTAATTCACTTTCACGTGCTCCAGCCACCTGTACAAAATGTGATGTGATGACATATATTTATAAGTATGGCGTCTTTTTTCTTCTTTTGTTCCAAAACTATTAATCAGCAAAGATTTGGGTAGTACAACGCAGAGGCGTCCTTCTTCAAAGCAACCCCCCAGGAACACTTTTTCTTTCCCCCATTCCGCACACAAAATGAAAAACTGTCAGGTATGTATGGTCGCCGCAGCAGGAGCGAGGGGAAGGAATGTCCCTCGCCGTCGACTTGCAAGGATGCACAACAGCGCACAGTCGACATCGAAGACACAGTGAGTTTGCTGCCGCGACCAGCCTTCTATTCTCGATGGACCAACACAAATAACCCAAGACACCCCAGCACAAGGAACTGCAAAGAGAAAGATGGAGCCACAGTAAGCCCAGGCCACAACAGGGATTTTTTTACAACATGGAATTGCAAGAGTCATAAGCTAGGCAATTATTGTAGTGGCTTTTGCAGTAATCTAGGGTTCCTCCTCCAAAAGGATGAAAGCATCCTAAAGGGTGGTATGGTTACGTCTTCCTTGGAATGAGGTGCTGGCAGGTAAGACCTGGCAAAGTGCTGCCCTATTTTGTGAACACATTATAACATGCGCAGCACACGGGCGCCTTGCTTTTCGCCTCCAGCGAAAAATGGCCGCCGAGGCCGGGATTCGATCCCGCATCCTTGGGAACAGTAGTAGAGCGCCGTAACCACTGCACCACCCCGGCAGCGTAACGCTCTGGTGCTACCTCAGTATACGAGTTAAACAAAAATCAATATACATCAGTCTACAGTGAAAATGTGTCCTGTGATATCATTAAATCTCATGCTTTTCTTTAACCATCTATTTTCCATCTACCTCGGAACCAGCACCATCCCACAGCTAAGTGAGTGATTCCTTGACGTGAAATAACAAAGTCAAAGAGGGACAATTGCTGCAATTTGCATGGAATAGTGGACAATCACTTAAGTTTTTGATGTGGTAGACAGCAACTCTACTCACTACATTTTCTTAAATCTCAATTTGCACTTGTGCCTAGTTGTTCCAACATTTTCACTGTTTTAACGATGTTATTTTGCCAAGCACAGCTATAATTGCGACATGTGCATAAATTACTGGTAAATCTACTGTCAATGCATAAAACAAGGCCAAAGTGTACCCTGTCACTTTTGACGGCACAGGAATGCTAGATTTCATCACTGAAAAAGGTAATACTTCTGTGCAAAATGGATTTAAAAAGATATGAAAACAGTCTTCTACGCTGAAAACAGTCTGCCAAATTTTCACAAAATAACAATAAAAAGGAGTCATACCCTTAATCATAAAAAAATGGACATCTAAATAACGCCAAAGTCCAAGTCCACTATTCCTATTGTGGGAGTGCTTGCACAGCTACATAACCTAGCTACATAAGCTACATAGTATAGCTTACGTCCCCTTGAACAGTTTCTTCCATATTTCCCCTTCAAAAACCAGGGGGAGTGAAACTGAAGGATGTTTCTTTTTAAACATGGCACTGAGAACAACTTCAAGTGGCTTTAACAGAGGTCAACAAAGCAAACATCTGATTGGCATGACATGGCATGACACGGTATGATATGGTATGCTGTACTGTACTTGGGGTCAGACGTCTAAAAGCGCCGTGGGCTATAACAGGCACCGTAGCAAGAAGCTCGACTAATTTCGATCACACGGGGTTCTATCAACGTGCACTGACACCTTACAGTACACGGACACTTCACATCCATTAAAATATGGCTACTGTGGTTGGAATTGACCTCATGTCCTGAAGCTCAGCAGGTGAGCACACAAAAGAAAACATTTGCCACATGAAAATGTATACCATTCTGCCTTACACAAACTGATCACTCATAAAGCACACAGATTATACTACCAGGAAAATATAAAGGCTGCTAAAATGAAAATAGCAAAATTAAACGAGTTAAGCTGAGGGTGATCGAATATCAGTGAACTTAAATTTTTACTTCGATGGCACGAATACTTCGCCGTAGCTAACACACTCGTTGCCTCTGTATATTTCCTCACCAGCAGATAAACTTTTTTCCCTGCGTTTGCTTCACAGATATCCTGTCTGTGCTTCCTTTGTTGCTGACAGTGCATTTAATGGAAATACAACTTTAGTTGCGGCACACAGATCATTAATCAATTTCTGTGTCATGTAAAGCATAATGCTTCCAACACACTTCTACTGCCAACAGGAGGTGGCAATTCAAGCAGGATGTGTGTGCACCGTACACTTCCCCTTGGCCCCCAAATCTTGGCTCCAGCATAGTGGAAGTTTGCATCGCAAGCATACCGTTTGACAGAAAAAGCAGCACGAAAAGACGTGGACAAAGACGAGACGACAAGGACGGCCCCGCTTGAAGCAGTAGAGAGCTACACAACTCATTTTACCCTTGCAGGCTTGCTTTGCCTCCGGAAGTGTGTTGAGCTTTAGCTTATCATGATAATATACTGCCTTCATTGAAGGTTCGGCCATCAGGCTCCCCTCGCTCATGTGAAATGCCCATAATACACCTGCTGCGCGCAGGAGCTAACATAACACCTGTTAGAAAAAACTTTGCTAAAGTGGGCAGTGACATACTAGAATGTCCATGGCAGCATCGCAAAGGAAGCAGCTCCCCTCAAAGAAGCACAAGCATGGGCAAAAGGGCGAGCTGTGTGCAGTTTCAAACTCTGTGCTTTCTAATACGTTGGCAAGTGCTTCTTCCTTCTGTTCGCACCTCCTTTTATTTCCAATCAATTTTCGAGATAATTGGTCAATTCACTGATTTCAGCAAAATTTCTGCTCTTTGTGCCTATTATCTCTCCCTTTTTGCTATATTTCACATTTGTGCAACAGGGTATTGAATTTTGTCAAGCAAATCGAGGCTGAGCCGTTATTATGCAAGTGGAGTTCTTTAATACCTGACGTCATCTAGGCAATGTTATTTGTAAGCGAAACAAAGGGGCTGGAATAACAAGCCTCTGCAGCCCACTCAAACAGCTTCTTACCATAGTTCAAGCGCTTAGGTGCCTGGCAAAGTGGGACTCGATGATTTATAGACTGGAAAATGTCGAGGACTGCTTGGCCAATTTGTGACCACTATAACAAGCAAATATTCCATTATGCTGCATGACTACTGTTATCAGCCCAATACTTCTGTTACATGGGTATTTCTGAATCAACAGTCTGTCAACTCAACAGCAAAATAGTGCACTGCTACGTGGGCAGCTCCAATGGCCACTGAGTAAGCTGAGCAACGCAGAACTCCGATGGAGATCTCGAGCTTTTGAGTGGAGGTCGCATGCACCGTCAGATGCGGAGCACTCCAAGCTACGTGCTGCGTAATAAATCGAATTGGTATGACCACAATCACTACCAGAATGATAATTTCAGCAACTTCAAAATGTTTAATTTCCTTTCCAAAAATGAAAAAAGCTTGTCACAAGCTGCAGTTGTGCGTAGCCGCTATCACCAGAGTTAAATCTCAGCGCATCTTGCACAGCAAAGAAGGCCATAACTGCGCCCGGTGGCATTTAGAGTGATCAAACGGAACAAAGCTTCATGGCGCACCTAACCTTTTGCTCACAGGCCCTTGCTATGCTGCCCTTCTCTTGAAGCCCACTCTATTAGCCTAAGTTACATTACGTTACACTGCGTTAGTTGTGTTCACGAATAAGAAACTATCAACCAGAGAAGAAGCAATTAGTGCACTTGATGCAGTATCCACAAAGTGACTCAGTCCGACAGAATGAATGAATTTTTGTTGATAACTAAGCCACGTTTTAAGAGCTGTACTGCATTCTGCTGTAACAACCTGAACACTAATCGTATGGATAACCGCACCTAGCGCACAGCATAGTTAATCTCAATTGATGCGCAGCCCGTTATACATAGTACTGCCCGATGCTTTGCAACTTCCAGTGATTGCTGCCTTCTTTGATATGTTTTCCATACTGAGTCCCTCATTTCCCTGCCCTAGTTTGCCGAAAATACTGCATGAAAGGTCCACAATTAAAATAGCCAAGGTGGCTCGACTGCTGTTACATATGGCTGCTTAGTAGGAGACAGCGAGATCAAGCCTCAGTCACAAAGGAGACGATTGCAATGAGGCTTATACAGTGTGCACTTTCAGAGAGGTTTAGGAAGCTCCAGATGGTCAAAATTATATGGAAGTGCTCCACTATGACTTCATGGCATGGTAGGGTGCCCACCATGAGTGATACAGTGCACATTTTCTCTTCTCGTATAAAGTTTTCTTTTATGCTGACAACAAATTTTTGTCCCTCACTTAGACATTTCACTGGAAGAAAACAGAGAATAACTTCATGATGCATAATTGGTTAAGTAGTAATGGATGAACAGCAGTTACTCACCTTAAACTTTGGATAATCGTTCATTAATATTGTAACAATACCAACATATGGGACAAACCTGAAATGGAAAAAAAAAAACAGTGAGGTATAAAAAAAGTGGAGAACACAGAGCAGATCCTCTCAAAGCCAGAGCAGCAAATTTTCATTTCCTACGCAGCAAGTACCAGGTGCACTGAACAGGTAGCAACAAAGGGTGTAAAAGCGGCGAAGTATGATCAAATCTGCGTGCCACGGACTAAAGCCAAGACTGCCACCCCCTTCCTCATTTCTTAAATTTGAGCCACATTCTATTAGGACAGCAACCAGTATGAATGTGAAAAATGCGTTGAAAATGCCAGCCTATGCTGAGTAAGCAAGCCACACACTGGCTTCAATACATGCAAAAAATGTGACACTGTGCTCAGCTACAGACTTTCTTTATCATTTTTCTGCGTTCATACAACCAGCCCCTTTCGTGCTGTTCATGCAGAAAGCACACGCAGTTGAGGTTTCGGATCATTACGTAGGACTCGAATGCAGACTGCTGAAGTGCCACAAGCCCCTCGAGCAAGTTTGTGGCACCTGCATTGTCCTTGTAACTAGATCCCCTCTTCGCAAACACTTGCTCTCTTCGAGACGTGCCATAGAGCCAATGTGCAGAGTAACAATCAATCAGACTGTCTTCAATAATAGCAATACGCGAGCGTCATTGCTTGTTTGATTTGTAGTGTTTAGGGTCCCAAAGTGACATCAGCTATGGGGGTTGCCTTAGTACAGACCTCTAGAATTTCGACTACTTGAGCTCCTTCCACCTGGTGAGTGGAAGGAAACTGATATTTAAAAAGGAATTACTGTCTGTGCACGCATGCAGCGCAATAAGCTATGGCGGTGGCGGCATATGGACATAGTACTCCCTTTTCACTAGCGGTGGTTCAAGTCGCGCTCGACAAGGACGTCTTTTTCTCTCTCGATATTGTTGCCAGGACAATGATACAAAGCTTTAGCAGGCTTTCCTCCGGCGCCTATGAAAAGAATTGGCTCTAGCATTTAAAACTGGGGACAATGGCTCCACGGAAGCTTCCTGGCACTGGCCATATACTCGGGATTGGCAGTCCAGTGCCCTAAGCACTGAGCCACAATGGTGGGGTGAGCATCCAAAATGTTGAAAAAGAAAGAACATTCATTCATGCTGGAAGCGTGATACGCTTATGCCATCTAAGCAGCCTTCCACACTTGCAACTCCAGAAAAAGTTGCGGAAGTTCAGTGACTGCAAGCAGTCATGCTTCAAGCTACGGGTCTGTTATAGCACACAATGTAGACAAGGTGTGAGAGGGAGAAACTTCAAGCTCAAGTGAAACAATCAGAAGTCGGTGAACCAAGCGTCAGCTGATGACATTTTCATGGGCAGGGCGCAGTTCCCGAGCTGTTTTCTTTATTTTTTCCTGGTGCCTCAGAGTGTTAAGTTGAGGGGGAGAGGAGGAGCACAGTGCCATTTTTAATCAATATTTCCAGTGTTAATGAACCCAGCTCAAAAAACCTTGCGATGGAGTGATTCATGAAGAAATACATATATCTCGTCTGCTTTCTGTCCTTTTTCTCATATAGCACTGTCTCTTTCTGTCCTTTTTCTCAAAATGAAAATGTTAAGACTCCCAGCAAATCCTAAACTAGCATATCTCGTTATCTGTACCAGAGGGGCCCTTAATTTTTATTGGCACGTAGCTAATGCACACAGCGTGCAATGTTGGGACCAGAATTTTTAATTAAGGTTGTAAAATCTTTAAAATGCGTTACCAATTGTTTGCACAATAGGCAAGTATTCGTACCTTGAGTTTCAATGTGTCTCAAACATAATTTATTATGATAAAATTAAAGGACTATTTCCAACATTGCATTCCTTTTCCTTCCTGAAATCTAATCATATGCAATGTGTGACCATTTACAGTGAGATTCTTTTTCTAATGTTTCTGGTAATCATAGGATGCTAATTAAATGCATCTTCAAAACTAAGCCTACCATATCATAAAATCAGCACAAACATTAGCCGTGGTTCAGCTTGTAGTTAAATCTGGAGTTATGCGAGAGCTATTTGCATGGCTACGCTTAGGTTCAGCTTGAGAGTAAAGGCATGGCTTTTGCACACAGTAGTTTACTCTATGGCTTCAGTTTTATTTGTGCCATAGGGGGCACTTTTGACCCCTAAAGTGCGATGAGGAAAAAGCCTTTATAGTGCGGTAGTTCGAAGCCCTCCACTACGGCACCTCTTTCTATCTGTTTTCACTCCCACCTTCGCAATGACGCGATAGCGTAAGCTACCAGCCAACATATGAAACTCCGCTTTAACCGAGCCGTATGAATGTGCCTGCATGGGCTAGGGATAATGTGAATGCAAGGATTTTGGCAGGTTGATTGTGGTATCACCCTCCCATATGAAAGGAGACTAGAGTTGGCAGCGCCTGCCAAAAGTAATGTCAGGAAGCCCTACATTAGGGCTCAGCCATGTCAGCCACCATCTACCGCCTCCCAAGACTACTACTACTCAACAGCTCAAGGTCAATGCCACCACGACCAAGGTGCAATCACGGCAAAAGTGCAATCATGGCGAAGAGGCTGGCTTAGTGTAGCTCTCACTACAAAAACCAGTCAAGGGTGTGCATCTTGGTTAAATTTGGTAATGAAGAAAAAATATTCCTCTAGAAGCAGTTTCCCCACTTAAAGCCTTTAAATTTTCACAAAGAAAGCATACTGCCTCAGAATAAGGGCTTTTAGTTGAAATTAGCTGGAAAACGAGTTTGATGGTAAAGCTGACTCATGAAGTTGGCATGTGCCTTTGGAACAAAGCCTGAAATATTTGTTAGATGTTAGATAAGCTGCCAAGGCTGCTGCATCTACTCGCAAATGCATCTGTTGCTCAAACTGCCTAGACAGCTCAGAATGAGAACCAGTTCTCAAACAGCATAAGCAAATTGCACACAATAGCAGGGGACAGTGCAGTGGCCACAAGCCTCCCCTATCTTTGCTAACAAGGTGTTCAACCATAAGTGAGGCCATCATAATTGTATGTGTCGTTGCATGAAGGCCACTTACCCTCTCGCCCGCCCGACAATATCTTTTTTGTCGAGCCACATCTGGCCAGGGGCATAGAGGCCTCGGTCGTCCACCGAGTTGTTGTCCCCCTTGGTGAGAATCTTCACCGACCCATCAGATCTACAGGAAAAGTGGAAAAAGTGGTTACAGGCCACCTCTCGATGTAAACAGACACACAATGACCTTCTTTGCCTCTAGCATCGGTACACTGAATTAGACGTTATAGATCTCTACAGGGACGATACAACATTTTTTTTTTCATATCAAATCAGTTTATTCAAAAATAAACACAGTACGTGCCCACGGGATGAGGCAAAAGAAAAAAATGATAGTAGCGTACTTCATAACGAGGCCTCAACTGGGAAGTTCCGGATACTATTACAACACTTTGGGCATTTTATTGCGAGCCCATTATAAAACCAGAAAGACTGAAAATACTTTGCATTATAGGTGACCAATGCACTCAATTCTCATTTCGCATAAGGCAATTACCTATATAGTGCTGAAGCCTCTGAGTGCAAGGATCAATCAAGGTAGGCAGCTGAGTTATATTCCAAGGCATATGAGGAAAAACAGCCACAATGTATTGAATGCCTTTCAATGTGAATATACAATAAAAAGTCCTACCGCTATGCGGTTCTGTGGCTCAGCTAGCTGGAAGCAACAGCGTTACACGGTTCGCTCTACATAATAATTTTCTACTACCTAAGGTCAGTACTAACTACGGGAAACAAGGCCTTCAATTTTCGTCGATATCATTCTGGAATTCTTTGAATTTCGACATTAGGCAAACTAATACACTTTCTTTGTTCAAGTTGAAATTAAAAAATTTTCTTCTTAATTCGTGATTTCTTTATTTACCTTTTGTGTCGCGGAATTCATAAGCGTTTTTGTACTTTTTTCTGTATCCTGTTTTTGTATCTAAATCTGTTGCCAATGCACTCTTTACTATGTATTTCGTTATTTATTTTCAGTGTTGCTTCATAAATTTTCTTACAATATTATTATTCTTTATGTTGCCTATCAAAATCTATTACCATGCGAGGTCCCACCTGCGGTCTTGTACCATGGGACCTCTCGCTGTATATTATTGTATCTTGTTTTTTGATGCAAAAATAAACTTTCAACTTCAACAGCAAAGCCAGGTTTAGTTTTGCTGAATCCACTGCAAAAAAAATGCCAAACATCACTAGTAAATGTTGCATAGAGAAACATGCATCCCTGGCAAGAAAGCTTGCTAGCTTAGTGTTATCGTTCCTGTGTACACCAAAACAAAACCTTCCCACCATGTGTTCAATGGTTTTGGGACCAGCTTGCACAGAATACATGGTCCCATTTTATGTCAAATTTCAAGTGCGGTCCTTTATTCATCCTCAGTAGCAAATGCTAAGGCTGAAGTAGTTTTGCAACCAACAGCTGATGAGAATGGCCAATTGCTCTGGTTCAAGAAATAAGACACTTGTGAGCGAGAGTCACTAGCCCACCCTTTCTCATTTCAAGCCCCATTTTTCATTATCAGTGACAAAGCTGCTAATGATTTCAGCCACTTGGTAGGCTACGTACTGTCTGCTGCTTTTTGGTGCGCTGACTCTTCACGAAATGAAACAAACTGGACACTGACAAGACGAAACGCGAACTGACAACTGTTTATTCGTAAAAGCTATTCACATATTAATACGAAGAATGACATGCTACAAGGCTAGAAGGATGCGCAAAAAAACCAACAGAAGCGAAGGATGATAACCAAAGATGAAAATCAAAATATCAAAAACAAGAAAACCAATGACAACTACTGATAGGGAAAGCCCATGCCCCTAAGAACTAAAGCACCAGCCAATCATGGAAAACAAATACTGCGGTCCTGTTTTTTCTTGTTTTCTTTTTTTTTTTCGTAGGTAGTTATGATTTTCCATGATTTCCTGGTGCTAAATTTAGTTCCTGGGAGCACGGACTTGCCCAATCAGTAGTTAGTTGTTACTGGTTTCGATTGTTTTTGATATTTTGATTTTCATCTCTGGTTATTATCCTTCGCTTCAGTTGGTTTTTTACACCTCCTTCTAGTCTCGTGGCATGAGTCATTTGTTGTATAAATGTGAAAAAAACTTTGCTGGAATAAACAGTTTTCAGCTTGCGCTTTGTCTTGTCCGTGTCCAGTTTGTACTATTTCATGAAGAGCCAGTGCGCCAAAAAGTAGCCTGTACAATCAACTATGCCCAGTTCTCGCTCTCTTACCTACTGTCCAATTTAAGCCCCAACTATATCAAACAAACTTGTCCGCTGAACTCGCACTGAAGTTCAGACAGACAGCTTAAGCAATGGCAGAAAAAGAAAACCTTGAGGATTAGGCAGGAAGGATGCAAGAAGAAGGATGCAAGGATCCAGTCATTTGAGCATCCAGTTCATATACAGGAGGTGCAGAAAAAATCCTAACCCCCATGATAACAAGGTTACCAATTCTTTATGAAAAAGTTAGATACTTGCAGTGCTTATCATACAATACTTTAGAAAGTAGGCATGCTGCGCAATCCTTCGCGGCCCATACTGCAGTGAGTGCCTACAATACACTGCACCACTGAGTGTGCAAAGCAGCAGCCACTCCTGCTCTCTCAGGTAAGTTGTGGGCAGGGATAATTTCCAACTGATTATAAACTTCTCCTTCGAGACACAAAGCTTCTGGCAATTACCCTACAAAGCACTCATTCACCATAATATGCTCTGTTAAGCAATGCCTGAGTAGCATATTTCTCGAGAGTTTCATCCATACCACAGTTCATCTAACATTATTGTGTAATTATTAGTACATGGTTGAAAGAAAAGGTTCTGCCATGCAAACAAGTACGACAAAAACCAGGGAAGAAAGGCAGGTCAACATCAAGACATCCTACTTACTTTTCGTGCAGCTTGAGCACCCTATGAACGATGGGGATGTCACGGCCTTCAACCTTGAAAACCACAATGTCCCCAACCCGGATTGGGTCCTCCTTGTAGTTGGTGAGGAAGAGCAGGTCTCCGCGATGGAATGCTGGTTCCATGGAACCACTGGTGGCAAGAAGAGATGGGCTACACCATCAGCGAAATTCCATGGCAAGAAGCATGCACAAGCCTCATTTTGTTCAAACTAAATGACCTCTTCTAAGCAATCCAATATCAGCAAGAAGACAAAGTCAGCTTTCAAGTGCTATTGGACATCTGATGTCCCAAACTGGACATCAAAAAGGACACCACAAAAACTAAAAGTATGATCACAGAATCAGCAGTTGTCCCCAAGTGAATAACTTGCCAGCAGTCCGCTCAAATCTAAAGAACCATTCTAGGGAGAATTCAAACAGCTGTGACTTTTGTGCAACCTCTCTTGAAAGTATGAAGGCCCTTACCTATCTAGTTTAGGCTGCTGCTAGAATCAGGTATGCTCCCTCAGTATTCACAGGCTTCCACGAGCTAGAAGAGCCCAACTTATAGAGCTTCACAGAGCTAACAGCATCACTCACTGCACCTGCACTGCGCGGCCTGATATAAAGTTGTAAAGTGGCCTAAAATATTTGGACAAAGGTTGTGAATTCAAATTACTTTTGTCAGAAGCGGGTGGTCTGTTATGCTCAGAACGCGGTGGCTTAGCTTTCCAAGTAACTCAAGCAGCGGCGGTGCTGTGAACGGAGAAACTCGTAGTAATTTTTGCACGGTCAATGTTGCAGCATTTACCTGAGAACGACGACAATGGGGCTGCCGCTGCCGGTGACGACCATCAGCCCTTTCCATATCATCAGCGCAGACGACACGATCATACCAAAGTTTAATACTTGGTATAAAAGCTGTATAATGGGGAAAAGGCCAACCGACAAAGAAATGTTAACAATACGTGCTAGCACGTGGATTAAAATATATGGCGCAATGTAAAGAATCACAAGTCCACAGAAAAACGAAAGCACGGACGTTCACGTAGCAATCCGGAAAATAACCAAGGGATAATAGAGACGGCAAAGCAAACCGCAGCAAAGAGAAGGAAAAAAAGAACACTCTGGGCAATGCTCACGTGTTAAAATTACAAATACCGTGCTCAATTAATGCCCAAGGCGCCTGCTGGCAATTTGGTGCGGCCGAGTGCGCAAAATTTGTAATAAAGATAGATAAACTACTTCGTAAGTACAAACGCTAGAGGTGGACGACGAGACAACGCCATGCAGCTTCGTTCGCAAGACCAATGGCTTTTTTTTTTAATAATTAAAGGCATTTCGTGCACCAAACATCTGGCGACGGCCGGTTTCTCCGGTAAGGATACGTCGACTAAAGTAACACTCAGAGCTGCCTTTCAAGTCAAAGAGAGCAAAGCCCACACTTATTAACTAGTAGAAAATACACGAGAAGCGTACGAACAGGCGTAAATTCTACCTGCAGAGGTGCTGATTTTGGAAATCACAAACGCGGCAAGCACAGATATCGCCAGCATGGGATGAAGCGTACGCGGTACGCTAGCTTACCTGCCGCTTATTCATGCGTTTCAGGTCATCTAGCATGCCAAGCATGTTTGCCTAATGGATTTTGGGTCCTTCAGACCCGAAAAAGCAGCGAAAACTGTGTAGATGCACTTCCAGCCGCAGCAGTACTCCGAGCGTCACCGCCGCCACATACACCTAACCGGTACACGTCAGTTGAAAGGGGCCCGGCGATTGTAAAGCGAAAAAAACAACAAACTTTTCTTCTGCTAGCGCCACCTTCCGAAACTTGAAAAAAATAATGTTCACGTTGCTAGACTGGTAGACCGCAAAGCGCCGTCTATGCAAGTATATTTAAAAACGTTAGCACGTTGATCTATGCCGTACCTATCTATCTATATAAGCAGTGATTTTTCTGCACACGTACACACTCGCCTATTTTTCTAAAACAACCCTTTAATTTGCAGTGAATATTTTTTGCTTAATCCAGTTTTGCAAATACAAGAACCAACGAACCCACTGTTGAAAACGTAGACAACGTAGACGCAGTAGACGTCGTTGGTAGGAGTTTCATATGCTTTTTCAAGTGCCGATGTGTTGTGCGATGTTACGATGTCATTGCCAACCTATTTGGTCAGTGAACGTTAAAAGCAGGAACGACGGTTTGGGTGGTTTGGTCGTTTGGAGCACGGTGGTTTGGAGCCAATGAATGGAGCTTGCTAGGAAGCCACGTGACCTTGCCTTTCTTTCCCGCAGCGCAGGATCTGAAAGTCGATGAGAAGACTGCGAGCACGTAGAAAGGAAAGAATTCATGCCTGCGGAGTTCAAGCACAGTGGCTGCTAGTTCGGGCGCGAAGATTTAGCGCGCTAAATGAAAATTTGTCTAACCGTGATTTTGTAGCAGTTCGCAGCAATTCTTTCCCATGACACAAACGTGCATCCTCAAATCTGTGACTTGTTCAAGCTCATTTGTATGTCTGCATCCGCATTGCTTTACCTGCACAAGCTACACTACTGCGGCTTTAAAAAATTGCCATTATAGAAACGTTTTTCTTCGCGTAGCCACGGTCGGTAGGCACGCGTTTGACCTTTAATGACCCCCAGATGGCTGTGACGTCATACCAGCTGCGACAGATTGAGTGGTCGGGTGGCGGCGCGGCGGTCGGTAGGCACGGCGCGCTGCAGCTGGAGCCACGCTGCTATCTGAGTGAAGGCGCTGCTGTCACCTCTTCTCTCGCATTTGAGAGAAGGAGGAGGAGGAAAACGATGGGTATATAAATGCTCGCGCTTGCTCAGCTGAGGCACTCGCTATGCATCCTTATATACGAAAAGAAAAGTCACGCCGTCTCGATGAAGCCAGGACGGCGGGCTACAGAGACAGATGATGAATGGGAACAGTGTCTCTCTCGACAGCACACTCAAGATGCAGCTAGACGAGCGCGTCACGCTTCTCTTGAATCGTCCTCAACCGGTGACGACTTCGAATGGAATGTAATGGATACTTTGTACAGTGAAGACTCTTTGTTGACGTGTTATTAGCCATGTTATTATTGCTTTCGCGACCTACCGGGCTTAACTAAAGCTAAGCCCCAACTAATTTTTTCGATCCGATCACAGTATGTCAGAAACAGTTTCAAAATATTCCCCTGTCCAGGGGTGCACAAAGTCTGCTCAGTCGCAGCAATGTGAAAGCATTTCTCTAACTATATCTACCGCTAAATTATTGCCACAACAAACAAAACCATCTGGGGATAGGGCCATTTCACCTAGGTAAATTATATGAAGGAGCGGCGCAGGCGTAACTTCAAGAAATGAGTATATATATGTTTGTGCATTGCACAGCGCGAAGGTGTTTGCAGCTGGAACTTAATGAAGCTAGGTGACGATGTTTACTGCCAATGCCTCCTCTATTTACAGGAGACACTGCTACTGCAACGTGCGAGAGTGTGTGTTGCAGTGTCACACAAGGTGTGACCAGCTGTAGTGATAGTATACATTGCTCTCAGCTATTGCTGAGCTGCACTATCTTCACAGAAAATACTACTAAAAAGGCGGCAAAGATAAACACCGTGTCAGCAGTGAAAGCCAGTCTGGTTGAAAGTCATTCTCCTCATAAATTTCCTTAAGTTGGAGCATCATTCGACTAAACCGAATTCTTGATGGCATAACAGTTTCAGCGTTCAATCCAACACGCGCATTTTCCATAAGCTATGGAGTCCAATAATGAGAATTATATGTCACAGGGTTCATAATAGGGTTTAGTAACTACAACATATTGCAGACTGTAAGAATTTAGCACAAACCCTGTTTCTTGCAGAACGTCAAAAAAATCTATTGAATCTTTGCAATTAATGGAACAATGTTCAACTGTTTCAGGCCCATCACACGGACGGCAGTTGACCAAAGATTCATTCATTCCAAAGATACAGAAATACTTTTTCTATGGAGCCATGTGTTACAGGAAGTGCTATGGTGTGTAATTTATAAATTGTGAATAGTTTGTATGCTCTCTTTGTACATAACCACAAATGCCATATATAGTATGAGAAAAATAATGTGGCAATAATATAGTGCTCTTGCACCTGGGCCAAGAAAGCTGCTCAGATGGTGACTTGGTTCCTGGCACTGATACGATTGTTTTATTTTCAAGTGTAAGTGCGAAGGGCATTTCCTGGTCATACGAAGCATGAGGCGAGAAATGCTTTCACGCCAATATATGTGTCCTTTGAAGTCTGATGTATTTGTCAGCTGTATGTGTTCCCACACACTATTGGCTGTATCGGAGAAGTGGTTTCCCAGGAATTATAATCAGAGGGAACGAGCGGGGGGATTAGGAGCAATGAAAAATTAATGGTTGTCATTTTTATTTTTTCATTAGTTTGGGACATGTTGCTTAGGGCTATAGTAAGTTTAAAATTAGCTTCAGCAACACCATTGCAATGAATTACTGCACTTAACTTACATATAAACAAAAGTCATGTTTACAAACAAACAGAACTAAAGAACAAGGGCTATATAATATATATTGAGAAACTATGTGACAGTTCAGACTACCTACTATATTAGTAAGACACAACTGAAAAAAAAAAAAAAAAAAAAACAGCAATTGGTAACTACAAGCCATGGCACGTGACTCAGCTAAACGAAATCCGTTTTTGATATTTGGCTATATACCAAACAAGCTAGGCATTAAAATGTTTGAGGATATAATTCGGTCTGATGGTTAGTTTCATAGTTAGGTAACCAGAAAAGCTGTAACAACGAACTGCTCTCTGTCACTGAGAAATTGTGTGTGGTGGTTTCTGCAGACTTGATCTGCATCAAACTATAGCAAAAAGCATTATACAAAAAAAGAAAATTAAAAATCTGTTGTGGCGGGCTGAAATACCCGCGCTAAACAGTCCACACCTGCAAGCTCCACTACAGTGGGAGGGAATTTAGATAGATGAATTTATTTCATGGGAAGGCAGAGAGATCTAGATGAATTTATTTCATGGAAAGGAAGAAAGATCAGCTGTAAAGTTGAACATCTGAACAGCTACTCTGCACTGAGGAAGGGGAGGAAAGACAGTCACCATGTGTGCAGAAGTATGAAAATATATATATATATATATATATATCTAGGCTTCAGAACTTGTTTCACAATTGTATGTTGAGTCCCACGTCACTCAAGAAGAGGCAAAAAGACTGAACTGCCTATACAGTTTTCGATTCCTGTGGCCAAGCACCCAGTAGCGAACCCTCAGAGACATGCCTGTTGTGCAAAAATTTCAAGGAAGCAGTTAGAGATATCCTTTTGCATGCATATAATGGGATCGCTAATAAAACGTGCTTCGCAGTTTCTGTAATACCACAAGTGGAACATTCCCAGGAGTCCGCCTGTCCAATTAAATATAAGTATGTGAGCATGAAAGCCATGTCTAAGTACAGCCAAGCACAAATATGGTGGGAGTACAAGTGCTGGTACAAATAACATTTTGTTCGTGCCCCTCTCCCTTGATTGCCGTGCTTTGTGCCCATCGCATTTCTCATTCACAATGCATGGAACCACTTTTGTCTCACCACAGCGCTTCTAATGATGGTAAAAAAATTTGAAGCAGTTTAACCACATTTGAACACAGTTATGACCGATTGCTCGTTTTCGCATTATTTAGTGTTTATTTTTGCATTCTACTCATCGAGACCTCTTAAATTATTAGACTTGATGTTTAGTGTAATGTTCTATTTTAGTCACAGTTAACTAATTAAACATTTTTACTTAGACCTGCAACTAGTGCACTTCATTTGTACTAGATATAAGCTGTCTAATGATAAATGATGACACAATAGCATAAATTTTAATTTTCACCCATAGTATACTAATTAATACAAATTATGACTGATAAGCAGACTAATGCAATTATACTTGACATAAGCTTTCCAACAGTATATTACTTGATGTTGTAGCATGTTTAATTTTGATTTTGACTAATTAACAGCACTCACTTATATCTGTTAATTAGAATGGTACATACTTAATGTAAGCTATTTAACAATATATGACAAATCTATAGTTGAACAGTTAATCACAAATATCTAATTAAGGGTAAGTAAGGCCAGCAATATGTCCATTATAATTGTGTTGGACAAGCTATCCAATATCTCTTCATGTGAATGGAGAAGTTGTTTTTGATCACAATTACCTAATTAACAGTAATTAAGGCATACACTCCAGTGCAATTACACTCAAGATAAGGTATCTAACAATATTACTTAATGTACCACAAAGTTTGCTTTTCCATAAGAATTAACCAATTACCTGTACTTAGGACATATAATCAGTAAAGCTACCAGTTAGTCATATTACAGTATATTCTGGGCACTACAGTCATGTGGTCATAAGCGGTCAGTAAGTGATGTGATCACACACCAGTTCACCACAGCACACTAATCTAAGCAAGACATGGCTGGGCAAGCTAATTAAGTCCCTTCTGGCATTGGCTGAGCTTGAAAGTTAAAATCAACTAAAGATGTCTTCTGGGTTTGCCCCTGGCGTAATAGAACTATCATCCCGAAATAATCCGCGCATCATTTCTCTCTTGCACACTCCGCTCTGTGAGGCTTCGTCCCAGCCTGTGCCTCTTTTAGGCCCAGTGGAATAGCACCGCGAAATCAAGCATCCGCGGCCCTGCCATGTGTTGCATGGTACTCGCAAGTGCCAAGGGTATCGTTGGCATGGCAGCCAAGAGTGCAATATTACATTTCCAACCCGGCCCAGAGCAGCTGGCAACCATCAACATCCAGAACTCTTCAATATTAACATTTGCAAAACATCCCATAGGACCCGTGTATCAAAAAATAGCGGCTTTGACTGGCCAAAATTCGGATGTTTATGGATAGTGGAGGTGCCTGGATCCAATAAAGTATGGAGGTGCCTGGATCCAATAAAGTAAACTGTGTCTACATTGAAAACTTTCAGACTGTTGACCAATGCACAACCATATGGCAAATAAAACAGGCCGAAGAGATGTCCTACCAAAAATTATCAGATGCAATAGCCTTAGAGATAATTAACAGAGGAAAGAGAAAAGAAATGAAGTGATTTTAGAAGGCAATGGCAAATAGCTTTTTTGGCTGCTTCTAGGTGGCAGCACCCATAAGCACACTAAAAATGCGTACTAAAACTAGTCGCTTTGTGAGAAGAGTTTCGCAGTTGGTTAAATCAAAAAGCACTGCTGTAGATATTTAATTTTACTACTAGCATTCCTAAATACAGGTTACGCTGTGCTGCCTGTTTTTTATCGTTTACCAAAGCGAACACATGCTCACCAATCTTCGCTTCGCTTATGTGACCAGATGAACATAGCATGGTCACTGTAAATGCCACAGTTAATTTTCTCTATCTAATAGATCAGTGATACAGTGACACGTTGCAGGAACAGGTCAAAAATCAGTTTCGGTAGACCAGAGTGGTGCCGACACTGTTCAGCCTCTCACACCCTGGCTCACTCATTTAGCTCTTTCAGGACCAAAAAAAAGAGCAGACGATTCTAGAGGCCTTTGAAAACACATTTATTAGAATCTGTGTTTAAACCACTCTGATGAAACACTGCCAGAATGTAGCTATGTATATTTTATTTCACACAACAAAAATATTATTTCACTTGGGCATTACATAACACGAAAAGATATCTTCAGTGTGAACTTCATCGATCTCTCACCACGCTAGCCTGAAAAAATCCCCAAAAATTGCGTGCTGGCGCTTACTACAGTGGCAGTCGCCTACACTCCCCTGTATGCTCTTTTCACAAAATCTTCACTTGCAAGCAAAAACAAAAAGGTATTTGAAGCCAAGTCGCAAAGTGGTTTTGTTTTGCTGCTGAAACAAACACGCTGATTAGTACGTAATTTATGTACTACATACCAATTATTACACGCCATAACAGTTCTGCGCAATGTGGTTTGCTACTGTTCATGCTACGAACCACTATGAATGTCACATGAAGCTTACATTCTGTTCAGTTAACAGCAGAAGCACATCTGCAATCTGCAGCACTGCCTTAATTTGTGCTTCACACGAATGCACTTGCGGGTGGTGCCAGTGCAATACAAAAATAATTATTCAGACTTTCATCATGTGGCATGCAAAGTGAAGGATATGACCACTCACTCAATTTAACTCCATTCCCTGCTGCAAAGCAGTGGTTGTCACAAGAAACTTGATGCAACCGATGATCATGCTTGAACTGTTGGCAGGAGACTCGTTCTGTGCATTAGCCATCCTTGCATATTGCAGACTTGGCATTGTTCGCAGTACTACTTTTTTCGTTTACAAACCTCTATGACATCACGTCAAAACGTTTCACTGACACTGGTGTCTGTCCTTGTTACATTATTATGCTAGTTGCACACAAGTTTGTCTTATTTAACTGCTAAAAAAATTTGCCAATGGTCCATAAGCGGTGTTGAAAATGTAAGGGTTAGGAAAATTTCTTCATTCTCTTCCTATTACAACAAGCCACACACCCTATCTTTTTCTTTTTCCGAGAGTGAATTCTTTCCCACAAGGATATGTCGCTTTGCAGTGCCAAAATGGTGTTGAGTGCTTTTGCTGAAATATTGACATTTACAATTGTGGAGCTACTTTTCCTTTTCCGAGTGCCCTTGTAATAGCATAGGCTCCACAAATCAAGGCAGAGGATGCAATTTTGCTGTTATTTCCAGAAAAATGCCAAGTTTGGCCACTCTATAGAGTTATGCTGTTGTGCTGCTTGTTTCCAATAAAATTCTAAGTTTGCTGCAGCTGCCAAAGCCTGGTATGAAGCACAGTAAATGAGTTCCCCAGATTTAAAAAGCACAATTTATAAACACAAATCATTGATGACGTAGCCATTCAAGGCTTGTCATTATAATTAAAATCACTCTACCCATCCTCAACATTGCCTGCTAAAGACACTTATAAGACACTTATCCCCAGTTAGGTGAAATTCAGTGAACTCTTTCCTATGTGTGTTATTATAATTTTTCAGTAGGAGTTGGGCTGACAAAAAGAGCATAAGCTATACTATTCGGGGAGAAACTTTAGATTTTGTCTCAGTTTGTTGCAATGACCTTGATCTTTGACTTCTGTCAAACACCTTCCCTTACAGCGGGGTTCAGGTGTCCACTAAGAAATCTGATAGATATTGCATCTTTCCTTTCCTATAAACCAATTCACAAACTAAGAGTGGGTGTCAACCGAAAATTGAGACACATATTGCCACTTCCTTTCCCCAAAAAATCAACCTACAGAAAATATATTAAAATTTTGCGGAATGAGAAGGCTTGAGCATCCTTGTAGACAGTAGACATCTGTTTGTTTGCTTATTTATTTTATACATTGCTCCTTAGGACAGATTTAAGAAACTTGGCGTATTTGATGGGATGCTGCACACCTTGAAGTAAAGAATTTTTCTCTTCTCTTCCACTGTGGCACTTGCAAACTAAAATACAACTTCAATAATGACACTAGTATTGATGTGACTAGTATTGACATTTAATCAAAAGCCAGATGACGACTTCATGGGAAGGTCCTCCATGCTCGCAGACAATAAATGTGCCAAAAGGCAATAAATGCTGCATGGCCTTCCTGCCATCTTTATCATTTCAGCAAGGTGGACTTTGTCCCTTATGTGCCAAGCTTCAGAGGTACGGTGTTATAATAATCTTCAGCTCACAAGCCTGCTGTGTTGTGCAGCTTTTTCATTTGGTGACATATTGCTCCTGGAACATGGGACAGCTGCTGTTGCTTACCTCGCTTACATTTTACATATACAAGCATGCTATAATTCTTCTAGCATGCGACCACAGCCCTAATCATTTATGCAGGGGGCAGTAAGCAGCTTTTTTTCCACATTGCAAACCACGGTAGCCAAGGGCAAGAGCTGAAGATATCGTTACACCAACTATTGCTACCATATTGTATCCACTAACGCTGTAAGAACATTGAATCTGTATGTTAGCTAAAACATTACCGCAAACTTAATGTCGTGGAAACGTCGCCTTGATCCTCATTGTGGAACCATACTGAAATTATATGCTTACATTGCAAAACATTTCTTAAAAATGTTGACTCAGAGTCAGTAAAGAGGACATTAGCAACTTTCAGACAACATTACAGGTTAGCATTTCTCATCATTTGCCATGACAAATTGAGCTTATTTATTTTAAAATACTACTGCAGGTCTTGGGTACAGATTTTTGTTCATTCTGATGATACAAATTTTTTCACAATCCCGTGAGATTCGTTTCATCAAGGTTATGCTTTTATTATAGCTTGCATCAGACTGCGCAATCTAGAGCAAGGCCTCCATGAGATGGTGAATGCTCTCCAATAAGTGCTGCAATGCTTGCAAGGCAACAAGTGCGCATAATCTGCAAAATTTGCTATTTTTACAATATGCCATCAACCCCGGATATACTGAACCCGGATATATAGAAAAATAGCTTGCATTGAACTCCCAGAATAAACCCCTAAAAATCCCATGCAAATATATAGAAGTGTAGTTTTTGTATATGTATATCGAACACCCGTTCAGCGGAACATTTGATATAATCAAACTGCTTACCGTGCCCCTACATGGGGTGCTTCTTCTAATGACAGCCCCTTTGCGCACGTAGCCGGCCTGGCTACAAAGCCTTGGGCACATGTGTCAATGCTGATGCTGAAATACTGCTTGACAAGGTGAACACTGTGTCCTATTGAAAGTGGCCTTCAGGCATGCTTAACTTCAACGCGCCTTTGATGTCATGTGGGGAAGCAACAATCAATGCAGGAGCTGTGCGGTGAGGGCTTGCAGCGGCTCTCACTTGGTCGGCTTCCCTGCTGGAGGAGACGAAGAAATCAAACATACCCTAATTTAACTGTACTATTAATGGGATCGACAGTATATGTCTATGTAATTCTTTTACGATACATTATATTATTATATTGAATGCATATACTACTATGTGCAAAATGTATTTTCTTTTTGTAACATGCTACCCGGAACATAACATGCGTAACCCTTTATGTTTAACTTCAAAACCGGCTACTTTTGAAAACTTTGTAGACTGCCACTGCTGGATTGTTCAGTTAATTTTAGTACCGTCTTATCATGTTGTTTTCTCACGTATCATGGTTTATTGTACGTACTGGTGCTGTCAAAAGTGAATGGAAAGCGATATTTTTAGAAAAATTTAATTTCATCCCCATAGTTTTATCTATCCTTAAATAGATATATGCAGACCAATTGCTGCTTCGCAAATTATTCCCAACATGCATTGCTTTTGTTCTGTGCATTGTACTTTTTAAACTTGTCTTAACTTTCTGTAATGTTTTTTTTTTTAAACAAATGATTGTACGCTACATGCTGGAATGTATTATGCACATTTTCATACATTTTGGTCCCCATTTTTTTTTTTTTTTTTTCTGAAGGTCAGAGCTGCCTGCAATGCATGTGTATTGGACCCTGGATGCCCATTTCAGATTTTATCATTCTTTTTGCCACATATACTAATTTCCAAATGCAAAGGCCATTGAGTAGTTGCTTTTAATAGGTGCTCATGAGCCTAGTGGGTGGGTATGAGTTGTTACATTTATGAAGCTGCTTTAAATCTGACAGATGACCTAAAAGAAAAATTGGTGATATATTTGTGTAAATCCTGCAATGTGAGAAAGAAGCCTGCTCTGGTCATCTGACTCATCCACCAGGGCAATAAATCCCATAGCTGCTGATGCCACCACAAAACGATAAAACAAAACAAAACAAAAAAACCAATCCTAGGATATGCTGGCAGAAATTAAAGCATTCCTGAAGATTTTTACTGATGCATGACTTTTACTGACTGGCATAAAGACTCTTGTCCCCCTATTTTCTGCCTTTTCTTGCAAGCCGAGGCAAGGGTGTGGTTTTGCTGCAGCTAAAAATAATGAAGTACACATTCTAATTTGATCTTGTTTATGATGAGACCAGTAATTTCAGCTTATAAATCATTGGAACACACTTCCTTGAGTTAAAATACATAGTTATGGAGAAAAGTATTTGTCCAGAATCGGATCATCATTCATCTAGCCTCTGATAGTAATTTGAACAATGACTCCATGCAGGTGTGGGCGGAATTCCAAGTAAAGTTTTCCTTTCAGATGCATATTCAGTCTTGTTCTCAGTAGTTATGAGCCAGAACGCCTTTGCTTGCCGCAAATTTGAAAATGCCTGAGGTAGTCAGTGTTCTGGCAAGCACTAGCTATCAATCATTGACTGACATAAGCAGGAATCCGTTGTGCACTGCAGTGACCACTTTTACAAAAGTGCCTTTGCAAAAAGCTGCCACATTTTGTATGTTGCACAAAAAAGTTTCGTGCTTGTAAATTTTTGTGAAAATTCATATATTTATATTGCATCGTTAAAAATGCAATCTCAAGATTCTGAAAATAGACATATACACCGGAAAATATGGAAAGACCAGAATCCTGTCGCTTTCCCATCTTTCAGCCCCAAAGCAATAAGGCACAGAAAAATAACGCTTCCAGCCAACTTCCTAGAATATCAATAAATCAACACAAAAGCATGAAGATTTCTCAAAACCATGAAAACGCATGACGAAGTGCTTGCTAACCTACTGCAAACGAGCAGAGGGCAACCGTTTCCCTTCTGCTAACCAACAGAGAGCCACTTTTTCCTATTCTTTGAAAATAAAATGAAGCATAGTGAGTGAAACAATCATTTAAAGAACAAGCATTATTTATCTTACAAGACAGGGTATGACTGGTTTCAACTGAACAAAACAAAAATATACAGGGTATATGTTACACGCACGACATGCATGCCAACCAAAAAAATTACACTGTAGAAAAATGCGGGTAAGACATTCCGTTCTTGCTTCTTTTAAACCTTGTGTAAAGAAGGATGCCTCATATTGATGCTACAATCCACAGCTCTAGGCAGCGTGGCCTAAAAATGAAGTGTAATTGCAACAAGTTAATCAGTTACAGAGTAAACAGAGAGAACTGGCTAAAGCTTTCTGGCATGAAAAGCTGCAGGCTTGCTGTTCTGCATCTAAATCTGCCATTGTTATTGAAACTGAGACCCCCGCACAAGATAGCGCAGTGATTAAAGTGCACCGTACAATCTGGGTAAAACCTGGCAACAATCCACAGGGCAAGGCTCGTTCGTTCTTTCAGGTCCTTTCACCTCCGCACGGACAGGAATATAATAATAGCCATGGTGACGATGAGGGCCACAGTCAGGACAACAATAATTACCTTTTTCTGAAAAAAAAAAAAAAAAAGCGAGAGTGAAAATGCGAGTCAAATATATATGTTCTTAAGGAGACAGCCAAACAAATATAGTACCAAAAAACAAAATCAAGAGCCAGACTGGTAAAAATAAATGAATGACGAGTAAGATCTTGGGAACATGAAAGAAGAGAGTGTCATACCTGTAAGAAAAAAAAAGAAGCACTATAAAACAGCAGTATGAAATAAAAAAAAAATTCCGAGAGCACTGTGGAATTTACACTGCAGAAATGTGAAAGTCTAAGCGTTGCTGGCACAACGGTGGATCATGTTTGCTCTCATTATCATTATCACTGTCATTATCTGGTTTGTGGAGTTTAACGTCCCAAAGCAACTTAGGCTATGAGAGACGCCATAGTAGAAGACTCCGGACATTTCGACCACCTGGGGTTCTTTAACTTGCACTGACATCGCACAGCACATGGGCGCCTTGGTTTTCGCCTTCATCGAAAAGCGGCCGCCGAGGCCGGGATTCGATCCCGCGTCCTTGGGAACAGTAGCCGAGCGCCGTAACCACTGCGCCACCCCGGCGGGTGCACTGTCATTATCACTGCTACTGTCATCATTGCTATTATCATTAACTACAGAGTCATTGTCCTTGCTACTACCATCCTCACTGTAGACAAGGAGAATTACGAGGTGCGTTTCCCGATCCCGGGCGTGGCACAGTTGGTTAAAGCGCTCTGTTGGGGATCGAAGGGATGGAGGTTTGATTCCCGTTGAAGACAGGATTTATTTATTTTTAACTACCTTCATCACGCCATCACGTGTTGTGTGATGACATCACAATCTCGTGGTATCCCAAGGAACCTCACAAAGAAGTGTGCCACTTCTCGTGGTCGGACGAACAGGGTCACGGCCGCGAGTATAAGCAATTAAAGGCTTTCATTTTAAATAAGAGCGAGAAACAGAAGTATAAGACTGAGTATCATAAAGCAGGAGCACTCCAAGAGGGCATCTTCACTTTGTGACATATTCATTAAAGAACAAATTGATTATCAACCAGCCTCAAGAAATTAAAGGCCGGAAAAACGTACTACAAAGGTTGGATCACATGGTGCAACTCGGGGAAACCAAAGGTAGAGCTAAGCGAAAGCAAATGTTGTTAGAAGACGCTGTGAGAGCCTTAGCAGAAACCAAGAGGCGGAAACAGACCTGGGCAGGACATGCATTGCTGAGAACAGATGACTGGTGACCTTTTAGGGTGACGGAGTGCACACCAGTGGAAAGGAAATGTAGGAGAAAGGAGAAACAGCGCAGAACTGTGCAACAAGGTAGGCTTAGAGAAATGTGCTGAAAAAATAGGGTTGACGCAGCTGGTGCAAGATATAGATAGTATTAGGCGACTAATGGAAGGAACCAGTAGAATTTATGTTGTTCGTTCCTTTTCAGAAGGTTCTTTTAAACCCTTCCTGTCATGTAGTTTGGCGTAGAGAAGGCCAGGAGGCGTACTTGAAGGTGATGATGGTAGAGCATATATTTACAGCATGGTATATATATACAGAGGGTAAAACTGGAAGTTTAAATGAATTTACAAAAAGAACACACTGCATTACCTTACTCTTCGACCTAACTGGTTAGAGCCTAAGCAGAACAGCCGCGTTACATGCCTACACATGGAGCCCCAGCTCAGACTGGACTGAAATGTCTTGAATTACATCCCATTTTACACCTTCACAAAACAAAAAAATAGGGGCGGTCATTTTCAAAGGCCAGCCCCACACATCAACAAGATAGGCACAGCCCCATGGGTTGGCCTTTGCCTCTAACCTAGGGCTCCACTAGCAATACAAATTACAACAAACAAAGAGCACGGCGAAACTCTTTCTCCGGTGAGGGTGTCGAACTCTCTCCTGTCTGAAGACTTTCTTCCCACTTGTCTCCCGCACACCGCCTCCCCATCCTCGCTGCCGCTGCTGGTTAAATCCTTTCCACAGTGCATTGCCCCGCGCTACCCGTGTTTACCACTACGAGCAACGACAGGGAAAAGGAAAGATCCGTCAGCCACCATGCTGAAGGCCTGACGCCGAATTAAAGGGGATCTTCAGGCTTTCCCGCTCTGAGGACAATGCCCGAGTCAAATTCTGAGTGCTTCTTCGGGCGCTCTTTGTCGCATCTGCAGACAAGATAAACGAGACAGCCTTTTGCACTGCTCAGAGTCGCTGTGTAAAGAAAAGGCTTAAGGGTCATTTAGGTGCTTGTTACCGGCCATTACAAAGGCTGCAATACCTGCGAGCACTCGGCAGCACGTTCCGCTGAGCCTCTCCCCATGAATGACCTTCGGGCTAAAACGGTCCCGCAAATCCGGTGCCGACGGTCCGGTCGGCTTTCCCCAAACGCGCACGCTTGTAGAAGGGGGACCGCGTCCACAACACAAGAAGCAAACAGGCGGGTGGCGGCGGCATGTAGAGACGCGCACCTGCAAGTGATTAGCCGCGAGCGCGGCCCTACAGAACCCTCATCATGCAGTGGACGCAACTTGGCTGGCGATAGCAATAGTAACGCTGTGCAAAAACGGCAACACTGTTACATCTCGTGGTGTGTCACTGTGCAGCAGCAGTCTGCGCACGACCTGCTAACAACAGCAGTGAGTGCAGCTAAGGCCTTTGTGGCCAAGTGTGGAAAGAAAACAAAGGTTGTAGAACCCAACAACTACACAGAAGCGCCGGAACAGCAGCTGTTATTTACCACAAGGAAAATTTCCTTCTTTCTTGAAAAGGTCCTCCGATGCCTCGTTCACGGAAGCATTTATCTTCCTAATCTTAAGAGCTTCGACAAGTTCCCGGGCCTGCCGATCGGAACTGAGCACGATAACAACGGTGGAACAGACAGAAAATGGCACTGTTGTGTCCTTTTACATTCCTGTTGTTGTGATTGCATCCAAGGCAATTTAATGACAGGTCTGAGCCACCGAAAAAACGAAGGGAATCGGCATGCTCTCTCAGCCTGCCAATGAGATGGTGCCCTGTCTGGCCTATGTACACAGCGCCAGCTAAGTGAGATCATATACACCACATCAACGGTGCAAGGAGCAAATTCAGTTTAGTGTTTTATATGTCATATATTTCCTTTTTCTTTTTGCCTCGGTCACAGTACACAGATGAGACGACTTCAAGGGGGCTAAAAAAACAATGTCTGTGCCAAATTTGTCAACCACCCTTTCAACATTGTGCGAAACCTTGCGCACATATGGAAGAACTTGAAACTGTCTTTTTTATTTAGCGAGCATGAGATAGGAAACATTAGTGGGTCTTTCAAGCCTTCACATTTCTTTAAGCACCTCTACCATCTCTGAACAAACTACCTAATACAAAAACTAAGTCTGCTCTATGGTAACAATGGTTTCTTCAAACATGGCTAATAACTATAATAATAACTATAATAATAATGATAATAACAACCACCCCTACAGGGGTAGTAAAGAACAATTTTAGATCTCAAAATGGTAGACAGATGTCCTTCGGTAGTTCAAGAGCAAAAAAGTGAAGAACTCCCCCAAGACTGGCTCAGTAAAAACAGAAATATCATCGTTCAAATCTAACTGTAAGATGACTAAGAAATCACCAACCTATCTAAAACGTTAAGAAAACTTTGGTTGTTCAAACCAGCCTTCAAGTCTTGGTCAAACTGGCTAAACATATCTCGCATAAAACTAGCGTCGTACAAGAGGCAATTCATATTCTGTGTTTCTGCATGTAACACCCACTCTCAAAACTAACAATCATCAGCCTTCATCAGCATCAGGATTCAATCATCAGGAATTGTTCAATTGATGTTGCATAATGAACTTTTCTTGGCTATTCATGAGTGCATGGAAGTGGCTGGTGTAGTGGCATTTCGAAACTCACGTGGTATTTCAGCGGATGCCTTATTTAGAGTTATTGAGCCAGTACTAAAGTTCAATGATAGTTAGTTTTAGGAGTGGGTGTTACGTGCAGAAGTGCTGAATTATATGAATTGGCTTCTGTGTAGCACCGGTTTTATGTGAGACATTTTTTTAGTTGAATTTGACTAAAACATGAAGGCTGATCTTCTCGACCAAAGCAGTGCTAACATTTTTAGATTCGTTGACGAATTTTGAATCCTTCTATAACTAGATTTGAAAGAAAATATTTCTGTTGTCGCTGACTCGGTCTTGAGGAAGATTTTTGCTTGGTCCAACAGTTTGAATTTTGCCCTTGGACTACTACAGACAACAGTCTACAATTTTCAGACCTAAAATTGTTTTTTACCGATGACAATCACCCCTGTTGGGCTTACATGCCAAAATCGAAGAAAGCACTGTGACCATAAGATTCTTCTCATTGAAAGCTCGTAAAGCGCAGCATCGTGTTTTCTTGTTTAAGATCAGCCCTTTTGAAGTCCTGCGTGCACAGGGTAAAATTCAATTTAGACCAACAGCTTGAACACTGAGAGTAGACTGGGTTTCTGCATTTGGTAGTTTGTTCAGAGATGGAGAAGTTGCTTAAATAAATCCGAAGGCTTGAGTGGCAACTGATGTTCCCTGTGTCATGCTACAAAAAGAAAAAAAGACCGCTTCAAGTCCTTCCACCTTCCATATGTGCATACACTTTTGCGCAATGTAGATATAGCAAACAAATTTGGCGGGAACATTGTTTTTACAGCCCTCTTGAAATTTTCCGTCTGCACACTGTGACCAGCATGTGCCAAGATAAAAAGAAAAGGAAAGAGGTGCGCATTTGGTATTTGTGCGCTGATTCAACCTCGCAGTAATTATGGTAAAATTTTATGCATGTTTTCTTGGATGTGCCACTTCACCAACTAGCCCAACAACCTGCACTAGTAAGGAGATCTGTGTTATGCCAGACTGCTTGGAGCTAGAGCCATAAATATCATTTTGCTAATCTTCCAACTCCCAAGTAGCACAAAGTTCTTAAGCAACTCCTCAGATATCATAAATGAGGTTCCATTATAGAAGGCATTCTAGTAAAATACCCAAATCAAGGTCTAGGCCACTGCAAAGCATCCTACAAACCAGCGCAAAGGTACTTTTGCACTCACCTTGCATGCTCTGCTTCGATGACTAATGACCTCCTCAATATCCTGAGTGGCGGTATCAACGTCGACTGCCGCTTTCTCAACGTGCTCCTCAATTCTGTCCACTACTTCACCCTTGAAAAAAAGACAAAAAGAAAAGACGTAAAAATGATGATATAAAATCCATCACTCTTTGCGAGTAAATCTAAGCCACCACAGGTGCAGGAATGTGAGAAAGGATATGCGAAACTATCTCTCTGCCACACCTGAAGTCGAATGACTACAGGGCATTATGCACTATGCGGGAGTACACAGAGACAAACAGTGAAAGAAGAAACGACTACAAAGTATTGCTGTAACGCAGCAGCTGTTGTCTGAACGTTCTTCTTTCAGCATATTGCAGGGCAAAACACGTAAAGCATACCACCAAATGGGTATCAGCTCCATTTCGAACGATAACACTAGTTAGCAAGCAAAAACACCTCGTGCTAAAAGCACATGAAGGCATAAGAAAGCTGTTCTTGTCCTACAGGTTGAAAGTGATAAGGAAGAATGAACAACAATTAGTAATTTAAATTCCCTCACACTGTTGTGCCCAGCAACATATGAGATGATTTGCCTTAACTTGAGTGGCTTCATAACAGCTAGGAAGCAGGCAAGAAAAATGCTTCTGTTGTATATAAAGAAAGCCAAGGTTAAAATTAATAAATTTGCCTCATTATTCTTTTTCCAGATTTCTTAGTTTTGTCATTTCTTTAAATGCCCGATAGTAGAGCTGCCTAGCTCAGTTTCAAAGTGAGGACACAGGTTCTCACCTGGTTCTCAACCAAAATAGCCATGTCCGTGAACATGTCGTTAAGCTCCCGCATACTCTTCTCCAGCTTGATGATGTCATGGTGGCGGGCTTCAATTTCAGCCAGCATCTGCCTGGCCTTCTGTGTATCCATCACAATCTGCAAATGCAAGAGCGTCAAGCAATAGCACATTTTTGTTGCTTCCAAACTATATCGGAAAGAGAGCAGCCTATGCAGGAAGCAGGGAGATATTTTTTGCTCCCCCTTAGAGTAGCACACTGCATTCTCAAAAAGGCGTAGGAGAGTAAAATAGGCCAGAGCGATCATTCACTCTGACAGTAGGGTATTCAAATGTAATCCTTATATGTTGTACAAAACAAAACAAAACAAAACAAAACAAAACAAAACAAAAATCATAAAAAACTATTGATGATCTCCAAGGAAATTCACGATAAAGTACGTAAACATTTTGCTGCTTCTCAAAAGGGCGAAATAATCGAGCAATTATTTCGATGGAAGGCTATTTGGCAGAAATCGGAAGAAAACACTAAGTGACATGAATCGAACTGGCAATTGTCACACATAATCCAGGATGGAGTGGATCGGCTCAAATCAGGTCAAATCAGAAGCAGATCAAAGAGTGTTTCACATTTCAGGCCATGTCAAAAATAGCAAAACAGATACCGAAAGTCAGGAACTAGAAACAAAACAATTACTGCAATGCTGGCAAGTAATGCCTTGTTTAAAAAACCTATTCTCCTCGATACTAATAAGATCCAGAACTCCGACCTAGTCTTACAGCCAAGTAGCCAAGCACTATATTGTCATAGAAGAAAAAGGACTTACACCCTGAGTAAAGATGGTCGGGTTCCCACTCTCCAACATCTCCTCAATTTCTTTATCTGTTGTCATCTTCCCAGCTGCAGAAAAAATAAACTTGTCTGAACAAATACGACACATGAATAGGCCAAACATAAGCAGCACAGAGGAACGGCACTTAATCAGAGCACTTAGACCAAGCACATTGACTAAGTAGAAGCAGCAGAAAGCTGCAACAAAACTTAATTACAAATCCTACTGAACATCAACGCACATCACGTTAGAGAAAAGTATAGACAGCTGACCAGCAGTACCACATTGCTACTATACATATCCATGAAATTTTGAAACTGATGCATCAGCATTAAATTAAACGCAAACAGGACAAACGAAGCATGAACACAAAACACTAACCTGTTGCATTGGCTGTAAAAAACTTGCAAACTAAATACAGGGAAGTAATCAAGATAGAGACCCATAACTTGTAATATTAAAAAGCAATGTTTCACATTGCAGCATTCCTCCGAGAAAGTAGAACACTACATTACTGTTCGATTCCCGCATCAGTCAACAAGCGCACCACAGGCAGAAACGAATACCGCTATGCCACAAAAGGTTACGTCCATCATGTTTAGCATGGAGCAGGACATGCATGCGACGGGTGGAGGATGTGCTAGCTGGGCTTAAAATCAAGGAGGTCTCGGTCGGTCCGAGATCCTCCATCAGTATTTAAAATGGACCTGAGACCCTGCGCTCGGATGTAGGGAGCGCATAATTCTTCTTGTCAGTGGTGGCCTCAACATTTCTTTTTTATTATTATTATTATTATTATTTTGAAAATCTCACAAGGTTTAGTATAAGAACCGTTGCCATGTTTTCCAAAAAACTGAGGCTGAGAAAAATAAAATGGCAGTGACACTACACAGAGACTGTAACTGATGCATTATGCACACGTGCCAATTCTCACTGATATTGCCGGTTTGCACCGTGTTATTAAATCACCGCATGAACTAATACTAGTTGACTCTTGCACAATATTGTTGTTAATATTCATTTCAATCAACTGCGGAGCAAGTTTTAGAACAAGTGATCTACGGCAAGGTCATTGGGTGGAAAAATTTGACCTAGAAGCCAGAAATTTTCTCTTTGGTTTAAAGTAGGCTGCTTAATATTCCGCCAACCGATTACTCCAATGATCTTGACCTTTGATATTCAAGCGTAACAACAAGTGCAACCAAGCTAAACACAGATCTTGCTCCGTATCTAGGTTTAGAAGAGTTAAAAGTCCATAATGTTTTTTTTTTTATTATGGTTCTGCATTTGGTTGACTCTATGCATAAAGCGTAATTAGAACTCTCGCTCCTTCTAAAGAGTGTACGTATTTGAACGGTCATGCATCGTTGCACTTTAGAAAATATCGGCACGGAACGGTTCGAAAAAGCTATTATTACAGATGTTACAGGCGACGACGCTTCAGATGTGTGTTACAAATTGAGTAAGAGACCATCTGTGAAAATGATTTCTCCCTTTCTTTATAAAGCGATGTGCAAACAAGACTGCAAGCTACTTTCCCTCCCTCCCTCTTTTTTTTTATCCACCTGTGCTTGAATCACTAAAGAGACGCGTTTCAAATGGAGTCAAACTTTAAGCTTAGCAACATTGCTGCACATTTCTATCTGTCACTGGAACTGACAAATGATGTACTAATTAATTAAAATATTTTTTGCATACAAGCCCTACATAAACATAAAATGAAGTATGCGATGAAATGAGCACAGATGCCAGTGGAATGGATGCAAGAAACTCTTCTGACTCACTGATCTCCAACTGCCGCCTGATGCGGTCCTTGCATCGTTCCCGGTAGTCGTTCTGGATCTTGTTGTACTCTGTTACAACTTCAAGAAACTTGCGGGAAAGCGCCGAATGCTAGGACATGGAAGAGGGAATGTCAGCAATGTGCCTACTACAGGGAAGACTTGCACAATGGCTGCTCAGCTTATTTCATTACATCGAGCGAACAACTTGATGTAATCAACTACAATGACAGGCACGGATGTAGAGTTTGCCATCAGTCTGAATAAAATAACTACATATTACTGGCATTTAGCACCTGCTGCCTTAGCCCAGGAAAGAGAACAATAAAAGCCTTGTCAAAAAGAAAAGAACCACCTGGTTATTCACAAAACCATGTATAAACCAGCGAAAGCAGATTAGGTAAGCACTTATTTCCATATATAGTACTCCACAGCCTCCATGTAAGAGCTACAAATCTTTTTTCCACTCAGAAAGGAACACGAAAAGTTCAGAAATGGTGAGAAAAATTGCATATTTTTTTTTACATCACAGGGTATCACCAGTGCCCATAGTTATATCTGGATTATTTTTTCTGCAGATACTTTAGTTTATGGATACTTACGACTTTCCATGAAAAAATCAATCCAGAAACAACAACCAAGGTAAGGAAAGCCAGCCAAGATTCTTGACTACTATCTAGACTACAGCTGTCTCATGCTCGTATTTTGCTCTTGGCACTACAATGCAGCAGTCACTACTTTAGCAACAGGGCCTATGCACGCAAACAGCGAACGCCTCGCAAGTATATGTGCTGCTAATTTCTTTCTTGTTTATACCCTCCAACAATGTTGACCCAAATAACATTGAGCAGTGTCTTCCCTAAGGCAACAAATGTGACTGGTCCATACTGACATCACAGACAAATTTTAAAACGTGGCAGGATATTCCCACTAAAGTTAAATCTATGCAGTCAGGCTATGTGCACATCGGTTATACTTTGATAGACTTAGAAAAGGCACGTTTGTTAGGTGACTATAAGTGAAGGCACTTTTTATTTCACAAGTTTTCGCAATGATTTCATCATCTAATAGACTCGCCTTTGCTCAGTATTGCACAAGTACCCTCCCAATGGGCATCACACCAGTTGACATCCCAGGGACGTCCTGGACTCTGCAGGACATCCCAGAGCATTGTAATGGGCTGGACCAAACTCCTTCATGTTTAACCATACTGTGCCAAAGATTAGCCCTAGGGCAAAAAGCTTGAAAATAAGATAAGCCTGCTAACCATTAACTAAACATAGTAAATAAATGCCAAATGTTTCTCCTTTTTGCTCACATGAGCAAAATAATGTTGCTTGACTTAACAGCCATAGGCAATTGCTGTGCTTGAACTAACTTTGTTGCCTTCAACAAATTGAAATT
The DNA here is from genome assembly GCF_055883805.1 of Amblyomma maculatum. NCBI lineage: Eukaryota > Metazoa > Arthropoda > Arachnida > Ixodida > Ixodidae > Amblyomma > Amblyomma maculatum. Next base: position 39,580,791 of record NC_139349.1, on the reverse strand, counting down.
CTTGTTCAATACTGAAAACAATTTGACTAATTTGGCTATGGGAGCTAGGCACACATCACGTGAGTATGCACACAGGGTACCATATGTGATATGGGAGTAAACTATATGGGAGTGTCCTCAGTGGAATTCTGCTGTTTTCGGGGTAGTATTTGAAAGCACTGGGTATTGGAAAAGGTTAAAAAAAAAATAAAGCAAACAAAGGAAACTGACAAGAAAGCAGAAACTTGGCACAGGAAAAGTAAGCACAAAAGAAGAAATCCCAGAGCAAATCACGCAGAAGGAGAAAGAGAGAGGGAGAGTGAGTGATAGCGCACAAAAAATTTCAAGTTGCAAAACCTCAAGCCAGGCTGAATGCAGCAGCAACCAAAGGCCAAGTATTATTAAGTGAGGCAAGACAAAGAGAAGAGGCAGGGGGCAAGCAAGGCTGCCCAGAAATACTGCTATGAGTAAGAAAGAATAAAAAAACAGGTAGAGAGAGAGAGGAAAACAAGAGGCATATAGAGGAAATAAGACCTATGCACCGAGAATTCCCTTTTCAGCCCCAGCACCTGCACACAAACTCCTGAAAGCCACCAATGGTCCGAATTTAGAGAGTAGCGACAGAAGACACCAACCGCAATAACGCACAAGTAAAAAAAAAAAGGGGGTATTTTTTCACATTTAAGTGCTCAATATGTGATACACATTAAATGGGAGATAAGTGCTTACAGGCCACTTCAAACTCTGCAAGTTTATGCCCCAACAGTTGTGTCATAAAAAGACAACATTTTAGCTTATGGGAGCTTTTAAGCCTGCCTACCATGTGAGAAAAGTGTCAGTGATACCGCGCTGTCCATGCAGCATACAAGCAGCATGGACAATACACTGCCCTTCATGCATATCTGATGTGCCTTTTGGCCAGCAACCTCTCTGAAATTTCCAGAACCGAGGTGTTGCAAAGCCTAACGTATGGACCCTGTGAATGCTCATTGCTTACATGCAATAGGAAGGAGAGCGTGACGACTTTTTTCGGTCATTTTTCAAGCAAGTGACCAGAGGCACAGCAAACTCAACAAGCTAGAATTCTTTTTGAATCTAAAGACTGTTCAAGCCACTATAGTTCTACACCATCTAGCCCAATTTCAAGTTTTGTTAGTCTATTTTTAAATTTTTTCTCCACTATTTTTAGCAATGTTCAAAAGTGTCAGTTGGCAAGGCAAAAAAACTGCTGGAGCTCAAAATGGGCAATACTTGATACTATAATGACTATGGCAACCAATATCACCACAAACTTTCTATGCTTCATAATTTAATCCGTGGCCTATTTCCCACATCTACAGAAGAGGCACAAAGAGGAGCCGATACATAAACATACATTTCATGTGAAGCCTTCATAAAACTGTCAAACCAAATTTGTCACTCACAAGCGTACAATAATATTCAAATGCAAAGCTTCAAACTCAGTTTTGCATTTGCCAGCTGCTCTGGCTGCAAGCACATGTCAGAATCTTAACTAAATTTGTTAGGTTTGGTTGGTTTATGTGGTCTAACATCCCAAAGTGGCTTAGGCTATGAGAGATGCCATACTAGAGAGCTGTGAAAATTGCGACCACCTAGGGTTATTTAATGTACACTGCCATAGCACAACACACGAGCGCCTTGCTTTTCGTCTCTATCGTAAAGCGACCACTGCTGCCGGGATTCGATCCCGCATCCTTGGGCACAGTGGTCGAGCGCCCTAACTACTGCACCAATGCCGCAGGGACTAAATTTGTTAACATCACGCATACATAACATAGTTATAATCAGCTTAGTGTTGTACAAAAGAGAGAAAACCCTTGACATGCATAATAGGAGCCAGTAAGGTTACCCGAAGTGATACATAAGAATATGCACTTTCTGAGTTAAAGCGGTTAAACAAGACTGCTCTGAAGCTCACCTGTGACTTTCGTATTTTGAGCTCCGCCGATCTCTTCCCAAAATTTCGATCCTCCTGATCAATGTTCTGTTTCATCACTGCATTGCAAAAACAAAGATGGTCATTTGAAGCCTGTTGTTTCAATCATATCTTATACAAAAAAAAAAAAGACTGTTTATTTGATAACCGAGAAGCACAATTCATAATATTTGTTGCTAGCTGTGCTTGATTTCTGCCAACTAAAATTTTCAAAAAGAAACTCATTTTTCTATTAACATGAATATGAGTATTCCACAATTCTGTATGCTCCACCTTTACGCAACTTAGAAAGATAGCCGCAGATACGTGTATAAAACAGTTTTGAACTGTCTTATTTGAAATAGCTGAGGCAATTATGAGTGATAGCCATGACAACAAAATGAAATAGAATCATTCAATCTTAAACTCTCCAGTCTCACTGCGACATCACATTGGAAATGCACTGGCTGCCTCCATACAATGAATACCATCAATTGTAATTACTTACAAGAAGGTCAAATAGGCATATAGCAAAGCAAGTGCCTGACTTCAAAAATTTATTTCCCCAAGATACAAATACTGATTCCAGAAAAACTTCGCATTTCAGCTTAATAAATCAACAGTCATGTAGATAGGTAACACCCTGTTTATTTACTTGATCTGGCAAACTGTAAAATAGTAGTCAAATGGCTTTGCATATATTATTCACTTTATGTCACAAAACTGCTTAAATACCAAAGCTCACATTTATTTTTCTGCAGTAGTAGGGCTTTTTGGAAAACCCAAAACATAGTAAAAAAGAGAGAGAGAGAGACCCAAAAGGAGAAAAAATTATATAAAATTTCCAAACTTAGCAACATTTTAGGACAACTAAGTTAAAATAAAAATGTGCAAAAATAAATCCACTTCTGATTCAGAAACCTGCCTTGTTTAATGACCTGCCACAAACAGTAATGTTCACTGCGAAGTGGGTCACTGATGGGCCTATTCATGCAGTGTGGCCAGAAATACTCGATCACTTGACGAAGTGGGCGGAAATTGCAAGGACCTCCTTCTCAAACCACCCAAAAAAATCTGCCCCACTTCATCATGTGATCGAGCATTTCTGGCCACACTGCATGAATAGACACATCAGTGACCCACTTCGCAGTGAACATTACTGTTTGTGGCAGGCCATTAAAGAAAGCAGGGTCCTAACCTGAAGTAGATTTTACTAATATAAGGGCCTCCTTCTTAGACCACACAATAAAATCTGCCCCACTAAAATGATAAAACTAAAATAAATTATACCATATCGGTGACCCACACTGCACACAGCATGTTAAAGTGTGCTAATATGTTGATATCTTTTTTTTTCAGAAAGCATCTTTGAATCAACTGCCTTTCCCATAGTTATAAAAAAAGCATGGAATTTATCAGATTAATCAAGAATGGCTCAGTGTCACTCCCAGCATGTTTGGGAAGGAATGGCCCAAGATAAAAGGCCGAAACAATGGCACCACTCTGAAAATTTGTATTCCCACCAATAAAACTTGTGTATTGCTTTAACAAACCAGAACCATGAAGTTGCCAGAAAATGAACTGTACATGCGTTGATGCCAGAAAAACACATTATTATACAGTGCTGAACTAGTATCCGGCTGCAAATATAAAATCAGGCTATCAAGCTGAAAATTTAAACTTTAGTCTGAGTAATTCGGATTCAAAAGGCAGCAAAAATTTGTCAGAGTTATTCAGAAAGACTAATTAAATCTAAGATGGATGGAATCTTTATTAGAAGTGATGTTCATGGGACAAAAATACCACCTCCAAAAGACCTGAGTTAAGCAAAACCAGAATAATGATAGCTCATTGTCCTCACCATAAATTCCACATTGTATTCCTTACCTAGATTTAAGCACGCACAGAGGAAGAAGATTGCTCTATAATGTCACAGTCAATATGTATCAAGTTACCTGGAGGCTGCATTTGACAGATATGCAGATAAATTTGCACATCCACCATGATGGGGACAAAAAAATTATGAAAGAGAGAGAACATCCCTGACACAAAACAATCTAAAAATACTAAATTTAGAAAATACCTACATTCATGCAACTACAACTGAGAATTGGAATATGCGGTGGCATACACGAAAAAGTGGCATGCATTTAAAGAACATATAAGAGAACATACATTTCAACTTCATTCGCACTTTATTGGAAATCCTGGTAACATCTGCCATCAATATTTCCAAGTCCTGTTTCATATCTATGTGGGAAAGAAAGATGATTAGTACAAGAGATAAATTATGAGAAGGCTAGCCAGCTACAATTTGTGGTAAGCCTCCTCCAATAGTAAGCCCGAGTCACAAACACTGTGCTACAGTTTGTTTCCAGTTTTATCACCTTATTTTAATGAAATTATCCTGGAGTTATCCGCTACGTTTTCTCCATGTTTCTCCCTTCCCTTGTTTTCCCAGCTTAATACTCATATTTGTGTCTCACATATTTCCTATGTACACATGCATGCCATTTGTGCTTTACATATGCATGTATGTAAAGTTCTGACCATAATTTTATAGAGCACAGTTCAATGGTCAAACTCTTGTTGCATTAAACCATCACATGTTCTTGAAAGACTGCTGAGAGGCAGTGCTTAAGCATGCTTCATATAATATTTTGGTTGCTCATGCTCATCCGGGCTGCATGGAAGGGAAGTTACTGCGCATATGCACAGTAACTTATGCACACTCATCACGTCATCTAAGCCGTACATAAGCCATTTTTTTCATTCATCTGCTTCCATTGTAAACAAGGGACCTGTACGGGCCTCGAAACATCAATTTTTTTCCCTTTTCTTTTCATCACTTTGGCAAGTGTTCGTTTTTCTACTATGTTGTCGTCTTGCCAGACGGGTTTTCATGAAACAATTGACTACCCACAGTAAGAAGCAAAAGTTTACAGGATATGAGTGGGCAGAAGAGAATGCCTTCAGCACAGTTACACAAACTGATCACTTGACAAGCCTGCAAGCATCAGTGGATGTGCATGCTCCAGCAAACAGCATACTGACACCAGCTGAGATTGGGTCGTAACACAGTGCGACGGCAAAATTGTTCCCTGGCACATGCATCCTAAAATTACTAGTGTACTAGTGCGGTCGTGTGCTCTGGAATTTGAATTTTTCTTGCTTGTTCTGTAGAGGAGCTATGAATGCTTCTTGGATTTATCAACAATTCAACCAGAGACATTAGGTGAAAATATGAAGCGGGAACTAAAGTGGTTCCACTAGAACGCAAGTGGGAATTCAAGCAGTCCCACTTACATTATTAGAAGAATAGTCACTTCATTTTCATTACGTTTTGCCATATTTCGTGCATACTGCTACATTATTGTGGGCTGTTAATTTACTGTGCTACTTTTTAACTTGCTGTTTCATTTGTATATATGTGCTCTTTCTGTGCTTCATAATTTTCATGTTATATATGTATATCTTCGCCTTAATGTCACACGTCCTGTTGCTCTGCCATTACTAGGCCTCGGGCATCTCTCAAGCTATCGTTGTAGCTTTTTGCCCGAGGCCCATTTTCTGTATATTACTGGAAATAAATTTTTTTCAATTTTCAAAATGACAAGTGGACTTGTTAAGGTCTATTTGTGACATATACATCATTTGCATTTTTTACAAAAAGGCAGAACTAATGCGGTTCTTATAATAAGAGCTGATGGCAGTTTGACCTACTAAATTGTATTCACCATTTCTGCTGTCACTGCAGAAAATATTCCTGAAATAATTTAACTTCATAGGCAAGCTTCACTGGTGTCAATATGAGTCTAACCAAGAGGACACAAACGGGAGCAAAAATATTCCCAGTGGATGCATATATGTGTTTGTGTGTGTGTGGTACTACTAGCCTCTTGTGCACATTATAGTATGCCTGTGTGTTTGTAGTGACGTCCATAAAATCATATGTAATTCTGTCTCAATTTTGTTTTGTTTTTTCAACAAGGAATCGGTCCCACTTGCCAAATGGTTCCATTTGAAAGTGCTCCCTATCCAATAACCCCCATTTAAGTGGTCCATTTAGAAAATTTTCGTCATAGCATATATGCAAAAATTACCTCGTTATCTTCGATAAATAAAGTGTAGCAGGAGGTGGGTCACGGAATCATATGCTCTCTAATCTGTGTTGCTGCATTTACATGAATAACCATCCTTGTGTCATTTATGTTTTTACAATGTTAGGTATGCTTTAGATAAAGTGTATACACAGCATATACAAAAAAAAAGTGCGAGCGCATTTTTGTATACTTGCAATTCTAACCTGCATACACCTCTCACATCTTTTGTGTTTTTTATCTTATTCAAACCATTTCCTTGTCTGCTTTTCCCGTTGTTCCAGAAAGCGAGGGGCCGGTGGCAACTCACTCTCATCCTGAAGTGGTGACGACAATATTGCAACGTGTTGTTGCTTAATGTTGTGCACAATCCTTTCAATCTCTTCAACCTGAAACAGAGAATGCAAATATTCTTTCATGTGCTCTACAGCGCACATACGCAGACAATCCTGAGAGGCAGTATGGGGACTGTATAGGTCCCTTCGCACAACATGACTGCTGGCACTACACAGATGTCGCAAATAAATGTGCAAATATAAAGGTTTACCCATATATTAGGCTGCCATGGATCTTCAGCTCATTACAGTGGGAAATAAGGCCAGCCTCCCAGACCAACCTTTTATTTTTCTCTGCGCCAAAAAAGCATAAAAATATCTCGACAGCATAGGACAACACAGAATCATGCGGCAGTAAGTTTTTAGCTCGAAGAAAGCCCAGAACTGGTCCTAAAACCAAGAACACTCATATATACATTCCTCCCCATCAACAATTTCACAATTCCCATTCCAATTCCGCCATAGTTATATCCAATGCTTTCAACCCACAACTGCATGTGCTGCAGTGTCCAACAATGGTCTACATTGTACGTTTGCTGAATGGTGGTGAAGCAAGCCTACTGCCAGCTTAGCCCAACCACCTTCAAATGTCTGGCAAAAGTACAGCATAAAGCCAGCCGCGACATTCTGCTCCTTAATACTTTCCAAGTTTTGTCACATAAGTTGTCACTTATGACAAATATTTTCTTACATAATGGCTGGAAGAATTGTGCACCATGACTTCTACACCAGAGGTGGTTGTAAGCAACATCTATACCCCGTTATGCCACAGTGATCAGCTTTTGAGAACTTTGAAGTTTCAGATCTTATTGAGAAAAGAATGAAAGCAAGCACAATTTCTCTAAAGCAGGACGCCGCAGTCTCTTTGAAACTTCTCAACCAAGAACAAAAGGTTGCATATCACCTCTGCAAAGGACTCCTCCATGAATGTACGAAAAGTCTCCAAAAGTACAGCCCCATCTTCATGCAAGTCATTTCCTGCTTGTAGAGCCTGCAATATATTTGAATAACATTGCAACACGATTTAACCTCACGGCAACATGGATTGCATTGTGTTACAAAGTCGGCGGTGATTCTGCAAGCAATCAAACTATCTAAATACTTCTTATTTTTTATTTTGTTGATTATTTTACATGTATAATGCACACATTATTCAGTAAGCTAAGAACAAATTCCACTTTGTCAGAATGCCACAAATTCAAGAAAAAGAGATAGAAACAGCATTATGGCAGAGGTAGCACTTTTGCGCCCGGAGCAATTTCACAAATTTGCAATGGTGTCACAATCACGACCTACAGGATATCATGAATATATCTTGCATCCAGAAAGTGATAGCGAAAAACAGCATGTCAGGCTTGTTGCTGCAATTGTTTGGAAGTTATCACTTTTTGTAAAAGAAATTTTATAACTGGCACAAGCCTGAAATGAAGCTATCCTTAAGCATTTTTGTCTCCCCTGCTATAAGACACATCTCCTTCAAATTTTCAATATATATAAACACCTGGGTGCTAAAACAGTCTCCCAGCTTTTATTGTTATATAGTAACACATTAAAGAGAGGCAGAAGAAATGGTGTGGAAACTCTAGAATGTTTAGTAGATTTTAAAATAATTCGGGGGGGGGGGGGGGGGGGGGGGGGGGGGGGGCGTTCAAGCTGTGCCTTAAGAGTAAACACAACAGCACTTTAAAAACTACTTTTTCATTCCACAATCTTTTGTTTAACAGTTGTATGTAAGGCACCTCGCTTAACCACGCCATATGAATGTGCCTGTATGATCTAGGGGTAATGTGTCCAACTCTTAATGTAAGGGCTCTGGAGAGTTGGATTTCAATCTTACCCTCCCATCTGAAAGGATAGATACGAGTTGGCAGCTCCTGCCAAATCAGCCATGTCATGAGGTCATATAAGATGTGCTGATGTTTACTAGGCTGGGACAGGCATTCTTGCACCTTTAGTTAAATATTCGACAGGTCTTTTTCACCAGCTCCATCTTCACAGCATGACATTAGGGCTTTCCCATTGTTCCTGAGGGAACAATGCCTTGGCTCGTCGCGAGAAAGACTAGAATCGCCTATCGTCTCTATAAGGAACAGCTGTGGGCGTGTGTGACAGTGATTTGTGGGACGGGAGGTTGACGCATAAAGGGGACACTCCCTTCAAGGTCAGAAAATAGGCTTGAAAAGATTTCAGAAGGCATGCACATTTCAACGCTCTCCGACCAGGGTCTCCTTGTGTGCAGTTGGTAAATAAACCTCATTGTTGCTCTAAAAGTATTTCTGTAACATAATTGAAAAACAAACACCTTCTGTATTACTCTTTTTCACTTTGCCTATCTGAGAGGTTTGAATATAAGGAAATGAGGTCATCCATTTGTAATAAAAGCCAAGTAGAGTCTAGACAGAATGCTGAAAAGTAAAAAGTCTTTGGCAAGCACACATTGGAATGTTTCAAACAGACTTAGGGTTTGAAATATTTCATACTTCAACAATCTGTTCTAGGATACAATCAGCTTTCCTTAATAAGGCATCATCTCTTATACATACAGTAAAAACTCCATTTGAAAATTTGTTTACATGCATTCATATAGGCTGCATCCTTAGCTGTTAACTAGAGTTGGCGATGGAGGTGCTACGGCCTTCTGTGTACATCGCATATCTGTATTGGCTTGTAAAAATGTGTATAGGTATGCTCTCTCTTGATGGGGAGGACTTAGTCTTGTCATCTGGTGATAATTAAGAATAGTAGACAGCTTTTTGTTTTTTTAACACATTCGCTTGGGAGCTTTTGCTAACACTGGAGAAAATACAAATTTCTGCTTTTATAACATTGTTGAAAACAATATAATGCGACAAGTTCTTTCACATTTTTTTTTTCCTTTTCTTTTAAGGGCTGTCCGTGGAAGGATGTGGACTGTCCCACAAACTTGGCCCCCTTGGACTTTCGAAATTTGACTTCGTCTGAACTTGACCAAAACTGGTGTCCAACCTATTTTGACTATACGGCCAACTCAGTGGTACGTAACTTCCAAGTTTAGGTAAGGCACCACAAAATTTGGCATGCTCATGCACTCTCTGCAGGTGGAAGGCTATGCGCACTGTTGGAACTTTTTATTTCATGAATTACATCAAGCAGAAGCGAGAAAATGCTTGCTAGCATTGACTTGCTCAACATGATTGGCTTTCCTCCACCTTAGCTGGCCATCACATTCTTGAGGCCATTGACCTATAAACAATAGGAATTACTCCCACACCTCTCTTCCATCCAACACACGAGACCTCATCACCATTCACTCCCTCCACAAGAACATGTGCCCGAATGTGACACGGCTCGTCGTGCTGCCTCGGCTGCAACCCTACACAAACACTACCGCACATAGCCAGAGACTGTTTACACTGACGCAGCCTCTTACACGGCTTCTTTCGCCTTTGCACTGGCGGCAGTGTCCAACTTGTCTACCACTCTTATAACAAGCACTGCCTTCTGCAAAGTGGAGGAGGCGACCATAGTCATTGATATACAACACCAGTATGACTGAATGACCACGGTCTGAAACTTTCAGAAAGGCCGTTTCTCTGAACCCGGCTTCTGACTTCTAAGCCAGTCTCCCTCTTCTATCTGACCTATTCAGCTTCTCTGGGCCCCGACCCTTGCCAGCCACCCAGAAGCAGATGGCTCATTCTAGCTTGATCAAGGTGTCATCAGCCGATCAGTAACCGTAGCTGCCTGAGGCGAAGCTCAAGATCCCATGGTCGCGTTATCATGAGATCACTCTACACTAGCGTGAAGAGTGTCTAACGTATCCCCATCAGGAAAAATCTCTCACTAAATTGCAGCAGGTGGCATGGCACCAGTTACAATGCGACACCCTCCTCTCCCCTGCCTACTTTGCCCTGGTTCACTCGGGACTGCTTACGTCGAAATGCACACCCTGTGGCGCTCCAAAGCAGACTTTGTGCACATTCTTTATTTCACTCTGAGCACCTTCCACCAGCCGACTGGCAACTCACAGATCTCGAGCAACCCAAGTGCAATCCCATCACTAGAATATAACAGGCTCCCTCTCTTTAATAAATTTTTTCATCACCACCCCAACGAGCACCTGAGAAATCAACAAAATGGCAAAAAAATAAAATTCCAAGGGTACTTATTGCAAAATAAATTATTGCACCTGAGGAGACTTAAGTGTATCCTTAGGTGCAGTAATGTGAAAGCACTTCTCTTGCCACTGCTAATTATGCTGCTGCATGTTTATTGCTTTATGACTGTGCCGTTTCTGGCATGCGTTTTGCGCTATAAATTAAGGGCGAATTGAGGCTCGTGCCTCATTTGCTGCTCCCTGGCAAGAGTCACCAAACGGTGTTGTGCTCTGGTGCTTTGTGTCAACTTTGCTATATGGTGCAATGAGTCTGTCTAATGGGAGACTCACTGTATTTGTTTTGTTTTGAATTTTGCATGCACAGAAATGCTTCCACTGAACTCCATAATCCCTACCTTGGGACAGGTTTCTAGAATTTTTGTTAATTTTTTGCCTTTTATCTTACAGGCGATGTTGTCCTTTCCCTTAGTGTCTGGCATTCTTACGGTAGACAATTGGAGCATTACAAAGGCAGTGGAGTATTAGCTTGCATGCTCGGCTGAGGAGCGGAGTGATGGTGGTTGGATTCTTGGTGGTGAAATGATTTCTAAAATGTGAGTTCGTGCAGATATGCTCTTTCCACAGACTGTGATGACAAGACCTGATGACAGGTGCTGTCCATGCCATTTAAGGGCCAAAAAATGCTTTTGCATTAATAGGCCACGGAGAGAAAAGCGAAAATTACATGTGAGCGAAAAAGTGAGCGACGACGCGACAAGGCGGCGCGGCGAAAGTGATCATGGTTCGCTCCGTCGCCTACTGGGCAAGACGCATGCACGCGACAGTGCAAACCGAGAAAAACGGCGATGACACTGTGGGTAGGTTGTGTGGCTGGCATAGTGGCTTCGTACACCGCAAAACTGCTGCCAAATGCAACAACAGTCATAACGATTGCAAGAATCAAAGTTATTTTGCAACAACATGGCAGAGTAAAATGTATTTACAACAAACCGTATCGAATGTGTGTTAACTTGCACAGTACGAGAAGTCACATGACCCCTTGTTTTTCTCGTTTCAATTGCGATTAGACGGTCTTTGAATCCCTGGATGTTCACCATTGTTCGCACAAAGCGGAAAAATTAACGCAGTAGTGCACAATCACACTGCAACACAGCAAAATAAAGAAAGCGTGCGAAATGAGCGGCAGTGACGTACGCTTACTTCCGGGCGAAAGAGCGAAATTTTCTATTTTGGCAGATCCGAGCGACGAGCCAAGCGACACATGCATTTCTGCTCGCGCGAAGACTTCGCGCAACGCGTGCCGCCGTCGTGTTCGCGCTAAATTTAGTGTACATGTGATTCAGCCTAAATGTGCATTCATGAGCACGGGCACGGCGTGTTTTATCTACAAATAAGAAAATAAGTATCGAGGCCACACAGCCACAGCAACAGGTGTCCCAACATATGAAGAAATGCATCAAGTACAGATCTATGATGCCTAGCCAAGACAAAAAAAAAAAACAATTGAACCAGTTGAGTTTTCCAATTAGTCCAATTAGAACTGGAAAGAAACTCCATATGAATTTTCAAATTGAGAATGGTGTTCCCAAGTGGAGTCTCAAATCCAGTTGGTCAGTCTCTCAAATCCAAAATGGGATTTTTATTTCCAAATGGAGACCCAATTGCAGTAGGTGTCCCAAATCTTTGCAACTGGAAAGTTTTTGATTGAAAAGTCTAACAGGAAGGCGATGATATTCTTGGTTAGATCATCATATTTCTCTTACAAACAGTGAAATTGAGTTTTCTAAATAATGATATTAGCAGGTTAATATCCTGACTTGTTTTCATCGTTTTCACAATCCCTGTGGGCAAGAATAAATGAAACATCTTCACTTAACAGACAATTTCACTGGCTCCAGCAAGAGGATCCTGCAAATAGAGTACATATAAGCATTATCAAGAGTGCGTTCAGTGGATAATATTACCTTTGTACCATATGGCTATAGGTGTATGTGATGCATATTTGCTGATTTGAATTCCACAAAAGCATGTCATTCTCTTGTGAAAAAAAATGTTGGCACATTTCCAAGCTGTCCAAATGGTTCCATGCTAAAAATTTCTTAAATTAGGGGCCAATGTGTAAATGAAGAAATTAACTTTTTCCATTTAGAAACCTCCGAATTGGACTCGATTGTTTTTTGAGTGGAATGAAATTTCAACGAACAGATATATTCGACGCTTTTCTGCAAACAGTATACGTGCAGTGGGATGCATGAGCATACGTGCATGCTCGCGGGTCTGCTGTAATACAAACGCAGCAAAAGAAGCTCAGGTAAAATCCAATGGAGCTGGAGCGAACTGAGCGGAAATGCAAAATCAGCTGCTACAGTTCGATCTAACGACTTTTCGAGCAGTTTCATATAAATTAGCGAGCAAGGATATCACAAGCACGCGCAGCTCAATTAAAGCGAGAAAAGAAACCGCTGACACCGCAAGATGATGAACGGAGGTTTCGAGCGCTAACATTAGCTCTTCAAAGCACGAGTGACCCTATTACAGCTGGTAATTCCGACACGGATCCAAGTGTACCTTTGTATGTGTATAGAGAGAAAAAGTGTCCGTGCGAAGGGGGCAGCCAACTGTCGGCAAATGACGAAGATCGTACCGCTTTGAGCTCCGGCATCCTGTCTTTGATCATGGCTAAGAGTTCCGCTTCGCGGTCTTCTCCTCTTCACACAATGATAACACTAATTCAAATACGACGCTTTGAAATCCGCACGTCTTCAGCGGCAACCCAGCGGCAACCACTTGGGCCAGAAAGTGAAACTTTTCAGGACGTGACGTCATATTAAAGGCTTCCTGCAGTTCCTCATGGAGTGAAAAAAACCATGACCTAAAAGGGAGGAATCTTTCTTTGATGATAACTCAAGAGTATTTTTTGAAGCTAGGTCCTAGATCTGGATGCCTTAGAACAAGCAGCTAAAAAAAGAAATTGAGCCTAGAAGATGACACATGTGCAGTGTTCGGTAAAACTACGATAAATCTTCGTCTAAACTGGTCTAAACGGCAAAACGGACAATCGCTAGCCTCTAGGTGCCGTGGTGATCGCCTAGCAAGCCAGCGTCACCTTGCGAGCAAAACCATCGCAATAGAAAGCGCGGGAGCGCGGGACGAATTGGATCTTGTGGCAGCGATTATATTACTCATAAGGTGTAACTCTCAGTTCATTTATTTTGCAGAACCTATTTTGAAACAGGATGCCTGTATTAAGTGAAGGAGATGATGCCCGGCTCCTCTGGACAAAGTAAATCGCACGCCTCCGACGATCAACGCACAGCCACACTTGTTTGCGTATGGCTACTATGGCCAGCGCCGTAACGCGTGTCAGTTATCGTATGGAGACGCGCGGCATAATTTGGATGTCGCAACGCATTTTAAACAGTGATATCGACTGCATGTGTTGCAACCTAAACTACGCCTCTGCTCAGTCGGAAGCTCTGGTTTGAGAAAACGAAATAATGCGGCGTCGCGCACCTAGCCGCGATATTTTAGTTGCTGCGTATTTAGCATATTTAGAGCACAACAATTTTAGGACTTTGTAACGACAATACTCCCGACGCCCTGAGGTTGTCCACTTTTCCTCTTTGTCACGTCTTTGTGGCGCACTTAAATTACTGTCCGTCACGGTTCACCAACTCGCCCAATCAGCCGAGCAAGCATAATAAAATATGGTAGGATTTTAACGTAGTTAAACTAAGCTAGCATGGACGAAAGCTTTTCCGCAACGAGAGAGTTAAGTGAAGATGACGACGTGCAGTGAACAGCGCGAGATGTGTGTCACACTCTGCACTGCACACTGCTACAACTTTAGTTGGACCGCACCAGACTTGTGGCATAAAAGGCAGAAGTATAGCAACTAATGTCCATGTTGCTCGGAGTATTCTTGAGTGTTACGATGCATTTGGTGACCGCGTGGCTATGATGCAGCTCGACCTGGCGAAGGCGTTCGACCGTGTATCGCACGAGGTTCTACTATGCGTTTTGGAGCATTCGAACGTCGGTACTGTTATAACCGAGGGAGTGAGAATGGCCTACACGAACTGCTCAACGCGAGTCATAGTAAACAGAGAACTCACTGGCAGCCTGCCAGCTTTGTCGTCCGTGAGGCAAGGATGTCCGCTGTCACCCTTGCTGTTCGCTGTTTACCTCGAGCCACTCTGCTTGGCCATTGCAAATAGCCAACTTATAACAGGTTATAGACTGCAGGCGGCCCATGTTAAAATCTTGGCTTACGCCGATGATATCGCCATTTTTTGCTCCGACAGAGACAGTATTCAGCATGCCACAACTGTTGTACAACAATTTTGTGAGTGCACCGGGGCCCAGATAAACTGGGAAAAGAGTCATGGCTTTTGGCATGGAGACTGGGAAGCCACGTCGGACAATTTTTGTCGGCTCAATTGGGCATCTGTTCCAAAACGTTATCTTGGTGTACCGCTTGATGCCTATCGCGACCAAGAGCCATATTGGGCTAACCAAGCGTTGTCTGCAAAAGAAAAGGCTGACGCGTGGCAAGGAAGGCAATTGTCGATGTTTTCCCGAGCCACAATCTGCAATCTCTTCCTTGTATCTAAGATCTGGTATGTAATGAATGTGTTGGGTGCCATGAGGATCAGTGTACAAAAAATTCATCGTGTTTTTGTTGTGTTTATTTGGGCTTCGACATGGGAGAGAACAAGTCGAACTAATCTTTTCCTTCCTGCCAAGAAGGCAGGACTAGGGCTTGTGCATTTATTTATGCGCCAGGTTGTATCGCGCTTTATTTATCTATGGGACCAAAACAATCCATTTCTCCGGACAGTGATTCAAGTCAGGCTCAGCAGACTCCTTCCAGGGTTCGTGGTGTCGTCATGTCAAAATATGTGCGGTGCCGTGACTGGATATCTGCGTGAAGTTATGCTTGCTTATAGGTTGTTAAATGTGCGTTTCTCGCATGAATATCTGTGCAATGTCACCAAGAAGAAACTCTATAGAGACCTCACTGGCATCATGCTTCCCCAGCCATTGTACCGTTTGCCATACCGTGGGGGCCCCGGACAAGACGTCCTTAAAAGAGTTAAAAGAATGCCGGTAATATCTTCAGTCAAAACTTTTTTCTTTAAATTGCACACTAACACGCTACCCGTTAAGACATGGCTTCATAGCAAAGGCATCTTCGTACCCTGGACTACCAATTGTTTTTTATGCAAAAGACCTGAAACAATAGAGCATGTTTTTTTTGACTGCTGGGACCCAATATTTCACTGGGATGTTTTACAGCGCACGCTTAAGAAACAGTTACCACTCGATCCATATGGAATAAGGTTCTTGCCGATAGAAACATCACAGGATATACCATATGATTTGATTATGCTTCTGGGCCTGCACTCAATATGGAAAACGAGGATGCAATTTGAACATGCTGATCTTGTCGTGCGTCCTGTTCGCGAGCATTTTGTTGAAAGTATCGTTTCACCTAGAGAGTGTTACCGAGCACTCTCTGATCCACCAGAATGGATTACCTTGCTTGATGTTTTGGTGTCGCTGAGAGAATTTTAATCCGTGTTTGCCGAAGCCTGGCTTACGCGTTTTATGCACTGTATTTCTGATTTCACTTTCAAATGTCAAAGCCGGCAATAAAGAAAAAAAAAAAGCGACTGCTACAGGATTTCGTACCCGCTTCCCACGAACAATACCTGGGTTCGAATCCGCTCAGTGCGGACTGCTTTTGCACTGTGCACTGCAGAGGCTTTACGCTATATCCGTGGTTGTATTTTACCGGCGCAGCTGTTAATTTTCCTACTCATTCAAGACAGTATTTCGATCCCGAACCAGTCAAGTCTGCATGTTTATCCAAGTATAGAAAATATTCAACAAAAGAATCGTTGGACATAAAAAATAGCATGCAAATGGAGGAAGCAGTTGCTAATTATTACATTAATTAACATCTGGCTCAGGTGAAGTGAAATAATAATTTGGTGCCCCGCTGAACTAAGGCTGTAATAAGTTTATTTCCTTCGCACACTTGGTGCACCGAAGATATTTTCACCTTGGAGAAGACGGGCAATAATCCTTCGGGACGATATGTACACACAATCATTAATTAGAAATAAAATAGCTGTGCTCTTTCAAGAATATGTGCTCTTTCAAGCAAGGCGAAATAAACTGGAATATTGCGATAACCTTCGTAAATTATTTATTTTTTTGCAATTTCCCGGCACGCTCCAAAGTTTGTCAGCTGTTAATTTAGAGCACGTACGATGGGCTCAATAGCGTGGTTCACGTAATATCTGGTTCTGCAGAGCATATATTTGCTATCGAATGGGAACGAACTCGGCAGGTACCACAGACATACGTATTTGTGAGAATAGATGAAGAGCGAGGCAGAAATTCAGAACGATTTTTTTTCTTCTATAGAATTTTTTTTAATAAAATAGTGATCGTCTAGCAATTGATCCGAGTGTCGGCATTATAACACGTGGGATAGGCCCCTTCATTTGCTTTATCGCAACGAGGGGAAGATGCTTGCCACCTATTCTCGACTGACATTTATTCGGAGGAAATTTAGATCGATGCTGCATAGAACCTGCATTAATAGCCTACATCCCTCGGTAACCGACAAGCACGCTGTGTCCTGCCTGAGGTAACGTTCGCCGCGAGACAGCTAGCCGCAGTCAAGTGACTATATATACAGCTGTCAAAAAAAGTTCATGAAGAAATATATGTTCATGCGCGGAAGCGACAACGCTACGATTTATGTTAAAATCAGCTGTCTTTGCTAAATAAGAATGTAGCAGCATCTTCGCCACAGTCGTACTGCAGCCGTTTCCGCACGCGCGGCGATGAGCTTATCCAGACGCACGTGCGAGGAGCGCGCGAGCTTCCATCGCCGTGGTGCCTCCGTCGGCCAAGTTGTTGTTGTGGCTATAGGAAGAAAGAAAAGAAAATGCACGGGTCTGCTACTGGCTCTGTAGCTGAGCCACCTCCGCTGCCTCGTGCAGATAGAAGAGAATATAGAGAAGAAAGAAAAAAAGAAGAGAGAGAGAGACGCGCGCCGCAACAACGGCGCGTAATTCCGTCTCCTCAACGGTAGGGTCCCGCTACTTCTTTCTCCTCGCTGGTTGATGGCTGGTTGTCTCTTCATTTTCACTTTATTTCCGCTATCTGTCGCCAGGTGACGCTGCTCAGAGGGCTCAGAAAGCAAGATCGGATTCAAGATAACGAGGGAAATTGTTTAAAGGGAGACAACGCAGGGAACTACATTACATCAGTTATAGCCGAGTCATTTAAGAACGACGATAGGGTAATCTCCGCAAATCAGGAAGCAACACAAGGTAGCAGAATACAAAGCACCTTAGAACTGACCAATCTAAACTGGAAAAAGGCAGAAAAAAAATATTCCTAAAACACATCTACAGGAATAGATGGAATTCCGATCAAGCTGATTAATGAACTCGGTCCAAAAAGTAAGGAAAAGTTGTTGAAAGCTTTGGAAACAGTCATAGCGAATAAGCAAATTCCGGACAGCTGGCGGCAGAGTAAAATGAATTTGATTTATAAAGGGAAAGGAGAAAGGATGCACATAAAATCCTACAGGCCGATTACCATAACATCTGTAATGTACAGGTTAGCCATGCAGGCGGTGAAATTAAAGGTGCAAGCATGGGTTGAAAGTAACAAGATACTCGGAGAACTTCAGAACGGCTTTAGAAATGGTAGGCGCTTAGATGATTGCCTGTTCGTGCTTACCCAATGCATCGAAATATCTAGAGGGGAAAATAGACCTTTGTATTTGGCCTTCCTGGACATAAACGGGGCGTATCGTAAGCAGGGAACTCCTGTGGAACATATTAAAAGAAGAAGGTAGCGGTTAAGAGATAATAGAGTTCCTACAGGAAATATACCGGGATAACAAAGTAGAAATTACGTGGGAAGGGATAAGAAGTACGGAGGATGTCAAAGTATGCAAAGGATTAAGACAAGGCTGTCCTCTGTCACCGGTGCTGTTCATGCTTTATATGATAAACCTGGAACGGAGGATACAATACAGTAACCTAGGTTTTAACCTGTCATACAGATTGGGTGGAGAGGCGGTAGAGCACCGCCTCCCCGGTTTGATGTATGCAGACGATATTGTGCTGCTAGCTGAGAGTCTGGAAGAATTGCAAACTCTAGTTAAGTATTGCGGAGACGAAGGGGACGCTCTAGGCTTCAGTTTCAGCGCCGTTAAGTCGGGTCTGATGATTTTCAACGGCTCAACTGATCAGGGTCTTAAAATTCAAGGCCATGAAATACCTAGAGTAGCAGAATATAAATATTTGGGGGTATGGGTAAACGAAGGATTGGCATACATTGGAAAGCATGAGCAATCATTTAAGGCCAAAGGGCGAAGGAATGCCGGGATAATGAAGCATAAGGCATTGTGGGATACAATAGGTATGAGGTTTTGAGGGGTATTTGGAAAGGAATTATGGTGCCCGGACTTACTTTCGGAAATGCGGTTTTGTGCCTAAAATCAGAGGTACAGTCGACATTAGAAACAAATCAGAGATCCGTTGGACGATTAGCACTAGGTGCCCACGGCAAAACTACAAATGAGGCGGTACAGGGAGATATGGGCTGGGCATCTTTCGAAGTACGGGAAGCTCAGAGTAAAATATTATATGAGTAACGCCTGAGGAAATTGGACAGTAACAGATGGGCAGCTAAGGTATTTAAATACCTGTACCTAAAAAGCGTTGACTCACAATGGAGGAAAAGAACTAGGAAACTAACTAGTAAGTATGCTAGTAACAAGGACGGAGAAATAAAGAGCATTAAGCAACAGGTGAAAAACACAGAAGGTAAAAATTGGATAAATTCGATGGAAAAAAGAACAGAGTGTGGAATTATATCGAAAGTGGAAAATGCAGATCAGGAAGGAAGATTTCTTTGATAACTCAAGAGGCAGTGCCCTACTTTTTGAAGCTAGATCAGGGTGCCTTAGAACACGCAGCTACAAAAAGAAGTT
Source organism: Amblyomma maculatum (assembly GCF_055883805.1). NCBI lineage: Eukaryota > Metazoa > Arthropoda > Arachnida > Ixodida > Ixodidae > Amblyomma > Amblyomma maculatum. The sequence continues at coordinate 39,561,317 of NC_139349.1, read as the reverse complement.
TAACAATGGAGATGACGCATGTGCTGTATGTGGAAACTCCAGTGAAACAATTGACCATATTATACTCGAATGCAATGGTATCCATCAGGAAGTTGATGCAGGCGCAATCACTGTTCCTGAAGCTCTGGGGTTTAGAGATAACAGTGGCCGGGTGAATAAACCGGCGGTGGAAACTAGCAAAAAACGGCTGGAAGATTGGTGGCTTAAAAGCAGAGAAGTGACATAATGTTAGTAATGTAGGAGCAAAATTTAATAAATAGAATGATGGTTTAGTTAACCATTCTAAATCAATAATTAAGATATATGGAGAAAAATGAGCATGATAGCTACTGCTACCACCCCGTTTCAAAGGGGACGCTCCTATATTCCATCCATCCATCCACCGTTGAGTGAACGGAATGTCGCAACAATGTGTATATATTTCTTTTATTTTTACCTACCCTTTTCTTTCTTCCTATCACTCACCTCTTTGATTTCCTCTATCTTCTCCTCGCTATCCCTTTATTTCCGCCGCCCCAGTTCAGGTGCTTCAGATATCAGATAGCAGATACCGAGGCTGGCAAACATCTTTTCTTTCCTTTTGTGCATACAATAAATAACCACTACAACAACGGCCGTCGTCCACCATCACCGAAGCGGTGGCGGGTGCAATGACGGCCTACAACAGATAAAAATTCAGTGACAGGCCAGCCCCCGCCGCAAGCGGCGGTGACCTACCTGTCCCAACCCCATCAAGGGAAGTTGTGTTGTGTTGTTGTGGCTGTAGGAAGAAGGAAAAGAAAATGCACGGGCCTGCTACTGGCTCTGTAGCTGAGCCACCTCCGCTGCCTCGTGCGAACAGAAGAGAAAATAGAGAAGAAAACAGTAGATGGAGAGAAGGATGCGCGCCGCAACAACGGCCGTCGTCCACCACCACCGAAGCGGTGGCGGGTGCAATGACGGCCTACAACCGATAAAAATTCGGTGCCTGGCTAGCTCCCGCCGCAAGCGGCGCAAGAGCGACGTTGACCCGTCAGGGGAAGCGAAGCGAGCGCGCGGATAACGAGCATACAGTTAATACATATTAATTATCAGCGGACTGTTTATAAACATCGTTGTCTGTGACTTTCCGCAGAGCAAGTGGATAGACTCTCATCACGGATTGAAAGAACCTTCGAAATTACGAGACACAGGCAACGCCACGGCAACGCATCCCTCTCGAGAAGGCGCTCTAGTCGACATCCTCGGGCCCGCTTCGCTTCCCCCACGACCTACTGTATAATGGCTTCCCCTGATCGCGAGGATGTCGACTAGAGCGCCTTTTCGAGAGGGATGCGTTGCCATGGCGTTGCCTGTGTCTCTTCATTTCGAAGGTGGGCTATGTTACTTCAGGAAACGAACGCCTTGCCATCTATTCCGGGCTTCAGCGGCTACGTGTCTCCTTCAATGACTGACCGTCGCGTGCAGACTGCTTCTCCCCCGGAAAAGGCGGCGATATATGTTGAAACGCGTATTCCTCATGTACGCCTTTCTCTCGAAAACTGGTGCACATCATACCAAGAGGTAGTAGACGGTTGCTGCAAAATGTCTGAACGGAACCGTTGTTCTTGTTTCTGATTACGTTCGACCAGCTGGAGGCGCCTCTTCCCGTATTAATCTTGGCTGGTTATTAAGTGTTCGTCGGCAATACCCTGGGTGTCCAATTTTAGTCGGAGGCGACATTAACGCCCCTCACCCAGATTGGGGGTATCCGACTGCAAGCCCTCGTGGTAGGCGTGTGCGGGACGCCTTCACTGATGCCCTGTTTGTTCTGCTTAATCACCCTGGGACAGCAACACGGCCTGTGCGTCACATACGTAGTGCTGGCTATGCTCCAGACTTGACGTGGTGGTTGGGCGCAGGAACTCCCTCATGGCACATGGAGCCGGACTGCTGGGGAAGTGATCACCACCCTATCCTCATCAATCTCCATCCCTCCCATCTCCGCCCTTTACGCCGCAAATGTTTTGTTATAAACTGGGACAGCTTCCGCTCATGTCTCGACAGTATGTCTTCAGATTCGCCGTCACTCCTTGTTGACCGTATACAGAGAGCACTAAACAGCGCTACGACTACTATACCTGGATTGATGTAGGTCGACCGGCACCAGATCTCGGCCTGCTTAACTTGTGGGCAGCCCGCCGTCAAGCTGAGCTGGCTGCTACGCGAAACCCTAATTCGGGGCAGGCACGTACACGACTGAATTATCTTACCGCGAAGGCTCGGAGATATGAACGCGATCTCTCACGACGCCAGTGGCATGCATGGTGTGAACAATTTTCTGATAAATCATCGAATGCCTCACTCTGGCGAACGTTTTGTGCAATGGAACACGGTCGTCGTTCTACTGACGCAGCAGCAACAGCATGCTTTGCGGCTAATCTGTCGCCGGGCGATTTCGCCAAAGAAGCTGCTGGAAATTTTTTCCCAAAATACGATATACTGCCTCCTTCAGCTGTAAATCTTAATTTGGCAGGTATCCCTGCAGACGCATGGAAACTACCATCTGCTGCAGACGCAGATGGAATTGCGAACCCCTTTTCGATGTGCGAGCTTCTGGCTGCAATTGACGATGCGAAACGGAAAACAGCGCCCGGCCTGGACAAAATTCAGTATGAGGTTTACAAGAACCTCAGTACTTCTGCAATTCCTCAACTACTAGACACCATAAACAAAGTGTGGCTTGATGGTGTCGTACCCGAGAGCTGGAAAACCGCTGTCGTGATCCCTATTCCCAAACCTGGGAAGCCTTCAACGGACCTCGCCAACTTACGACCAATCTCCTTAACATCAACGCTTTGCAAGCTCGCAGAGAAAATGCTAGCCACACGACTTTCTTGGTGGCTTGAACAGCACGGTTTTTATCACCCTGCTCAAATTGGATTTCGTCCATACATAGGTACAGAGGACGGGTTGGCTGTCTTGGCATCAGCAGTTCTATCATCTACCCGCAGCCGCAATGTACGTACCATATTAGCAATGGACGTTGAAAAGGCATATGACAACATCAGTCATGCTGCAATCCTGAATGCCATTGACATGCTTCATCTCCCTCCGAGAGTACGCACTTTTGTCGCATCATTTTTGGACGGAAGAAAATTTGCAATACGCCTCAGCGGTGACACTGTTGGTTCATTCGTTTCACTACGTGGCGTGCCCCAGGGATCAATATTGTCTCCGACGTTGTTCAATATTACTTTCATCCCATTGGCGTGGCGCTTACATGATATCCTAAAATCAAGTTTTTGCAGTACGCAGATGATATCACGGTATGGTGCACTCACCATGATCTTCTCACTCAAGAGGCCGCCCTTCAGTCAGCATTAAACGTAACCTCTGATTACGCATCCTCCATTGGCCTTCAACTTTCTGCGTGTAAAACTTCATACACGTCAGTCGCCAACCGCTGGGGACGCCGTAAACTTGCCTTAAATCCAATTCGTCTCTCTCTATCAGGCACCCCAATAGAAGAAAGTTCGAGCCTGAAAATTCTGGGCTTAACAATTCCCCAATCAGGATCAGCGACTGCTTGGCTTTCTCAGGCAAAAAAGCAAGCACTTCAAACTATGAGTTTAATAAGAAGAATTGCACCTAAAACGGGTGGCGCTGGCTCGTCTGTTGCACGCCAGTAAGTGAGGGAGGTTCTGCAGCCCCGTATTGTTTATCAGACCCAGTTCCAGCATCTTACAAGGGCACAATGGGATCGCCTTGAAGCCGTAAATCGAGAAGCTATGAGGACCATAACACGCCTTCCACGAATCACACCGGTCGTAGCGTTACAGGAGAATGCGCAGCTCAACACCATCAATGAACTGGTGCAGCAGCGCCGTGATGCTCGCAGACTCAAGGCCACTTTGTCACATTCCACGCAAGCACTGAGGGCGTACGCAACGTCACACATTATTCTTCAGCCACCTGCGCCAGTTCTCCCTCCCTGGAAATTTATACAGTTAGGAGACAACAAGCCAACTGAAATCCGCAGACCGACGTCTGCCAACAATGCATCGTTGCTACGCCAGAAATTTGAAGAGCAAGATACTCACCTGCCTCAAGATTCCATAGTAGTTTACGTAGATGGAAGCCTGCAAGGCTGTGAAGCCAAAACGGCAATCTATTGTCCACGGAGACCTAGCCTGAATCAGACAACTACGTTTCAGCTTTCGGAACCACTTACATCTTTCTGCGCTGAGCTTGTGGCAGTTCAGGAGGCACTCTGCTCCGTGACTTCTATAACCATGCTGCCTACAGCCCACGTTGTCATCCGCACTGACGCACTTCAAGCAGTACGCCTGCTCCGACGTGTCAGCCGCTGCCCTAAAATTTGCCAGGACATCCACCAGCTTGCGGCGCGCATCCCACAATCAATACGCATTGAGTGGGTCCCACGGATCTGCTGCCTTCCCAAAGTCAAGCTGATTTTGCAACCCGCCTCGTGAACCAAGACGCATCAATCCCACGGCTTCTCGAAGTCGACGACGCTACCCTCCTTTTGTCAAGAAAGGAGCACCTCCGGCGCCGCACACGTGCACTTATCCCTCCGTGTGCGATATCCCTTCTCCGCGGTCTCACCCGTGCAGAGGAGGTTGCGCTTAGGAGGATCCGGGTCGGTGTTGCCCTTACACCAGCTGTAACTAGGACGTGGTCATACTTCCAACACTTATATCATCGCCCAGGATGCCCGATCTGTAACAACGAATATGTCGAGGCCGACAACCACCACTTGCTGTGGGACTGCCCAGCACTCAAGCCAACACGAATCTGGCACCTGAGCATAGCTGGCCTTTCAGCAACCAATCCTGCCTCATACGTCACTTGGACGCAGGGACCTCATCATCGCTCACTTCTGGACTTCATAAAATCAGCCAACCTTTTTCCATTCATTTAATCATTTATTCATCCTTCATCTCATAACCTACTGATGCCCTGAGGCAATAAATATCGACTTAAAAAAAAATCCGTGATGAGAGTCTATCCACTTGCTCTGCGGAAAGTCACAGACAACTATGTTTATAAACAGTCCGCTGATAATTGATATGTATTAACTGCATGCTCGTAATAGAGGAAGAAATGCTCGTAATGCCTGCGACGGTTGCGCTGCACACAGTCGGAGCGCGGTCGGCTGCCTCGCCGCCGTCGCATGAAAACCATGCGACGGCGCGAATGGAATGCTTTCCATGCTTGCTATGCGTTCATTTCTCTAGGTGCATTACGACAATTTCAATGTCGATTGCATAGCCCTTTCCGCGTCAGACCCTACAGAAAAAAATCCTGATCGTTCACGCACAACAGCAACGACTGCAGCGCATCGTATGCAGGTGCCTTGGAAGATTAAAAAATTCGAGGTCACTTTGGCGACTAAAGTGATGAAAGGCGAAAGCCAGAGTGCTGCATTCTGCTACGCGACTGTTGCGCATGTAGCGATGAATGCTGCTACGAGTAAAGCGTGTGACTATTCTTTCACATTCTGCGAGTGCATTTATTCAGTGAATTCCGCTTCGCAGCGACCGGAGCGCACTCCTTGTATCTTCGCAGTTGTTCTACGTGTACTGTTGTGTGGTTAATTTACCTGGTGCGTGGCATTAATTAGTAATTAACTGCACAACTGACACTAATTAGTAGTTAATTATAAGCCATAAATTAGTAATTAGTAATTGATTATTTGATTATTTAATAATTGATCAATGATTGGCATATGGCCATATAAGGCCCGCATTTGCGTATACGGTGGTGGTGCTCTGTGATTGGTCGAGACCTCCATGACGTCATCCTGTCTCGACCAATCAGAGCCGCCGCAAAAGCGTGACACTTTTGCTGACAACGATGAGGCAATAAAGGCTTTCGCCTTAAAACTTCTTACGACGTAGACCAAAAATGAATGAATTAAAAAATAAAAACAGTCGGCGCGTGTATGTGGCGGTGAAAACAGAAAGGTTAAGCAAGTGGTAGCTAGGCCTGGGACAGGGGAAGAAATCTGTCGCCTGGGGGCGACGCCAGGCCAAAATGCAGTCGCCGACTATCGGCCACTCATAACATCGACACTAAACTGCTGTGGCGGCATGTTGAGTTTGTTAATAAAGCTTGGTGAGAGGACAAGCGGTCTTCTCTTATGCTGTTCATGTCAAACAATTTGCCTCAAGGAACCACGACTGCCATCAATTTGCGCCATGGAACCTCCTCTCCCACCCTTATCGTCACAATAAAGCGATCCTGCATCTGCATGGATCTGCTCTCGTTTTTATCTGTCGTTTGTGCAGTTTTTATTTGCTTCCTTTTTTTCTTTTGGCTGTCAGCTCACTCACTCACGCTTAGACCTCTAAATTCAAAGCAAGAGAGTTGAATACTAGTCTCAAGGGTCATATGACCAACGTGGCTCAATCAGTTAGGCTGCGCACAGAATCACATGACGGCTCGCCCGGCTTTTATTGGCTATCTGTAGCTCTCTGCTCTGGCGGCGGCGTGAAAAGGGCGTATTTTTCTACTTCGGCGCAAATGGGCTCATCGGCGGCAGAGCTTCGCTTCGGCGCCGCCATCTTCGAAGCGCCCAAGGAGCATCCAGTGTGACGCGCATGCTTTTCTTTCTTGGTGGTACGTGCACGAAGTCATGCGCACAAGGGCACGATCCCCAACACAGGTCCCCTTGTGCACCATGCCCCGCTGCGAAATTCGCCGGGCGAGCAGGCGCCGCGCAGCATTTTCGCACAGTGCCAAAGTCTGTGCAAAAGACGGTACATACGCTGATGCTGCGGAGCTGATGAATGAGCAAATAATAAAAATGATAGCCGGCTCAGAAAGAGGCTAATGGTTCAAGTGTGGGCTTCGAACTTACAGGTGGTGCCGCCGTCGCTGTAAAGTTGGCCCTGATTCATTCATTCATTCAAAAAAACTTTATTCATGAGGATGACCCGAGGCCTAGAGGGGCTCTGATAGTGTAGATCGGCCAAGGTCAATGGATCGGCTGCCAGCGGCGCTCGCAGAAATACCTATGGCGTCGGTTTTATTGAGACAGCAATACTGCGCCAGGTTTCGAGTCGTCGTGTTGAGTTGGAACTTGCGCTGGAAGTAGCTCAGAGAGAAATTGGTGAGAGGGCAGGACCTTTGGCACGTTTTATTGTGGTAGGTACGGCATTCCGGGCAGCAGGGTAGTCAGGCCAGTTGAGAATGCAGTGGTCGCAAAGGTTACAAGGCAAATCAGGTTGCGCGTACTTTTGTAAGCACATTCGCGGTGAATGTGGAGCAGGTTATATGGGGTTGCAATCTTCAGGGCAAGAGGAAGGGCTGTCTGGGGAAGCATCGTGAGCGAGGAAATGAGCCTATTTGTCGTCTCCTAATCCTCGCTGACACCCAGATTGGAGTGATGGTGTTAGCTTGGTGACGGTAGTGAAGGATGGACTTCGGTCTCTGTAAGGAAACCCACACAACAATACCCCTACTCCACCTTTTCCACTAATAGCTTAAAGCCTTCCTTTTCGAAAATATATTCGTTCGTTTATATTTTATTTATATCTGGATAGTAAGTCTACTGAGCACTGGCCACTCAGATTCAACTAAGCAAAACCCAAACCGACAGTCTCTCCCAAGAAATTGAGCTGGTGTTTGTACCTGGAAGTCCTTTATTTACAGTAAGTTTACAGGACACCAACTGTCATGGAATGAAGCAGATTAAAAATATCTGCCAATGAGGAATACAGTCCATCGTATTGTTACTCCTTACAGTACTTGTGATACCAAGATATCACAGAACTGCAGGTAGACCACACAACTTTTAGTGACAACACTTGAACGAGCCTCACACGCGTTTAATAGTTTGTGAAAATTTGTAGTAGACCATAACGAGCAAAAGCGCTTGGGCAATCAGCAGACTGCCTCGCAGCATACAGATGTTGTTCATCGATAACTCTAGTGGTCATCACGTTACGACACATCAAAGACCAAGAACTTCGGTGTTGTTGCTAAGAGTTGTGGGATACATCTGTACATTGAGAGGCCAAGAAATGGCAAAGGTGCTCATTCGGAACGATGATTCTTGTGGTGAGAAGTATTGGTATTTCACAATTTGAGAAATTATACATATTATAAACTACAAGGATAAGTGGCGAAGTGCACATGCCAAATAGTTTAAACGGTAAAAACAAAATAATATCGCGTAAACTAAGAAATAAGCGTACGGAGTACTAGCACAGTATTGTGATGAAGACGCGGATTACACTGTGCTGAAATGCGCGAACCGGTCGAGCAAGACGCGAAGTCTTGCTTGTTCTATATTACACAAATTTGTACAAGGTCATCAGAATAAATGCAGATCATATGACAAACCGGTAGTAAGCATCGGGGTAAAAAGGGAGTCACTGGACATATGATTTTATTGACATTCACAATGGCAAACGCAAATATTAAAACTATGTCGATAAAGCAAGCAGGCTGGAAAAACTGCAAATGCCCGTTTAAAACTAAACTAATAAACGGGTTTCCTGCCAAAAGACCTCGTAAAAAAATTACACTAGCAAAGAATGCTTTAGGCCTGTGATTGCCGAGAAATATTTTTGTGTGGCAAATTATACTACGCTGAAGTAAACTTTATGAAAGCTGAAATCATTAAAGTCACATATGCAAGACACTGCAGAGGTATACAGTATGCGGTAAATGACTCTCATACACTGCTTGGCATCATCGATATTAGGATGAGATTTTATAAAACCGGCTTTAATGTTTAATGCTGAGTTTGCCACCAAGGCGGTGCTAATAAAAGATAAGTTGATAGTGTTGGCAAGGACTTGCGTTTAGACAAACTAGGCATTATCTAATACATGTAGGACCCCCACAGAAGGCTTTCTTGTGAGATGTAAACTATAAGATGACACCGCGCGCACAAAAGCGCACAAATAAAAAATAAAATGAAATGTCTGGAACGTACAAAATAGAAGAAAACTTTCTGCTAAGCATCAGCATTCCAGACCTTTTTGTGGACATGCAATGTGCTGAACTTCTAAATGCTTTGAGAACGCATATAAAGTTTCATGCAAAGACCAAAAGGATGATTTAGCAGAGCATGCGATACCACGTAAAGCACACTACTCTCCCCGTTTTGCTTATGCACATAGAATCATGCCTAAAATTCAAGCCAAACATTGCATTAAAACATTTCGCCCCTAATTCACTTAAGGAGGCATGTCTGTTAAAAAAAACAAAAGTGGCCTCCATCCATTTTTGAAGCATCAGCACAGATATTAAGGCCAGGGACACATCAAAAGAAGACAGGAGCGCGCACTTGTCTGCTTTTTTTTTTTTTTTTTTGTAATTTGGTAACCTAGGGTGCCTAAGCGCGCAGGCTGGGCGGCTACTTTATTTTCTCGTTGATCCAATCCCGTATCCGGGCGTAGTACTTCTCCTTCCAGCGGATGTTGGACTCGGCCTTCTCGACGGCTTGCTTGTAGGTGCGCCCCACCGCCGACACGGTGTCCTTGTGCTTCTCGTAGAACACACCGAGCTGCAAATAAGTGGGTGACGGAAAGGAAAGTACTTGATGAGTACGACGGGCGCATAAATCTATGGGCCATAAAGATGTGCGCTGTGCAATAACACAGCGAACTGAAGAGATGAAAAAGATCGTTACGAACCGGAGTATAGAGCGGACCTTTTTCCAGTAGCATCTTGCGCATGCGCGAAGCTTCTTCGGCCCCCATTTTTTCCGGGATAAACGGAGCGAAAATGGGGGGAGCAGTTCTCTCCGTGCTTTTCCACGAAACGGCTTCCCTCGCTTCATCGACGCGACGAACTGCTGCGCCATAATTAGGTGCAATACTGGCACCTTCTAGGTGTTTAGAAACGCACGCATTGTATTGTATCCGCTTGCCCTATCCTCAAGCGAAAAGGCACGGCCAGTTTCGTCAGCGTCCTTTTGCCTTGGTTAAAGTACAGCAAATGGAAAGTGTGTCATGGTGTGTCCACATATGCCTCACGCGTTTTATGGAAGAAATTGTGCAGAAAACATGCGAGGGAGCCTCGCTAACCCGTCCCGTCAAACGTACTTCGCTTGGCGGCCGCAAGAGGAGTGCTCTACTGGAAAAAGGTCCATTACAGACAGCACACAGACTAGAAAGGGCACGCATCCGGGCCTCTGTGGGCGCTGTAAGCAATCTTCAGAGGTTCACGCACCTGCCTAGAAAGCCATTAAACTTCGCAAGCACATGAACTGCGGTTTTGACAAATCGACTGCTATCTGGGCATTCGGTATGTGCACACCAGGTAAGATGTGCGTTAAACTAACCAAGAGCAAATAAATTAATAACAGTGTGACCGACAATTTCGGAAAACTGCATATTATCAACATCAGCACGCCAGCTTGCTACTCACTTCTCTGCGATGCAAGGCAAGGCTTAAATCCGACACTCGTAACCATCTGAACAGCATGGAGGTCACTACCACCAAATAAGACAAGATCGCTGAACAGTACTGGCGTGTGCTTGTAAATAAAAAAAAAAATGTCTCGAGCTTCGAGATCTTTATGCAAACTTTACTGGTGCGCAAAACAGCCTCAGATAATGTAACAGGGCTTCGATTGAAAAGGAGTAAGCCGCCGCTCACCATGTCAAGCTGGAAGCGGGAATGTATCGAGCCGCTGGCTGCGCTGAAGATCCGGGGAAGCGAGAACGCACCAGATGAATAACTGCAGAGAAAAAAATACGCCGACCACGTTGCAAACATCTACCAGACTTAATACTCAAAAGGCGCACTCAAAGAAAACAAAAAACGTCTACTACACCTCACTCCATCTGCCCCCCCCACCCCCCTACCCTCACTCCTTCCCATACAAAACGCACGCACAAGAACACACAGGTGCTTTCTGGCTGTTTAAATAGTACACAATATTTCATGAAGATCATTGTGAGAGGTTTTGCATATTTTAGCATCAAAAAGACTTATTCGAAAATGCATCAGTGTGAAAGATGATGTAGTTCACGAAAACAGCACGTCTATCTCTTTCTTAATCCGACTATCATGCCATAAGGACTTCGTCAATAAAGAACATTACCAAAGAAGGCTCTTGCCCTGCTACCACCGCAAGCATTATTTGAAGGCCTTTGAGCGGAAAACAAATTTAGGAGAACCCAGTCAGAAATGCCACCGCACAAAGTTGAAGTAAGAATTTTAATGCTTATAGACACCCTATTGTGCAACCGCGGGAAAACAATCATAAGCCATAGGATTTACTGGTGAGCCGTGCAGCCGGACATTTACGGGTGTCTTGAAACTATGCAAGTCTGAGAAGAAGCTCACCCTCAGACACCTGGAGACTCCTGATCACTTACAGCTAGTGCCGCATTACGTGGCCCAACAGCATACAGTGCGGTATAAGGAGTTTGAAGTTTGACTGTGCTTAAAGGTAATGAGTGACAGTGATCATTTATTGTGTCGACGTCGCCGCGTAATCCACGTAGAGCAGTCTTCTCTCCACTGGAGAGAATATCTTGGGACGCGGTACACCGTATGCTACTTACGTCTTGTATATTGTTTCCCAGTTCTCCAGAAGGAAGTTGAAGAGGAGGCTTCGGCCGAAGACAGTGGAAGCGACTGCGCCGATGACCGCCGCGCCGTCCTGCCGGCGAACGCCGGAGTCGGGCGTGATTGACTTCATCAGGAAACTGCGAGGCAAATAAGCCCCACTTGAAACTTAATGGAAGAAAGGCGCCAAAGCTTCTCGCAAAGCGCTGATCATAAAGAGCGTGAAAAATGCCCCGCAGTGTGTAACGGCAACATATAGGTCGCGAAAAAATCTTTTGGCTGGCGTTGTTAGGACAAGAAACGAGTGTTTCGCGTCCTCTACTCTAACATCATCACCTGAATCGTGCTCGCGCTTTAATTTTGCGTGTAAGAAACGCTCGTTCTCTAAGTTGCCGATTTCGACTGTGCACTTCTATTTCCTCCAGATAAGCGAAGTCAGAAGCAAACAGCCCCATCTCTGCCCTGTTGTGTTTCCCTTCTCGGCTGCAACTGTACCGCTCTTCTTAGGTTGCCTGGAAAACCGTGGTGGGGCAAGAACGGGGATGGCGGAGGGAACGTTGAGGAAGTCGTGCGATGAAGATTTTTGCATCATTGGCCCATGCAGCGCCATTTTCATTCCTGCTTTCACCATGCGAGGACCAGCAAATGAGCAAGACGGCGACTTCAAAGGAACGCTTTAAGTTTCCTCTGGAGGTGGGGTCACGGTTTCCGGCAACTGCCGTTGGTCGTAAGAGACACCTAACCGAGGACCAAGCAGGGGCATCAGGTACCTCTCCCTCCACCGTTAGCTGCTGCTATTTATGCCGCGATCCTCTGTGGCGCTATTTTGAACTGCGATGCTATCGAAACACAAAATGAGCTCGGCTTCACGAAGCGCGGGACCAGCGAAAGCCGACCGATTGCCCAGCTCCGCACGGTCGGAAAGGCAACAAAGCTGAGAATATAAATGAGAACCAACTAAAAAGAACGGTTTCACCATTTTCTCTTTCAATTAATGCAATACATTTCGCTGAGGCAATAAAAGAGCGTATACGTAAACAAAATGTAACTGCCGAGAAAACACTCTGAATCGTCTTTTTGTCGCGTGCTTCGGATGTCTGTTAAAATAAAAAAAAGCTTGATGAGATGAGCAGGGAGACCCTGCCTAAAAGGAACTAATATGTATAGATTGTAAGGATGGGGGGTTTATTCAGCAGATCAACAGGACTTGATCAGCAGGACTAGGCAGATCAGCGGCGAACACAGCGGCAGCGAACACAGTCAGGTCCAGCACGCGCAGCGATCACGATGCCACTGACTGGCATGTTCGTCGCGCACTTCTTTCTCTTCACAAGATTAGCAAGACGTCTTCCTTTATTTCTTACATGATTCCATTTTGCTGTCGCACCATTCGTGAAGCGTGGTGTTTCTTAACAAATCAGACTACGAAATGCCGTAGTTGTCGACGATGCTCGGAATCGTTCTCGTGTTTACTGCGATATGAAGCTGAACCTTAACCTTAAGAGAACGGAACACTTTCGTGGGATATTTTCGTCGGGTAAATTCTATCGGAAAACTGCGGGTGCATAGCCAAGATCAGGTACCACACTTGACAAAATCTTCTCAAGACGACATACTTGGAATGAAAGGAGCCCATAAACCTGCTTCAAAAGCAGAACAAAACAGCTTAACAAATGGGCTTTCGGACATTGTTGCCATGTCGATGCGCACGTAGAAATAGAAGGGAAGCCTCTGCAAAGCATGGTTGAAAAGAAAAGTCGTCGATTAAGGCGGCACGCATGACGCGGCGAAGACAATGGGATGAACTGTTTTACGTATTGCCTGTGTTGAGCCTGCCTGCTGGTGCTATTTTTGTCGCCATGTCAGGTACTGGATTCCTGGACCTGCACTTACACAATGCCCGAGTGTAGTCACAGGCTTCAAACTTATCCGGAATTCGAGAACTTTGCTTTTGCTGCCTTTGGCTGCATCTGCATTCAAATCTCGACATGTTTGTATAGCGCTGCTTTTGTGAAGGCAAGGTGCTTGCCACGAAGTTTTCGATCTCAAATCCGTTAGACGAGTGCAGCTTAGCGCATAAGCTAGCTGTACACATGGTAATCGACTTCGGGATGGAGTTAATGCAGTGCACCGTGAAGAATGAAAACATGAACGCACCTGTTGAGGACCCATGGTTCCCTGGAACAGGCCAAGCTTTGCAGGCGCCTCACTTTCTCCGAGGCCACGGTGGTCTTGTTGTACATGTCCCACATGAACTCCCAGTCGTCGTAGTTGCCGTGGGCGATGGCAGTGCAATAAACGAACGAACGGAAGTTGGGCTTGATCCTGCGAGAATAAAAAAGGAAGGTCCCTGGCTCAGTGGCAGGGAAGAAAAATACCCGCGAGAGCAACTCTGTGATGGTTAGCTACAGACCGGTCTATAACGCACATATCAATGTAATTTCGGTTCGTGCTTGTAATCCATGCATGCTAATTCCGTGAAACAGGAGGACTATACTTGGTGAATGTATGGGGAATTGGATAAAGTCACAGAAATAGCTCTACTGTAGTAGTAAATAAAAAAAAAACAGAAAAAGAAATAGCCTCGTCTAAAAGCCAATACAGGCTATGTGCATATATTCGTGAACGCCTTTTTGTGCCTCTTGTAAATCGTACTCTAGGTTCATTTGTATACATGACTACAAGCGCTACACTCTCGGCAGCGGCCACATAACCCTTCTACCGCCTGAATAGCATTCTTCGTGCATCATTTCTCCTCCCTCCTCCTACTGGTACACTATTTCGACACACACACACACACACACACACACACACACACACACACACACACACACACACACACACACACACACACACACACACACACACACACACACACACACACACACACACACACACACACACACACACACACACACACACACACACACACACACACACACACACACACACACACACACACACACACACACACACACACACACACACACACACACACACACACACACACACACACACACACACACACACACACACACACACACACACACACACACACACACACACACACACACACACACACACACACACACACACACACACACACACACACACACACACACACACACACACACACACACACACACACACACACACACACACACACACACACACACACACACACACACACACACACACACACACACACACACACACACACACACACACACACACACACACACACACACACACACACACACACACACACACACACACACACACACACACACACACACACACACACACACACACACACACACACACACGCACACACACGCACGCACGCACGCACGCGCGCACACACACACACGCACACACATACACAAACGCACGCATGCAAATGACCAGTTATTCCTAGTCCGCACCAGACGTGGCACTGAGACCAGATTTCCGGTCTTCGATAGGATTACACGACTCTTCTACGTTATCATAACCTTGACTGCTTTAAGCAAAAGTTGCCGACGAGGCACAGGCCACTTTTCGCACCCGAGGCTGCCAACCGTGAACGAAGAATATGCTTGGCGAACAGCTTTGCCTCAAGAGCACGTCCTTAACGTCAACCACTTCTTTTTTTTTCTGATAAAGATAATAAAATCTTTGTTGTGCAGCGATGTGCGCAAACGATTCATGGTGCTTTAAGTAACAGACGAAGCTTACTGCAAAATACCTCGGGAACAGGTGCCCCAGCACTTCGTAAAACTTATCACTTTCAAGTGAATCTTGAAGCGTTGAGTGAAAAAGGGCAACTTACGGACTTTTCTCTGCTTTGCTGTCTTTCCATGCGCGGAAGTAGTTGAGCGCCTGGTTGACGCAGCTCTCGTATCCCAAAGTGCAGGCAGTGGAGTACGTGTCAGTGCGGAGAAACCTGCGGCGACAGCGACATGATGCAGGCACTACTGGTATCGCACTGCTGACTGATCAATTTTAGCTATTTACTAAATGACTTTGGAAGCGAAGGAGTGCCAAAACTGCGGTGGTTAAGTGGCTTGTTGGAACTACAAAAGCGAAGGCACCTTTAAATTTCAGGAGTTTCTCTTGTTGCAAGCCTTCCATATACATGAATTCCCAAAACTTCGCGAGCATATATATAAAGGCATGCAAGCTCCTCGGACAGGAACGTGGGGTGCGGTCATAGAGTGCTTTCGATATGTTTCATAATATGAAGCTGCGCGTTTTATGTGATACATGATTGTTGATTATTGTGCATTCTTGTGCCGCTAAAACAGTTCGTTAGAACGGTATAAAATATGCACCAGAATAGTTATTTAGCCCGTCGCCTGTGCCACATTATCCATGCACATTTTTCTTGAAACAGAGAGGATGAAAATGATATTAGTGTTCAACTGTGAAAACTTACGTAGTCAAAATGGATTCCCCTTCTTCTTCGTGCCAAGTTAGACGCTCATAATTTGGCTTCACAAGGTTCATCAGATATTTCTGGAAAAGAAGGAATGCAAGACCATGTTCTTCCAGGATGCAGCGAACTCTGGCATTAGCCAGGCATAAGCCTGGTAATTCACTTGTAAAACATGCTTTGGAGAATCATTAAGTGTCGCGGGTTTATTCATCGCCAGCTGTAAATTAAGCCTAACTCAAACGTAAAGTGTTGTAAGCCAAATCGCATTAAATTGGCTTCTCGCACAACTACCCTCGTAGTTATTACGATGTCATGTACTAACATCGTGAACGACCACCCAATGTGACAAAGAAACGTAACTAGACGGTTAATTTAACTTCGCTATGTTCAGATTTTTGTCCGCAGACCGTGTCCGCAGGCCGTGTCCGCAGAACGTGTCCGCAAAATCGTGTCCGCAGCAGTTGTGAGTAGCTGAGAAGCGGTAGAGGTTAATGAGTGGTGTCAATCGATAGAGGGTGACATAATGTTGTGTCCAAAAAATAATTAGGCCAATAAATTAATTAGGTGATAAAGGACTATAACTGGCTCACAAAAAAAGGAAAGGCGCAGTATCTGCCACACTTGTTCTGTGGACACCTACCCCGCGCCGTAAGAGAAGGGAGGAAGGTGGGAGCGAAAGTGGAAAGAGAGGAAGGGATGCTGTAGTGAATATGCCGTCAAGGATGTGACGTCGCGCAACCGGAAGTAGAGCCGAAAAAGGACATAGGAAGGATTGGCGCGCAATTTGAAAGTACTAAAGACTTAAATGGGTAAACAAGAAGTGAATTAAGCAACTAGAAGCAACCAGAACCAACAACAGCAGCATCCGTGCTTTCGCATTACTCCAATGTAGATTCTACAGTGCTGTTTAATTTTTTACTAACCTTCCACTTTCCATACACCTCGGTAGTCTCCAGCATGCGGCTGATGAAGCCGAGGTTTGAGGCTGTGGGACTCCATGCGATGTAGGATTCTTCCTTGGAAAGGTACTGCGTCGCGTCCAGCGCCAGCCCGTAGTCCACGATACCGGCCCTGCGAAAGTACGAGACGGCTCGTAGCGACACGAGGAGGACGGCCGTGTTTGAAGTATGAGTTCTATTAAAATAGTACGCAGAAGACGCGTCCATTGGCCTCTTTTTAACTACTACAATGTGCAGGTCATCGCATGCATGTCAACTGGCAAGCATGTAGGGAACCAAGCCCATTGATAGGCGCATTCAAAAGGAGTCTGCAGTCGCAGACAGAGTAAAATGGACCACGAGTTCTGTTGAAACAGGCAGGTCAGCGCCATCTAGTGCCTGGTGTCGAGACCGTTTTGTGCCTTTCTAGATGGCAACTACTCCAAATCGTCGCTTCAGCTCGATGCGCCCTTTAATCTTTGCGAGTGGCGTGAGATAACGTCGCTGTAGCCGCTGCAGGTGTTATGCAGGATGATTTGCCACACGCACGAGCGCCTTTCGACAGCCTTGCACTTGGCATCTGGTGACTGCTGCCTTGACGGCGCCACTGCAGTTGCGACGGTTGGTGAAAATGACGGCGCGTGACATACTTGATACCTGCCGTAAACTGCCTTGTACTGATGCGTTCGGACTCTGATAAAGTAGCTTAAGGCGACTTTTAAATATGCAACTTCTATAGGCGGTTCTGCACATTTGTTTTCTTGTCTTGAAAAGTAGAGCGCTTGTCGACTTGCAATGCACTCGTGCGGCGGACGGCTTTTCCGCTGATGGCTAGGAATTATCGGACACTCCTAGCAAGGGCTGCTTGGCCGTGAGCTTGGATTCCGCTGCTGGGTCGCATGCTGGTTCGCTCCAGCACGTAACCACGTATACCAGACGACTATTGCTTGGAAGGGGGCGTGTTGAGGTGGCGCCCATCTTATGTTGAAATATATGTGCTTCAGCGCTAATTTAGAGTTTCTGGTGGAGGATATTTAATCAGATTGTGCTATGCAAATTATCTACGTGAGTTTTCACATGTCAGGTTTTTACTCCACGGCACATTTTCCTGACATTGATTACGTACGAACGCGTCCGCTGGTCGTCTTGCCACGTAGTTCGTTTCCAGATATTTAGCAAGGTTGCCAATGCGCTACGTCGAGTACAATCACCTAACAAACGAAAAGTTCCATGTGCGCTTTCACCGCCTGTATGTGGCTCAGTTTTGTTTAGCTCAGGCAGATTGTACAATAACACTGTTCACATTTTCCGTTTGAGCAAGCCGCGCTCCACTCACAGATCATCCATGCTTCTGATGTAAACTGAAGCATATACTTGGACGGAATAAACATGCGCGCGACTTAAGTTCTTAAACCTGCGGTGGGCCTAGCGTCTTTGTGGTAATGCATTCGAAAGCAGTTAAATAGTACGGCCCTGTTTTCTAGAGGCTTTACGGTCGAAAACGCTGAGTGCAGATAAACGAGATGAGATATGGTAGGCGGCGTAGATAAAAACAAGCTTTAGAGTGCCAGCTAACGAGCTCCATGGTTACAACCATGGAGCTCGCTGGAAAGTCTATTAATTCCTAGCTCTGAAAGGCCAAGCCTAAACCGCGTGATTGGTTTGCTGGGCGTCAGCGTTTCAGGGAAAAAAAAAAAGCCGCGGATCCGACTATGCGAGCTTACATTTAAATATAGTCCCAAACGTTTCATAATGCTGGCCTATATCACTGCAAGACAGCGTGCGGAAAGTATCAACAGCATGTCGGACGGCGGTGTCTTGAACCCGTCGTTCATTGTTAATTTCGAGCCAAGATGGTAAAACGTCGCACATTTCAACAACCTGCGCGGTAGGAAATATGATTGTGGCCTGCAGCGCTTTGCGGCAGTCCTGAGCTGTCGAGAGAAGAGGGCGCCGACGAAAGATCGCATGTGCTGGAAACCACTATGGTAGCCCATTAGTCGCATCTTCTGGCCATTCTCTGTGATTAAAAAATGCATAGGGCTAAAACGAACAAATTCGAGAGGCTAGAAGGGGCAGCCATGTGCATGAAGAGGTCCCGACATCAGGCAGATGTTCCACTAGGTGGCGCTAACTCGCGTTTTTCAACCAAAGCCGTGGTCTATTTTACCCTACCCGCGACTGCACGTTAAATGTTAAACATGGTAAAACTAAATGACACAACTCATTTTTTTTATATATTTTCTGCAAATTCTCTGACGGCATTCGGTGTGCGGCCTGGCATAATATTCCACCGAAAACTATGTAGGCGACGCCAGACTGCCCAAAATTGGAACAAGGTATCTGGACTAATAAATTTCAGGAAAGGTGCTATTACCAATGTGAGTTTGAAAGAAATAGAAAGCCGTCTTCATAATAAATGGAGGAAATTGTTTACACTCTAGTTTCAAAGCGATTGGGCTGCATGCCAAATGACACAATAATTTTCGATGAGCATGTATTATCGCAATGGAGCTTCATGCTATGAGCTACGACTGGCGAATAGCGATTATGCATAAGTCACAGAGAATAACAAACCTGGCCAAGTCCAATATGTCGTCAAGCAGCTGGGCTCTATTAATGACATGAATATCCTGGAATAAAAAAAAAAGAGATCGTTACCTGCATGTTCTAGCACCGAACTACAGTGTTCACGGTTGCTTTTATAGGATATCGATGCAATGTAAGTGTGATAAAGGTTGGAGAGCTTTACGATTAACAGCTAGCAGATAACAAAGGCAAAATACACAAAAAGATGGGAGGGAATGAACCAGCAGTTCCAAGACTCACTTGTGTTTTTTAGAACATACAATCGCCTTTTATATTAAACAATTAGCAAGGCCAGGATTGCACCTACCGTGTGCTTGTTCATGAGTTGATCAATGAGCAGTTTCCAATTTTGTTCATCGTAGTTGACCTTGTAAAAGCCAACCTGCTGAACGTTTGCGATAAACCACTCGGATTTTGATGTCGGTAGATCGGTAATAACACCTGCAGAATAGAAGAAAGGGCACAATTTGCAGCTGCCGACGAATGCACTAGCCAAAAAAGCAATCGGCCACAGATTACCGCTCAATTACTTTCGCCGAGATTGAGCTACATCAAGTACATTTTACATGGAGCGCCCTCTACGAGCTAAGATTGCGACGGCACAGCACTAACATATCCGGGTCAGTCAATCAGCACTGAGATTACGTCCGGCCCGAGAAGTAACCTTAGGATAACAATTATGGCTCATGTCGACAACCTAGCTGCGAGCAATTTCTCAGTCTTCCTTTCACATGGTGTAAATTCCTCGTAATGTTTCATGTACATTTGCTAAAAGAAAGTACACTTAACTCTATGGTGTGCATCTACCTGCTAATTGTGCTTCTGCGTGTACTACAATTGTATGACAATTTCTACTGGTCTCGCCGGAGAGGTTTCCTTGCTACGCGATGACGGGTTTGAACTCCACTTGTCGACCAAGGTAGGTCGCGCGTATTCGACTGGTCGTTGAAGCAAAAGCTCGATCTGCCGACCATAAGTTGGATGTCGCCGGACGTTCTATAGTCGACAATGTCGTGACCTACGGATGTTGCGGGATTTTTTCGGTTGTTTCTGGCTTCAGAATTATTGTCAGAGGATATTACATGGTTAACGCCGTTTTTTCGCAAGCGTATATTGATGTACGCCTATTGAAGACCCTCTACTTCGCTAACAGCGTGCGCAAATGCGTTGCAGAGTGCTGTGCCCCGCATATTTATCAATCGCAACACATTTTGGCGACAGGATGCGACTTCAAGTTCCGGAACCGGTTCAGCATTAGAGAGATTTTGCTTACCATGATCCGCGATCCGCTACCGTGATCCGCCACCGCGAGTTTCATTGCGCATGCCCAGATCCCCTTGACGCCGATAGATGGCGCCACATACTTGATGTCGGCACATCGACCTGCCGCGTCGGGACCAGTCAGCTTGTGCGCCCCGCCCCGCCCACGCGCAGTTGAGGGTCACGGTGGCAGATCACGGATCACGGTAAGCTAAACCTCTCTATTACTTCTGCCGTGCGCTCGGTATGTTCCGCTGGTGAACCATTCGCTCTGTACGAGTGCCGAGTCGGGCTGCTAGCTCCACGACCAGTGGAAATCACTAATTAGTAAACACGGGCGCTTTAGTGCTCACAGTTGCGCAGTTGTAAATTTTGGCAAGGCTTGTAGATCAGGATACCATGATGCTTCCTTCAGGAATTAGTACATAGCATGGCTGCTTGACCCGAGCCGAGAGCTACAAAAGTGCAGAGCGTTTTTATGCCTGTTGATTTCAAGTGCCGTCTCGTGTACCAGAAGTCACTATTATAGACTGAATGGACACTCACCGGATTCTTCTGAAAACCACATTTTGGGCTCCGTGGAGTTCCAATTGGGATCTCTGGCGTCCGTGTATGTCAATGGCACTTTCCACAGCGTCCTAGAACCAGGAAGAAAAGCATGGATGATTATGTTTTACTCAGCAGGCTGATTCCAGTTGTATATAAAGTTATCTCCACATCCAGTGGCTTTCAGTGTGCTAAAGCGTTTAAAGATTTCTTTTTTCGTGATCATAAATGGAGTAAATGCCACGGTAATACAGTCGAGAGCTCTGTACGCATGAAAACCTGCCTCATGCACTTTAAAGTGTGCAAAGAGAAGGTATAAAAAGAGAGAAGAGCAAGGAAGTATAACAGCTAAGGCGAAGACAGGAAATAATGTACATCAGCTACACTTTGTGACTGTAGTATTTAAGTGTTTATTGCTAACCTCATGCAAGCCCAGAGTACTATGAAACGTCATAATCTTGCACTCGTCTGCTCCAGCAAAGCGATGGTGTGCTGAAAAAGGTATTTAACAACTAATTATATTCTACGCTAGACACTATCATCAAAGCTCGTTCGACTCTGTGACAAGCCGAGAACTTTTCCTATGGCGATCGTCGATTCTGCTCTCGCATCAATTTGTCTTAAAATTTCGGCTTGAGGAGATGGTTTTTAGCGTTAAAAGAAACACACGTATAAGGCCCCCAAATGCCAGCGGATGCGGAGTAATAGCTAGAATCAGAAAAAGCGAAAGTGGTGCGTAAGTAGAAAGTGGCAGGCTGAATTCAGCGCTTTGTAACTCACTCGTTGTCCTTGCTGCCATCAATCAAGAAGCGCTTCTGGCTGATTTTCGCCGTGCCGGCTTCGTATGACCGGTTTACGGTGATGAGCGGGTAGCCCGTCTGGAGTGTCCAGGAGTCCATCACCACCTTCACGTCCACGCGGTTCTTTTCGTCTTGAGCCTGTATCCAATATGGACACTTTTAAACCTCCAATACACTGATTGTTACGATCAGCGGCGAGTTGCCGATAAGCAGTAAGCAGCTAGGGCAGATAGACTAGATAGCCCGAGTCTCTTTTAACTAACATTTCTAGATCACCTAAACACTTTTAATGAATAAGGCGTAAGCACGAAGCTCATTCCGAGAGCGGTATGTTATAATTTAGTTCTCAAGAGGCTCTATAGAAGCATGCGCCTAGATCTGCCCGCTAGCGAGAAGACAGCTGAGTGAAGTCAATCACTTCTGACAATGACGGGCATCAAGTAGGAAGCCCCCTCTGCCTGTTAAAATAATGGTAATTTCCCCATGGCAAGTGGGATCTGTTACAGTATGCGCTGCAGATGTCACAACAGCTCTACCGTCGACCAATGCTGTGTCCATTTTCTTCGTGAATATATGCACGCTGACTATAAGGCATAAGACTTTATGCTTGAATGGCAATGTGACCTTAGGGGGATATGCATTACCGTGCACTGCTAATCTTTATTTTATCACTTTCTTGCAAACAATCACCATCACAAGCCGCAAGGGCAAAAATGAGTACCGCAAAATGTTAAGCAAGAAATTCTCGTCGTTAGCAGTAAAAATGTCCAACCTGCCTATTAAACCGGCTGTCTTAACTCTGGTGCCCCGATATTGTGACTGTATTTGGAAATCACCAAGTATCTTTTCACAGTTTTGTGCGTTTGATCGTTACCTAACTTCAAGCTTACCATTGTTAGCTCCTTCCAAAGGTCGTCCTGACGAGCATTGGTGAAAGAACGCTTCTTCAGGTAGGTCTGCAAGAAAACCGTAAAGTTTATTAAACACAACTCTCTTGCATCAGCTATGCCTGTACTTGAAACCAGCACAAGGATTGCTTATTTTTATGCTATAGTTAAAATGTGAACTTCATCCATACTTACCGAGACACCTTTCCTGAAGACTGGTTCCGTGAGGAAGAAGTTCATCATACGAATTATAGATGCGCCCTGAAAGAAAAATAGACGAACATTAGTCTACTGTGATTTACCACATTCATTAAAGTGGCATTACGAAGGTAACAAAAGCTATTAAACTATACTTTGGTCAACCTTGCTTTCCCGTGTGATCTAAACACGTGAAGGTCTCATCGATAGCATTTTTTTTTTCTTTCTTCCTTTCGAGTGAAATTATTCGCTTTGGATTTTTTTTTAAGCAACAGAAGCACTCTGTTCTCGAACTTTGCCATGCATTTCGGTGCTCAGATTAGTCCAACGAACGAAAAATTTCATCAACATGGAGTAAAGGTCAAACGAGAACAATTATTATTAGCCTCCATCTGAGCGCACCCATGCGCCAAGATAAGAAAGCTACACAGCATCCTCAAGGCCTTGCAAGCAGCCCAATAAAAATTTCCTTCCGTTCTGAACCCATAGCAGGGACCCTTGTAATAATACAAGGACCGTATATCTATGTCGTCGCTGCGCCAAGTCCCCGAAAAGGTCAAACAGTTGCCAAGGCAGTTCTGAATCGATAAGCAGCTCAAAGCGGGCTGCGGAAGAAATGTTCATGCACTGCTTGAGGGTATATACACAGAGGTGGAGTGGAATGATAGCAAGCAAATAATTATTACCTTCATTACCCTTACAATATCACTATTTACTTCCGACCTTATATCGGTGCATCAATGCACACTTGCTATAGCTGCAGGCAGTCGAAATAAAGCGTTAGGTACCAGAAAGCCGAGAGCCGCGACAACGCCGGGAACACCCAGTGGCATTTTTTTTCTGTAGCGCACTACAATCCCTGAATCGCTGTGCGACGTCAAACCCCCCAAACCAAACCAAACCAAACCAAACCAAACCAAACCAAACCAAACCAAACCAAACCAAACTCCATTCATATTTGCTTTCTATAGACATGAATTGCATCTCAAGCTGCCTAGACTTACTGTGCTGCCTCAGCAAGCACTCCGGAACTGTCATTTCCCTAGTAGGACCTTGTCTGAGAGTACTATAAAAATAAAATAAAAAAAAACCATTTTAAAATTTTATTTCAAATATTTTCCTCCATTCCGAGACAATCGGATATGATAGCGCATTCGGGGAAAGATCGAAGTAAATAACGGTCGTGGTGCCTCGATTCGATATTGCTACAAGAGGTTTCATTTTCAAACTGGTGCTCTGGACGTTTCGATTTATGTTAATACTAAATATTTTTACCAGGCGAAGTGCGCTAACATAATTCTGTCAGGCTTACCTTTCCGTAAGAAATTTTGTCGAAGTTTTCAATAATTTCGTCAGGGTTGTAGACTGGAACCGACACTGGATGAGACGACTTGAGGGCATCGAGCTCCATGACCGGCTGGAGTTCATCGCCAATGAACTGTTGTGCCTGTCCCAGTGCGAAAAACATTCTTCTAACAACAGCACCGAAAGAAAAAGATCACTTAGAATACGAAATATCTGCATATGACTACATATCAGTAGTGAGCATGTGCATAGCGTTTCAATCTGTAGAGGCAAATTTCTGACTTATTTGCGTCATTTAGATACGACGCGAACCTATCGCAGTTAAATAGTACCAAGTACAGCAGCCTCAGTTCATCGTAGTTTTCTCGCTTATGGCACGAACTACTGTGCCTGCGAAGGATTTGCAAACCAAAGCACTCATTGTTGAAAACACAAAGCAAGACGGTGAGGTAGCAAAGCCTTGCCCAGGTCATTGCTCTTCTGCTGTTTATGCGAGGTTCGTGGGTGCTCCACTAGTTAGACCAAACCAAACATGCCTTAATGATTCGTCACTTTAACTCGTATGTACTGCTTTGTACTGATCACGAACCTCAATAGAGACCATAATACAAGCGAAGACATCCCATGACCTCAAATCAGCGCAGACTGAAAAACAGCCTTGTTTTAGCACATACTTGTACGAACAAAAAGAGACTAGAGAATAGAAGGAAACCGTGAAATTTAGCTGGTGCTTACTGCTTAAAAGATATGCCATGTGCGCAAGAACGAATATATACTAATAGGCAGAGGTGTGCGAAGAGAACATTTTCCATCCAGAATAGAAAATGTAATCTGGCTTTCTTCGCTACCAAGTCGAATACCAGCAGTGTAGCAAAAATCCGAATCGGATAAACAACTCAAATATTTGTAATACGCATTGATTGAGAGAATATTTGTTCAAAATGAGAAAGCGTGAGTGAGGCATTAAAGCGCCATCGGCGGCTCTGAGATGCTGTGTTGGAGTTATTGTTCGTAAAAGACGCCACATCAACCTTCATTAAAGAATCGCAACAAGAATGCATTATATGAAATCCTTAACCGTCAGTTTGTACGCATAGGGAAATTACCATTTCGTTCCAAAGGCGCTCGATGTAGTAGAGAATATAATTAGTTCCCATAGAATATTTTCGAACTTTCCAGATGCGATTCGTTCGAACAGTCAAATTAAAATAATACATCATTTGCTATTCAAAGCACTATAACCTCACAGAGCCGCGCTATTTGGTCGAACATTCATCGATACTGAGTTGGCGTGGCGCTTTTCAGAGTGTGAACTTGACAAAAGAACATATGATCCACCGGCGCAGTAAACTTGCTCAAAAGATGCACAAAACGCTTCCAAAGTTTCATTTTCCCGGTGGTTTCTATGTGAGTGCTCAATTGTCAGAGAAATCTCTGGTGTGCACATGTCTTCGTCAGTGTTCAGAAATGTGCCGGCCACCATTTGCGCCTTCGTAGCTGCACAGGTATCGCATGTATGATATAGGATTTACATGTGCAAGACAATTTTTGCGGGTCACGCGTGTAACAGAGTCTCGCACTATTTTAGAGTGCACACCCAGATCTGAAATCGTGATAAAAGAGCTGCCTTTTTTTCCCCAAAAATAGTCTAAGAATTCAGCTCGTCTTTGATTATCACATCTCTTGTCAAAATGTGCTTGTCAAAATGGGCAAAAGTAGACAACATGTACTGCCTGTCAAAAATTTCTGGGGAGCATTTAAGTCACCTTAAGTGTAGCAAGGCAAAAGCCTTCTGACCGCCTTGCCGCGATCCATGGAACGGGCTCCTCGAGAGAGAGAAAGAGCGAGAGAGCATCTTCCTCTCTCTTTCTTTCTCTCTGCATGTGACTTCGGGATTGTTCACCCTGCATGATATACCATCCAACATGCAATGTCGGGAGAAAACCGGGCAAGAGTATCCATCAGTGTGCGCCAGATTGAAGTCTGGTCACTTGCCTAGTACCTTGGAGTAGGGATGAACGGGAACGCGAAATCCACCTCTCTAGTACCTCAAGTAGATTCGTGGTGGGGGAAACGGGCTTGGGGGACGGGGAACCTCAAAAGCGGCTTCATGAAGGGAACCTGTCTCAGACGCCAGGAACATGAAA
This sequence comes from Amblyomma maculatum, assembly GCF_055883805.1. NCBI lineage: Eukaryota > Metazoa > Arthropoda > Arachnida > Ixodida > Ixodidae > Amblyomma > Amblyomma maculatum. Next base: position 39,534,713 of record NC_139349.1, on the reverse strand, counting down.
AACGCCTTGTGGTGGTGGAATGATCTTGGGGCCGAGGGCGGCACATTCGGCTAAGAGCGAGTGCTCGCCCTCTATGGAGGCCTGAAAAGGAGCTCGACTCAAAATGGATCAATCAAAATCCTACGCTGCCCACATTCCCCACCTAATTCACATATAACCCTATTTTCATTTCTACTTCCCCCTTCCCTATACTCTATCGCTTCCGCTACTACCCAGGGGAGATACATGCGGTCTCCCCGGCCTGCTTCCTCGGTTGTGGGTCGCCACAGTAGCAGTCCTCCATTTATTTAATAACTTCTAATCAAAACTCATTGTCCAAAGTACCTGTTCATTTATGCCGCCAATCGGCTGATCTTTCTCTACCCGCGATACATTAGTGGTGCGGGAGGAGTTTAACTTTAGACTCCATCTTACTATTTGTCTCTCTATATAGAGAGAACTGTCTCTCTATATCGAGAAAGAGAGAGACTATCACTATCATTATCTACCTATAACTATACCTATCGTTCACTACATACCAGCTCAATATTTACCAGAAGCTCTCCCTTTCTCTCTATAGAAAGTAGAGGGACACACACACTCTCTCTCTCATCAATGACTACCATTATCTATTACTAACTATCGATCCATCCCTATATATCAGAACCCCATCGGTATCCCGCAGAATCTCGGGGAAATATTTCGCGGAGAGATCTCGCCCATGCGATTTTCACCATGTGCCAAGTAAGGTTCTCTCCTAAAAAATGATGTACCATGAAGCAGGTGATTGTTGGTCTCAGCTACATGTGCGCTCTAGAAAACTCCGCTACCCACAGAGAAAAAAAAAAAAGAAGGTTTAAGGGGAGCATACAAGTCACTTTATGTGCAGAAAGGTGAAATAATTTTGCCTGCCCTGCTGCGATCCTTGAACGGTTCCCTCTGATTCCTCGAGAGAGAGAGAGAGAGAGAGAGAGAGAGAGAGAGGAATAGAGTCAGAGAAAGACGCTCTCACTCTCTACTCTTTCTACAGAGGGAGAGAGTACTCTACAAAGAGGAGGAGGGGAGGGTATAGAGACTTTTTTCACCACTGACTATCATTATCTATCACAGACTATAACTGTCGGTTACTATATAACAGAGAACCGGGTTGTGTGGAGAAATATGGGAGAGGCCTTCGCCCTGCAGTGGGTATAATCAGGCTGATGATGATGATATAACAGAACCACACCGAATCGACATGCCACCGAATCCTCGGAATCCCTCGGAATCTCCCGGACACATCTTGCGCACAGTTTCTGTGCACACTTTCTGCGGACGCTACTGATTAGCTGTTAAAGACTTTCGCCTTAATACCGCATTTGGTAGACATGCATTTCTCAATGTCAGATTGTTTTGGCACTGTGCAGTTATGAAGGCGAAATGGGCTGCGGTGCCGAATTAGAAGGAGAATTTGCAGACTTGCGGCTTCGCCAGGTTTCAAAGGAAACAGGAAATACTTTTTACAAAATAAGCCTTGTGCAACCTTTGCGCAGGTGGCTAACCTAAAAACTAACTAAAACTAACTAAAAAGGTGATGTGAATTATCGGCAAATTATTAGTTTTGTACAATGCACACGAATATTAAATGTTCTCCTTCTGTCTACAATCTCATTAGCATTATAGCGCTTGATAGCGAAAATCAGCGAACTCGGATTTTCATCGTTACTGCTTCCATTCAGACTACTGAAACGAATATATCAGCTGCGACAGTTATCAGCAAGAACTTTTTACATCACACTGCTTACGATACTAACATAACTATGCCATAACTAATGCCTGTTGTTTATCTATGAGACAGCAAGTTTCCCGACCTCAGCGTAAATCAGTGCAAACAGCAAGGATTTGCTACAGAAATGTATAAGCCATGCATGCTATAGGAAGGAAGTGGCTCACCATCTCCCAGTCCTTGTGCACAAAGTCGACACCCAGGTACTCGACGTAAGTGGCGAAGCCTTCATTGAGCCACAGGTCGTCCCACCACTCCATGGTGACCAGGTTACCAAACCACTGCAAAGCAACAAGTTCGATATTTGGAACTAGCAACTGCTCCGCAGGGTGAACGACGGAGTAAGGAAACCGAAAGAACGGAGCAGATCCGAACTCAGAAATTTCGCGCGTGAAGCGAGTATGAAATGTCGTATACGTAGTTATAAAGTGACTTGGACGTAGCCGATCACACCGCCTGTTAAACTGCAATTCAAACTCGCGCAGTGACGCAGTGCATTGCACGTCGTCGCGTTCATCAAATCCCACATGTGAGCGAAAGTTTTAGCACGCTTACCTCGGTTTAACGATGTTGAAACTTCCCATTTCTTTCTTAATCGTCAGTCGGTCGAATGTCGAATATCGAAAATGCGCATTTCAAAGCACGTTGAGTTCATTTTTTCTCATTGTGCAGTTATATAATTACGTCGTTGCATGTCGCCAAAATTGCGTTGACTTCTTCTACATCATCAAATACTCAAGCGGTCTTTGTATTCAATTGATGCATAAGAAATGTGATAAATGCAATTTCCAGAATGTGCAATGCCGCAAAGCCAACATAAAGAGTTCTCAAACGCACATTTTTGACGTTTGATACTTTGAACCACACTGCGCACAGGAATATTTAAATACAGGGTTCACCTTTCACGCTGACAGCCTTAAATTTCGCATTATGATGTCCTTAGAATAAAAAATAAACAGTTTATTGATTAATCATAGTTCATTAACCGTCTCACTACATGATGTCCGCTTTGTTTTAAAATCCACCTCGACAGAACACACAGACGCATCTCTCGTAGTTCTTGAAACACAAGTTTATAAACGGTTACAAAATTATCCTGGTATGTTAAAAAGTAGCTATCTGACTTTTACCCCCTTTTGACTGCAGAAACGAGATATCTACTAAACATTTACAGCTTAATAAATTCCTGCTGATTTGTTGTCAGGAGAAGAAAAATGTGATGAAGCCATAAAATGTAAGAGACACGAGAAATCTGTAAGCCTAATGAATACAAGATGGCGCTGCTAGCTGATTCGAGCTGACGTGTGCCTTCAGACATCCCTTGCTACAAGTAATGGCCTGCACAAACTGCACTGAGAAAAAAAGAGCAACGCCTGAAGTACATATGGCACCATGTCATCACTGAACCGAGGCGTCGCCTACTTTGGGGAGTATTGTCTGTTGAGACATTGTGCGTGCTTACGTGGCAAGTCGTCGGCGAAAAAATGTAACAGGTATGATTTGCACAAGAGGTGAGTTCACGATAGAAACACTGGCAAAATATTTAGAAAACTTATTTTGGCTTCAGTCCTACGAAGAATACTACAAATGAAAATGAACCCACCGCTTAGAGCGTCGCATATCGACTCACTTCCACTCAAAGTTAACATTTTGTTGTAGGTACACGGTGTAGGTACAAGTTCGCAGCTATTACCAAATCGCAAAAGCACGCACCTGATGCGCGAGCTCGTGCGAGACGACAACGGCGACACGCTGCTTGTTGCCGGCCGAAGAGTCGTCCTGGTTGAAGAGCAGCGCCGTTTCTCGGAACGTGACCAGTCCCCAATTCTCCATGGCACCCGCGTTGAAGTCTGGCAGAGCGACCATGTCTGCATGCGCCGGACAAGTAGTGCGTGTGAGATGAACGAACGGAATCAAAATATGGTTTGGTTTGGTTTGGTTTCTAGGGTTTAGCGTCCCAAAGCGAAAACAAGAAAACTAGACTCGTGGCAGTGACCAAGTGGTTCCGAGTCTCGCACAAGCAACGGCCCTGAAATGGTTCTTTCTGAAAAAAGCGTAAGGTATATTCTGCGGCGATGGAAGGTATCGCCACGACGAGCACCTTCGTTTAGCGCGAATTAGTCAATGCACCGCTTTCAAATATGCCTCACTATGCTGGGGATTAGGAGAAAACTAGGCTATCCACCAAAGTAGCCGAGTATCGAAAACATCCACTCGGAAGGCGATAAATTCTCCCATAAATGCCACAATTGTTATCAATATCGTCTCTGTTTTGAAAGGCATGCTTTCTTATGAACCGCCGGATGATACCTCGCGAACACTTGATGCAGTGGGGTCGCCAAAACTACTGTACTAATACCGAACGGCATCTATAGAAACCGTTCTAAATACAAGTAGCTGTTTGAAGTTCAGAAAATATTCCGTCACATTTTCATTTTTGTAAAATTTAGATCCGCTACTTTTCTACTCTGCATGATTGAAAAAAAGATAGATGATATCAGCAGTAAAGCATTATGTCGATGACCAGTATCAAGCCCACAAACAAAAATCACCCCTCCCCCCCTCCTCCTCCCGACACCATGGACAGCCTGATGGAATCCTTTATTTCTTACAACTTGCGACTTACCAGTCTTTGGAAGTGGATACTTTTCCGAGAAGTACTGCTCGTAAAACTCCAAGATCTTGGGGCCGATTGACAACGAGTAATCCACAGCTGAAATGGCGTTTGGCCGGGCCCACACCCTGAACTAGAGACGTGGAAAAAATAAGAATGAAGCGAAAAATGTGAACGTGAAAGAGCCAAATGGTGAAGAGGTCGGATAACAGCCACACAAAGATTATTCCTGGTAAAATTGTTTCGGCATATTTATTTTGTGCACTCAAAAGATAGAGGCACAGCACATGCGTTAAATTCCACGGCGAGCTCAGCGCAGATCTAGTTAATTGTCTAAGCTCTTTAACACGGTCACAAGTCGATCTCAGGCTTAAAACATTTCTCTGAATTAAGAATTCGCTAAAGCGGGAAACGTAAAGAAATAATAATATGTGAATTCTTAATCTCTCGTAGAATCAAATTTTTTTTTTCAAATTTAGAAAATCGTTTAACAAAATTCAATGATATATCGGGCTCGAACAGCAAATGCGCATCACGCCCGCCACGAACATACACATGTGACTAATGACTCACCTTGCTGTCCCCCCGTGATTCAAAGTCGCTTACGACGAAGGCCAGAAGATAAGTGGACATCCGCACTGTGGTCTGGAAGGTGTCCGCTTTTAGTCCGCCGGGCCTGAGAGCACAGGGCGGTCATGCGCGATTACTGCGCGCTCATTGGGCTCGACATGATCTTGGCGACGCCATCGACTCAGTTGGCGAAGCAAGCGCTGTGCACAACCGCCAGGATGTATCGTTTAGTGCTCAGTGTTTGTGCGTCACTCAAAAATTACAGGTGCACTGCGCCGCACCTAGGCCAAAAGATAAGCTAGAATAGCAGCTTGGGCATGTTGGTTATGCATCTTGAGGTAACAGCGCGGAACACAGGACGGGAGCACAAGACTAGAGGACGACACAACGAGCGACGACACAGCGCTCGTTGTGTCGTCCTCTAATCTTGTGCTCCCGTCCTGTGTTCCGCGCTGTTACCTCAAGATGCAAAAGACAAGGCCTCACATTCGAATTGAAAGGTACATCATAGGCACTTGGCCCAATAGTTATAATTTTGCTCAGTGATGTCATGGCTGCGCACGATTGTGTAATGACACCAAAACGCAGATTTAAACAGGGCAACACCCCGCTCTATCCAACAGTGAAGCCCTTAAAGCCTAAAACACTTAAATCATCTAAGGACCAACTGAAAATAACAATTTAAAAGCGTACAACACTAAAGCGACAATGAGTCATGCGGAACAACAGAAACGCTCCTAGAGGAATACTATACTTGCGTTACAAACTCCGATTATACGCTGGCTTCCAAAGTTAAAGTTTCAGTCATATATAGCATGCATGTTGCCTTTAATTCGCAAAATCCTATTTAATATACTTTTCTCTCCACTTTTATAGTGAGGGATAACTAGTCGTCTAAAGGTCGTCACCACAATGAAATCGCAATGATGCACAAAATCTCACAAGGGCCAACGTGTTTTTCACAGAACTTTAATTCACCGGTTGACGTTTTTCGCATCGTATAGACATGCACCAAGAAGGCCAGTGAGCGTATAGAGGATAACGTGGCGAAGAGAGACCGGAATCTGACCTGTCGGAGGTGGTTCTCACGGGCATGTTAGAGAGCGCCTTCATGTTGGCCGGCCGCACCATGGTGACGGTGAAGGTGGCCTTCATGTCCGGCTCATCGAAGCAGGGGAACGCCCGGCGAGCGTCCGTCGCCTGGAACTGCGTCGCTGCCAGCCACCTGTACGGAATATCGAGGAACAAAGCTTACAACTCTGGTTTCGCTCAAGAATGGTCATCATCAGCGTTCGGCACCACGCACGCTTTTCCTAAAATACGAACTGAAAACAAGGTTTTTCAAATAATACGATCGACTTCCATATTTGTTTACGCCACGTAAGGCAGACTCTCCCTTGCCGTGGGAAAGAAACTTCGACCCACGGTTGACGCACGATTTCAAATAAGTTGCGATTCTTCTCAGAGCAAGCGAAACGCTCCAGTTAGGGATGCCGACGAACTTAAGGCCACATTGTCGGAAGCCAGTACAAGCGTACTCTTTCAGTTCCAAGGAACGAACAGATTTTCAGCACCCACTATTTCTGCGAACTAGAAATACAGCACACACACTAAAATTAACCTCCCGTTTCTTCTTAACTGTCGCAATGACTGAGAATACCTCTAGTTCATCGAGGTGGCATGTCAACGTCGGAGGAGCCAACACGCGCACCCTCGCGACCTTGGAGTCGCGAGTGACGATGTGCACTTCTCATATTTTCTCGCATAATATAACTTAGATATTACCAATGAAGACGGTGGAAATAGCGCGCGCTAACTAATCGTGTGCCCTTCAATTTATGCGGCCTTTACCTAAAAATAAGAATAAAACGAAAGATACTACGTGGTCCGACAAGCTGCAGCCATGCGAAGCTGGCAGGTCGTTTCTCCCGACACACGGCTCTCGAGAAATTGAGCTACGATGACTGTCTAAGTTGTATTCGAATCGGTGGTCTCCATGAAGGAACAAAACACTCAAAGTATTCCAGTGCAATCTGAATTCAGTACCTAAATTCAAATCAACCACTCAAACATGCTGTTCGGTGTCGCAGAGCAAGAAAACTTGCTCCGGATATCCGTATAGAATACGCCCATAACAGCAGGAACCTGCGCAGATTGGCCTCACAACTGCCATGCATTTGAAACCTTCGGTCACACACATAATAGTCCATCATATGCTTTTTGTGTATAATACCCTCACCCCTGTGCAGGAAATGTGTCTTTCGTGACTGCAACCAGAGCTGCGCTGCACATCTATAGCTGAATGATGAATTATGATAGCTTGTCCACGCATATGCTGCCACAGTTGAGTACAATCATTTCACGCTCCTATCAACAGGCGTCAGCTTGCATAGTTTATCTACGTACAATAACTTTAGACTGGATGCGCCGATTCAAAGCAAGGGCATAAAATGTGCGCTCATGAGCTTGGCTTACGCGCTTGCTTATTGAGCTGCGTTGGATTGGCTGCCAAAAAATAAATAAAACAGCAGATATGACTAAAACGTACATGAACGTAAGGAATGAGAACACTGACTACAATATCGTCTATTACTCCAATGGCGCATTCTAATCGGCGACCCGGGGCGTTTTTATTTATTTATTTTGCTCAAAGTAAGTTTTTTTAATGCGCGTTTTAGATTTGGACCCAGAGTTTTGACTACACCACCACGATGCTGTCCCTGTAGCGCCCCAGACATATTGCTCCTTTCGCGGATTCGGAGAGCGCTCTGAATCGCCGAATGGAATTCGCCACAGGGTATCTGTCTAAATGCTTAAGGAAACTACGAAGTCACGACAATGAGCGGAACGCTCAACGCGTTCGGTGAACGACTTTGTCGCCTCGTTTGGCGGCAGTTCGCGGTGAAAGACCGGCGTCAGCCGACGACATATTCGCGCGCGGCACATCTCTCCCCCACCGATGGCGAAAGTGCTGTGTAAACAACGCTGGGAATTGGCCGATCTCTCCTCGCTGCGGCCGGCATCCGGTCATAAGATCTGTGGCAGAAAAAACGTCTGGCACGGGAAGGCCGACCTGGACCATGCGACAGTCACAGATTTGCATTGCGCCATTTCAAGTATTTGTTATGCCACCTTCTTCGTAGACGACATAGTGGTAGCGACAGAACGAGCTGGCGCCCATATCGGAATTTTCTACTGGTCAATATTATATTAATTTAGCGGATGCTTACGAACACATCACCAACTTGTTTATCTCAACGACTGAGTTTCGACACGAGTAAAAAAAAAAGCACTCAAAAGCTCTACTTGATTGGTTGCCGCGTGTTTACTTCCTGTAAATCTGCGTGGGCATTATGGTTCTCGGAAAACAACGATGCGTCTGATTAGAATGCATTAACTTAGCCACATTGCCACTGAGAGCACATACTCAGTGTCACGTCCCAATGGCTGCGTTAATGAGCATGTCGCCTTAAAACCCACATGTGCAGGCAGCCACTGATTCAAGAGCATGGCTTGGGGTGCTGCTTCAAGGACAGCTGGTTCCTGGACACAGAAGCACCATTCTAATTTCAGCGGCCGAGCTTGCAGAGGGCAGAGTTACATAGAAACACAGAAAACGACTTGCCGCTGCTGAAACGTGTGCCCAGAGCCGCTGAAGCAGAAGTTAGGTATATCTACGGAACGATGTAGTATTGCCGCCACAAGAAAGCTGAACCTCTCAGCGTTTGATTAAAAAAAAGGAAGAAAAAGATAATTTCATACTTTTCTAACGCGTTTTTTTCCCCCCTTTCATGAAGAACAAACAGGTGCCCCAAGGCCTAACCTTTGAAATGTTTCAGAGGCTCTCGTGGAATCGCACTTGAAAATGGACTGTCGCCTGGCAGCAAGCAATAAAGCTTAGAAAACCGCGCACTGTTTTATAATCGAGCTCGGAATAGGACATTCAATATTTTACGTTCAAGCACGATGGCCATCAAGCCGTCTCGTTAATTACGTGCTTGGAGCAGTCGCTGCTGTCGGAGATCGGTGCACACCTCGAAGGAGAAATGAGGTACACGGGCTTCTAACTGTGGACAATGCCGACGATAGACGAGGGTATGGTGAGTACCGATCCCCGTGTAACGCTTATCTTTAGTGAGAGCTGCAACAGTGGCTTTAGATTATATTACTGTTTTATGGTGACCCCGCAAAGATGCGGTCGCAGTAGAGATGCATACATGCAGCACAGCGTCCCACCCCGCTGGGTTCACGTCTCCCTGTATAATAGCGGTGGCTCAGTAAAGATAGAAGAGCATCGCAGCTGTTTACAACTCTGAGAGGGAAAAGAAGAGTGTACGTGTCGGCGCTTCTTGCAATGCGCATGCAGTCATGAAGGATTCACGAGGCTCGACCCTCTCACGTCACTCGGGTCAACCGAAAGGACCAGTGCAGAGCGCACGGGAGGAGGCCACGTTTGCTCATTCGGCGAGTGTGCAGATATGGTGCAGCATGCGACGATGCCAAGTTGGCGTTACCAGTAGCGATGGGCAGCAAACGGGCGTGGTCGGCACTTGTAGATATCAACCTCCCCGTGATACCACTGGCTGTTGTCTTATTCAAGCGGCCGCGCGAGCGCCAGGCGAATTCATGAGCGCACGCTATACGCAATGATCAAGCACCTAAGGGACAAAAACAGAGCCAATGCTCATTAAACATTTCATTGCTGTCATTTGATGTGGCAGAAAGTTAGGTGGGCGGATGAGATTAAGAAGTTCACAGGGGTCAAGTGGACGCAACTAGCACAGAACCGGGTTAAGTGGAGAAATATGGGAGAGGTCTTCACCCTGCAGTGGGTATAGTCAGGCTGATGATGATAATGATGATGATGATGATGTGGCATACTGCACTCCTTCCTTTGAGATAAACTAATTCTATCCACTTTGCTTTCTCTGTTATTTTGAGTAGGCCTGTGCCTCGTCATCACGCTCAGGAAGTAGTCTTTAAGCTCTTAAGCTGCCGACAGTGTAAATGCACACGAACTCGACATTCCGCTATTGAAGGTGGGGCTTCTCACAGTGTGCACAATTGCCACAAGTACATGAAGCTCCGATCTTCACTTTCTTGCATAGATAATACCATATGAAGCAACCAGACACAAATAGATCCGTTATATGCAGAGAAAGTATGGCCGTTATAGCCTAATAGTTATACACAGCGACCAATTAGACTATTCCAAAGAAAAGCTACAAGCTGCCAAAAATATTTTGTGCTTTATTTATTTTTTTTTTTTTCAGTCGAATAACTTTAAGCTTCTTTTGCAGCCCCGATTATAACTTTTTCATTTGTGTGGAAGAGACTGCACCAAATAAGAAGAACTTGGGCACGGCATGTAGTGCGAAGAGAGGATAACCGATTAAATTTAACAAATTGGAGTCAAAGGGAAGAAAAGCGCAGCAGTGGGCAACAGAAAATGAGGTGGGCGGATGTGGTTAAGAAGTTCTCAGGGGCTACAGGAGCGGGTTAGTTGCAGTAATTTGGGAGAGGACTTCGCCCTGCAGTGGGTATAATCAGGCTGCTGCTGCGGATGATGATAAATGTTTGTTATTAAACCGAATGCACGTCGAAGTTCCTGGTACTAAACGGCGCATCAAAGGGAATTTCGACCACCTGGCTATCTTTAAAGTGCATTGACATCGCACAGCGCATGAACGCCTTCTCCATTTTGCATCCATCAAAACGCAGCTGCTGCGGCGGTCGGGATCGAACCCAGGTACTCCGGCACACTAGTAGGGTAATTCGCAGTTATAAAAGTTCGGTTTGGCTAACATTCAAAAAGAATTATCAGAAAGCTAATGTAATCACTGGGAAATGTAATTCAGCTAAGGTCGCAATGATGTTAAAATTAAAAGCTTCTGACTCGCTTCTTATTCAGAAAAGGAAACCAATCACACTAAACAATTTTGTACTGGGGGACTGTGCGATGTCAGTGCACGTTAAAGATCCCCAGGTAGTTGAAATTACTATCAGTGCGCTATTTTCCGGTGCGTATTCTACACTGTTTGGCCGATAGTGCTCAGTAAGCTCTTTATAGCTTATTAGCCTGTCCCTGCTCAGTGTACACTAAGAGCCAGAGCCTACCCGGAAGGTGAGACCGTGGGCAAGCTTATGAGCTCCATAATTTCCCTGACGATGGGAGTGGGCGGGTGCTCATATTAGCCAGACTACTCTGTGATCTAGACATTTTTCCAATATCCTTTTTGCCTGCGGAGAGACCCTTCCCTTGAGAAAATTGCATATTGCTGTTTTCGAATCACTTACAATTCTCACTACTATCGCAACGGCAATGGCCACCTCTTCAGCCGTGTCAGCTATGCTCGTCCTGACCGAGCCGCTTATTCTTGGGTTTTGTTATCATTTCTTACTACCGCAGCCATAACATGCCTGTCCTCATACTCAGCGGCGTCGACATAATCCTTGATATATATTCTGCAGCTTTTCCGCTCTTTTCTTCCTATTTCCTGGTGATGCTATGAACGCATGATCTGTGGCAGTGGGGGAATTTCGAGTCACTTCCTGACTTCCATTGGGAGATCAGTCTTCTGGTTCTCTTGGTTTTCATATCGAATGCCTAGACTTAGCAGTATGCATCTCTCCGTCCGGGTTTTGCCAGTCTTTCATATTGGGAGGTGGTTGGTTATCACTTCTGCCAGCGTATTGTGCCCTCCAAGGTTCATTAGCAGGTCCACATACGTACTGATGGGGAGACCAAGGTCTGCTGTTATGCTCTTGATGATGATTTCTTCAATCTTGGTATTGTCGCAGTTGGCCAGGAGTAAATATGCGAGAGCGCAGCCGATCCTGCTGATGACAAAAACGTGTGCGAGTCTTAAAAGATTGGCTTCTTTCATCCCCGACTTGCTGTTAGGGATACGTCTAATTAGGTGTATAGTTTGCTGAGCACTGCTATTCGAGCTTACTTATAGCGTCTCTGTGACGCCCATTTTTCTGTAGCTACCTAACTAGGACCCTAATTTTGTCCTCTTTGGGGATGTGTACTTCGTCTGCCTTTAGTTCGATTCTCGGTTTTTTGTTCAATCTTCGGCGTGGTGGTAGACTTTTCTGAACAGCATTTGAGGCATCTAGGGGTTACATATTAATCAACCGTTTTCATGGCTGGCCGAAAGGTGCCTTCCATTTGCCCATCACTACTTCCCGCGATCCAGAATGTGATGTCGTCCGCGTACAGGCTGTGGTTTAGGCCCCACGTGCTTCGCTATCCAATAGACCGTACGACCACGTGATTGCGTCTGGTATTGTAACTGTACGATCTTGGACATTTTGCTTTAGTAGTGCTGCAACCTTGACCAGATACAGTTTTACTAACTGGAAAGTCCGACTGTATCAAAGAAAGTAAGACTTGATAAAATTAAGGCTGGTAACTGTGGCACGGACGCAACTCTACTTTGCTGAGCCAATACGCCTTCAGCTGGTTTCGTAACAAGCTCTTTTTTTCCCTGGCCGTACAGACCATCTATAAAACCCCCAAGGCCCGTGGTAATAGAATAGTTTCATTGCAATTGTACTGATGTTTCCTTGCTTTTATGATCGGCCGAAACGACCGTTCACTCCCGTTATATCACCTCGATCTGGCCGTCGACGTTGAAAACGATGAGTATGGTATTCAGTAGAGGACTGACAATCGTTATATTACATTGGCCTGGATATTTTCTCCGCACCATTCGTCTCCGGTGGCTAGCAGAGAAGAGCAGCATTCTGATCATCTCAGCTTACTTCCCTTCTGGATATCATCTTCTCGGCTGCGTTCCGGCTGCCTGTGGAATTCCCCCGCCTCCCGTTGCTCCATTGTTAGCCCGCGCTGGAATGTACATGCGCTATTCGACAATCCTGTGCAGCTCACGCTTTTGCCTTGCGTTTCGATAGTTCTCGGGACAGAGGAATGTACATCACATACTGAAATATATTCGATTATTACACGCAATAGCACCTCAGAAACCGAATTATCGACAGGAAAGTCACTACGGGCGTTCTCGTAGTTTATCGAGTGGGCACCATCAGTGCCTGTCGAAGGACGATGACTTAACGAGCTAAGGGATCAGTGTCATATGCGCAGCCAGCGAGGTGCGAAGGCAATGGAGTAGTCCCATCTCGCTCTCTGCTTTCCATTTACCTTGAAGTTAAACTAATTTGCAAGTTTACTTACAAAAGAAACAGCACAAATCAGCCCATCAGAGAACACAGACCACACGAAACTTCTCTGCGCTCGAGTTTTCTTGTTCCCCTGTTTACTTCTGGTTGTTCATACATGTTGAGAAGTCGCCAACTCACCCAACTTGAAATGTAGGTTTCATTCGAATTCGAATTTAAATTCATTTGCATTTCTGACGTTAAGGGCTTTTCAACTTTACGTGGAAACTGGAGGATAATTACCAAAGGGCCTATAGAAATTCATCAAGAACACAATGCAAGGCGTTGAATGTACATTGAGACGATGCCCGATTTACTTTGTTCTTGATGTGTTGGATAAAATCAAGCAAATCAAGCAGGAAAAAAAAACAGCATTTTCGGGCCTTCTGCAAAAAATCAGGATAGATGTGACTGCTTTGCCCCATCCACTACGGAGGTGAAGTCACCACTGAAAACACAGTAGTACTATAACGCTCACTCCACCGCTTAGAGTGCTGGGCCACACTCGTAGTCATAATGCACTGAGTGCACTACCGCTATATATTGAACCTACACAACAGATCATCAAAGTGGAAAAAATACTAATTCATATAGCAAGTGGATCCACGAACAATAAACCAGGGTTAGACGCATGTCGGAGCAACCATTTGTAAGGAGCACTTACGTAATGCAGCTCGCCCAATTCACCCCATTCTCGGCCAAGAATTCGCCAAGGTAACATTCTCATTGACCGGTACATGAATGCGTGCTTTCGGCAAAGATATACCACCGGGGCTATGATCGTGCGCCCTTTCTCCATAATGCAGCCTAGCTGTAAAATGGTCATACTTGTTTGCAGAAGTTAACCCGCACAAGCGAAACGCCAGTACGGTTTTGTACAAACCACCCCATGAGCACTAAACCACAGCATACAGCCGGGCGAGCAGCGCCACATGTTTTGCAGGAAAGCTCCCACAAAACAGGAAGAGTGCGTGGAGGCTGCAGCGGAAGGCGGATGCTGCAAGGACGTGTTTGACTTTGAAAATACTGCAATGGAAGAAGCGGCCGCGCGGACTCCCGCATCCTGCGCTGTTATAATTAGCAGCCATTGATTGGGCCGGAAAACCATCTCCCTCCACCATCCAGGCAACAGACCCCTTCCTACATATACGTCCATGCAGGAGTGGAAGAAATCACTCGGAGCGCAACATAAAAGAAGAGTGGTTATATCGTGTCGTGACTGTGGGACTCGTGGAAAATGGGGTCTTCTTTTCGTAGATGGCGAGGCTATGCGCCATAATTTGATTCGATTTGCACTTAAATAATCTGCAGTTGGGTGCTTGCTCACGCAAATCCTACCAATTTAGCCCCTGCCGATTTACTGTAGGATCTCCGTGAGGGTATTCTGAATGGGGCGATTGAATGTTTGTCTTTTATTTTATTTATTTTATTTAGAACATACTGCAGGCCTACAGTAGGCCCAAGCAGGAGGGGCGAATGCATAATATATGCAAAAAGAACAGGATTAGCAAAATTGAAACATGTTAAATACAAGCTGCAACACAAAATACAACAATAAATACAAGGCTCAGATGCAAAATACAAAAAGTAAACGTAGAAATAAATGGCTCTCAAATTAAATGCTGTGAAGAAAACATTGACTCAAAAGAATCAGCTCTAGTTAAAAGATCTGGCGGACACCTGTTCCACTCCTCAATGGTGCGTGGAAAAAATGAGTATTTAAAGGCGTTAATCCTAGCACTGTAAGGGGTTAATGATTGTGCATGATGATTTCAAGGGGCTCGGATAATATCCAAACTTCGGGAGTATTCCTATTTTGCATTTAGAAAATTATAGATCTTGAAGTAAATTTTGATATACTTCGAACTTTTCTTTCTAATGCAAAACTGAAATATGTCCTTGTAACATTTAGCCAGATACTAAAATCAGTGCATAACGAAATCATTTCTTTATATTTCTTTTTTCGTTACTGCGTGAGCGGGTTGACAAGCTGACATGCAATTTGTGCAAGCTGTTGTTCTTATACGCCTAAAATATAGAAGAAAAAAAAAGCGGTAAAGCAAGACGGTTCTCATTTTGCTGAAAAACATTTGCCGTCTCTCTGCCCTAGGTGATTCCCAAAATTAACACGCTGAACTGCACTACTGCTGGTATTCCAATTCGCCGTGCAATTGCAAAGCCTGTTTGCTCCGGAGCGCGACCATTACATTTCCGTCGTTTCCAGGAACCGCTTCGAGTTGGCTTTTACACTGTCGGTTTTCACAGTAGTGGACGTCCCAGTAGATTTGTTTTTCAGCGAAAGTTGCCCATTACGCACCTCCAATCATTTTCACAGTGCAAAGCGAGTCCGGTAGCGTTGGAATATCCCGTCGCAAAAGCTCGTAATCCTGATAGCTGCACGGTGCAAACAGTTTGGTCACGATCACCTCGGCTGCTTCTATCAGTACTGCTGGCCTTTGCTTCTGAGATAGCCCTCTGCTGGACACTGATGAAGAAACATACGCGTCCGTTCCCGGTACTTGCGCATGCTCAGTGTGGTGGGTAAGTAAAAGTCGCGGAGAGCGAAGAGAAGGTGCATGTAAACAGCAAAGAAACCCCTCAGAGGAGGGAGTGTTCGGATAAACGAACATACGGAGGAGGAAACTTCTTTCGAAGGCGCCAGAAAAACACCGTCAATCTTCATGAATCCGAGTCCGACTCTATTTCTCTCCTCTTCTCGCTTTCCTTTCTATGTTTGACTTCACCTCGCTTGGTCTGTTGGGTTCTTTTTATGTCTGCTTTTTCAAGTCTAATAAAACAGGCCTGGACTCAATTTGTTCCCGCGAGCTCTCCCCCTTTCCCACTTTCTCTATTGGGAAGACACGGTTCCCACTAAAAGGTGGTGTTAAGCCGAACACAGTAGGCATTTGGCGCGTTTTCTCCAAGGAGCTGGCAATACGCCGAGGTTGGGACTGCGAGGAAGCGGCAATTAGTTTGAATTATTCGTCGCAGCCCGCGCAGGTTCGAGGAGAGATACTCTGTCGCGCAGGTAGGAACCGTGCTGCGCGGAAGGCGCTTCGCTGCATACGAGCTTGATAATGAGGCTGGCTCGGCAAATTGTTTCTGCCCCCCAAACGGCGACCGTCATCCATATTAATGAACTCCGCAGTGAATAGCGCGCTTCTTAAGCTGAGCTAGTGTAAAATAATAGGAGCACTTTTCTAACGTGAGCGCTTCGTTAGCGAGTCAACGTATCTTCTTCACAGCGCAAAAATACCAGGTAAAACCGACACGTCGACACGCTTGCATTGAAATCCCGAGGCCAAGCGATGGAGCGAAAATTCTCTCATTTTGAAATTCTTCGCAGAAACATTAGCAGGCTGAATGGATTCTTTTCTGGAACCTATGTATGACAGCAAGCGTAATTAAGGCATTGCGAATTTGAAAGCGCGCCTCTTCAAAGGGGTAACATCCTTTCGCGTGATTGCGCCATGGATGAGTTCACATAACATCTCTCATCTCACTCGGTCTTGGTTCTATCGTCCGCCACACCGATAGGTAGCTAACGGGTGAAACGAAAGCATGGTCTCACAATTGACACAGCGATAAATGGCATAAAGAAAAAGATCTCGCATATAATCTTCGTATTATACTAACTCATGGTTGATTATGAGAAGATCATCGCCAATGTGAACATCTATTTTATTCGATAGCACCACAAAAGGAGACCCTAATTATTGCATTTCGAGGCCTTCATCTGTATCGTGTGTTCTATCATGTTTATAGGAGTTCTATAGGAGAGGCCCGCACTTACGTGAACGGCTTCTCAGGCATGTACGCCAAGATACCCGAGGAGCGCGCTATGAGCTGCAGCTGCTAAGGGTATAACAAACTTCACATCAGGTGAGTTTAAGCAGGGAATCATGGGTTGCACCTACAGGGATCACCTACAGCGATTAGCGAACGGTTGTAGCTATCTCAAATCGAATGCTCACATGAGTTGACCACAATGGTGGCACACTAATGACAAAACGGCTAACGTTTAATCTGCTAAACCCAGTCAGGTGAAGCGAAATCGTCGTTTTGCTTGGTTTTTCTTTGGGTAGGCTTAGGTTTAGATATGGTCAGACATGTTATTGCGAAGATTAAATTTCCTAGGCTATGGAATCGAAGACGCCGTCAACCAGAAGAGGGAACAGATGCAGAGGTAAAAGGTCAAGTGGTGCTTCACGATAGGTGTAATAGCCACACTGTAACCTCGGGTTTGTTTAAAATCAAATGGCGTCCCAGGTTGATCTTGGCTGATACGTGGCATAGCGAAGCTTTCGCTTCAACACGTTGAACCAAGATGTTGAACCAAGGGAGAGGGTGAGGGGGGGGGGGGGGGGGGGGCTGTCAACACTTTTGTGGCAACTAATTAGCTGATTGGCAAGCAGAAACGAATGGTCACGCACACACTCACGTTCATTGCAATCGGTAAACGAAGGTATGTCGCATATTCCTGTAACTAATGTTCTGCTGTGGATACCCACGTAAGGGCTACGGCGTGCTCAAATTTGTTAAAAGTTGGATCGTTGTAAAGCGCGACAACCACTTTCTGCCTATCTGCAGACACCAAAAATGCACTACCTTTGTAACATTTACCTGACGCCGCAGTGAATCCAGTTGAGATCACGGGAGGCACTTACAGCGCGTAACTATTATGCACTCTTCATAACCGGATGAGTGCAAAGCTTCACGGATGCTATAAGCGCTCGAATACTCATTCAAATCAAACTTCGCGGCCTATGAACTTATCAATTTTGCTGTGCGCTGCGCTAACTACATTTAAATGAAGGGTGTGCCTCTCTCACGCACTGTTTGCATACGATCAAGCAGGTGCATACTTAGTGGAACGATCCCAGCGCCGCCACAGTAACGAGCAGAGCGTTTCGTGTACTCCTAGCGAGACTTCCGGGTGTGACCTGCAGGCAGAGCACAACCATGTTTTCTCTGTCCATTCCCGGGAGGCGTTCGTGATCCGTGCATTTGCCGCCCTTCCTTTCCCTCATTCGAACTAATGCCACTGCCGCCCAAACGGGTTCGGTGGGTTTCGAGAGCTCCTCTTTGAATAAGTTTGTTTATTTCGCTACGCCGGTGAGGCAGGTATACAGTGCAGCAGTGCCCTGCCCTCGGAGAGGCTTCGGCTGCCGCCACGCTGTCTACGCAATTATAGCCTGGCCTGCGAAACATAACCTGGTCCCCGCACGGACAGAGCGCGAGGCAAGGCGAGGTTGCAGGGTACGTGATTGTATGCAAATGAACTCGCGATCACAGCCGCGCACTGCGGAAACGGTTTCTGTACTGGCCAAGTAGTCGAAACGTGCCGGGCGTGACGACGGTGTTTTGTTTCTCACCGAAAACGAAACAAAACGAAATGAGAGCACAGAGGAGGTGTGCAGTCCGCATCGTGATGTGCTTCTGCATTCCTCAAACCACTGCCGTTTGGTTTTCGTTGTGCGGTCTCTCATTGTGCGGAGCACAACAGGAAAAAGACGCAGGCACATGCTTGATCGTGCGCGCAAAGTGCGCTGATGACCCGGTGTACGTATGAGTCCAAACGCGGCAGGCGGAAAACAACGCTGCATGGGCGGATTGCCAAACGGTAACTGAAGGAGGAGCCATCGAACGCTGTCCCGTTTAATGAAACCGCGAATAGACGCTGCGAGAAGCAGATATCCAAGGTCTACCACGACAGCTGCATAGAAACGCGTACCCCATTGATATTCATTGTTGTGTGGCATCAGCATTCGTTGTCGGGAAGGAAGGAGCGTAGAACCGTGAGAAAATCTCGCACAATAAGCATTAAAAGGACGCTAGGCGTCAAGAATATCGAGCCTGGCGGCTGCAGTTCAGACTTGAGATAGCGATGCCCATATTTTCGCTTGCAACAAACGATTATTGCGGTGAGCAGAGTCCTACTTGCTGCTGCCGGATTATGCGCTCTCTAGCGCTTTAGTAAAGCGGAAGCGTCTAGGACTGCTTTCAGGGAAGAACCGTACGCAGGCGTTGTCGCTGTTGGTGTTTTGAACGAAAAGTCGCGAGTCCGCCCATGTAATGTGGTTGGTGGTGATACGTTCGTGCAGCTTGAATAAAGCGCGGCTTTATATGGTGAAATATTACATAGGCAGTGTGATATGGACGGAAAGATGACAAGGAAGAGACATGGATGACGGGACAGCCTGTTTTTGTCGCCTATGTTCTTGTAGTCTTCGTTCGTAGCGCAGCGTTCAACATACCGCGACTCGGCTTACCGGCTTGCAAACACAAAATCGGGTTTAATATTTATGTTAGGTAGCCTTTCATGCACTGCGGCAGCTTACTATTGCATGGTAACGAGTATGTATTAGAAATTAAGCGATTGCCTATGGATTACCCGAGTAGCGAAATGAATGTACACGAAGGAGGATCCGCAAGGCGAGCTGCAGACTTGGTCGCGTCGTATAACGTTAAGGCTGGGCTTAAATGTGCCACTGACATCTTTTGTTTTGTGTCGAGTTGAAGTAAAACACGACAGCAGATTTATTGTGATTAGGCTAAATGCCAATTAAGTGTTAAGTGACCTAGCACTTCGCTTTTCATTTCGGTTTCGGGTCGCAAGTACTCATTGCCACGCGCTCGTACTCTACCTTACGTTATATGAAAGACCACCGATCTGCGCTTTAACCAAGCCGTGAGAACATGCCTGCATGGCCTAGGAGTAGAGTGTTTGACTGGGGATCCAAAAGTTCCGGTGTGTTAGATTCCCATTTCGAAACGTTGCCCAAGTTGGCAAAGGTCACATAAAAAAAAGAAAAAGAAAACGTACACGCAGGTAGGCAGACATCGGCGAGATGGGTGAAGAATGCTCTAGTGGCGACGCGCACTCAAAAGGGGAAGCCGGGCAAGGCATTATGTTTGAAGTGTTTGTATTAGAGCCCCTTATGTGAGTTGACCTTCTCAGGAGCCAGAAAATTTATGCGAGAGTTTGCATTTTCCAGGTACGTACGTACTACGATTGCAATCAGTACGTTTCCCTTTTTTTATCATAGAGAAGCTCCAGCGACCCCCGTATTATAAGACCACATGTGATGCGGTGGAAATCTGTGCACCTGTCTTACATGCTTATCGCCCATTGCATTGCTGAAAGAGAAGTGGCAAACGGTTGGAAAGATACCGCCAGAGTTGCAGGAGCTTCCAACTCGGGCAGCTCTTTTACATCGGAGGGCGATATTGGAATCGAACCCTGCGGGATTCTTTATGGATCCTGGGTTAGACAAGCTGCACCTAGGACACGCGGGCACATTGTAATGGTATGGCTTGATTAAAGCGCGGCTGCGTACACTTGGTTGTTTTTCGCGTAATGGGACACTGGCTTTCTTTTTACTTTGTTTCTTTTTTTGAGAAAGTGGAAGGATATCGATACGCATGCTACGGTATTTGCGCTGACGACCGAAAATGATAGGATTTACTTTCGCGAAGATAAAAGTGGTCTCGGACAACAACGGATGTAGCGCATCAGCTTCGTTACACATTCTTCAAGGGGCCTTGGAACACCTTGCGAACATAGTATAGAAACCTGCTCAATCGGCAGAGTGTGCTGTCGTTAATATCTAAAATAAATAACACTACTGCACAGAGTAAGAAACCCGCAATCATGTTCGAAAATTGGTGAGCTTTTTCCGGCAAATTTTTAGAACTCGCGCCCTCCGTCGTGACACGTGTCCGCTTACGCCGGTTATGAAATAGTTATTGATCAGATTCTTTCGTCCGTCACATAGCTGACGTGGCCGCGGCCAGACAGCCACGTCCCTTGTCGCGTCAGCAAGCTTCGCTACACAGGGAATTCCTGAGGGCGTCAGCAGCGCATCCCTGAGGCCGAGTGAGCGGCACCGAAGTAGGAATGCCGACCTTTGAGAATGCAAAAAGTGACGTGAAAAAAAAAAAAAAAAAGCTGCGAATACGCTGAAATTTGAGACGCGAAAACGCTGAAGTTCGAATTTTTACTGCAGATAAGTCAGCTTCTATGTGACGAATTAAAAAGGAAATCTTGCTTCCTGTTGTTGAAAAAATCTGTAAAATCAAGATGTAGCTTTCATATCTGCATTTTCACCATTGCGTGAGATGTCTTAACATTTCACGCACAGGTGAAATCGTTTCTTGCACACGCTACACGTATTTAAGCAGCGTGACTTTTGCCAGACACCTCGATGAAAGGAAAAAATCGCGAAAACGGCAGGCTGGCGGGAGGTTCAGTCAATTTCAAGCAAAAATGAAGTTCTTAAGAAATGTCGTCATCGGTTAATATACCCCACTCTTAAAGGCAGCCGACAAATTAGCACTCAAACAAGGCCAAAGCCAGCCTTATGCACATTATGGCGCAGACATTTGTCCCCCACCTTGTCTTACACACCACATGGAGACGAACCAGAGTATAAGTATTTCATTATATAGTGTAATGCTTGACGTCCCAAAGCGATTCGGGCTATATGAGGGACGCTGCAGTGGGGGTCTCGTGAGAATTTCGCCCACGTGGGGTCGTTTGATGTGCACTAGCACCACAAAATGCACGGACGCCTTTGTGTTTCTCCTCCATCGCAAAACCACCGCCATGGCAGGAATTGAACCCATGAGCCACCGCTGTGGACAGTCAGAAAATATGGCCTACATATTCAGTAGTCGATTGACTACGTCCCGTCTATGCCGCACTAAGACTTGCTATTTCCTGAACAACCATAGTCATATTGGATTAGAATAGATTAGATAGATTAGATTAGATTAGATTAGATTAGATTAGATTAGATTAGAATTGATTAGATTAGATTAGATTAGATTAGATTAGATCAGATCAACGCAAAAATCCTAGGGTTGTCTCTGAAAACATGAAGCAAATTGCCCATCAGTTAAGCTTCTGCGCCCATGAAAAGCAGCAGTCTTCCGTTCAGCTTCTTTGAACAGTCCACGGCAGTGGCCGCAGTGGTTAGGGCACCAGACTGCTGTCCCTAAGAATGCTGGATCGAATTTCCGGCCGCGGCGGCCGCTTATCGAAAAGCCAGACGCCCGTGTGCTGTGCGATTTCAGTGCACCTTAAAGATACCCAGGTGGTCGAAATTTCCGGAACCCTCCACTACGGCATCTTTAATTGCCCGAGTCGCTTTATGACGTTAAAACCCACTAACCAAACCAAACCAAACCTTCCCTGAAAAAGCCAAGCTATGGCAATAATTTTATTCGCAATACGCGTTTAAAGCGCGTTATCTTCTTTGTACAAGTGCTTGGTAGGTGTAACCGATTTGGCTTAGTAACTATGAGAACAAAATTGACGTTTTCAAACACTTCGCGGCTATATTTAGTCAAAGAAGGAACTGTTCACTAACGCATACTTCAGCATCAAGAGTGCGGTAAGCAAAATTCCAGATGTACCATTAGACGACATCACAGTTTCAACACTTTTTCTGTCCTTTGGGGACGTGTCAATGGGAAGCCGAAATGATAATTGCTGGCACGCTTACACCTGGTGCTCATTACACGTTGCCTACGACGCCTACATTTGTTATGCAGCAGTCTCTCAAGGTGAGCGTCGTAACCTCGGATGAATTTTCTTCCTCTATCCTTCAGACACGGCGCCATTGGATAATGCATTCGGCTGGACGACGCACGTTCAAGCGACATACATTCCCATTTTACCTTTTAACTCTTTATTTCTTTCCTACGGGGCGCAATTCTTTTCTGTGCCAGGTGATATCAGATAGTCGCGGTATTAATTTTTAATGTTGCATAATTATTTTGAGTATAAGAATGCTTAAATACATCTGCCCATATAAATGTGGTGCTGCTAAATTATAAGACGCGCCCTTAAGCTCCAACCAGGGAGCAGCTCAAGATCAATTTGGTCAGGATGGAGCAGAAAGCAAATATGTCCTTCAACTCATCATAGTAAGAACAAAACCTCCTTCCGTTACATCATTTAGATGTGGATATCTGAGCCGAATGCTACGCCAGCGCACAAGCAGAAAAGAGCGTACTATCTGATATAAATGGGTGCCCTCACATTCCTGCTCCAGTTTTAAATTGTCATCAACCCTTCAAGCAAGACTTCGTCAACTGTACGTGCAGAACCGCTACTGGCCACCTTCATTCAAATGCCACATAAGCAGTCAGTGCCCGCTTTCAAACATTACGGACAGAATCAAGAGGATGCTAAGGGAATGGAAGTAAGGGTGCAACAAAAATGGAAAAAGCACAAACATTGGCCCAACGAAGTAAGCGTATGAGCGATGGCGTTATACATCACGAAAGTAAAAAGAAAAATATTTCCCCATGGAAAAGCAGTTTTGAGGTCATATAAACTCCGCCTTAAAAGTATGATGCGAGATCAGCCGCCTGTGGTATTCTCCATAACACACATCATTAGTATACAGCCGTAACATACCACTGTACATGAAAGACCGAACGACATATAGCGAGTGTTTCAGCGAAGGCGACATAGAAGATTAAAAAATAGGCTTTCTTGAGTTTGAGAAACCGAAGTCGATTCATACTGGCTTTGCAACACTAATATCGGCCGACATCAGGTGTTAGCTACTTAGCTGATCAAATAAATTCTAATTTATTTTTTAAATTACTGCACGTAATGCTTGACTGCAGTTGGATCTCTGCAGCCGGTCGTTAGTCATAGCCATATGACTTAAGAATTTCAAAATTGTGGCTACCTTCGGCGCTGTAGCTCAACAAATTTCGTACACAACGCGCCCTTTTCGAGAAGAACACCGCTTTCGAAGTGACGTCAGTCACTACAAGTCACTGCGTGGCGCCCTGAGCGGCAAACACTGCAGCGCGGGCAGAGCCCGGCACGTGTCAAATGGGCTCCGCAGTGACCTGCAGTGACTGACGATAACCTCCTTGGACTGACGTCGTTTTACAGTGCGCGCTTTTCGACAAGAGCGCGCGGGCGACGAAATTCGCTCACGCGCAGCGTCGACAGAAGTCGCGATTTCGAAATTTTAAAAAGCGATATGGCTATGACTAACGGCCAGCTACAGAACTCCAATTACATTTACCCACCTAAGTGTAATAGTTAAAGGGTAAGGTATTAGAACTTTGTTATTCAGCCTACTAGTTAGCATCAGTGATCTGTCTGCTGATGTGAGTCGATACTGGTACTGCAACGCCTCTGAAGGCACCTTGACATCTCAAAAAGACTATTTTCAAAAATTCTGATTCACCTCGCTGTTTCAATCAGCCAGTATATAAAACATCACTTGTTCCCCAGCCGCACAAGCGCGCTTTGCGTGGCCTAACCTGTCTTATTAGCAAACTAAGGGTCATGGGTTCGAATCCCGATAAATTCGCAAGTTAATAAAGGT
The DNA here is from genome assembly GCF_055883805.1 of Amblyomma maculatum. Classification (NCBI taxonomy): domain Eukaryota; kingdom Metazoa; phylum Arthropoda; class Arachnida; order Ixodida; family Ixodidae; genus Amblyomma; species Amblyomma maculatum. The sequence continues at coordinate 39,510,238 of NC_139349.1, read as the reverse complement.
TCCCGCTAAGTTCTCAAGTTATCAAATTTCAAAGCGATATTGATTTGTTTGGCTTATAAGGTTTAGCGTCCCGATGCGACTCGGGCTTCATTATGAAGGAGTCGTAGTAGAGGGCGTAGCGAGTTTTCGTACAAAATTTGATGACTGTGGATGCCGTTAAAGCCAATGTGAAAGGCATCTGTATATGTGCGTAATCACCTGCATGAAAGCAATGTTTCCGCCCTGTACAGCAGATCAGAAGGTGAAATTCCATTGATATTATTAATGCGCGGCGCCTTTGTAGGTCAGTCACCTGAGACGCATCGCGCCGTTGTGCATCAGGTGCCGTACTGATGCCAGCAGTGCGCCGACGCTTTCCGCCGGCAGCCTGAGACGCCTCGCCCCTCAACGACATAAGAACGCGGGATTTATATAGTCGCTGCCTGCAGCGTGCTGGTGTGTATTAACCTAGCACTTCACCATGAGGGGTGCGATAGTAGAGGGCTCGGCACATTTCGGCCATATTGGTTTCTTTAACGTGCGCCGACATCGCACAGCATACGTGCCCGATGTCAGTGCACGTTAAAGACATCGAGAGGAGGCCAGACATAACATATTGAAAGGATGTCGGCCAAAAACCGTTACGCCACACACTTCCAAAAAACACTGATATCGCACTGCCAACTTAAGATGCGTTGAGATGCGTTACGCGCGCTAAGAATTTAGATTACGCTGCAAGTAAGCTCCCCAGTCATCAATTTAGTCAATCTTTTCTCGAAGCTTGGCCATAAAACCTTATCCTCGAACCAAAAGCGAAATGAAACGGGACGTGCTAGAGCATAGTTCAAAATTGGTCAGCTTAGCTAAAACGGCTGAGAATTGTTTAATGTTTTGTTTCCCAATCTGGTCCCACCAATAAAAGGTCGCATTGCCCCTTCCGTATACCTGGGCGTCAGCTACAATGAGCCAACGTAGAATGTAAGATGCAACCGTCGTGAGGGTCTTCACCTTAACTACATTAGGCAATATCATGGCTTGATCAATAAATAGAGCGACAGGCATCCGATGTTCAAACCTGTCAAGGTCCACTAGATTCTAAGCTCTAATTAGATCGATAATAACTTCTTATCACTGCTGAGATTCCTACAAACCTTCTATCGGAGTTCTTGGAAGAGGAATATGCTCCATGAAATGCGAAATGAGCGCCTTCCCACGTCAGAGAGACTATTTCCAGCTCGGACGCGCTCCTCATGACAGCCACCGCGTGACTGTAATGTTTTCCACGTGTGGCGGAAACCAACTCAGAGTAGTGGTTAGCCCCATGAAGACGGGTGAGGGAAAAAAATGGGTGTGTGGCAGTAACCTACTACTCGTCTACGCGAAACATATTTGGAGATGCTTGAGACGACATCCCCGCCACGCGACGTGTTGCGACTGCCCATCACGCACGTGTCGCTCTGACGCAGTCGCCGTCGCCGATTAGAGTATAAACAGTGTCGCCCTCGCTCACCAGGCAAGTGTAAATGGACACCTAAGTTCGCTTGCGGAATGGCGCAAGAAATCGCCAAGAGCAATAGGCGGAAGGCTGGCTGAAAGGCAGCCACGATGAAGACTCGCCTTCAGTGGGACATGAGTCCTTCATGGCAACACACGGTGGCGCCGAACGGGGCGTCGGCGAACAGAAGCGATAAACGTCTTTTCTCAAGCTAATTTAAAAAAAAAATCACGTGAAAACAACAAAATCAGTTGGCGAACACAAGACACTCACCATAGCGGACACTATGTTGCGTGCAATTGGCCATATCTTCACACGTGCATTATACTTTACTTTTTACTCAATGTTTGCCTACTGGCTGAGATTTAAGCTTTTGAAAAAAAAAAAAAAAATAGACATTAGTAGCGCCCGCTGTTGGAGTGAGAATGTTATTCGTGCCCATCTTGAATTCGGTGCTCTCACAGCGTTTGGTGTGGTATACAACCTCGCTATTGCCTTCCTGCCTTAGACGGCGGGTACAACACCACAGACTTCTATTCGTTTTTATTGTGATTGTTGCTACGACTACTGCGGAGAAAAACGACAAGGGAAGGAGGTTGGGAATAGGGGGGACGGCGGCGTAAGGGGCTTTGTGTGTTGACGTTCAAATAACATAAGAAGAAACGTAGCAGTGAAATGAATGCTGAGATGGAGTCTCGTTCCCAACTGGTTTGAATGCTGCTGTTGCGGTTCAAAGCGGTTGGTAAGCTAAGTTAGCTTCATATTTTTCTTCGCTCCTTGCAACTCTAGACAATGCAGGGATTGTTCGACCAGATGTTCTATATCTAGTTTAACTGCGGTGAATTTGCTGTCGTGTAATAGTAAGAGCATACTCGTGCATCTGTTTCCTCGCGACGTGTGAGGTTAGCGATTCAATGTTCAACTCATAGCGATTATATTTCGCAAATAGTTAGCACTCTCCAAGGGAAAAAAGTGTATCACAAGGGGATTATTTTATGTGCGGTTTATCTAATTTATGCGCAAATACGCATGAGCCGCTTTAAGTGAAGTCGACCTTCGCAGCGGAGTGAGTGTTCAGCTTTTGTCGAATTAAATTTGCCCTTCGTACATCAAAATCGCGATAATGGGGAAAGGAAAGAGAGAGAAGCTTTGCTACTGGTACAATCGAAGTCTGAATTGATCAATTTTCGATTATGAATCACCACTCGACCAGCTTCCATTGTTACCTCTGTGTGTTAGCCGTAACTCGGGACAATTTAATATCATTCGTGCATGGGCAGCTTAACCACAAGAGTACCCTCGAATCGTCAGTGGTACAAAAACGACAATGCTGTCTTGGAAGATAATTTGTTGTACTAAGCCACAAAGGGTCTAAGACCTATTGTTCAGTCATGATAAAGCACACGCGGCGCCAGAACAACTCTCACTATCGCAGGTGCGAGCTATACTGAAAAAAAAAAAATAAAAAAAAGGGGGGGGGGGGGGGCGATGCGCCTCCCTGCTACCGCTAACGATCATGGCGCTTGTTTTGTTTCGTTTATTGAACGTTTTTTCAGAATTACGCACAAGCCTTGTAGTGTACGGGATGGAAGACTGGATAAAATACGTATCGTCAGATATATAGGTGTGATAACGTAAGCGCATAAAACCGTTTCTTACCTCAAACCTAGAGGATGAGATAAGAAAATGCTGGCCTCTTTTCTTCTGTGTTGGCTTTTTTTAGTAGCCTAACGTGACTGATATTCTAAATGGTACGACCATACCATGAGAAGGAAAGTGAGAAGTCTTAATGACAATGTTAGGAAACGAATTCAGCAAAGACGTTTCCTTATCACTGTACATCATAGGCGACACATTACTACAACAAAGACACGGTTTTTTTTGGCGCGAATTCACATTTTGGTATCAGATATGGTTTAGCGTATCTGCAGCAGCTACCTACTGTGTTCTCGCGCGATAGCTTCGAATTAATGAGCAATAGTTTAAATTAATTTGGCTAAATATGTTTCACGAGGAAGTTTTGGCCTGACATAGATCATGGTCTAATGTTCGACACGTACTGAAAAATGGTAAACACCAGTGGTTCAGGGAACGCTGTCATCGCATATATGCTAAGAACTTCTGGAAGTGTTTCGGGAAAACGTTTTTGAGAGCAATCTTTTTCTTCATTTTTTAGCTTCACAATAAGAATCAATATATCCGCATATCTTCACTCAGCAGGCTCCTGATTTTTTGCAACTAATTTGCTAGGAAGCTCCCCTAGGAAGCTTTCTATGACAGGATGACTTATTTGTTGTGCTCGCAGCACGAACTCCAGAGGCAAACTGCTGGCATGCATCAGAAACGGACCATTTCTATCAATATGTTTATAAAGATATTTACAATATTCCAGTCACCTCACAGCCATTTGGAAACGCGCCACATTGCTTTCCTATGAAAGTCTTAATTACTCATTCCGAGCGCAGGACAAATTTTAGAAACAAAACTTCCCTATGCATCGAACGATTAGATAATTTATATCAATATGTTCATAAAAAGTATCTCACAACGTTTTGCATTGTCTCACAACTGCTTTAAACATACAGCCCATTGGTTTTTAAGGGAGGTTTTAATAACTCGCTGCGAGCGAATGAAATAAAAATGAAATCAAAATTTTTACCACTCATCGAAGGCTCCCAATCAATTTGTGCATGACAGTATATTATAATATCCCAACGTTACTTTATAATTAAAAGGTGTAGCAGAAACTCGGGCCTGGATTTTCAGCTTAAATTCATATTGCGACGAACCTCGTTGACCCCAATTATTTAAAAAGCCATATTCATAGCAAAACGTTACCACATACATACACAAAGCTAGATATGACCATTCCAAACTTACTAGGGTTTGCTTTACATTAAACTAGAACAACCTAAACATTAGTATATATGTTAAGCTTGAAAGGAACGACGACGTTTGACACTCAGAATTTCCCCTGGACAGGTGGACTGATAGCGAAAATACCAGATGACGCCTGCGTCGATGTGCCACCTATTTTGCCGCATAAAAAAAAGCATCCCCGCGAAGTCAAACCGAAGCGTATGATCTAATGACCACCAGCACGGCTGTTTTGTCACTGTGCTGCTTATAATATCTAAGCTTAGCTTAGGCCCAGGCTTAACTGGAAGTCAAGAAGGTACTTAAAGTTTTAATATACCTCTAAGACCTATTCAATTTTATTTTGGAGGCAGCTTATTCTGCCAAAGTTCACCGTTACCACAAACAAGTAATTGTATACGTTGGGCGGCTATGCTGCTTAAGTCCGAGACTAAAATAAGAGCTAGAACCTATAGCCGACTCACATACGCAATGCAGGCGCAAAATCAGTGAATTCGACGTCTTTGGTGAGGGGATAAGCCGATATTATTTCACGCTGTACATGGGGCAGCGCAAATAGCGGCAGCTCTCAAAATGCAGATTTATACAACGGAGCGGTGGTATGACGCGATGTCTATCGACAGCCTGGAAGAGCAGTGAACGCTGATCGACTAGACCACGGTTGCCGCAATAGACGCAGGGACCCTGGACTAAGAGCTCCAACCAAGGGCAACCAAAACTTTTGAGTCGAAATAAAATTTTTCTCCCTGAGCTGCATTCTCCCATCGTTCTCCCTGAGCTGGTTTGTTGTAATATTCATGCAATAATATTTGCTTACAAAGTAAGATCATATTAAAAATCGCTTTTCACTAGAACCATCAAGAAAAAGGGATAAGCCTTATTCTACATAGTAAACGAAGAACTGAAGTTGCCATTCGTACATCAAAATCATGACAATGGGGACAGGAAAGTAGAGGGAGAAGGAGCTCGGCCGCTGGTACAATCAAAGCTGTTGCGCAAGTCCCTCTCACGGCCGTCTGGAAAGGCCTCGCGTACGATGCATGACCGACAGAAGGGTTCAGGGCTGCAACATTCGAAGAAGGCCCTGAATGCAGTCCTTGAATACAAGACTGCACGTTTAAACGACAGGGCGGTGCCCGCACTCAGTTGCACAACCTATGGCTCGGTGAAGACAGTAACGATTACAAGTAACTTTATTTGCTCTTAGCAGACGTCGCGGTATATCGGAATTTCTGTCCAGCAATAAATTGTTGCTCTGGCATGATTTGCTTGCTGTTATCACAGTGGTTTCCTATCTGATGCACATCCGGTCAAGGTCGCCGTTGAATACACAAAGGCATGCCAAGGAAGCATATTTCTGATTATGGGCAAATGCGTAACATGTTGCTGCTTGACTATGTATGAGCTACATAGGAAACATGAGCCAAATGAAACAAGAACCACGGCAGAGCAACTTCCTCACCGTTGCCGCGCCTGCCGTCAACACAATGAACTGAGTGACGTAACTGTGACGTCGGAAAGCCGCTTCCATCGTCTGATTCGAGCGACAACAAAATAAACGCGATGCAGTGCCCATTGCCTTTCTCCAAGGATAGCATAAGGCCCGCCGATCGGCCGAAGGCGACACGAACGTGTAAAGGGCAAAACCAGTTTGGAGAAGACAAGGAAAGAGCGATCGGCCCCCTCCTGATGGTAAGCGAGTTCCACGACGCCCCGACATAGCGTGCAATCGAAAGGCGCCGAACTGTTTCTTGGTGAGCAAGCACGGTCAGCCGTCACATGGAATACAGGTGGAGTAAGAAGGCATGGAAACAAGGAAGAGCCCGAAGAACGGCAGTCGAGGGAGCCCAAGATAAGCCAGTGCACATTGCACCGGTGTTGCACTAAGCCTGTTTGTTTTGTCATCTTCGCTATTTTGATTGTTTTCATTACACGTGCTCCTATCATGTCAGTGAACACCATTTTTCTACAGGCCACGTTGCGCTTAAGATGGGCATCATAATTTCCCTAGTGCCTCCTAGAAAGCATGGACAACAAGAAAACTGGTACAGTTGACCGTCCTTCGGTACAGCAGATCAGTTACAAACGTAGAAACTATATACAAGTGAACTGCTTGCAATTTTACGTCGTTATGAGACTACATAGATAGTGTTTTATTTGCATTATTTGAGATGAACAGCTCCACTTTAGCGAGGAAAAAAGGACGACACAAACTGCCCCTGCAAAATTCGCGCTATTCATCTCAAGGTCATATCAACTCGCCCAAGCATCTCCTCTACGTAGAAACTCAAAAACATGAGTGCCCTTAAGACAAGGACTCTCGCGAATTTTTCATGCCATCTCTCGATGCACTAGTTCCAAGCAACAGAACAGATAATTTTGTAAACCAACTGGTTTCCAGCAATTCAATTCAACTTCTGAAAAAAAAAATCTCTCTACAATTATAGTTTTGCGAGGCCGCTACATCTCTCAAAAGAACACCTAACGCGGCAATACGTACTCGAGCACGAGTGACTGCCCCTCTCTAAACGAGCGCACCAACCTAACATCCCACGGTCTCAACGTTCGAAGTCCGCAATGAAGATTTATATTAGACCGTCGAGAATGACAGAGCGCTTCAACGTTTAAATGCAACTCCGCCTAACGCGAAAACCACATGTCGGGTAAGTTTTCAACAAGCGGGCGAACACTTTCTAGCCAATATGTTATGAAGCTATGAAGAACAAGTTTGTGCAATGCTCTTTAAACCAAGAACAAATTGCTTCCGGCTTTTTAGCGGTTGCTTAAATGATTTACGACACTATCTTTACACACAGCGTTCAACAAAATTCCTTTGCAGGTTTTTCAGCCACTCAGCCATATACACCGCCGAAAGTTCAAATAACTTGTAGCTGCATCGAGGGTGCAGTCGTTTCTTTACAAAATGAGGACGCGAAATTGTTTGCCAGCGGTCTTTGCCGTAGGGAAGCTACACGTGGCAGACCTCGCTGCACCATCCTATGATCTCGTCTTCATTCTGTCACCTTGTCACCGGTAACAATAGTATTTCAAGTGGTACGCCCTTCGTTGGTGGTAGCAGGCCTACAGAAGAACACCCCGACGGAAATGTTATAGCGGAGTAACCAATTCTCACCCTTATCAGGGAAAAGAAGCCTAAATATATAAATTATTTATTTATTTCAAAAAATTACATACAAATACGAGCCTGCCCAAGCCAACAATGGGCTTGTGGGGCAGGCTCGGCAGAATGGAGCAAGCCCAGGGGCGGCACAGTAAGTCAATTGCACAAGACTCAAACTAAAAACTAAAGAAAGGCAGTAAGAAATGACAGACCGCTTGAACGCTGGAGGAAATGACGTCATGGGCTTGAGATTGTTTACTAAGTTGTGAATTCATATAGAAGAAGCAATAAAACACACAAACCGAGGAAAATAACGATGCGCTATGGCAGCTTTCCGGCGCGGTCATCCGCATATGCTTGAGAACAGGAACGCATGGCACAAATTTGTCCCTGCTGTCATCAAATGAATCTCCCGCGGCGAGAAGAAGTTGCCTGGCTTGTTTTACCTGAACACCAGCCTAGCATTAGCGACTCGACTTGAGGCGAGCAGACTGCGTTGCACTAGTTATAGTGACGAAAGACGAATGCAACACCAAGAAATTCTGTTCCAGCCTGTCTATGCATCCTGTACGAAGCTTGTATACGCTTCAGCATGGCAGGAAGTTACAGATCTAAAGATCTTGAGAAACATCGTTCGCAGTGTGGAAGCCTGGCCGAGTTTGTATGACATTGCATATATTTGAAAGAGTGAAATCTGAAAAAGAGACGTCAGTAAAACAAGAGAAAAGTGAATACTCGAAGGTCAGCGAAATTTAGCCATCATGTTTCTCCTGCTTTAGCACACCTTTGAATATAGTTGCCTTAGAATTTTGAGGTCTTTCACATTTTTTTTTTATGAAATGCCAGGAAACACGGCAAGAAAAAAGTATAACTGGACACTTGGCTAGAAAGTGACTCAGTAGGAGGCGTGAGAGCCACTAGTAAATGGGGATCACGTTTAGGTCTCAGTGATCAAATCTTAAGCCTTCCCTAGGGTGGGTAGATTAGTCAAGATTCTGGATGTCACCCGATTTTTATCCAGTGCGTATAGATTCTACACGCACTCGCCAGCAAAGGACCGTTATCTCCTTGCATTTGATTTCCATCCAAATGAATGACCAAACGAGAATGTCATAACGGTTTCAACTACTGATCGATTGAGACTGAACGTCAAGCGCTGTCGCATCTGATAAGCTTCTATGAGCCCGTGCTCTTTTCGAAGCTGCAGAGGGAAGGCTGCGACGCTTCGGCGCTATAGGCGCGGCAGGAAAAGAGAGGCAAGTGCAATAATATGGGATTTTTTTTTTTTCCCGGGTGTTTCTGGTATCGCACATTTTTTGCAAGCTTGCTTGGCAAGCGATTCCGGAGGGTGAGTAGGAAAGTCCCGACTGCTTTTCCGAACATCTGCTTCTTTTCTATTGACCTAGGAAATTTTTCCAAAGGAATGCGGCAGAGAGGATCAGCGGGGCGATATGGCTCGTGGCCGGAGTGTAAATCAACGCGCAATTTTTGCAACGGCGGCATAAATATGATCCCTTAGAAGTAGTTTCAGCCTGGCGCATAACGTGACTCATGCACTGCGACTACACCGTTTGCGAGTATTACAGCACTGACACTTTCTGAGCAGATAAATTTGTTTTGTTGTCTGGCAAGCCAGACAGACCATGTGTTGCTGTATAGCAGAAAGAGACTTTTGTTTTGTCTTTACAAAATATACTGTGTGATTACTTTGGTGTACGGGTAAACTTTAAGAGGCAGGTTCTGTCTTAAAGCACTGCACTATGCGTGCGGCCAGCAAGAAAAAAAGTTTTTGTTCGATGTGAACAATGAAACACCGTGCACCTAAGAAGCACCTACAAAAACGGCTCAACGAAGCACACACATGATGGCCGACAGCTCTTTCAGGCGTGAGGAACAAAAGCCAGTGTTGCAGCAAGCGAAACGCAGTGAGCGAGAGAAACGCAATATTTGCAACTCCTCGCTTCAACTGTCAGCCTCCACGGCCAGCACCCGATGCCAAAAGCGCTGTTTCGAACTTTGTCAGCGCAGACGAGAGTTATAGCGCCCCTATTCCACCAGGTTCAGCACAGCTGGAGCGCTGACAGAGCAGTCCGAAAACAGAACACTTTGGCAGCAGTACCCATAAACCGTTACTTACTCCCCCTCCCTCCCCTTTCCCCTTCACAAAGATTTATACAAAGTACTAAGGTGTCCACTGGAGCGGGAAGATCAGTCCTAAACAACCACTTCTGGGGAGTAAAAAAAAAATTACGCCACCCTGCATACTCAATTTAGAATCAATTACTCAAAAAATAACTAGACCGTGTAAAGCACCGTCTTGCAACGCTCATTTTTCAAAGTGAGCGAGAAATGCCTAACGCGAGGACACAAACCGTAAATGTTGTCACCGAGGATGTTGATGCAGCCCTCAGCTGTGAGAAGCTTGCAGATATAAAAAAGAAACAAACGACTACTGTCAAATACATGACGCCACTTTAGACTCGGTAGCTAGATTATTTATCTGGCGCCGTGTTCTCTACTTTCACCAAGGATAAGCTATGTTTTCTCTTGCTAACAGGCGCCAGGAAGGGTTCACAGATTCAGCACTGCGGTGACAAAAACACGGCTCCAGTAGCACCTGTGGATCTACGCAGCTGCTATTTACACCACGTGCGCCGGCGTTTCATGTATTGCCATCCTTAACGCGGAAAAAGAGCGTCCGAGTGCGCCCTCCGCACATCTGCTCATAGTAAATGGATTGGAGCGTATAGCGCAGAGCAACAACTGGTTTAAAGCCTAGTATCAGCTGATTCTCCCCATGGAAGTCCGCTTCCCCAAGCGTGCTAAGTTCAGCGCAATCCAGAGCCAAAAAGTAGGCATCTGACTAGAATATAGGATAACCTACATATTAGGAGTACAATAGAAGCAGCCTTACATATCGTGACAGTTTCACAACGGAACAGCGCCTTATAGAGGTTGCGAAAGACACCAGTTTGAATCCTGTTCATTCCTTTCGTTGACATTTTTTCAGTATTGAAAAAAAAAAAAAAATGTTTCGTACAGTCCGCAGTGTCGCCGCGAGAGTACGATCGTCACCCCTTTAGCTTAGCAGGCTACCCTTTTTCCGATGCCCTGACGATTTAGACATGTATGGAACTTGGTATATCAGTGTGTGCCACGATGAAACAACCAACGGTGTTGTCCACTCTTTAATTGACGGACGTGCGTCGTTTCGTCCAATTCGGCGTGGGTTTACCGAATTAGCGGAAGTACCATGAAGAAAGGGACTGCACAGCGTACTGTTCGTTTTGGGCAAGTGTTAGCCAATGAAGTAGGCGGAAAATTCGGCGAATGCCGAGGTGCACATGATCAGGTGTTATAAATATGCGAGCTACACCAACGCAAACGAGACTGCGCGGTCACCGAAATGCAATTAGGAGGTGCAGTCAGTCAGCAGCTGAGTACTTAAGTCCTGTTGGCAGATCGAATCGTAATTATGGTGTCCTACAAGCAGTAAGAGCTTCCGTGAAAAAAATGAGTCAGTCACCCCGCGCTCTCTCTAGGACGGGATCAAAGCATGTGAGCTTCGAGGAAGACGCGAACAATAAAAGCAGCCTACTATGTCTTAAAAAATAATAAACAGGCAAATCAAGAAACGCGATCTGCTTTTGAACCGTTGCATAAGTAATGACAGACGTCAACAACAAGAGGAAATGCATGATCGTGATGGCAGTGTTAGCTGAATCAGCAGCGCATGAATTTAAGGGCCATAAGATAGCCGCGCGCACACGTCAAGAACAGGCGAGCTGGTATAGAATAAGTATAAAGAAAGGTAAAAATGCCACGCGCGCGACTACAAGCGCGTAGAGAAAACACGCGCGTGAAAGGAGTCCCTTTGATGCGCAAGCTGACTGAGTGAGGAAGCGGGAGAGAAAAGGAGGTTCTTGGCATCGCTCGCGCCCGCACATGGCTGCGTTACGTCACGCGTGAATTGAAGCAGGCGTCCGTCCGTCGCGCTCTGTCGTCGCTCAAAGAGTGCGACGCCTTTGTGAAGGGGAGAAGTGCGGAGTGAGCGACGCCTGATCAGCCGCTTATTTCGGTGCATCGCGATTGGGCTTGCACAGCGGAGGAAAGCAAACACAGCATCCACAAGGGGAGGATGCCTCCCGAGACACGCAACACTCTGTGGGCTACTCCCATGTGCGAAAGGGACTGCGAGTTCGAATGAGGACTGAGCCGAATTAAAAGGTTTTACGAAAAGGTTTTAAGGATGCGATCAGCCGTAGGAATAGCGATAGTCGCTGATTCGGCTTTTTAGAATCAAAGTAGGCATCGTCGGCGCTTCCTCCTTATCGCGCGCGCGCGCGCGCGCGCGCGTGTGTGTGTGTGTGTGTGTGTGTGTGTGTGTGTGTGTGTGTGTGTGTGTGTGTGTGTGTGTGTGTGTGTGTGTGTGTGTGTGTGTGTGTGTGTGTGTGTGTGTGTGTGTGTGTGTGTGTGTGTGTGTGTGTGTGTGTGTGTGTGTGTGTGTGTGTGTGTGTGTGTGTGTGTGTGTGTGTGTGTGTGCGTGCGTGCGTGCGTGCGTGCGTGCGTGCGTGTGTGTGTGTGTGTGTGTGTGTGTGTGTGTGTGTGTGTGTGTGTGTGTGTGTGTGTGTGTGTGTGTGTGTGTGTGTGTGTGTGTGTGTGTGTGTGTGTGTGTGTGTGTGTGTGTGTGTGTGTGTGTGTGTGTGTGTGTGTGTGTGTGTGTGCGCGCGTGCGTGCGTGCGCGGGAGGGGGGGTGTCATCAGACTGATTTCTGCGTCAATGAAGATAATGAAACGGCTGCAGGTTTGTAAGCCACCGTGCCACTTCACAGCTTATGAGGACTCCAGTAGGAGACGCAGTTGCCGATTACATTTTCAGGAAGTTCGCGCATTGACTAACGTGGTTGTGTGCGACATTTGAAGTAACTGACCTGGTTTTTTTACACCATTTCAAAGATCAACATCGAAATTCTTTATCCCACCCTTTTTCTCAGACCGGCCACCGGTAACAAGCAAAAAAAAAAAAAAACGAAGTTGTGCGCCACGGTTGTTTGTCGCATGACTTAATTTTTTGCTCCAGGCAGACCCTATAGACTGCGTGCGTCTACTGGGTCATCCATGTCTTCTAGCAGTAACCGCATTGCAAATTGTCGGGGTCACGGCCAACGTTTCACTTTACTCCTCCAGGTAAACGAAGCATTGAGAACGGATCACACTAAACGTGACCTGTTACCGACACCGTTAAGGCTGTGAGGATGCCAAATTGCGCTTATAAAATCGCGACAAACAGCAACCAGCGCGGACTGGACACTACTATAACCGTCACATGCCATGCCTGTAGATATCAACGTCAACCTTATTTGGATATCTTGCGCCGCACCGTGGCCACGACTTCGCCCTGTCGTACCTCCTTGTGCTGAGAATTTAGCGAGGGTTTCAGGTAGTCAGTTCTAATCTGAAGCTTTTCACCATATTGCCCCTGTCTTTACACCGGTGTTTCTTATCATGAAAAAGCCCATTCACCTTGATTTACCTCGACAAAGTCTCGTCCCATCGGCACGCGCGAAAAAAAAAAAAAAACAAAACAAAAAACGATGCTACAGCTCGCATACTACAGCGTCGCTGCATGGGACCTATCAGAGTAGATCTCTTACCACCAAGCGCTTTTCAGGAAGAGACAGGGCTATCTAACACGTAGCATTGAATAGGAGGGAAATGCTTGAAGAGTTTAACACAACATGGCTTAATCCACTTCCTTTATCCACGAAGATGCCAGCACGGAAGTAGGTACTCAGCGAAAAGTAGGTACTTACAATTAAGACACAAAGCATGCTATCGGGCAGCATCGCTTACTATATCTATAGTTGCGTATTCGGCGTTTTACTGTTTTACTATTGTAGTGAGCATCTCTGACACATCCTTCTTCTAATTGAAGCCTGATGTTTTTCCTTACTTGTCAAGGTAAGTATTAAAGTGTGCCGATTAAGTCATCCCTCCCTCGAACTGGCAGCACCGTTTACACTTCGCAGTAGTCAAAAGAAGTCAGTGTGCATTTTTGAATAAGGGCTACTGTCTGCTAAATCTGGCTTGAAGGCGGCGCACCGCGGACGCGTGGATTCTGTAGAAAGCATCAGTGTAAGTTATGGTACAATATTTGACGAAACGCAGAAAACCACTGACAGTGAGAACTGGAAACGACTATAATTGCTCCACGAATGGCAATCTCTTTCTGCCAAGACATCGGATAACGCGCTATACGCTGCACTCAACTGGAAGCCCGTACGAGCAAAAGGAGGTGGCGATAAAGGAAGGAAAAGCGCGCTAAGTGAGCGGAAGGCCTGGAAGAGAAGGCTCGATGGTTCTGCAGTGCGCGATGAGTCGACGACGGCGCCTTCAAGAGGAGACCGGAACCCTCCCTTCCCGTCTCCGTGTCGACGACACCCGAGAGGCTCTTCGTGGGAGGAGCGCCGGGTCGCGGCAACACGGGGTCGGGAGCTCAACAAGGGCCCGCTTCTTTGGCCCCTCATCGAGTGACGCTGCTGGGGAGGAAGAGCGAACAGCACCGACATCGCGAGCCGGCTCTCGCTGCGAATTCTCAGCGTTGACTGCTCCCAGCTACAGCAGCAACAGCTCAAGCCGCTTCACCAGTTATATAACAGCAAGCAGTGCACGTTCACTGCTGACACCGTACGCGGCTCAGACTGCGAGTCGGAAGGGATGGAGACTGTCCGTAAAGGACCTCTCCGATTTATCTCCAGGCAAATATTTTGGGCGTTGAGCGTCATCCCCGCCTCCCTTTGGCGCCGCCACTGTTCACGTTCAGCGTGTGAAACTGTAACTGGTAATAGTACCTCATTTACATTTACACCTCTGTTTATTCATTTGTTCTCTAAGAAAATTAAAAAGACGGCGCAGAAAGCGCCTGAGTAGCTCCAGCCATGAACATTCTACTCAAGGCACGTAGCCGACATTTTCTGCGCTAATGCAAAAGGGACTCATCTTTGTTCGATATAATTCTTCCAGAAACTTGCAGTGCTGCTATCGGCATTCATATATTTGAAAACAGTTAGGAGTATTTTCGTTGCAAAATTAAGTGGGAACATCGGAATTAGTGTGAAAAGAGACTTTTGGGATACGCCATCAGTTCCTTTCCTACCAGGTCGTAGCCAGTGACAACACGCGGGTTAGGACGGAAAGGAACCTCCAGCTATCAGTCGATGGATGAAAAAGTGGATGACGCCTTAAAGAAGGTAAGACGGCAAGGCTTCATAAAGCGTGGAGCTTCGCTCACTTAGATTTCTTTCTGGAAGACTAGCAAGAAACAAAGCGCATGCAGTTCGGAACTGCGGCTATCAACGGAGGGGGACGCTTGAGATAAAAAGCACGGGTCTATAACGGTCAGACTCCGGCAGTCCCAGAATGCAACGAGGAACAATATCATTACGGTGCAGCATGGGCAATCCGTGAGTTGTGGGCCTTCCTAATGAAATTTTTGTCAGGAAGATTTTACATTAGCCGCCCTTTTTGTATTGTCTCCTTTGACCGAGAGACAAGGGCTAATAATGTCCGTTTCTCCGAAAACAATGCATTCTGGTTGAGTAAGAAATCGGGCTTGACGTAGTCTTTATGTTGGGCCAGTATCACGGCAGTGTTTATTGTCGATGCGAGAGAACAGAGTGCCACGAGAACTTTTGGTTGTCACTTGAGATCTATATTTCCGGTTGGCTCACAATGGCTGACACTCTGCTTCCCTACCGGGCCCCTCTTGTGGCGCATCTGTCATGGAGAATGAGAGCCAATCTTATCCGTGTTTCAACGAAGCGGACAAGTTTTCGCAACGATTGTTTCCAGTGACGCAGAACGACAAGGTAGACAATGTGTCGCTACGAGTCCGAAAAGTGGTTGGGCGTACATAGAGATACAATGCTACACTTTTGCAGTAAGACGAAATGGTGAACTAAGGCAAATCTTCCACACATTCAAGCTACCTGGACCAAGGCGCTCCAATATACGACTTCGAATGAAGGTAAGGCTAGCCTGCCAAAGTGATCGCTCTATATGTAGCCTCCGCCAAAGGCACAACCTAACGTAGATTCACCTCAGTGCGCAGACAGATCATAGAGTGACTACTTCGCGAGAGCGAATTTTGCTCTTTGAAAACAGTGCAGTAACAGTCATAACAATGTCGTTGTGCACAAGACATGTAGCTCTATACTCTGAAGTACGCGCACACTGGCCCGCGAATACTAAGTCTCCGTATACGGTAACGTACCAAGCTCAACGTTCCCAGTAAACGTTCTTGCCAGTATCCCAAGTCAACCTTATAAGACATATTCTGGCTCCAACATTTCCTACCTCCCTCCTGAGATAGTACTCATTATGCAACATGCGAAAATGAGCAAAATCGTCATTGTCATTGCTATCATCATCACTATTACTACTATCATTATCGACTAAATGCACTGTCATTGTCTTCGCTAATGCCTTCACTAACTACATCATCACTGTCACCTTTACTATGATTCTCACGCTAGACGAGGATAATTATTATCTGTTTCTCACGAGCCCGGTGTGGAGTAGTGGTCTGTGTGCTAGGCTGGGTTCGTAGGGATATTGTGGTCCGATTCCCGGTGGAGACAGATTTATTTAATTTTTTTTACGCGTCAGTGCGTGCGAACATTTCCTGTGAACATTTCTTGCGAACCCTTTCCTTGTGAACGTTTCCTCAGCCCATGAACAAATAAAGTAAAATAAGATTGTATAATTATTCGACAGAACACGTTTTTGGTACATCGCACGAAGACTGCGCATTCCACATGATAAAGTCCCCTCTACTGCGAGCAGTGTCCTATTTCAACTCAACCATGGCATGGAGTCCCTGCGCAGCACCGACCTGAGTCAATGCGCTTACAGCACCTTGGTCGAACGAGCCCGGCTGAGTCAGCACACCAGGCGCAAGAGAGTTTGCTCAGCCCGGCCCGATAGCGTTTGCACGAGCCAGACAAACGAATTTCAGCCCGACGAGCTGAGTCGACCTACTTTTTGTCAGCTTCGTGAAACGCCCTAACTTTAGATGTGTGCATCGAAATCAGAAGCACGAGAGAGAGGTAGAGAGTAGTGAAAGCTTATGTTTAGCGTTTTTTCGCGACCCCTGCAGACAAAGTGTGGGTTGCGGGCCACTGCTTCAGCTGCCCTTTTGGCCTTTTGTTTCCAGTACATCGAAACGCGTAGTGATAGTGGTAGTTGGGCTGCTGGCAGTGAAATTAAGACGAATAGCCTTTGTCAGAAATACATAGCCCAAAAGTTTGAATTTTAACCAAAGTTTAGTGGGGCCTTTGAAACGCTTATAGAGGGCCTAATTCAGATAGGTGACACTCGGGACGATGTCAATTGACACAATAAATTGCCCTGCAGTGGAACCCCTCGGGCTCTTTACTTTTGACACTGGCTGTACATATGCAAACAGAAGTAGGTAAAGGTAGCAACGTGTTTCCTTCACAAGCGGTGGTTGGCTAGAAAAAATTTGGACACGTGGCAGCTGTAGATTAGCAGTCATCGCTGGAGCGGCTTCCCTCGTACACACAACATTCTTCTACTGCTACAAGCGTGATTAAACTCAGAAACTAACAGCGCAATCAGTTTACTTATCTCCGCGTCTGTACACGAAGTAAGCCGTAAATAATTAATTAGATCGATAATTAATCTAGAAGTTCGTAATTATCTTGCAAAAGAACTGTATCTCATGCCATTGTCTCTAAAGGTCAGCGTACTGGCCTTGAGGTCTAGCGTGGTTATACCATGATTCTCTGAACTTATGATCTCTCAGGGAACGCAGCCTGAGCGCCCAGGTCCAACCATTCCAGGTTGCGCAGCATTGCTTGACGTTCATCAGAATGGCGTAGTACACGAGACAGAAATACTGCACATCATCTACGGCGTAAGACTTCCTCAAACAATGCCCATAATGCACCTTTACCGATGTGCCCCCGTTTCCCTGAATTATGACTGACAACCAAAGGTGCAAATGCTGCACACTTTAGATAGTAATCTCGCTGCTAGCGTAATGTATTTGTTCAGTCGTGAGCAAAAATGGTATACTACACTCAGCCAGTGAAAGAGCTCGGGAAAACTGCATCGAAATCGTCAGCGTAAGGGTCAGCGACATCGGCACATGCACGTGGATAAAATGAGACACCGCCACTATTGTCTTGATCTTAGATAGCTGTTGCAAGATAACGTTGGGATGCAGTTTTCTTAAGCTCCACCACCGGCTGAGTGTTGTATACCACTTTTGCTCACGACTATACATCTTACGCACAATACTAGCAGGTGTCACTATGTCAAGCGAGCCAGTGCATAAATGCACCACACGGTCGTTCTGCTTCATCGCCGTTGTACAAAAGTCTTTATCGGCGACACGCCTCAGTGGCTCAGCAGCTATCGGGTTCGGTCGCTGATACCAGTGCCGCCGAATTGAACCGTGGCTGCACAGTCAGCATTGCAATGAAGGCTAAATGCAAAAACGCCCGCGTCCTGGGCTAAGTCAGCACAAAATGCCACCTGAGTGTTTTTTGGAAAGTAACTCGCTGCCCTTCTCTATGACGCTCCTCATGGTGCAAGTGCAGCATTGGGATGTTAAACCCCGCTCTCACGCCATACCATAACGCAGAAATGGGAAATCCGCCACTGGTATATACGGCCACTGCAAAATGACACCAAACGTAAGACACATCTCAAGCATATACATGAGTATAGTATATTCCTAATTTAGACGATGCAATAAAGCCAGACCAAAACAAGTTAGGCAACAAAAGAGTGTTCGGCGGATCCTCGCCCTTTCCGTCGCGACAGAGGACAGCATGGGAGGCCGATCTGCGGGTTTCTCAAAAGTTTAGCCAAAAATGGCTTGTGGACAGAGTTCTCCGTGAAACTGAGACGCGTGGTCTCCAGGACAAGTATGAGCCCACCCTTTAGGACCTTTCCTTTCTTTGATATTGTTCCCTTTTAATTTCCTTTGTATCACAAATAAATGTGTACCATCACCACACTCTAAAAACAGAAGGAGTACTAGAACTCCATTTGGAGGAGTTTTCGCTTGTCCCATATACGACTCCTTTTTCCAGAGTAAAAGAACTCTCTCTAGCCATAGAGTAATCGGACTCCACTGATGGAGTACTGCGCTACTCCTGTGAATAGAGTAAAGGTACTCCTCCGAAAGGAGTAAAACTACACACTGTAGTAGCGTCCTACAACTCTTCCAGGAGGAGTTCAAGGACTCCACTGATAGGAGTGCCTGTACTCCTTCAAGGAGAGTTTTATTTTACTCCTCCTGATGGAATTTCATGGCGTTTTACATATCCTACCATTTTTTAAACCAGTTCCAGCCATATGTTTTGTAGGACTCACTTTGGCCATACCTTCCTCTGCAAAACGGTGCATAGTATTTCCACTACACACTGTTCAATGGTGAATGTACAAATTTTTTCCACACTTCTTGCACCATGCACACAACAGTCTGTGATGTGAAATCGGTGCTTCAATAAATAGGGATGCAAAAGCACGCTGATGACAGCTTTTATTTTCTCACAATCGCTGTGCATGCCAGCAATACATTTGGGATGTGCTCTGTGAGGTCTAGGCCCATCAGTGTTTTCGACACCACAGTCTAATTGGCATTAGATGCCCAGAACACTGCTACAAGCCAAGTGATCCTGTGAGCAAAGTTTTAACCAAGTGATCCTGCCGCTCGACCACATCGCAGCTTGCCGAGCCGAGTGAAGCCACTCAAGATATCCTTGCATTTTCCAGGTGCCTGCATATAGAATAAAAACAATGCAAGGGAGGTTAAAGCAAACCATTATAAGCAACTAAACATACTCCTAATCTCAAGTTTTCATTTTAACCTACAGCTAATGCAACAAAACAAAACTTGGTGTGAACGCCTGGGGTCGCCACCTAGGTATGCCCTAGCAGTGGCACATCATGACCAAGTGTAGACTTTTCATTCCAAATCATTAAACAAAGCTAGTGATCTAGAAATCCACATACTTCGTTTATTCTGACTGCCAATTTGCTATACCTCAAGTGGGAATACCACTATGCTAGTCCCTCAGAGGCTAAACACAAGCCTGGCCGGCACTGGACCGTTTGTTGCTCGAGAATTGGCTTTGGATGTAGAACACATGCAGCTGTACTGGCGAACCTCCACTCCCTCTGGAGTTTACTGAGGCCGCTTCTGCAGAGTGGCATCCATCTACAACTAAAAACAGCGCTGCAGAATCTGAATTGGAGTAATGCAAAAGCACGGAATCTGCTGTTGGTTGCTTAATTCACTTATTGTTTACCCATTTTCTTTGGTACTTTCAAATTGTGCACCAATCCCTTCCTATGCCCTTCTTCAGCTAGACTTCCGGTTGGTAGTGCGACGTCACAGCCTCTAGCTCACATTATCCACTTCTTGTTTATTCATTTTAGTCTTTGGTACTTTCAAATTGCACAATCCCTTCCTATGCCCTTTTTCAGCTCTATTTCCAGTTGTGTGACGTCACACCTTTGACGCCACTCTAATTGACTGCCTTAACTACTTTAGTCTTTGGTACTTTGAAATTGCATGCTAATCCCTTCATATGTCCTTTTTTAGCTCGACTTCAGGTTGTGTAATGTCACATACTTGAAGTCACCTTAATTCACTGGTTTAATTATTTTAGTATATGATACATTCAAATGTGGCACCAAGCCATTAGCTAATGAGACCATTTTTGCCTTTACTGTTTCATTTTTTGCCTCTTATTAATTACCTAATTACCTTAATGGCCTAATTCTTTGCACACATTACATCACCCTCTATCAATTAACACCACTCATTAACCTCTACGATTTCTCAATCACTCACAACTGCTACGGACATGATTTTGCATGTTTTGCCTCTAATTAATTACCTAATTACCTTATTGGCCTAATTATTATTTTGCACACAACACTACGTCACCCTCTATCAATTGGACTCATTAACCTCTACCACTTCTCAATTACTCACAACTGCTGCAGAGAACTTTTACATTTTTTGCCTGTAATTAATTACCTAACTATCTTACTGGCCTATTTTTCGGCAGCAACATTATGTCAGCCTCTATCGATTGACACCACTCATTAACCTCTCACGTTTCTTAATTACTCGCAACTGCTGCGGACACGATTTTGCGGGTGCGGTCTACGGACAGAAATCTGTGAACATAGCGAAGTAACGCTTTCGTGTTAATAACTTGAATGAATCCTTGAGTTTAGTTATATTTAGAATCCAGGAGAAGAAGGCTTATGTGTCAAATATCAAGAAGGTCATAAAGGCACGTTCGGTGTGATGACTGCTCCTGAACCAGGCTAGCTTCAGCGATATAGTGAATAAAATCATGAAGCAGATATTGCAGTTTCTTGTTTTTCATGCCTTCCATGACCTATACTGATTTCTGACACAGCCATTGCTATGGCATTGAAATTGAAACAGATGATGGGAGAGATTGTATTATTTAGCAGCCATAAACAAATACTATGTGGTAATCCATGTATAGTCATGCACACTGTTACAAAGACAACACGCAAAAAAATCGGGGGTCCTTTAAACTCTACCTTAAGTGTATGATGGAGCACATTGGGGCTTCCGTGTGGATTCTCATTCATGTACAGACACTTCACTACAGGGTAACTGAGTAACCCCACAATTTATTCTATTATGTTGTGCATACTCATTAACGCAGTTGTAAGCCATCACATTATGTTAGACCACATAAAGATAGAGACCTGCTTTAACCAAGAGATCTGAACCTACCTGAGTCACCTGGGGATGCCTGGTTGACTGGATCCAAAGAACCTTGGATCCAGACAAAGACATGCTACCCCTAGGTCACTCGGGCACATTTAATGGCTTGGTTAAAGCCAGAATTCCTATCTGCCAACTTAAGGTCTATTCACACTTGCGACTACCAGTCGCGCGACCAGAGGAGAGGAGCTCGCCACTACCAATGTTCACACTTGCGACAGTCGCCTTCTCGTTCTGTTCTCGTTCCGAACGAGTTGGGAGTAGGAGAGCTGCTGGGCGATGACAGTGAACGTCGGTAGCTGCCGCCTGCCAGACACTTCAGCTTTTTCAGGCGAGCCGGTACGCATGCCGCGCTCTCGTGTTTCCAGGAAAACGCCGACGACGAATAGACAATGTCAATCACCGTGGTGTCAATATAAAATGTTGCACCTGCGTGAAAAATCCATTTCTTAAAAGTTCATGGTATTTACCAGATAGTCCAAATATCTTTCCAATCTCCTCCCAGGCCATATCCTATCTCCCTGCCTTTGAATTCCGGGTGCCGTTTGTTGAAAAGGTAGGGGTATTCTTTAATTGCATTGAGAAGGTGCTCGATCAAGTACTCCGGGACCTCGCTGATTGGTGAAATGGTTTGCGACTAGTAGTCGCGCGACTGAAAATTCGAGCAGTGCCCGATCGGCCCGCGGCAGTCGCTTTTCGACCGATGCGACCATTTGCGACTGTCGCTTTTCGACCAAAACGGTCACGCGACCGCTGCTAGTCGCAAGTGTGAACGGGCCTTTAGCCGTGTCATGTAGACTCGTGACATGCACAACCACTGAGCAGTGTCCAGCCATGTCACTAGCCAACCACCACATGCTAGAGATATGCCCATGATTTTTGCTCAAAATGCCTATATCAGACTATATCCAGAATAAAGCCATGAATGCTGTGGCATTATTATGGTGTCTATACAATTTTAAGTTAATACTGCCACTCAGGCAAGACCATGACAATGTAAATTTTGAAGTGACGCTGCTTTTGTAGTAATGAAATCTATCAAATGACAAATTACATAGGGAAGCTAGCAGCCAGCGAAACTAGAGAAAGCATAAGCAACGTTTTCAATTTTTATTCATATTTGTCTTGTTTGTACCTACTGGCAGCCAGACATGGCAGGATTATTTTATGCTCGCTGCAGCCCTCCAACTAGCAGACAATGGAGAGGTGATATAGAAGTGAGAAATTTATGCACTATTTTTAAACTGACTAGAAGGACAGGAGTATCATGCGACATTTCTTTTATCCGAGGGCATCATAGGTGCTCTTAGCTGATCCATGGTGCCCACCTATGGTATCTTTTTCTTTGTCAGCTGTCGCTGCTTATATACGTATAATATGCATGCGGCACTCTTTCCCACCAGGCAACTGACAATTGCAGATTTCTATTTCATAATGAACTCACTGAACTCGGATTCTCTATATATCTTTCATCTGTCAAGTGCATAGCCTCAGCTTATTTTATGGTATCATTTAATGACCTTCTCGAGTGTGACATCGGATCATAGCCCTCAGTACATGCTCAGGCATGCGCATTCATGCAAGCATATCGCCAGTGTGTGAAACACAATCTGGGTGCATGGTATTTTATTTTTCAATGCAGTGGAAATGAGGACATGCTCTGGTAATAGCTCAGATATATTTGAGATGTACCACATGCATGCACTATCATGTTTCACTTCAGCCATCAAAAAGCAATGTTTCTCAAATGGGAGTCACGATTTTAGGAGTCCAAAAACATATGATAAAAAAAAATTGAAAGGTCATGCAATAGCTTTGACCCAGCTAGACACAGCTTTAAATGGCTAAAAGGGCACAGGTTTAAAGCTGATTTTAGTTTCTCAAAACTCAACATAAAGGAGTGCGGAAACAGGGAGCATGAGAGAGAGAGCATCAATGGGATTTGTCGATGCCAGCATCGGTGACGCTCGAACTTTGGCTCCATTGCTGGATGGGAATGCAGTGCAGTCTTAGGAATCTATCAGGGGAAAAGAGGACACTATGTGGTAGAGCTGACACGACAGTGTGTCTGTTGCATGCCGTCATCCATGCATAACGTCGATAAGAATGTTTTTAATATGCAAGCGCCTCTACCATAAATAAAAATTAAGCTGCACACCGCAGGTTTGAATTCTTTATGCAATTGGGGCTGGTACAAAAGCAGCCAATGGTGTGTGCTGTGCCGTCACTGTGGAGAAACCGCTAGCATGACCAACGTGACACTCCTTGCATGTTGGTGTCCATGCATGATGCATGACGCGGAAGATTGGGAACGAATAAAGTGATAGATAGTGCATGCATTGGTCATTTCTCACATATTTGAATGTTTTCCAAAACACGTCCTTTTTCCACTTCGCAGAAAAATGAAATGAAGATGTGAAAAATGAGTGCACTCATGATACTGATGTACAGGGTCCTTCAAAATATGTGCGAACACGGCGAAGCGTTCACACATATTCGCATATTCGCACATATTCGAAGCGTTCGCATCCACATTGTTTCGATGCGCGACCGCGCCGGATGCGCTGACGCTCACGGAGCGCGGGCACGCTTCGCCGTGTTCGCACATATTTTGAAGGTCCCTGTACATGTACGAATTAATGTGCCTTCCTGACTAAGCACAGGGAGCTGCAATCCGCGCTAATGCCCGAGAAAGCCCTCAAATAGCAAGCCATGTAAAGTAAACCGAGTATGAACTTGAGATGAAATGCATTTTACAAATCAATCGGCTTAATGCGCATAGTATGACGCAAACATCTGCACTTTTAAATGGTGAGAAGAGATATGTTGCCCCACATACACAAAATAAGTAAACAATGGCAATGGAAAGACACACATGATGTCCATCACGAGTGGCAGAAATAAGCACTATCCTTGAGATTGTACGATATGTCGTGTTCAATGAAGTACCGCACATGCTCACCACTTCCATATCACCTCTGTTGTCTGCTAGCTACCCAAGCGCAGCCCGCACTAAATCATCCTTGTGAAAGTCTGGCATCCAGCAGCATATCGTCGAGAAAAAATGAACGCATTCTGGAGCAACCAAAAGTAGCCCCCCTCCCCCCTACACACAGAAAAATGCAAGAGCTGGCTCCACGCTCGGGCGCCCCGTAGGCTAATGAGATAACTTAAGTGCACTCAAAAGGCAGCACGTATGCAGAAACTAAAATAAAAAAGAAGAGTAAGTGTGACAAATGTCTCAAACGTAATTTATATTCATTATTTTACCTGTTTTTGCTGTGCTTTTGGTCATTTATTTTTAATGTGACAGTATTGAAGGCCCCATTCTCCCCAAAATCTTGCATTATTGTTGACAATGTCTTGAGCAAATAGTCATAAGCAGGGTTCTAGCATTTGGTAATAAGCAGGTGACATTTTTGTGGGTCAGGCATTGAGTTTTGGTGTTAGTTTGTGTGGCATCATGAGGCCGCATGAGATGCCGAATTGCTAGGAGCTCCTTGTGATTGAAGAGTGAGATGGCAATCAAGCCCCTCCGAGTTGCACTTTTATACAATTGTTAAAGCAAGTATATATATGTCAGGTTGTCTTTCAGATAATGTGGTAGCTTATCACTGTATGTTAATAAATGTTTGAAATAAATGGATCAGTGACGAAGCAACTAGCAGCATACCCTTAAAGGCAGACTTTAGGTATCCCTGCAGGTTTTAAAGTTAGGTTTAATTTATTTTTCCGAGATTTTTAACACCTGCTTTCCTTCCGGACTTGGTTTCCATTTGTAGCACCGCGTCGATTTAAGGTGGTCTCTGTTCCTGCAAGGGTGGAAAAATGAGCTAGCTGGTAGTTCATCTCTGGGAAAAAAAAACAGCACTCTCTTGAGACAAGGACAAAGCGCTGTGTTGTCATCTCTTTCTTTTTCAATGTCTTAGGAGTGCGGTTTATTTTTTTCCCAAGCTCTCTATTCTTACTGAGTTTTTTCATTCCACCCCAGATGCATTACCTACAGCAATGAAGAAGATGAATTTGTTTACGCATTATCGCCTACTGTTGTTTTTATTTTTTTTTAACCTAATTTAACAGCTGCCACATGTGTGTGTATTTGATATGTCAGACTAAAGAGAAAATCCTCGACAGCTTGGTACCAGTGAGTACTTATGGAACTTGTTGGTACTGGTTTTACTACTTTTTTCTAGCTCTGAAGTAGAGCCCACCTATATTGGCCTCAGCTATCACAAATGCTTATTGTGAACGAGGGTGGAGCTACTGTCAAAATAACAGGTTCCTTCCAAATAACAGGTTCCAAATTTACAAGGAGTGGCTCATACATAAATGTAGCCCTTAGTCGAGTGTAAAAGGCACTCTATATTTCCTTGGTATGGATGATCAGGTCGTTTAGGCTTTTTGAGAAAATGTATTGCATAAAAGGGTTGCCCTTTCTCAGTATTATTTACACTTGGCAAAGTGCTAGACTGCATTATGCAAAGATAGTCTGCAGTCTACCTCTCCCTTCTTGCCACCCTGCTGAAAGATATCTGTTGTATGTCTGTAGCAATGCATCCGTCTGTTGTTTCAGGCTACTAGGAAAAGTGACACTATGCACAGGCAACCGTAATAAGCATACTTATTGCGTCCCCACTAGCAACGTAAAGCAATTTGCCTTTACAGTGGTCTTGTTTATGCTCTTTCAGCTAATTGCTTGCCTTTTCATGATGCTATTTCCTTACACCTTCAGTTAAGATCACTGCAAAATTGCCATATATGTGCCCTGGGGGTGAAACCGCAGCCATCTGCTGGGAAATAAATCACATGACTGCATTAATTTTGTAAGAACTGAATCTGCAGTTTTTACCACACATTAACGGTGCATTAGAAAGACACCAGTATCAGTTCTGAATGAAAAATGTAACCCTTACTAAATTTTATGGACATAAACACGTGAAAAAGTGCTGGCCTTTACACATTCTTTAAACTGACCACTGAAAGTCAGCAACAGAGCTATCTATAGATACATACACCTTCACATTGTCTTTTTGTTTACTGTTAAATACAAATAAAGTCAGATATCCAAGCATTCAGGCGCCTGATGCAGTCATTGGTTGTGGGTGTGCTGCTTTAGGAATGCAATAATAAAGCAGTTGAGGTGTTCACAACAGCTGGTGGTAGGTAGGCTGGCATTCTTGTCATCGATCCTGAATAGTCAAAGATACTGCGGCAATGCTACCAAGCACATGTGCATGCAGAACATACATTATACATGTAATATTTGTGTAATGCACTCCACCAGCCCAACAACCTTTAAGAAAGGTGATATCGGATCGCTGTTGCTTGGACCACAAAGCAACCTTTCCGCTCAATTACGTCTGCACAGACTAATAACACACTGCTACCTACACTCTGCAGTAGTGGAGAAGGCAGAGATCCAACTAAGAAGGTGATGCATTGCAATGTGACCAGTTGGACCAACACAGCATACTGCGTGACAAGTATTCAAACTAATTAAAACCCTGTCAGTGGTTCATTTCCTGGCAGTGTAGAGAAGCTGCTGCTACCCTAATTCTGCTAACACATCAGCCCTTACACACATACACACTGAGTGGCTGACCTCGTAGCCTGTGGGCATGTGGTCAGGCGGCAGTTAACTTCACTAGCAATGCCTACCGCCTTAGTGTTTCTGCATACTAGTCACTTTCTTTGAGAGTGATAACGGAAGGTAGGATATGCTCCGATGTTCATGCATGTTTTGACAGCGGGATGACTTTATGGTGCATTGTTGTTCAATATAACAAAGCAGGGCAACCTCGGTCGTTCTTTTTATCTAAAACACAGGGCTATAGACATAAGAAAAAAAATATAATACTACAACATTAAGTGATAAGACATAAACAAAGAGGCATGTCCTTCTTCATTACTGTAGGTCATGCATCTGAGGTGAAATGAAAAAGCTCAGTAAGAACAGAGAGCTTGAGAAAAAATAACAGCGCATTTTTGAGACATGAACAAAAAATGACAACACAGCACTTTGTCGAGTGTGCAATCATTTTTTCCTTTCCTAATATGAACCAGCAACTAGCCCGTTCTTCCACCCTTGCGAGAAATGAGACTACCTTAAATTCACACAATTATAAATGAAAACCAAATCCGGAAGGAAAACAGGTGCTAAAAACAGCCCTCGGATAAATAAATTAAAATTAAGACCTAGAGGGATACTTAAAGTTTGCCTTTAAGGGTATAATGTGGTAGTTTGACTGTCTTCAGTCTGCATTTCTACAAGGTGACCCACCTTTTCGTACTTGCATACTGCTATTCGCTTCGTCACTGATCCATTTATCTCAAACATTCATTAGCATACAGTGATAAGCTACCACATTATCTGAAAGACAACCTGACATAGATATATATATACCAGCTTTAGCAACATTGCACAAAAGTGCGACTCGGAAGGGCCCATCTCACCCTTCATTCGTAAGGAGCTCCAGGCAATTCGGCATCTCATGCGGCCTCATGATGCCACACAAACTAACACCAAAAATCAATGCCTGACTCACAAAAATGTCACCTGCTTATTACCAAATGCTAGAACCCTGCTCATGACTTTTTTGCTCACGACGTTGCCACCAACAATGCAAGATTTTGGGGAAACGGGGCCTTCAATACTGTCACATTAAAAATAAATGACCAAAAACACAGCAAACACAAGTAAAATAATGAACATAAATTACATTTAAGAGACATTTGTCACGCTTACTCTTTTTTATCGTTAGTTTCCGCATACGTGCCACCTTGTCACTGGGCTTAAGTTATTAGCCTAAGGGGCGCCCGAGCGTGGAGCCAGCTCTTACATTTTTCTGTGTGTATGGGGGGGGGGGGGGGGGGGGGTGTCATTTTTTTCTCTGATGATATGCCACTGAATGCCACACTCTCACAAGGATGATTTAGTGTGGGTTGCGCTTGGGCGGCTAGCAGACAACAGAGGTTATATGGAAGTGGTGAGCATGTGCGGTACTTTAGTGAACAAGACATTTCGTACAATCTCAAGGATAGCGCTTATTTCTGCCAGTCGTGGTGGACATCTTGTGTGTCTTTCCATTGCCATTGCTTACTTATTTTGTGTATGTGGGGCAACATATCTCTTCTCACCATTTACAAGTGCAGATGTTTGCATCATACTATGCTCATTAAATCGATTTATTTGCAAAATACGTTTCATCTCTCAAGTTCGTACTCAGCTTATTTTACTTGACTTGCTGTTTGAGGACCTTCTCGAGCATTGCCGTGGGTTGCAGCTCCCAGTACGTACTCGAGAAGGCACATTAATAAGTGCATGTACCATCTTTGCCAAAAGTAACCAGGCTGCATGTTTTGCTTCTTGCTTGTATTCTGAAGCTAACATGGATCCCCTGAGGATCATAACTTTTTGGCAAGTGAAGACAGGAGCTCTCATTTATGTTGCACCAATTTACAGCATCAGAAGTTTTATGAATTCTCTGCTAACCGACTGAGAAGCGGAACACGCAGCCTGGTTACTTCTGGCAAAGACAGTACATCAGTATCATGAGTGCATTAATTTTTCACGTCTTCATTTCATTTTTCTGCACAGTGAAAAAAGAATGTGTTTTCGGAAGCACTCAGAAATATTTGAGAAATGCCAAATGCATGCACTATCTATCGCCTTATTTTTTCCCAATCTTCCCCGTGTGAGCCATCATGCATGAAAAACAACATGCAAGGCCGTACTGCCACGCTGGTCATGCTAGCAGTTGTTCCCCACAGTGAAGGCACAGCACACACCATTGGCTGCTTTTGTACCAGCCCCAATTGCATAATGAATTCAAATCAGAGGTGTGCTGCTAAAGTTTTATTAAAGTAGAGGCGCTTTCATATTAAAAACATTCTTATCACTGCGGACAGGAGACTATGCACGGTGGAGCGTCGTCTGAAATGCAGGCTGCAATATCAAAGGACACTTTTTTTTTCTTTGCAGGGAGGGGGGAGGGAGTTGATTGACTCAGTGGCCGACCCTCAGACGAAAGCGCTTGATGAAGATGCTACTGCACAAAAGCAATATAGAATAAGGCATGTTTCCTTCAGCATAAGGCACGGTCAGTCAGCTTATCAGCTTTAGCTTATCGACGCATGATTTTTCGCATTACACTGGCGACGACGCCAGCACGACCAGCACCTATCACCGTAGTGTGAGGTTTTCGGCCCCGCGACACCGACGGAACTGATCAATGGAAGGTCGTCAAGAGGTACTGCTTTGTTTAAAAGTTTTGTCTGCTCCTTTAATGTTGCAAGGTATGCTCTCGCCTCAAGGTAATGCTTGCTTACTCTTAGTTTTTGGACCGAAAGAGCAACGGCAATACCTCAGCAATCAGGAACATAATGCTAACCCCTCCCCACTTTCGTGGCGCGGGTACACGGCGGGAAGAAACGGACAAGTACCTTTTTATATGCGTGAGTGCTTGTTGCTAAAACAAGCTAAATCTCATAGTGTAAGAATAAGATGCTTCTGACTGTATGCTGAATTATACAGCATGAACCCGTCCATTTCAGCCTCCTCGGCAATCTCTAGACGAAGCCCAAAACAAGTCCGAGGATCACTAAAGTCGCATATTATAGTAAAGGCTTTTCAAGGAAAAGAGAATATGCGAATAAAATATTTTTGCTGAAAAAAAAAAATCTGTGACCACCATCCAAGCATGAATGCAAAAGTGCAGCCTACATAGACTACATCGCGAATAGCAGACGACATGGGAATGATATCTCATGACGTCAGCGGCCAATGGTTGCCAGACCAGAAAGCCAATTTCAATAATAACAAAAATTATTTTTAAAACTATCTGCTGCACCGAATGAGCTCAAATTTCGAGGATTTATAATTTAACGTGTGAGGAGTGAAATGCAATAACTAGTTTATGCTCAGTTGTTAGCTGTCGTGACCACCTTAATGAATCAAGTGAAACGTGATAGTGCATGCATGCGTTACATCTTAAAATATTTCTGAGCAATTACCAAAGTATGTCCTTTCCACTGCGCTACAAAAGTAAATACCGAACACTCGGACCGTGTATCGCATGCTGACGATATACTTGCATGAATGTGCATGCCTGAGTGCACAGGGAATTGAGGTCTGCTCTCACGCTCGAGAAGGTTCTCGAACAATGCTGTAAAATAAGTTGATGCTAGAACTTGACAGATGAAATATAATTTGCAAATCCGAACTCATTAAGCTCAATATGGAACGAACATCTGATCTTGTAAATTATGTGATGGGAGACAATGTCACACACATACAAAATATGTATGCGGCGACAGTTAAAGATGTAATAAATGAGCACTGCAGATCAGCTGAAATGAGCACCTGCCTGCACATTATTAAAGACACCCTAAAAACAAAAGATAATTTCACCCGAAGCTCTGCGGTCCTAGTCAATAAAAACAGCCGCAGACATTCCTCACCTCCCCATCACCTCTCCGTTGTTTGCTAGTTGGATGCGAGTAGCCAACATAAAATCATCCTGGCAAGTCTAGCAGCCAGCAGGTAGCCCGGAACTGTCCACCTGGAGAAAGACTAACGCCAGAGCAACCCTAGTAAACAAATGGCTGGGCTGTACTCAGGCGACCTGCGGACAGTGGATAATCTAAGAGGCCCACTGATATACACAATGATAGTCAAGGAAAGAATACATATCATCAAATATAAAGCAAAGTCAACTAGTGTATTACAAAAAAAAACAGCATTGAAGAACTGTGATTGAGTCCCCTTGAGTACAATTACATGTTTGGGAACAGAACAGATACAGTGACTTATAAACAAGAATCACTGATTCTCATGTGCTGCCAAGCAGAAGCACACCTGCTGGAAGGGCACAAGATCAACCAGTTCACTAATTATTGCCATTACTTAACACAAGACAATGACAACAAAATTATTAAACCAAACATTGGCTGAAGGAAGTGCTTGAGAACAATACACTCAATCAGTGTCACATGCTGCATGGCAGCAATAGCAATAAATCAGTTGTCAAAATAAGGTAGTGATCCATTTTATGCAATTACCTACACAGATCATTCTCTTAAGATTAAATAAGGAGTGCAACAATTAACACACACATAGCATGGAAGGTAATAGTAGGCCTGTAGTAACTGCACTTAGCCACAAAGTGATTGGTCAAGAGGTTGTACATGGGTTGAATAGCATGCCCACATCTGCTATACTGTTCTTTAAGGATGTTACTCCACATTAGCACACTTCAGGTGAACAGGCAGCATGAGCAGACAAACGGCCTTGCTCATATTTATTGTTCTGAAGACTGTCCTATACAGCAAACAATTGAAGAAATGCAATTTAAACACTGGCCAAACACACCCATTTATGGATCGTTCATTTCTCACTTTCTGATGTGAACGCTTTTTCAATCTGTAAAATGGACAGTTATCAACATGCATTGCTTAGAGCTTCAGCATGGCTACGGACCTATAAGGCTGCCGCGATACCTCAAGCGAAAAGATTCTGAATTAGAGGGACATCACTGGACAGCGCACTACAGAAAAGCAACTGGAGTGGCTGAGGGTTCAGAGGGCATAATCATACATACTTACCGGGATGAAGACCAAATCAAAGATGCTTCCCACTATCTCACCAAAAAGCAACCAAAAAGAATTTACAAATTGTTGCCTCTGTTAGCGACAGCCTGTTCATAACGGGGGTGAGATAAGGGCTGCCCTGAGCCTTAATGTGTCAGATAAATTTATTAAGCAAAGGCGTGACAAAGCAGGATTCAGATAGGATGGCTACACAAAAGCTCTAACTTTAAGGCAGCACTGGGTGGGCCTGTACTGGGTGGGCCTAGAAACAAAAAGAGTGCTGCCTAGTTGCTAAAAAGTAAATGATTATACTTTTGTCTTTTGACCTGTGGCTTGCTTTCTTATATACCATGTTTGTTTTGCTGCCAAGGCTGTAACTTTCATTAAATACTGCTATTTTAAGGTATGATCCCCTTTATGTCAATGGCCTCAGGCCAAGCACTCAAAAATCCTTAAACATGTGAAGGGGGGGGGGGGGGGGGGGGGAGGTTGCCACAAAGACAGCCTCTCACCTCTTCCCTGCATTGATGGTCAGCTGAGCTCCCAAGCTTATTTTGTAATCATTGCCACCAGCTCCTTTCTCACCTGCTAAAAGGACCTTGCAAGGATAGAAAAAGTTGTCGGGCTAATGGTGTTGATTCATGGTTGACAGTGCTTAATTAACCACACGGACAGAGTAAACACATAAAAGACGAACACAGGCTCTGAACTTTAACCTTATTCTGGAACTACTGATACTCTGCTTATATACCCATAAAGGCACCGACTAGTGGTGATTTTCGACACTTGTGACAAATAAAAACAAAAAGAAGTACCGTAAGAGCAAACCCGAACAAGAGGAGAACAAAATAGGCAAATCATTTTTTAAGCCGCCAACACGTGGAACAACGGACTAATAACAGAAAAAAAAAATGCAATGGTAACAGAAAATGGGTAACAGACGTAAGCTAACAATTACACAGCAAAACGCACGAGATGAAGTACACTAAAACTGAAAGAAAAAGTGCATGACAAGAAAGATGAAGCCAACAATTGACTGCTAAATGCAGAAGATGAGCACTAAATAGCTAAAACAAAGCAAATGAAGGAAATGCTCATGAGCAACAAGGGTGAAGTCTACAATTACATTGCGAAAGGATGAAGATGAGGTGCATAAAACGAAACAATAAAGATAAAATGTCAAGAAATGAATTCAACAAATGTTATAAAGCTAAAACCAGGCTAGATTAGAGAAGTCCATAAAGAAAGGCAATCTTTTTTTCCAAGAGTGAAATGGAGGGGGTACTAACACAATCATCCTTGAGCCTGAAAATCTTGGCAGCTTTAACTATTTCATGTGTCAGCTTATAACGATGAGTTTTTAACACAGTTTTTTTTCGAAGATTGGGTGGCATGGCTTCTTTAAGTCGGTTCCTGCAGTGGACGGGCAGATTCCTGGGGGATATACCTGATAAGTCATTTTAATGCTCCATTAGCCTTCATCGGCCAGTTTGGTCCATGTATAGCTTACGGCAAGTGAAAGGATTAGAGTGAGCGCCTTCCGCATGTGCTGCTAAGGGTTTTCTGTGCTTCTTAGTGCGGCCTCTTTTTTATTTATTTATTTTTTTTTTTGCTTTTCTTCTTCATTAACGATTCATCAAAGCTGCAATAGTTGCTCGAGGGCAGAAAACAACGTCAACTCCTGCTTTCTTTTCACTCGTCGTAAAGTTGTGGGAAATTTGGTGCATGTAAGGAATCCCTGGAACATTATCGTGTTGCCTATGTGCTTCAGCACTTTTTCTGAGACAGTGGAAAGGACTTGTAACGGGTACCCTGATTGCGTGAGCCTGCATACCTTTTTCAAGAAGCTTTCTTGTAATTTGTGCTCGCATGACTTGTTCAGGGCATTGACAAGGGCAGACTGGATGATATTTCTTCTAACCAGCTTTGAACGAGCGGAGTCATATTATAGGAAGGGCTAGTTGCCCCTTGGTTCAAATGCCCAGCTCACGTGACTGGGTGTGAAGATGCTTAGTTCCAAGAAGCACATGGAATCATTGTCTGGCATTTCTTGCTTTAATTCAAGGGGAGCCAGGATACTCTTAAAGACACTCAAAACTTCAGGTACTTCATGAAAAAAGGTTTCTACGTCACGGTCTAAATTAACTAAGAAGTCGTCCCCAAAGTAGAAAATTTTTTGAATTCGTGAGTTTTCAAAGTGATTCCTGAGACTACTGTCATGCATAACTAAGAACAGATCACTGAGCAAGGGAGTAAGTAATACATGATATGATGCAGATCCCGTGCTTTTGGATAAGGTGTGAATCATTCCTTTCTGCAAATGTTTATTTTAGATACACAGAAAACAATTCTAAGAGACCATCTACAGAGACACCACACTCACTCTGGGAGGATATGGTTCCATGTTGGTCAATAGCTTTGCGAACGCATTTCATGAGGTCCATCTTGAGGTATAGAATAAAACAAGCCTTTTGCATTTATAGAAAAGGCATGATAGGCTTTGTTTCTTTTCCCGTTCAAAAACCTAATGACTACATCTGCATTCTTTACCAGAAAGGGATCATCGATAAAAAGTAATTTCAGGTTGCCATGCAAATACATAGTGACGTCTTTCTGCCAGATATACCTCTCGTGCCCTCTGTGCGTTATTGTTTCGGAGGATACCTGGCAGAAAGACGTCTCTATGTATTTGCAAGGCAACCAGAAATTGCTTTCTATCGATGATACCTTTCTGGTAAAGAATGCAGATGAAATCATTAGGTCTTTGAACTGGAATAGAAAGAAAGCCTACCATGTTTTTCTACAGATGTTAAAATTATTTTATTCTATACCTCAAGATGGGGGACCTCATGAAATGCGTTCGTGAAGCTATCGACAAACCTGGAGCAGTATCCTTCCAGAATGAGTGTGGTGTCTCTGTAGATGGTTTCTTGGTTATGCTTTCTGTGTACCTAAAATCAACATTTCTAGAATGGAATGGTTTACACTTTATCCAAAGTCACACGATCTGCATTGGATCATGTATTGCCCCGTTATCAGTGATCTGCTCTTAGCTATGCATGACAAAAGTCTCAGGAACCATTTCAAACACTAACAAGTTCAAAATATTTTCTGCTTTGTGGATGATTTCTTGGTTCTTTTCGACTGTGACAAGGAAGCCTTTTTTTTCATGAAGTACCTGAAATTTTTAGTGTCCTTAAGAGTGCCCTGGCTCCCCTTAAATTTATGCACGAAATGCCGGACAATGATTCCATGCACATCCTGGAACTAAGAATCTTCTTTACACCCAGTTATGTGTGCCGGGCAATCCGCCTTTTGCGCGAGGATGTGGCACCATCATGCGGGAGCGGGCGGGAAACACATTGAGCGGCAGTGTAGCAGACGACGCGAGAGCGCACCATACGAAATGGCCACGCCAACGCTGGCAGAAAGCGAAAGCTTCCCCCCTTTTTTGGCCTCGGAGTGGAAAGTAGTGACAGTGATTGCAGCATATCATGTTCACGCAGTATGGGGGAAGGTAGAGCGTTTTCACAATCCACTCATAACGCACGTACGCATATACTATCTTCGTATTGTAAGAGCGTGTAGCACGGGCCGTGTTCGACGCGTGCAGGTTTTCGGCAGACAGGAGAGCGTGGGGGCAGAGAGAGAGAGGGATCTCAAAGGGCAAAGCAGCCAGGGGTTTGTTGATGCTGCAGAGCTAGGTGGAATCGTATCCTGTGACTTTGAGCTGCGCATATGCGCGGGGTGTCTTGAGTTACCGAGCACAATGCGGTCACCGCGGCGCCGGCATGGTGCAATGGGCGTCGCTTCCTCCTCGCGTCATCTACAACCGTGCAGCTATAGGATTTCATACACGAAGATCGGCAGAGAGTCACATATACACACCCCGTGAAAAGGGCATTGTCCCGGCCGAAATGCACACCTGCAGGAAACGCGCTGCATTTTTCTGGCAATGGATGATTCAGAGCTGTAGCCGGTTTCTGGCCTCAGGAGTCGGAACGGATGTGGTCGCAGTGGTGAAAAGGTTCTCGGTGCGCAGAGAATGGTCATTCTGTTGTGAAAGGATCTCCAACGTTCATTTCTGCCTCCGCCGCGATTTCTGCGGAATCAACAACTTGGTGACACATATGTGAATCTCCTACATATCGGATGCGCATCTCGGTCAGGAACCAACCCTGTTTTACGTCCAGAGCGATCCACTCTGCAAGTGAACGAGCATGAACCCTCCAGGAGACTCATTTATTGTGCCGGGCGGTTTCCTTGCCGTTGCGAACGGTTGGACGAAGACGACGATTATCAAGCTCCCTAACGAAGTGCATCTGATTGCGTACATTAAAGGAACAAAGTCCGGATGCTTTGGCGTGCACGAAGGCGAGCCTTTAATTAAAAAAAAAAAAATACTGTGCGTCGTGCAAGTGCGTCATATGCTCCGAGCGGCAAAAACACAGATACTACAGGTATGTATGCATCTAAGCGAAATAGGCATGATGAAAAGTACCTACTGGTTTTCACCCAGGCTGTAGCGCACCAGTGATAGCTGCAATGAGGATTTCTTCGGTGCGTGATTGCTTCAGTTGCACCGGGGCCTGAAGGCGATGTATTTTGTCCCTTCTTATCTTTATGTGCGAAAGGGCTAGGTAGCTTAGATATCACAGGCGGCTGTGTGCGCTAGGCCGTAATATTTAGCATGTTTTATCGTGACTGCCGCCTCACTAACAAGAAAAAAATAATACGGCGTTTTAATGCACTGCCGTTCGCGAGCCTCATGACCAGCTCAACCACTCGGCTCGCTGACGGCGGTGCATCACAACACCTTTTTTTTTTCTTCTTTTTAGTCAGGCGGCAGTCGCAATAAAACATGCTAAATATTACGGTCTAGCGCACACAACCACCTTTGATATCTGCGCTACCCGGCCCCTTCGCAACAAACGACAAAATACATCGCCATCAGACGCGCCGAACAAATGCTCATTGCGGCTATCACTGGTGGGTTACAGGCTTGGTGCAAACTCCGGTAGATACTTTTCATCATGCACATTTCCTTTAGATGCATACATACCTGTAACGAAGTGTTTTTCGCACAGTCGAGAGCACGCAGTCGGCTGCCAAGGTCGCCCATTCACGTCTTGACGCT
Source organism: Amblyomma maculatum (assembly GCF_055883805.1). Classification (NCBI taxonomy): domain Eukaryota; kingdom Metazoa; phylum Arthropoda; class Arachnida; order Ixodida; family Ixodidae; genus Amblyomma; species Amblyomma maculatum. Next base: position 39,473,230 of record NC_139349.1, on the reverse strand, counting down.
TGGTTGCCCTAATCCAAGCTTCACGCCGTTGCAGGTCGCGGCTTGCCGAAGGAAACCTAACAAAACGCGTCTTGCATCCCGGCACGCCTCGAGAGTGGCAGACGTAAGCGGCACAGGTGGTTGGCATCGTTTTACCGAGGCTGTGAACGTACCGCGCCTCCAACCCCCGTGCGTTGGCTATGAGTGCGGCGACGAGAAGCGCCGTCGACGCCTCTCAGTGTGTTTTCATCAGTCGCCGCTGGGGCTTCGCGCATGCGCACAGGTGGTTGGCATCGTTTTACCGAGGCTGTGAACGTACCGCGCCTCCAACCCCCGTGCGTTGGCTATGAGTGCGGCGACGAGAAGCGCCGTCGACGCCTCTCAGTGTGTTTTCATCAGTCGCCGCTGGGGCTTCGCGCATGCGCAGAAAACTCGCGCAAAAGGCGGATTGGACCAAGGGGAAACAATCCCTTCCTAACATGCAGCTCCGCTCGTTCCAAAGCTGGTCAAAAGAAATATCATCCAGTCTGCCCTTGTCAACGCCTTGAACAAGTCATGCGAGCACAAATTGCAAGAAAGCTTCTTGAAAAAGGTATGCAGGCTCACGCAATCAGGGTACCCATTACAAGTCCTCTCCACTGTCGCAGAAAAAGTGCTGAAAAACACCAAGTGCAAAAACACAACCACTGGCTGAAGTGCACAGGCCACGCAAAAAGGTTGCAGTGATTCGTTGCATGCACCAAATTTCCCACAACCTTACGATGAGTGAAAAGAAAGCAGGAGTTGACGTTCTTTTCTGCCCTTGAGCAACTATTGCAGCTTTCGTGGATCGTTAATGAAAAAGAAAAGATGCCGCACCAAGAAGCACAGAAAACCCTTAGGAGCAGTGTACAGAAGGCTCTCACTCTAAGCCTTTCACTTGCCGTAAGGTATACATGGACAAACAAGCCTTTTTGATGCATCAATGAAAGGCTAATGGAGCATTAAAATGACTTCTTAGGTAATCCCCCAGGAATCTGCCCGTCCACTGCAGGAACCGACTCAAAGAAGCCATGCCACCCAATCTTTGAAAAAAAAAAAAAACAGTGTTAAAAACACATTGGTAAAGCTGACACATGAAATAGTCGAAGCTGCCAAGATTTTGAGGCTCAAGGATGATTGTGTTAGCACCCCCTCCATTTCACTTTTGGAAAAAGAGATTGCCTTTCTTTATGGACTTTTCTAATCTAGCCTGGTTTTAGCTTTGCTACATTTGTTGAATTCATTTCTTGACATTTTATCTTTCTTGTTTGGTTTTATGCACCTCATCTTCATCCTTTCGCTATGTTAATGACTTCACCCTTGTTGATCATGCGCGTTTCGTTCATTTGCTTTGGTTTAGCTATTTAGTACTGCTTGTGTTCTGCATTTGGCAATGTCAATTGTTGGCTTCATTGTCGCTGTTCATGACGCTTTTTTTTTCAGTTTTAGTGCACTTCATCTCATGCATTTTGCTGTGCTAATTGTTACCTTTACCTCTGCTACCCATTTTCTGCTCTCCTTCCACATTTGTAATTTTTTTGTACTTATTAGTCCACTTTCCATGTGTTGGCGGCTTAAAAGATAACTTGCCTCTCTCGTTCTCTCCTCGTTCGGGTTTGCCCTTTCGGTACTTTTTTTGGTTTTTATTTGTCACATTAGTTTTTGTTGCCACAAGTGTCAAAAATCGCCACTTGTCTGTGCCTTTATGGGTATATAAGCAGAATATTAGTGGTTACAGAATAAAATTGAAGTTCAGCACCTGTGTTCGTCATTTATGTGCTCTTTACTCTGGCCGTGTGGTTAAGAGCTGTCAATCATGGCTTACAAGAATGGGCATTTTCTGCCGCAGCATTCTTTCCCTATCCTCATGGCGCACATTGTGAAAGTGCACCTTGAAAAGCTTTGTAGCCCATTACACTAGCTTGGCTTCCTAAGGTCGCTGATATGAAAGTCACTGAAAACATTTCAGGCATTAAAAGCCATTCTGCAAAAAAGGGTCCTGCACACTGCAAATTCTGATGAGTTATGGAAGGCCATCAAAAGTGCGTGGAAAGAGCTGAAGCCGATGCAACACTGTCGTGCCAGTGCTCTATGACTCCTTGCCATGCCAAGTCTGCTGTCATAGAGCTCGGTGATGACTTCCTCCGCTACTCAACTTCCTGTGTGCACTCAACATTGGTCCCCACCCTCATTTTCTTTTTTTTTGTGTGTGTGTGTTTCAGCAAGCACGCAGCAGGTCACTGAAATGTTTCCAGATTTTTTTTTTAGATGTAGGACATTTTGCATTATTTTGCACAGCAACAAAGAATATTCTTTATGACTCGACAATTAATTCGTGAGCCATTCTTAGCAGCTTCTCTTTCTTATGAGCATGACCTAAATAGCAACTTTACTTCTTTGAGGTTTCAAAGTGGCTTTATAACAGCATGTCCATGCTTCAGCTATAAAAAAAAGTATGCGTACTGTTTATAAGTGACTTTTCTACAGAAGAAAAAAAGTATGCCAGGAAGTGAAAAATGAACAATTCATTTTCTTCGGATTAACTCACGATTACTTCCTTGATTGGCTGCTACACACGACACTAATCTTCAGAACATAAAGTGCAAGCAAACACATTCGCATACTCAAGCTGCTTGCCCATCTGAAGTGCCCTAATATGCAATGACGTCCTCAGACAGAACAGCCTAGGAGACCATGGCAACAGCTGACCGCACTTTGTGGGCATGTGCTTAGCCTAAGGCCGCGGTTCCTCCACTTGTACAGCATAGGTAGGCAAATAAAGCATTTATCACCATTAATCATGGTAGTGCCTTTTGAGAATCATGTGACGGAAGAACACACTTACGAGCTTAATGCTGTTCACGGGACGCCTTTAGCAACCAAGCAAGCATCCACCCTGAGCAAGCAGCTGTCTTCCAGGAGAACATTTTCAAAAACAGTGTACACCTGGAAGTGCAAGGAACAAAATTGTAATGCCTCACCCAACCGGACGTAAACGTGATTGCCGATGCATATTTGTGATGATAAAAAATGGAAGTTATTAAAGTATGTATGCACAAGAACACATACTTCTGTGTCTACGGAAGAAAATTAGCGGTTACAGCACTGCCAAAACAAATAGCGCCTACGCGCCTCCCATGTTCGAACAAGCGACAATGCCACTGCTCCCAGTACAAGAAAATAGCGCTTGGTAAAACTGAGGCTTCAAAATATGTGCTAATGAACAGAAGTCTACACGCTTTTGCGCGTTTTAAACTTGCAGTTGCGGAAAAAAAAAATAGAAGCGAACCTTACCTGAATGACTCCATTATTATCCGGAGACCGTTGATGCCGTTGGCGAGCGAGCATTGAAAGCAAGTTGCAGGTCATATCCTGTGTGCGCGCTGCAAATGGTGAACACTGCGAAGGCTTGAGGCTTGCGATGCATTTCATAATGATATAACAGGGTAGTTTAAGAGGTCAAGCAAGGATTTCTAAGCGAAATACGATGTAACTGACAGGCCGCAAGAACAAACAACGCACAGCTAACGCAGCGCTTGAACTGAACAAGGAGAGCAACAGTTGCGCAACGCAAAAAAAAAAAAAAAAAGAAAGAAGAGGGAGCATGAGTTTGATAACTATCAAGTATTTGTGAATGCATAAATTATTTTCAAATAATAAAGTTCATTTGTGAAGTTAGATGGACGTAGGTTATTCATTTCTTCAGGTAAATTTGGTTTGAGCAGTTGACAGTTTCGTAGTTGAAAACAGTAGCAGACGACACGCCTGGAAGCCTTTACCCTTGATAGCTGATTACTACTATTTAATGCGGTATCAGGCAGACAGGAGGAAAAAATGAAAAAGAAGCCTGCTTCAATGTCCAATTCGGACACTTGTGCTGCCCGAGCAACAATCGAAACATGTGTGGTACGGAAAGTTATAATTTCTTTATCGCAGGAGTAAAACAACCTTTAACGCTATCTAAATCTGCAGGAGTAGAATGTTCACTTTACTCATTTTTTCTTGGAAGATTGAAAGGCCATTTCACTCTTCCTCGCATATGGCAGGAGTAAAGTGAGATCTGCAGGAGTAATTAGGCTGTTTGACTCTTGAAATAAGAGTTCCAGTTCTTAGAGTGCACCAGCATGCACTCAAAGCCAAGGTGATAACTTCTGCTCTGTAAAACCTAAAGCGCCAAGCTAGGTTATACAAGACGTACAAAAACGAAATCAAAATTAGATTGCAGGCGCTGTGGTGCCATGGGCTCCAGCCGGACTAATCATTTTCATGCCATGACTGTGGTGCGGCTAAGTAAATCGCGACTCCGCCTTAATTCCTTGCGTTCTTGCGCTTGGTTTGGTTCTTAAACAGCCGAACATGCCGGCCGGCTGGTTTATAGCAAAGATAATCAAAAGTCCCCGCGTCCACTTACATATGGGCTGCTCGATTCCACGTACTTCTTATAGTTATCATATATGTATTCCATGCACGTATGCTTCGGAATAAGCTACATGACTCTACCACCCAAACTGACTTTGGGTAAATTTTTTCAGATGCTGCCTACATAGATCTGGATTCGTCTCGTACGAAAACAACAAATATTCCAACTTAAAATGAAATTTTGAAAAGTAGTTTTTGACTGCCACGCACTTAGCCCTGCGGGGTGTCAGTTGTCGAGTGCACAGGGAAGCACCAAGTGCAACGTGCTAATTTCAATACGATAGTTGGAATTTACTGTTCGCAATAACTGTTAGTAACATCATGTTGAAATGAAAGGCCTAGAACACCCAGAGCAGATAATGACTGCAACCGAGGCAGAAGAAACAAAACATATTTCTTTCTTTTGGTGACGAGAACTACAGGCAAATTCAATGAGCGAGGTGAGCACATAACTCAGGCATAAATCCGCTAAAGATCTCATGTATAAAGCATTTATCTATAATGCTTCGATCAATATGCAACGTTTCCCCGACGAGGACTCCAAGGTACAAGGTGCAACCTTACACAACACGATTAAATTTATAGTATTCGGAGGTCGGCATTGCTCAAAAGACGTATACTGTGTTTTAGAGGGCCCTATACATTCGTTCGCCAGTTTTGGTGCTACACATACACACACACACACAAAAAAAAAACGTAGCCCGAAATGACACGCCATAACTTAGGCCGCGGAAATATGCATGGTCCACGCCAGTTGCACCAGTTCCATTGAGGAGTGAGAACAGAAGCAGGTCGATAAGAGGGAGCCTATTTCCGTTACGCTCTAGCGAACGCGTTTCGCTGCACGCTCACGCCAAACCGGGTGCACGCTGCGAGCTTTCAGCGCTAAATTCCACAGCAATGTCAGGTGATTTCGCTTTGTGGAAAGCAGTGTAGTTCCGTCGCGATTTTGCCTCACCGCTTGCCCGGCCCGAGCCGAACAGTGGAAACCTTACCAACCTCCCTCCTTGGCCGCATTTGTACGAGAACCAAAAGAGCAGTCAGACTTGCAGCTTATATGCACCTGTTACGTAAATATCGCCTCCACGCAGTGCTCGAGCGTGAGAAAGGAATCCCCGTTCTATCGCGTTGGTCAAGCGACCTTCGCTAAACGCTCGAACAAGGCAGCGGCCTGACTCAAAATTTGGTGTACTGTTGCTGACTTAAACAAATCGGTGACCATACGTTGTTGCGGCTCGAACATCGCCCTAATGTAGCGGACGCTTCAGAACGACGACAGCTCGACTGCTATGCCCAAGGTCTCGGGATCGAATCCTGGCCGCGGCGACTCCGATAGATGAAGGCTAAATGAAAAAGTGGCAGCATGTCGTAGGATGTCAGTGCACAGTAAGAGCTCTTGGTACTCGAAATTATCCCACTACAACCATCTCCTATTGCCGACATGCAGCTTTTGCCATGTTGAATACCACATCCAGCACTGTACACTAGTACGGTTTCTGCTTTGACCATACCTTTCAACATGACCAGTGCAGCAGGTTACCTTGATTTTAAAGCCTCGGTGGTAAACAAAAAGAGCAAGTATGGTGCCGAGGAAATGTTTTACTGTCTGCTTTTGTTGCAACAAAGCGAATTAAATATTTTTACAGTAATAGCGCAAACTGATTTACCTTTTACAGCGGCATAAGCGGGGCTGCTGTGAAAGGCTGAGAAGTCGGTCTTAGACGGCGTAGTAAAAAGTTGCGCAGATAGCACTGGAGTTATTGCTCCCAAATGTGCCCAACTTCTCTGAACTGCTAGGACATGGTGATGAAATTTCGTTTAATGCATCTATTCACTCTGCGATTATTTCATGCCCATAGTCAGCTTATCTACTAATGGCGTACGTTCGTTATTTCAGCCGATAAATGGTAAGACGATATGCTCCGCCATTCCTACCCATGTCTATAAAGGTACGGCATTCCAGTTTTTCTGAAATCATATCTTGCCTGCCCTTCGCCATCTTATGCACAATGATCGCAAGCAAGCGACTTCGAACCGAAAGGTAAAGAGGGAGCACTAGCTGCTTCCCTGTTCCAAGATAAGAGTCGGGACCAGGTGCACTGACGAGGACTGGAGTGGATCGATAGGGAGCATCCATTAGCATATTATGCATCGTACAAGTCCAAAGCAGACCACTGCTTTCCGAACGGCTCCCATGCGAACCATCCCCATGAAGGTTCTTCGCCTCGAGATATGAATTTCACGACATTCCACTTGCGCCCGCGCGCTCTCCGGGCCCCAAAACGCGCGGTCTTCACCAGGTCCGTCCCGGGTCAGAACAAGATTCCGTATGCGGACGAATACGATTAGAGCCTTCAACGAGTGCCGGCTTCCAGATTCGGAATGTTACGGTTGGACCAGGCCAGATATTGCAGCGCGTACGGCACAAGGCCGCGCTGCGCTCTTGTGGGTGCGAGCACCGATAAGGGGCCGAAGCCGAGAGCTGCTGGAGGGAAAAGCCAAACGAACACGCCTACTCGGCTAGGTGGTATGCCTAGTGAGCAATTTCAATCTCGGTGCAGCAGCGCATCTCAGTTTCGCTTCAAATGCCCCCCAGACAAAGCTCAATGCCGCTGCGTTATTCTACAACTTTGGAGCGTCAGTGCAGAAGTATGTGCACCCTTCCCAAAACTTCAGAGGTTATAGAGATTTCTCCGATGTGCAATGAGTATAGCGGCCCATCTGGTATTTCAAAATACTGCACAGAAAAGAACGAAGCTCCTTCCAATTTTCGAGATGTTTGGTGTTCTGTGAATGCTTCACAAGCCACGACTGGGCTCGAGCACACAATGGGACCCCGCAGTTTTCTAAAAGCACAGCACACGTTATGGAATCGAGAGCACAAGTAGCAGCTTCCCCAACGCGCAAGTGTTTTGAAGAGCACGTGGTCTGCAGCCGTGCAATACGTATGCATTGATTACGTTTCCACGCTCGCCTCAAAGCTGCTGGCACGAAAAAGTAAGGTTCAAAGCTATGGGTGAAGGAAACATGCACTCTTATGTAGGCAAACGAAGTTTCATAAAACGTGTGAGTCTTTCCGTCTTTCAATACACAGTTGCGGAGCAAAGCTGGCTTAGGAGCAACAGTTGTGCTTCACTGAATGTATGAGATATTTACGACACTATAAGTTATCGAGAAGAGAAAAACAAATATTACCCCCCTTCCCCCGTGTAGGGTGCACCCATACACACAGAGACTGACAGACAGAGAGAAGAAAAGTATACGAATCATCTGCGATAGACCAAGGGCTTTTATAAACTATATCTATACTGAAAATCACAACAGAATAGACAAAATCTAAATGGGTACAAAAGTAAAACAACTATCGTGGAAGCGTACAAGTACCCGGAGAGGGATATTTAGATATAAACATGCAACAAAGGCGCCCCCGTGTTCTTCCAAAGCAAAGAAAAAGTTCTATGACCAGACACAAGCTGCGTGTACATGACTAAAGACAACGCTTGCAGCTGCTTATGATTGCGAGGAGAAACATGACAGCACAAAATATTGAAACTATAGGTATTCAAGTGCTTGCCAACCAGTTACTCATTCTTTAGTGATTGCGTGCACGGTACTTCGAAAGGTTCGTAGAAGTGGTTGGGCGTGCTGGTATGGCCCGAGCTTAAAGTGATTACCTTATAATCCAAGGACGGGAAAACTGATCTCTTGCTTGATGTCTACATGAAAATTTTAAAGGCAGCTATATAAAAAGCAGTGCATTACTCTCACACTTTCACACGCTACGGCTCTGCTCAAGAAAAGGACAGCTGGAATCCATAAGCGATAATGATAAGCACAGTTCCGCCGGAATGGCCGAATGAATTTAGCTGATCGTCGGCAGTATCTCGTCCATTTCGCAACGTATGTTTTTCGTTCCAAATGTAAAACTGCCAAGAAGTAGATTCCTTTAATACAGACACAGTGTTTGAACCTGCTTCCGATGTGTCGAGGTCAGGTTCAGCATGTCCTATGGCTGTTGTATGAGTACAGATCACTGCGCTTATTTGTTCCCAGGAACAAATAATATGGCATGGTATATGGGGCTCAATGTGCCGCATCGAACTCGACTATATGCATGAGACGGAGTAGTAGAGTGCTCCAGTAATTTAGACCAACCTGAATTTAGCGAGCACTGATATCGCGAAGTACACGGGCGCCTTACGTTCCACCTTCACCAAAGGGCGACCGCCGCACCTGAATCACGCGTCCTAGGGCTTTAGCAATCTCCACATATCTACCACCGCGGTGCGGAGCGAATATTAGCAGTGCTTACTGGTAGGCGCAAAAGTGTGCATGTGTCATGCTAGTCTATCGGTTGACAGCGAAAATATTTTACGTTTGCCTGGGTATTACGATGTCTTGACAGTAAATGAAACGAAAATCGTGATATATCACGAGATTTTCACTCCACCTCACGTTAACATATAAACCAGCAATACACGTAATAAGGTTCGAAATCACGAACATCTCTTCGAACGCGATCTGAATGTGAACCTGAAAGTAGAAGCTTTAAGAATGGACCCCACGCAGTCATGTGGTTAAAGTGGGTGTGGCTGATGTGGACCTCGGAAACGCTGATCGTATGATAAAAAATCCAGGCATTTCGGCATCCACCGTTCCATAAAATATGATGTCGGCGTTGGGCGAAACATCACGAGTATGGCGCTGGACAGGCGGTAGCTGGCAGCTGACATGGCCGAGCACTTGCTGGATGAAGAGTAGCCTGACGTTACGTTTGGCTGAACTCTCCTTTCATACGAAAGGGTGATTTTACCCCTAGGCCACGCAGGCACGTTGCCGCTGTCATGTCGTTTCTGCAGTTTTATTTCTTACGACGATCACGCGGCTTGGCTGAAGCGGAGTTTTATATCTACAGCGTTAGACAGCGCTATTGCGTCACACCTTTAAAGGCGGAGCTTAAGGCTCCCCCATAATTTTTGCCTAGTTTTTGAAATGTGCGCGAACAAGGTCACAGGCGCATGAGACATATGTGAACGGGACCTCCAGTAAGTAGAAGTGCACATGAGCCACCGTTTCACTTCCCCTCCACTATGCCGAAGAGACTTCAGCAAGAGGCGGGAGCTATATAGGGTAAGACGCAAATGCTGCTGGCACGGATTGGTGTGGTGTTCGCCGAAGTGCCGCTTTTTCTGAGTTTTTGTGGAGAAAAAGATACAACGCTGCGAAGGCCACGAGTCAAGCGGCGCGAAGCACAGCTGACGGCGGCAATGAAGTCGTGCGCTTTTCTGTCCCGCTCGTCAGTCATCGATCACTCAGCAGACGTAGGCGGCAAACCGAAGGAAACGCGACCTTCGGCTTTCCTCCCTCGCCCGAGAAGCGTGTCTCGCACTCGGCGCCACGGGGGAGCCGACTTAGAGGAAAGACGAACATTCAACAGGTGCTTGAACGTCGAAAGGGAGACTACATACGCAACCACGGTGCCAGCAGCCGTGTATAGGGACTTGCATAACGAACGCTTTTTCTTCGCATTTATCTTCAGTTCTCTTGGATGTCATTTTGTTCTGGAGCTACGGTACAGGTGGATGCAAGCCTGCTACTTGATAGCGAATCGAATACCTGCCTATTTCTTAGCTGTATGCAAAACGCTTGCTGAAACATGCGAGACGAACGGACGGAAAGACAAGTTTATTGAAAACTGCATCATATTGCTGTCATTCCTCCTATAGAAGGAGGTGTATGTGATGGTGACTCGCCGTTATATTTCCGCCTTTTCGGATACATCAACGCGTTGTGATATCTGAACTGAATACTTGTAGCACTGCGTGCGCTGCGTGGTCTCAGTGATCGGTTGTTGCTATGTCACGGCGACTTTTGCTAACTACGCTACTGAATCGTGCAGTCGAGCGGCACGGTTTGCGGGAGACGATAGACTGAGCATTTGCGAAAGAGCAAAGATGGGCATTTGGGTTCGGAAGGTTATGCCAAGCATTAGAAGCCAGCCCTCAAGCTGTCGTCAACTGCGAGCACCGTTTCTGTGAAAAAGCAAGACATTATTATTATTTTTTAGAAGCAGCCTATTTTCCCTGCCCATCGTGACAAAACCATTTTTTGATGCGCTGTCTGTACAGATTTTAACCCCCATGCTTCGGATATGTTCAGTATGCGCGGTTGTTTAGGGCCAAGAGCTGAGCGCCAAGAGGCGCCGTTACCATGGGCAGCGAAACGCTTGCGCTCTCCAGTAAAATATACCTGGCATTTAACAGGTGGCTTAAGAGGAAACGTGCTCTAACGTCGAAACACGAAGATCAACGCAAATCATGGCATGGTTCCAACTTACGACCAAGCGCAGCGGAATTTAAACCTATCTCAAGCGAAGATGAGTGCACGCGCCTTGCTCGCCGGCTATGATCCGGAGAATTCGCTTACGTTTACCACGATTTACCATCGTGATGACGGCTTTGGATCTTCCAGTGTGTAAAAATATCACCATCTGATCGCCAGCTGGTACCGCATGGCGGGCTCGAATGTTTGCCGAAGTGAGGAAGCAGCTGACAAGGGGGCAAACAAGGAAATGACAGGCGAACAAGATTCCCCATTATGCATTCTGGTTCCGGAAGCTGTACACCTTACCGCAAGAAGCAATGCCGGCGCTTAGCGAGTGCACTAAATGGCTGCGATACTACCTCGTCTGCCAAACTGCGCTAAGAATGCGCAACATGAATACAGTATAATGTGCATTCCACTGCGGTGAGCAGGGTATTGGCTGGGATACGATTGGACAGGCAATTAACGCACCAGAAGGATTTTGAAGGATTCCAGTTTTAAGCTTTTACTGTCCAGTGTCACAGCCAGGAATGAGTGCCCGCATACGCCACGCGGAATATGTCAGCATATGTCGTGAAGAAGCTGCATAAAAAAAAAAAAAAAAAAAAAAAAAGGTGGCGCGAATATTGACAATTTACAGCTAGCCAGAGTTCAGAAAATTTCTCTTCTCTCGTTCCTCCTTTCTGCAACAAATGCTACGGAGGAAGTGTTTTTTGGGGTTAAAAAAAGTGTTTTCTGTCTTTGGCCTTTCGAATTTGCTCGCCCTTCGAGACCTCGTCATTTAAACTGGAGCTAGTGCACAAAGTGGACAGAATGTTATCGATGAATAGTTAACACCCAAATTTCTCAAGTTTTCCTGCGCTAATTAAATTTCACAATGGCTATTGGATATTGGTCTATTAGCTGAGATAATGTGGTGATTTTGACTTTTTACTTTGGTTAGTCTATTACTTGGTGATGAAAGGGTTGTTCATTTTCATTGTATGAAGCCGTCTCAATAAAGGCAAATGTGGAGGAGTGTGCTCATGGAGAACCTCAATATATCTGTGGTGCTACTGCCGCTTAATCGTGCGACGTTGTTTCTTTCCTCCAAAAGCAAAAGTGATCATCGAAATCATACGGCAGTGATGCCTCCTCTTCGATCTGTTGATAAATTGACCAGTTTCACTTCCGAAACCAGAAGACTTATTACGCTCAGCGGAAGAGGTAGTACGCACTGTATTTAAAATTGTAAGTGTTCATTGCAGGAACTCGCTCCTTTTCGCCCTTTTATTTCAATCAGATACAGCGACCTCTGCGTAATATACACACATAAGCTATGTACACGTATATGTATCGTACTGAATATCATATTCATACATGATATATAATAATAATATACGCGTATGAGATATACACAGCGATGTAAATATCACGAATATTTCTCCTCCACTGCCTTGCACGAAACTGTCGCCTCATTTTTTTCCTCACCTGCACTCTACTCGTTTAAATTTTAGCTGCAGACATTAATTCACCACGAGCCAGTAATTCAACCGACAACGCGCCGTCAAACCTGGAGGTAATTAGCGAGCGACACCGTTAAACCTGCGTCGCACAGAAGCATGCATCATGCTGCAAAAAGGCGCTCCGGAGATCCGCACAAAAGCATTTGATGACTCCCGTGGTTTTGTCCACAGCTTCCTCACTCTCCACAGCTGGCACTTAACCTCAAGGACTGAAACCATCAAGGCCCTGAGAGACGTAGCCTGGTTAGTTATTACGCTGTAGAAGGACGTGCATATGCACGCGGCTTTGAGACAATAGCCAGGAAGAGCTATAGAGGCCGTGCACAGTGACAGGAATAATAAGAAACAGCAGCTGAAACATTTTGATAAATATTATACTGTATGATATAGTTACATGCGCTTTACCAAAGTGCAAGCACTTACCTAAGTGTTTCAATTTTTGTAAAAAAGATCATGTGTTTAATCGCAGATATTTACTGTTAGGCTCTGCTAAGCAAAACGGCGTTGCTGTTTTTAAACGTGTTTTAAAGAAGGTCTAAAAATATATATTATAAAATAAAAAAATAAAAATAAAAATTTAAGGCTTTTTATAAGTAAGCAGTAGATATCGCTGCGATATTTTGTCCCTCTCTTAGAGTGGCTTAAGCCGAATTATTGTTACACGATAAGAAAGCACATTAAAATAATCCATTAACCACTTAATGGACCGTCTTCTAAGATTATGCTCAAATGATTTTTTCCTCTACTCATTCTTTACTCATTCCTGCTAGTTCACTCTTAGAGCATCAATAGCCCCATAAATTTTCCATGAATCAATTTTTATTTTTTATAACTTTCTTGGAAAAGCTGTTTATTGCAAAGTATAGCAACGAAACAGAAATGAAGCTCTTTATCCTGTTTGCACTGTGTCAGTGAGCATTGCACTGCACACCAGGTGTTCCAAGGAAGCGCGAAACCGAGGGTAAAACAGCTCCTTTTTATAGGTAAATCGGTTTGTTAAGGAGGCTTACTCCTTTTAAGAACTCTAAACAGGAGCAATTGCCACAATGGCGTTTTCTCATAGCAAGAGTTTAGGTCAAATGTGGTCTGTTCGTTGTATAGGCGTGGAAAATAGTTTTATCTCATTTCCTATAATTTCATGCATAATATTAAAATGTGGTTTATTGTAATTATTACTATTGTTTCAAGGAAGCGGGCAACTAATTCTTAAAAATTGGTATTTAAGGTATGAAGACAGCTTTTACAGAACCATCATGCCAATGTTGGCGGAAATCAGAAAAAAAGTCCATGATGTTTAGACTTCAAGTTAGCTAACGACCTACACTTACTTTTTTATCTGTTACAGTTATACGACTGGTTGCAATTAAATATCTGTGGGTGGCCGTTAGCAATGACAATGTCAGTCTTTAAAAAAAAAAAAAAAACGCTACCTTCCTCGGCGCTGTAGATAAAAAAAAAAGTAAAATATCGCTCTCTCGAGACAAAGCGAACAGCTTTCGAAAAACACGCGCTCTAAAATTAGCAACGCCCCGCCGCCGTCAGTCAATGGCAGAGCTGCCCATCTTTGTTCGACATAGGCTGGAGTGTCGAGCAGCGGCGATCATCGCCGCACAGGCAAACCAAAGAATGGTGGTGCGCCTAGTCTTGACAGCGATGGAGCATTGCATCTCGAGATGGAATTCTTCAAACGTGTGCTTCTCTGTCGTGATATAGCGAAATTTTGTTGAGTTTCAGCGCACAGGAGAATGGCAATTTCGAAATTTTAAATACAGTTACCGTCTTTGCAAGCGGCCGGCTACACGTATGTTATTGGAGTCAGGGGCCTTACTGTGATGAATAGAAATTAATTATGTAGAAATTAATGAATTAATATTTAACTAGTTCACTAGTTACGATCATTGCGTTTTTTGCTGATGTCCGCTAGCACTGCTGCAAAAGCGCTCTCATACCTAAATGGCCTTATTGTTTTCCCTGAAACACCTGGCATATACTCTCGTTTGTTACAAATGTGCCACCGCGCACAGGAGAAAAGTGAGCATAAGGCGTTTTCTACTCTACGCGCTTTTCATTACTATTAGTCTTCAGGCGGCCTACCACGCGAATCTGTGTCGAATTTCTCTCTGCTTTTCTGTATGTGGAATGTGTGACAAAAAGTGCTGCTCCGGGCCACAAGCCTTTTAACACCACCGCTGTCACTACAAGCTATGGCACCACCGTTTGTTTCTGCCATGTTATTTAGCTCACAGAAAAGTTTTTCTGTATGTGGAATGTGTGATAGCTCCACAAGCTATGGCGCCACCGTTTCTGCCATGTTATTTAGCTCACAGAAAAGTTCCGAACATTAGGGAGGGAGGGAGGGAGGGAGGGAGGGAGGGGGGGGGGGGAGGGGGGGGGGAGGGAATGCTGCCTTTACGTTTCTCTGTCGATATCTGTTGGAAAAGAAAAAAATTAAAGGCGATCAATTTTTCTGATGTGGAGGGAATGCAAAAGCGCGTGCCTTTCCGTCTCCGTTTACGCAGTATAATCAGAAGCACATTAAAGACACTTGGCAAGTTTACTTGACTACCTGATGTTGCTACCCGCATCAGTGTATGCATGAGGCGCCATCTACAGACAGTGTTTTCATCTAATGTACAGAGTGATTTTTAGCAATATTTAACTTTGCTGGGCCATTCTTAGTCATGTTTAATTTTGCCGAGTCATTCTTGATCACTGCTGCGAGTGCTCTATATTCGAGGCTTCTGCTTTACCCATGTTCTTTGTTATATGCAAGCTTTTCCTTATATACGAGCTTTTAATAATAAACAATAATTGGTTCACAGGAAGAGAAAGGAGCAATATCTGTCACAGTTGTATCCGTGGAAACTTGAACCGCGCCGTAAGGGAAGGGAAGGTGGGAGTGAAAGTGGAAAGAGGAGCCTTATAGTGGAGGGCTACGGAGTAATTTCGACCACCTGGGGATCTTTAACGTGCGCTGACATCGCATAGCACACGGACGCCACTTCGTTTCGCCTCCATCGAAACGCAGCCGCCGAGGTCGGGTTCGAACCCGGGTACACCGGCACAGAGCTGCTTTTGCCCTATATTTAAATTAGTCGTTATAATTTTCTCGGTTTATTTTGTTTTTTTGTTTTTCTTTATATTACAATGAGATTTACACACAACCCACAAGCTGCTTGAGCTGACGGGCTTCAGGCACATACAGAACGAATCATGCCTTCATGTCACTCGATTATTTCGCATTAAAAACAGAGCTGGACGAGCGCTATTTGTCTTCAACTAGACACAGAGTGCCAGAAAACACATGACGAGTTGCATTCGTCGCATAAATTAAGAATGACTGTCGGCATGTGACCAGCGCGGCACACAAAAAATTTTTAGTAGAGGGCTAAAAGAGTTGAATCTGGTCCAGCACGCGCACGCAGACACTCTGCGGTACTTACCAAAGCAAGCGAAAATATCTAAAATTTCAATATTACCAGCTCAATAGCTATGTGTGCTATCTCTAAGCCAGACAGACAAAACCGTTGCCTCACTTAGGTTAAAGTTTCACAAGATATTTTGGGGGAAGGGGGGGGGGGGGCGGCAGCCAAACTTTACGCACCTTCCGCAAACGGAAGCAAACGATGCTTGGCGACTTTAACGGCTTGTCGCAAACAATAAAAAGGGCAGGAACCGACGACAAGGCTGCACTCGCCAGAAACCGCTAAAGGGTTAAATGACGTGTTGACACCGGCCACGCACAAATTGGTCACGCGACAAGCAGCGTTGCCAACGTTGTACAGAATGCGAGCTCTTGCAGTAGTCCGCAAGCGACGAAGTGCACGATTCGCGTGACGACCTGGCTCTGCGGCCCGTGTACACAGCGTACACGACAGGAGCGAGTAGGCGTGCGATTATGAAGAGGAAGGACATGTCGTGATGTCTGCCCACGCACTGTTTTCGCAGAGTGCTGCTTATACTGCTATGTTGCTGGTGGCACCGGAAAAAACAGAAGCTTTTGTCGAGGTAGGCTGCGGAGATCTGGGTCGCGCCCACGTAAAAAGGTTTGGAACCGTACAAATTCACCGCAAGCGAGATCATTCTTTGCCGTAGACGCAAGGGCGAATGCGAACATTGCATGCGGAAGACAGGCCTGCGGCTAAAAAATTCGAAATGGTCTCGATGTTTCTCAAAAGCGAAAACTCAAAACTTATTTCAGTTTAAGCAGCGCACGCAAACGTCTTCTTCGGTTAATTACTTTACTGCTCTGCCGCACTGCTCGTTTAAACACCGCGCTTACAAAAGGCAGTAGGTGGTATCAAATGGCTTCCAGTATTAAAACCCACCACTAACGTGAGTGAGACATTAACATTTGTCCATCGGCTTTGCTGCGGTCCGAATTAAAGAACCACAAAATATGCGACGGCCCAAAGACCAAAATAAGCCGGCAATGTGACGATTCTTCGTAGCTATATACGTGTCTATAGCACTAATTCTGGTGCAATGTATTCGGCGGTAGAGCAGTCGTTATGCAGAGATATTTGATACTTAGAAGCAAAATATCGCTTGAACTGAAAAAAAAAATGGTAGTAATGTGCAGTTCAGTAGAGTGTCCGTAAAGTGAGAGTACCATTTACGAAAAAGCTGTTAACAAGGATAGGACTAACTGTAGTGGCACCCCTCTTGTCAGGTATGACTGCCACAAATAAATTTCTTAACAGTGCTTGCATGTAGACAGGTGAGAGTTTCTTCGGTTTTGACGAACAGCTGAAGTAAAACGAAGTAGCATATATGCAGGGGAAAGGCTTTATGACGACACCTGAGCTAGCACAAGTTGCACTCAAATTATTGCAGAGAGCAGCGGTTTCCTGCAGCTACGTTCGATAAATAATGAGCTTCAAATAGTAGTAGCTTTTATAAGATGAAGGGCTGAAATGATAAAAAAGATGTCTCATATAAATCTAGTGAATACTTCTTGGACGGTAAGGCGCTATTCCGCGCTAGTGACGTCGGTGATGCACCTGTACGCTGACGGTTACATACGCTGACAGATCATTCAGACATGTATGAAAGTCAGTTCTCTTGACAGAAAAGCTTGACAGGTACACGATGATCATTCAAGCTTCTTTTTACGTCATCCCACTCCACTTTGTCCTTCTCATTCGCTAATGATCTAGATATGTGGACCACGCTTCGCCGATCAGTGGCCTTCTAGAGAAATTCATCCCGACTGAGCCCTTCTAAATCCCTCTTAATCGCGAGCTTTTGCGAACGTAACGACACAAAGATAGTGAACTATCGTTTGCACGGGCAACGAGACAACACGAGTCATAAGTTGAAGCACGAGAGTTGAATGATCGGCTAGAAGCATAGTTGTATATGGTGTATATGTACTATACTGCTTCTTGGTTTTCAGATTAGAGGGGATGCGGGGCTAAAGGGTCAACTTTTGAACTGTTGCCCCAATTTCGATAAAATTTTCAGGCAAGGCATATCTTCCTTTTATTATATTGTAAGTTTTACCCCCTTCTCGAAAAAAGAGAGAAAAAAAAAAACGCTGGTAGCTGTCATAATGAGTAGCCAGACACGTATGTACAATTACAGACAACTTTTTTTTTTAATTTTTCACACGTATTCTTTCAAGAAACACTCCACTATTAAGTGTGTCAGCTTAGGAAACCTATCTTTTCAAAACCAATGAAGTTGCATTAACCGTTCGTGCTTAGATAACTTCTTGGTAGTAAATTGTGCGGGATAAGGCCTATTGCGGGATCTTCATGACACTTTTGTAAACCTCCGAGCACTTTCATAAGAAATTCATTTGTTCTGTTATCATGACAATAATGTCACATATTTAATATTTTGTTCATCATAGAGAATAATTAGAAATCTATAAAGTACCTTATATTGTTCCCAACAAAAGTTTATTACAGAATACATCTTGAAAAGCCTTTGACGAAAGATTTTGAAATGAAGTTTTCCCAACGGTTGTGCTTTTGCAAAAAGTGCGAACTGAGAAAAATTAGTTCAAAGATTTCAGGACATGCTATTCAAATTTACGGCCTAAACTAATAAATCAAAATAGCCTGGTGTATGCGTTGGGTCTTCCTTTTCAAACTGACACAGCTCTGCGGCGATTACTTCGAGTTGCCTCTTTCTTTTTTCAGTTTTACAGCTGTACAGTAACTTTTTGTATATCCAAGCTTCTATTTCGGTTTACCAGCCAATCCGCTATTGCTACGGCCAAAAATTCGGCTTTAATTTGTTTTGTGTTTCTTTTTTTTTTTTTAGTTGTCTGCTATACCCTCGATAGCAGGTCCTCTTTGGCTAGGGAGCGCGAAAAACGATACACTCCGCGTTCAGTTATCGCCCGCTATGCGACTGTGTCTTGAGATCATAGCTCGGTGGTGAGTGCATCCCATATCGCAAAAAAAAAGAAACAAATGAACAAGAAATATCTTTAATTTTTATATGACCCAGATGGCCACCAAGCTTGGTCAGAAGTTTCTTTAGTACATCCATAATCCAAAACCACAAAAATTTAAGGAAACGTTCTTTTCTTTTTTTTTTGAACATTGTAATTTTAGCCCCGCACCCCCCCTTAACATAGAGTAAATACCAAAAACAAAACGAAAAAAAAAATGATTTTGACAGATACCTATACATTCCATCTCTTTGCTGCGAGGCCTGTTTGAAGAGGAGTTGGGTAAGGTACTTTCTGATATAAGCGTTTACTTATAATGATGAGTTAATGATGATGTTGGGTGCCACATCTACCATTATCAATTCATTGTCAACATCAGGTGAAGCAAAATAGACCTTTACCGCCACGAAAGAAAGCGCAGGAAGTGTTTTTTGGGCACAAGGTGTCAATCTGTTGCTCCTTCGCGCTAAGCCTCAGTTATCCCATCAGCATTCTTACGGTTACGCATAATATAACATGCGTTCAAAAAGAAAGACAAGGACTTGCTCCACGTCATCATATTTTTTTTCTTACTTTTCGTTTCCTTGTCGCTGCGGCCACAACAACGAAGTGCTAATTCGAAGATGTACTTACAGCTAAATTTGGAGAATTAGTCTGTTATATATTAGCGAACGTGACATTCGGCATGGTTATTAAGCTGTCTCAGCGGATGAATTCGATGAAGAACAATTTCCCCACAGTGGCGACAGAAGGGCAGTTACATCAACGTTTTCTGCCGAAGTTCACGCGTTACGAATCGCTGAATCGTTCATTTTTACGCACAGCGGTGCATTACTTTCCGCATAATGCATTGTGGTTAAGCTCTTCAATGCACAAAGCGATGGCACAAAATGCATCCAAAGGATACTCACGCGTCAATGTCTTTATCCTATCTTTGGTAGGGCAACACCGATGCAACACAGCTTTTCTGAAGCACTTTACCGACATGCTTCGCGCCTGGCCACCCTTAATTCTTTGTTTCGATGAGTGGCTTGGGCTTCTATCCCAAAGAAGGATTTTTCTCTTTAAACCCTCCCTCCCTACATGTAATATACCACCTGATGGTGATAAACGTACTATTCCTCATACCCCCTCAAAGGGACAGCCCAGTGTAAAGTCCTCAGCGCCCTATATAGACTCGAATGGGAGGCACGAGTACACATGCTGTATTCCATAGTTTGAAGCTTAATCCACCTTCCTTTCACTGAAGCAGAGAAATTACTTTTCCTCTAAGCTGCGACAATGCGGAACAAAGGTGACCAGGAAAGATAGTAACAAAACCACAGCGCTGCTTCCGTCTCCGCTCCCGGTGTGGTCGCTGCGGCGAAGCGGAACCAAACACATTACACCAACTTTCCCCAAAATTGGTTTGTTGCCTGAATTATCAATGACCTCATTACTTTAAACTGACCCCAAGAATGCGTTCTCTGGTGCTATGAAATTCCGGCATCCGTAGTCACGCCTGTCAGGGTTGTTCACATATTCGCAGGTTTCCCTCGATTCTCACATGCTTTGTGTCCACACTATTTTCTTGATTGCGTTAAACAAAATTATACCGTTCACTAAGCTTGCGCAGCAGCACGCACAGCGGTTTAGAAATATCTCGCTGTTGAAACGGGCGTCGCAAACCAATCACTTCTTCCTGTGGCCTCGACACCGTGTACATTCTGGAGCTACTGGTTAATTTGTCATTACCTCCTGTCTTTAGTTTTCTCCATCAGAGAGATTTAATGCCCTGAAGGCGTTGGTGCATTGCACGAAGTAATGATGCATGACAGTAATAAATACGGCCTGGACCATCGGGCTCATGTCGTCGCGCCTACGCTACTCTCTATCTTTACCTGCCGTAAGGGATATACAGGTTTCGTGTATAGGGAATGTAGTGAACCACAGTCGGTCGGTGCGCAGCCCAATAACCTTTCTTTTGTTAAATCTTGGGATTAAACTCCTCCCGACGAGGCTAGGATTGTTTTTACAAATTTTTATGAAACTTTCTTTGTCTGCGTGCCTCAATATGTAACTGCACTTAAAGAAAAAAAATTGGACAGCATTGCAGAACCTGGACTGAAAACATGCGAAAGCGTGAGCGCTGTTGCTGCTGTCATTCCGACATAGGCTCGACATTTATTTCATTTTATTTTTTTTAACGTTTTCTACTTTCTGTAATTTTTGCTTTTCAAAATTTTTCTACTGTTCTTGTTAGTTTGTACTTAATTACGTTTTTATTTCCCTCGACGCCTTCCAGTGTCCCCATGATAGACAAAGGGAATTATGGACTCGTTCTCAGGAAGTCGGCTTTGAGTATTGTTTAGCACGGCGGGCTGGGGCGCGGAAGGATAGTGGTTCGAATGCTCGCGTGAACACGACTTTTTTTTCTGAAGTGTTAAGTCTAAGTTAAAGTTTATGATGATGTGCTGTGATGACGCCACTCAAGAGGCAAGGAATTATTTCGCATTAAAATCTGGCGCCGTAAAAACGCGACACAAAACTCTTGAGCTTCTCGGAACCTATTTGGGTACTCTGGTACTTAAGTGCATGTGGCAGTGCCCGAAGCACCTTCCCTGCAAAATATAAGGTACGACGTTGCATTGTGTGCACTTCACTCTACATGTACTTCGGCTATTGAGGGGTTTCGGCGCGTTTAACTTTGATCATGAAGTAGCCAGTCACGCCACATCGAGAATCACGTTTAAGTAGCGAAATTGCCTTGTCCCTCTTCCTAGCAGTTTTCTCGTAGTCGTTTTCCCTGTCTTCTCGACACCTCTTTGATATGGGTACCTCTGTTTACATAACAAGTTTAGCTTATATTTGCTTTAACGTTAACTATACCTAGGATGCCTTTTTCTTAGAGAGGGGGGGGGGGGGGGGGATCACAGAGCTGTTAAAAACACAGTATAGTAGCATGCCCTATCCGGACCTGTGCGAATATCATTATTCATCATTATTATTATTCGTATCATTATTTTGTTGTTCTCAACATAGCGGTTAGCAAGATGAACAGGTGTGGCAATTTTATCTGGCTACATTACCAGACTGCCCAACAACTTTTTAGTCATTTCGCCACCTTAGACCGTTAGCCTCCGGTTCAGTGTCAAATGTAGTTAACAGCCGCGCTAACTTGTGAGTTATCTACTGTACACAAAAGAAATTGTCCTCACTCCGCATTCTGAAGAACCATTCCTGGGCTTCGTTGACAAGGCATTCGCCGCGCTGGCTGCTTCATCACTTCAGTGATGTGGGGCAGAATTTACCGACGAAAAACAACAACAAAAATCTCGTTTTCAGTATAAGCACGAACAGCGTCACTCCGATTAATTATCTGCCAGTGAAGAGAATCCTGCTGACAGCTGGACGGCTGTCCCACAGCTGTCATCACAGCTGTCGATTTCTTGCTTTTATTAATGCAAACATTGAACACCGTTAACAAAACACCGTTCCATCACTGTCCTTCGTCATCGCTCGAATGTTTAATTTTACAATACCACTATTCAGTCGTAAAGGTAACCAGCTTGGAACCTGAAATTTGAAGCACTGCTAGCATAAAATATTTCGCGAAAATTATTTTAAACTTCCGTCAGTGAGAGTTATGCCTCCGTGGGTTTATTCTGCCGCTGCAAAATTCGCGCACGAGCTACAAAACGAAAACTAAGAAATATTTAGGCAGCATCTGGAAGCAAACGTAGGCGCTTTGTAGAGAACACTATCTTTAGCACAGCTTTAAGTAAGCACGTTATTAAAATAATGACACTCTAAACGCCATCAACATTATAGTGCTAACAACAGGACCTGCCGAATCGGATGATATGGAAGTTTCGAGGTTTATATCTAAAGGTACCTTAATGGGGTAAGCTGGCTCATGACCGGGCTAATTGAAGGGATATGTAAGAGGCCTTTTCTCTCCAGTCCATGGCTGCGGTCTAGCTGGTGGCGATGATGATCTTAACGGAGACAACGTTTCTTTAACAGGCGCTTACATCGAACAGTACACGCCTGTTTTTGTACATCGCTTCCGCATATATATATGGCCACCAGGGCCGGGATTGAACCCGCGTCCTAGGTATCAGGAGCTGAACGATAAAGGCTTCTTGAGCCGATAACGTCGCGTCCCCGATGTTAATGAAGCTGAAAATGACGTCATATATACAAGAAAGCCGAGCATGCAACATGAAGAATCCCTCCCGACTTGTAGGCTATTTCAGATTTGGGAGCATGCTAATTGAATGGCAAAATACAAAGCTGCAAATGTTTTAAAGCCATAACATGTCCATCCAGCGTACTACTCTTCGCTTATGATTTTGTAATTTATAGAAAGGTACTTGACCCTATGGAAGCAGTTATCCTACAGACGGACTTAATTTAATGCATCTAAATGAGTGGTGTCAGATATGGCAAATGGAAATTAATATAAAGAAAACTAGGCTGATGACTTTTCTACGTGCAATAATACGCCTTCTAATGTATACACGATTAATGGCAGCTTAGTTGAAAGAACAGATTGCTTCAAGTACCTTGGTGTTTTGTTCAGTGCTGATTTAAGCTGGAGCGCCCATATAGATCAAATCACAAATAAAGCATTTCAAAACTGGGACTAATTAAACGTCGTTTAAACCTTGCCAACTTCGAGACAAAACTTCACGCGTACAGTGCTCTCATAAGGTCAGCTGTAGAGTAATGCTCCATAATATAGAACCCAAGCAGCGTTTCGTTAAGTAACCGTCATGAGTCTGTCCAAAATAAAGCTGCCAGGTTCATCTTTCGTCATACTAACCGTATCACAGAGTGTCTGGTCTAAAACAATCACTCAATATCCCCGACATTATCACTCGACTCAAGTTCTCTCGTTTATAGTTCTTTTATTCCTTATATTACGGTGACTCCGCATTTGCAGCTGATCGTATTGCTCCTGCCCATCATTATTAATCTCGGACTGATCATCCCAACAAAGTGCAGCCAGTTATCGCACGAACGCTAAAATATCAAACCTCACCCCTAATGTTATTTATAGAAAACTGGAACTCATTACCGAGTGAGATAACTACTGAAACTACTTCATCACATTTTCAAATAAAACTTTCACGGCACCTTGATTGTCTATATTCACAGTAATATTGTTTTCACCATTGTCTTCTTAAGCGTTACGTGCTGTCCCCTGAACCTAGGTATCCATTAGTGAATGCAGTTCTCTGTACTTCGATCTGTATGTATAATTCTTAAGTGCATTTGTTAACTAATACATGTCACGGTTATGTATTGTGCTGTTTTATGCCCCCCCCCCCCCCCCCCAATGTAATGGCTACTTGGTATTTTAGCGTATTTAAATAAATAAATAAAATAAACAATCCCCGTATTGCGTGCAAAACTTACTCGTGCCAACAAGGCTAACGCTTGCGGGAATTCTCTCCCCAATAAACATTTAACTAGTTAATGCCAGAACGAGCATAACAAATGCGCAGTTATTAAGGAGTTGCGGAAGAAAGCGGCAAAGCGATTGACGTTTCAAGGAAAACGCGTGAACATTGTGCACTGACGAGCGACGACGACTCGGCGTTGCAGGCGCCGGGGCGTCGCGGGACGTTGCAAATGGATCCCGCCTGTGCGAACGGAAACCGGTCGCCGGAGACGTGAAATAAGCCTCGGTATCTGGCGCACGCCAGCCACTCTCACTACGCCCATCGACGGAGACGTGCCATGCTTCGAGGTCGAACTCTCGCCACGAAGAGAACCGAACGCGGCCACGCCGGCAGTGCCCAAACGCATTTATCAACCGGTTTTGCAGTTTCAAATTTCCCGCTCGCGCGGTACTTGGAGCGCGACGATTGAATGCGCGGAAGTCAAACCTGCAGCCCATCGTGCGTGCAGGTCCAGCATGAATTATCTGCATGTGAACGAGCTGCCTAAAAGAAGACCGAAGGAAATCGTGATAAATGTGAAGCAACGCCTACCTTTCGATGCACGCGTTGTACACAGTACAAAGACGCAACAGATCCGTAAGAAGGGAACGAACTTGAACAACGCGTGCTAACGTACCGCTGTAAGCTAATCACCGTCTGTATCGACACGACGCATAATGTCAGCATGCAATAAGTGTCAACTTGAGCGTGCGAAAATGAACAGCTGACAGGCCTCGAATTTGAGGAAACAACGGGGACATTTTGTTTTGGTGTAATGACAGGACACGACGTTGCTCTGCAAATATAGCCGCGCCAGGTACCGCTTACCTCTTGTGTCCCGAAGCGTCCACGTACGAGCTGCGGTAGAACCCTGCCAGATCGTCGTTTAAGGAGCCCACGAAGTTCATCCTGATCGTGTAGTTGGAGCCCGCGGCGAGCGATCGCTTCAGCGAGATGACGAGGAACTGTAGGCTTTTGTCCTCGTCGTATCTGTCGTGTTCCATGCGGGATCCAGCGGCCTCGCTCACCGACACGTCCGACACGTTAAGGTCCTTCACGTGCAGCGTGACTTTCGACGTCGCCGTTGCACAGTTCACGAGGATCGCAACCGATCCGGAGAACTTGAAGTCGCCTTCGAGCGTGGGCTTCAACTCGACGTCGTAGTGCACGGGCACCAGGGACCGCGGAAGTCGTACGTTCTTTGGCGGCGGCTTGGAAGGCGGCTTGTGTTCCGAGGACGGTGCCATCGCGGCCTGGTCCGCCCTCTCGGTAAGCAGCTTGGTCGAGATGCCGACCACGGCCAGCGCTGCCACGACCAGGACAACGCACACGGCGATGCATCTGTGCGACACGAACAGTCCGCGGTTCTTGTGTGAGACGCTGTCGTTCTTGTCCATGTCCAGGTACTCGGTGCTGGGACTCATGGACAGTGGCAGGCCCCCCGCGCGGCGCTGGCTGCGGCTGGGCTTCGGCTGCTGGCGGCGGTCCCCCCCTAGCGTGCCGTCGACGCCGGTGGTGGTGGCTGCGGACCCGTCGCGGCTGGCGGCCGCCGATCGATGGAACTGGCTGCCGTCGGCCGCTGCTTCCCGCGCTCCGTCGTACCCGCCGCCGCGTGCCACGTGCCCCGCGCCAGAAGCCAATCCGCGCCCGACCGGCTCGGGAACGTCACGCGGGAGCCGAAACAGCCGCTGCCAATGCTGCTGCTGCTGCTGCTGCTCGTGGCCCTGCTGCTTCCGCGCTCCTGGCACTCCCGGCGCCGAATAACCGCTCGCGAAAGAGGAGTCGCACTCGTCGCCGTCGCTCTCCTCCCAGCGGGCTTCCTCCTCGGTCAGCTGATCTGACGGTGAAAGGAGCGGCTCGCCCTCTACCACGGCGGAGCGCCCGTCGACGCCGAAGCCGCGCGAATGATGCCATTTCAACACTGGAGACGCTCGCTCGCGGCGCCGTCGTCGCCACAGCAACTGCGACATGTGCGACGACGTCCCCGAAAAAAGACGCATCTTGCGAAGCCGCATTTCGAACAATGGCCGACAAAAGTTGATCACAATAGGCTACGTTCAACAACTCACGTTCTGCAGCTTTTGGCCGTCGTGAAGGAAGATGACGTGTGCAGAAGAATTGATATGAGCAACCCAATTTTCAAACGGCAGTGCGTCGTGGCTCGTCTCCGCGTTCGTCTGACATCTGTGTAAGCGAGCCCTGGTCGTGAGGCCTGCGTCTTAGCATTTATATTTCTTTTTCGAGGAAGAGGCTTGAATGCGGGTCGTGAGTCGCGCACGCAGCAGCACCTGCCGCAAATGCCTCGAAGGCTGCGAGTGTCACCTCTTGACGGAGCTTGAAGGTTGCAGATGAGCGCGGTTCTTTAAGATCTTCGCGTAGAACTCGGCCCTTGGTAGTAAAGCTAACATTTTTCACTCTTCGACCTTTGAATCTGCGTGCGCGTGTTGCGCATGACGTAATATGCGCAATTGATGAACCCCTGAATATAAAAGTGGGGCCGGCTTTCAGGCTTACTACAGAGTTAGGGGTTGCCTGTTTCAGAGGTTTCTAAAGTAAGCATATATTAGTAGCTGCCTTTATTGGGCTTGTCCCAAGCATGCGCGTTTTTATAGGATGCGGTTCAATGTGTAGCTCCGGTGATTAATATAATAATGGTTGATGCATTCTTTCGTGCAAACGCAAATATATGCGCTGAGGCTCGCCCAGCTGGCGTCAGAGGGTTCAACCTTTAAAGTCCAATGTGGCGATTCGCAACGGACGATTCGTACGCCATGTCCTCATTACCAAATGGAGGAGGAGGAAATATTTCTTATAGCATTAGCGCAAGGAATGAGCGTTCATCCTAGATGGTTCCTCAGTCGAAGAGTCATCTGGCCGTGTCTTCCAGTACAGTATTCATGAATGGCTGCTCGGCAGGCCGTGTGAACAGGAAAGCAGCCTCGAGGAGAAATTATTCGCGGTATCTCTTGAGGTAAGTGGCAGAGTGAGGGAAACGTAGCTCCGAGATCGAATCCAAGGTTTGGTTTTAACATGCTCTCAGTAGCCGTTGTTTTTCGTCGATGCGAATATTTGATACGACCATGAGGAGGCCGTAGAAGAGGTGTAGAGCGAATGTGCGACTTGTATCCAGCGTCCACCAGTTCCTTATCTCTCATTTCATGGTAAATATCTCGGCAGAAATGCATCCTGTCTAGAGGTTGTTTAAAACTTTCGATTTGCTCTTTCCGCAGCTTAAATTGGCTGCGAAAAATGGACAAACTGTATTAAGGTGAAAATTGGCGATATATCAATGGTTTTATAAATTTTTGCGAAGCTGACAACATGTCGGCATTGGTTCTTAAATGTAACTGAGCTAACATAATACGAAGGTATTTATTTTGAACCACTTCATAATTTGGGAATTAGGGAGTCACCGTGCTCAACATTTTGGTATCCAGGCATTTTTCATTTTACCTTTGCAAATGCACCCGTGGTAGCACATCCACGAACTCGTCCTTCGTAGAACGTGCAAGCACGCTAAGATCCCCCTTTTTTTTTTTTTTTTTCTGAGACAGCACAAACGACGGAATTTGGCAAAAAATCCGGTGGTATCTGTGTGAAGCTTCGGTGAGTCAAGCCTGCACTCTCGACAAGCTTTTCCGCCCGGCCGCCATTCGCACCCCTTAATCTGTGGAGATTCAAACCCACCGAGCGACACCCTCTGTCCCCACCCCACACACTTTCATACTGCACAACCACCATGCATCACCCACCCAACTATACCCTCCAGAATCGTTAGCCACAGTCACCTGACCTACCTCCAACCACCGCAACGCAACGCCTCTATCCACTAGAAGTCGACGCGCGAAAGAAACGACGACATTGACTTCAAATATGTAGCAGGAAGAACAGCTCTGCTCCAGAACCAACCATACAATGTAACCTTCAACACTCTTTTACCCACCCAGTCAAAGCATCGAAGTAAATATTGACGGCAAACCTCAATCCATCGCAGACTTCTTGCATCATATTTTATGATCGTCTTGTTCATTTTCAGCAGTTACGTTAGAAGCCCAATATTTGAAAAATACTTTCGGCGTCGATGTTGCTTGTTCTCGTCGGAGAATGTTTAGCAACTCACCACTCTCCGTGGGGAGGTTACGGGCTCAAACCAACCTATGCGACATGTGTATTCACACTCCACTGTATACTATACATTTCGCCTTGTGTCACCTGCGTATGTTCATTAAAGTTGACATTCAGCGATGTGTTCTGTTTGTCTCCCTACATCCCCGCCTAATTATCGGGCTTGTTCGTCCAAAACAGAAGCCCCATTTCGGCAAACTCTGTGGTGTGCTCAAGCTCCTCCTCCAGATGGTACGACAAGACAGCGTTAATGGCTCCTGTCTGACGCACCAAGATGGATCCTCGTTTGCGTATCTCCACTTCGCGACTCAGACAATATTGTCTTAACTTTTGCATCTGTCATTGCAACCATACTTATTAGCATGCAGGCGTAAGATACGCCTTTTTGTGAGACTACCCAACAGAAATAAACTTTGTAACTAAGCCGTCCGAACGTGCATACGTGCGCCCTTTGAACAGCGTGGCTGACTCTACACAAGGGTTCTGGATGACTGGATTTGCTTCTCGGTGCGCGTACTGAATCCCCAAGTGAAAAGGTGCAACACGTTGTAGTAATCTATATGCACGGGGTACCGCACAAACTAAAAACAAAAAAAGCAAATACCAGCCATGGTTTATTCCGCCCCTCAAAACCTGATTTCAATATGCAGGAAAGTTATTGCACTGTAGCAATTAAGGAGCGAATCAGCATGCTGCGAGGACTTGGCTACCAGCACATGTTAATGAAATGGGGCAAATGTGCTGTGTAGAACATCCCTTTCTAATATCGCCAAAGGTACGTGGCCAGATCGAGAGATTCGTAAACACTCCGCCAAGAATAAGACAACTACACCAAGTTGGACTGTCGGCCAAAAAGGAGGAAGACCTACACTTGTGGCTAATAGACAACACTGAGCTGGAGCTTTCTCTGGTTTCTTGAAGAAAATAGACTCCTTGACTTACTTTAAGGTAAAAGACAGCCTCATTCTATGCCACATGGCAAGTCTTCGAAAAAAAAAAAACACCCGAATAGTGAAACAACGACGTAACTGCGGCCAGGCTCAGCGACCCTGGCAACATGGCTAGATGCACGTGTCTCATTGCGACGAATGGTAGTTGAAATTCGCAGAAACCACTAAAACGAGGTGTTTCATGTGTCGAACTGAAAT
This sequence comes from Amblyomma maculatum, assembly GCF_055883805.1. NCBI lineage: Eukaryota > Metazoa > Arthropoda > Arachnida > Ixodida > Ixodidae > Amblyomma > Amblyomma maculatum. The sequence goes on along the minus strand of NC_139349.1, from coordinate 39,443,874 downwards.
GCTAATCTACGACACATATGCAATGCCACGAAGTAGACAGGAATTCGTGAGCGACCCATCGATAGCGTTAACACGTGGTGAGGTTGAATTGTTGACATACGATATAGGAAATGAAGTACAACTGGTTTCTGATTCCTTATTTTTTATACCTTATCTTGGTGCATTTTTGTGCATTCGTTTCTAGTACGTACATATATAAAATGAAGTAATACCATTAATAAACGGTTCAAGCTCTCGAACTTCATCTGTGTTATTTCTTTTTCATTCCTCTATCATATAGTGTTTATCTACAGCGCACCGATACTTGTACAGTGTAGGATTAGCTAGCTTCCATTTGTAGTCTTCTTTCCAATACTGTGAGTTCTTAACACGAAGATATCTTCCTATTTGACGCTTTCGAGTCTGGTATTCTGTCCTCTACTGATTGTCCAGGACCTCGGCCTTACTATCACTTTGACAGAAAGTTTCTTATAACTGCTAACGCTCTGGGTTCTAAGGAAGCCATGATAGGTTGCACGGCGCCGTAGGTGGAAGTAGGTTCGCAGATTTCGCTTGTACAATCTCAGGAGAGCGCTACGCTCTCTAGGCGAAACGCGCCAGAGTTGCGGCTTCATGGCTTTGCGAGCATACAGTGAAGATGCGTTTTATATACGCGGCTAGCATTAAGGTAGCACGGAGTTAAAGCTAACTCTGCTCTCTTCCACTGTCTTATGACGAATTCAAGTGGGAGAGTAGGCGCACTCGAGAGCGTGCTCTCAGACAAGCGGGCGCCCTCGAGTGGGAGAGCAGAAGTAGAATCATTGGCTTCCAATGGTAGAGGAGGAAGGCTTTTCCCCCGTTAAAGGCACCCGAGTGCACTCCCGGCTGCTCCCTCCTCTAAATCGAGTGTAGAGGAAGTCACATGGCATAAAGTGTCATATCCGCGCCATCTTTTTTTTTTTTTTTCTCTCTCTCTTGAGTTTCTAGAACACTGTACTTGAGTCGGCGACGCTCAAAATGGCGGCTGCATAGCGTCGGCGTTCGGCGAGCGGAAAGCATTGCTCAGGTGCTGTATGCATGCTTGAGAGTCGCTGCTGGCATCGAAAGGGCCAAAGGAGGCAGATCGCCGCGCTTCGGGCAGGCGGAGAATGCTGGGGAGAGAAGTGCAGTCAATGCGGTCACATGGTTGTGGCGCGCTGCTCTCGAAAAGCAGACAGCGTTCCCGTGGGAGGACAGGTATACCCTCGCTCGGTGTGCTCCTGTACTGCTCTGCACTGCTCTGGCCTCTGCTCTCGTCTCCCCAACCGAATGCGCCATTAGTGTTATTTTTACTGTTCTCGTTTCGACTCCATCGTGGCGGCTCTGTGGCCAGGGCGCTCGACTGCTGTGCCCAAGGACGCAGGTACACGAGCCCGACCACGCCGGCCGCGTTTCGATGGAGGTGTAACACAAGGCGCCACTTTACCATGCGATGTCAGTACACGGCTAAGGTGATGAATAGTTAGCGGACGTTTAACGGATTAAATTTATTTTAGCTAAAGTTAAGAAGGAGAAAAAAGCACGGACCGGAAATGCAATGCGGTAAAGTGATATCCGAATTAATAAGCATCATAGCGGAGCAGAATCTCGGGCATGAAAAGCATCGGAATGGGTAGCGCAAAATATAATATGCACTCTTAGCAGATGATGTCGCAGGAGAAGGCTAATTTGACAGCAGTGGGAGATACCTCTGTCCTGCTGTGAGCTTATTGGGCTGATGATGACGATGATGATAAAGCGCCTTTTTGTTGCTACTTCACGAATCTGACACACAAGCTGAGGATGGAACACCGTCTTCAGCGTTATATTGGGACGTAGACACGTTTTCTTTCGACTGTACCGGCCCAACAGAAGGCGAAATAATGTGTGCTATCTGTAGCCCCGCAAATGTGGAATTGATCCAGCCGCGCACTCAGTCTGAGCTATGTGAAAACGTTACCGGCACATTTTACTGCATAGCGCCCGCCGCAGTATATCAGCAGCGCGGTGTCGAGCCCGGGGCACGGAGCTCCACGTGCTTGCTCCGTGGCCCGGAGTCATCAGTTCGAACTCTGGCCACGGCGGAGTCGGAACCCTGCTTGCATTTCTTACTCGCACTCACTAGTCCGGACTTTCATAGAAAACTAGCGGTGTGCCTTTTGACAATAATTGTGAGCCGAACATGGAGCATTGTTAGAACGTTATGAACATATGGATGGAAATGTTTTAATCTTGCGATGCGTTGAAAAAAATATGCAAGTGGTTATGCAAACGCAAGCGTTGTTATGATTGGCTAGGTTGTGTTGCTAAGCCAAATTAGACTCATCTAGGTAACCTAGCGTACAGAACAGAATCTCGAATAAGCATGGTCAGACAGGGTTAGCTGAGTTATCTCATTCATGGCTGTCTTTGAACGTCAAGGAAATGCAGCTGAAGCACTGTTCTAGCGCGAAACTTTTCCATGACTGTCAGTGAATAGCAAGGACACCACAGGCGGGTTTAGACGTGACGAAGGTGTCGAGGGCATTTTGACGAGGGAGGTCCAAGAAGGCAAGAAAGAGAGGCACCTGTGGCAGTGGAGGAAAAGGGTATACGTAGGTGACTGGACGGCTCCGCGGCATTGTCAGGCAATGTTGTATACTTGTGGAGATATGCACGGATACGCATGAAGTTTTTCAGGTGAGCGAAAACGAAGAAGCAGCAGCAGGTATGCGAAGTAGAAGCGACGCAGCAGAGGAAGAAGCAAGCGCCGCTGGCTCCGTGCGCAGCACGTGCAAATGAGCAGCAGCGCAGGTGCGGCTGCGCCGTACATGAGGTCCAGGTCATTCGGTGTGCACACGGCGAAACTCGCTTGAGTAGGCAAGTGAAACTTTCGCTTCAAAATTTTCCGTTTAAAGTATGCCTTCCGCAAGCAATGAGTACTTAAAACAACTATAAAAAAATCCATGGGAACGTATTCGACAACAAATAGCAGAAAACTGCAAGCACCCCGAGGGAGGATCTTCGATGAAATAGATTGTTACAAAGCAGTCTAATGACATGTGTGTGCATTCTTAAGGTTTTGGGCGTCTCTACGCAGAACATCAACGCTCCATGTAGGGTGCTTCAATGCATTTCCAAATGAATGCTGCATCGAGGCGCACTATATGTGTGTGTGAAAAACTTTATTAAGTATATTTAAGGGAGGGGGATGTGTAGGTGGGGTCCCTAGTCCGGGACTCCAGCGGCTGCCGCTGCTACCCGCGCACGTGTCACGAGGGCCCGTTGGGCCTCTAGTCCAGAGCTGGATAGGGCAGCCTCCCACCCCTCAATTGTTGGCACTGCATTCGGATCATCTGGAGGATTGTGTGGGCAGGTCCACACCATGTGGTGCAGGCCTGCCTTTTCCCCGCAATATTTGCATTTGGGGTCGCAGAACCCGGGGTGTATTGTGTTTAAACGGGCTGGTGTGCTATATGTACCTGTCCGCAACCGTGCCGCAAGCTACCTGGCGGAGGTGAACTAGACCACTGCCACCGTTGCGTGCCATGAAAGGCGAGAAACGACTGAACGAGGAATCATCGCAATAAATAAAAGAAATGGTTAATGATATAATAGATATCCTTTGAGAGGGCAGGTAGTGGTGATCACAAATGTCTCACTTTGATGAAGAAGATCGGCTATCGACGCGTGTCAAACCACCGGCGTCGCTGTCTTTATTAACTGTTATCCGTACACTAGGCTCCAAATATGTCTGCGAATACTGCTAGGAGAAATTAAAGTGCGAAAGGCAAGAATGAATCTCCTAACGAAGGTTTGCCGCATCATATTCCATGCATTATCATCAGTCATTTTTTTTTTCTTTTGCTCCGCAACCCTCGCCAGACATAAGCAAGAATGGCCGAAGGTGCTTTTTCGCTGCGTGGACTGCAGTGGACGGATCTGATTGTGCATGCGCATCGTTCATATGGCAGCCATGAGCTATGTAACTTTCATCGTGTCACCGCTATGTAGACTTTCTGAAACGAGTGCTGGTAACGAAGGGTTACTGGAGAGAAGGCGTTTTTAGAAGCGGTGTTAGGAACAGTTCCTGGTTAAATCGTTTCTTACGTATTTGGTGTCGCAACTATTATTGAAAGGTTGCTTCTTTGAGAAGTACAGCCAACAGTTCCCGGAAAGATGTTTTCATAGGGAAAAAAAACTGTCTTGTACACGTTACAGAAAACTAGTAACAGATTGCAATTACCATCTCTTCTGCACAGCAACTGCTTGCAGTAATAAACTATTACGCCCCCCCCCCCCCAAATTTATTTAGTAATTACAGGAAAGTGATCGATTATTTTTGTAATGAGTTTTTTTTCTTCTAACATTGTTGCCCGATCATAAACTAGTGTTGTTTATTTATTTATTTATTTATTTATTTATTTATTTATTTATTTATTTATTTATTTATTTATTTATTTATTTATTTATTTATTTATTTATTTATTGTACCCTATAAGGGCCGATTTATACAGTAGCAAGCATACATAACTTCAAAAGGAAACAATGACGTTGCAAAATTTGTTACAATCTGTTATGGAAACGATATGGCAGGGAAGGTGATTTCAGTTGACACAAGTCCTGGTGCGAATGAGTCATGAAAACATTTCATGTGACAAGATGGAACCCCGAATTTACGGTGGTGATCAATGCATGCTGATACGTAAGATGATCTTGTTAGTAATATTTCTTTCAGGTAGCTTTTGCGGTAAGTTTTATGCAAAACGCATAATGACGCTACTGACCTGCCGCAGGAGAAATAGAAGTGGGGATGACAAACATGATTTCATGGCAGTTACAAAACTTGGTCGGTGATAGTGAGAAAATATGAAACGACAGGATGTCCTGCACAGCTTCCAAATCGAAAACAAGTGAATGAATGCCAGTGCTCCAGACAGATACTGAATATTCAAATTTTGAGCGCGCCAGAGTTTGATAAAGTAATAATACTGATGAACTGGATGAGCGAGATAAATGTCTGTGAAGATACCCATGCACGACGTTGACGTTATTTGTGATTCATTCAACGTGCTGTTTCTAAGGCAGGTTCGCAGAAATGTAAACACCAATGTGCATATAACATAGCCGAATCTCAAAAGAAACATTGTTAATGTGAAAAATATTAGGTGTGTTTGAAATGCGAGAAATGTACCCATGCTTACACTTATCAATATTTCATTTCTTGCACCAATCTAAAAACCTTGATAATGTCATATAGAAAGTAAAATGCATCATTCTCATTCATAATTTCAGGGTAAATAATATAGTCATCAGCAAAACAGGTTAATTGAAAAAGAAATGTTTGCCAATAAGTCATTTATATAATTGAGAAATAAGAATTGCTTCAAAAATTCTTACACGATGCTAATTTTCAACGGGAGTTGTTCTTCGAAGTTGTTACACTGACTACTCTCTCAATGAAAACGCTAGAGGTTAGAGTGGTCCAGTAGGATGAGTTGCAGGGCTAGTTGGGGTAACATTTCAGACATGACAGTTGCGAGAAAAAGACGCACACAAGACAGGCTACGGGACAGGCGCACTTCCCGCACCTTGCCTTGTGTGCGTCTTTTTCGCGTAACTATCATGTCTGGCAAGGTAGGGTGGCGTTACGCCGGACGCACGGCTTGCTCACCCGCTAGTAATCGCGCAATGTTTCGAAGCCAGTTTTGACGTCCTGTACTAAAAGCCGTGCATCATTATAAGAGCTGTGAAAAGACGCTGCAGGTGAGGCCGCTACAAGGCTGAAATAATTGTCTTTAGGCGTTTTTTTTTTATTATGTGCATGTGCGGTAAGGGGAGGGGGAGGGTGGGGGGGGGGGGGGGGGGGGGGGGGGGGTACATGGAATGGCCGCGACTTCTGTTGTGGAATCTTAACAAGGCTGGTTAACTCTTCGGCCGGAAGCTGGTGGAGCTCCTGACACTGGCTTCCACTAGACACTTATTTGGCGGTTAAACCGAATGGATAGATAGATAAGCAGTATTTTCCATCAACTATGAGGGAAGAAGAGGCTAAAAGCTGCAACATCAGCTTGACTGGTGGATATTATAGTGAAGCTATGAGGCCGAAGCACACCCTGCGTCTTGTTAATCGGAAAGTAACCCATGAATGCAGTTTTTAGCTCTCGGCTAAAATATAGACTATTTTCAACATTCTTAATTTCAGTTATATTTCGAACTAGCCTGCCGGTAACAAACGTTTAAAGCGAAGAAAAAGCTTTTCAACTCATTGCAGGGAATTAGATAGGCACCACTTATACAAAGAAGAATTCATAGATTGCCAGCTACACCAAGAACAAAGACCGCGGCGAGCTCAACGCGCCAGGCGGCTGTGCGTCCACGTAACCTTTCTTTTGCAGAGAAGTAATTGTTTACCAGTAGTCAATTGCGGAAGAAAGTATTTGAATAACTTAAAACGTTTTAAATTGAAAAAATGTCAATTGATTACAAAATTACTCAAGAAAGTGATTAATTACAAGCAATCAATTACAACTGATCTATAACGTATAACCCTGAAAAATAAGAAGCGGTGGCTGAAGGGTGAAGACAGCGATACTCTCGAAAAGAATGTTTTTTTCTTCATTACTGAAAAATCTGTCAATGAAAAAAGTTTGGGTCCCATCGGGGTGGTGCAGTGGTAAGACGCCTGACTACTGTGCTGGAATTCCAAGGTTCGAACCCGACCACGGCGGCTGCGTTTCGAAGGAGGCGAAACGAAGTGGCGTCCGTGTACTCTGCGATGTCAGCGCACGTTAAATATCCCCAGGTGGTCGAAATTACTCCGTAGCCCTCCACTACGGCTACCCTTTCTCTCTTTCCACTTTCAATCCGACCGCTGCGAAGACCAGCAAGGTCTGGTACAGCGAGCCCAACGAGCGGCAGTAGCCAGCGAAGCCCTGGACTGAGGGCAACCAACCATTGTGCAGAAGTGGACGAGGTCGACGGAGAAGACTCTTGTGGATTCAACAAGCAGACATCTCTGAAGACGTCCCAAAACCCGCCAAGTAATATAGGGCTAAATAAAGTTTTTCCTTCCATCCTTCCCTTCCCTTACGGCGCGGTTCATGTGTCCACAAAGCAAGTGAGACAGATACTGCGCCTTTCCCTTCCTGTGAGCCAATTATTATATTAATTATTATTAAAGTTTGGTTGCCTGTTCCTCCGAAAAATTGTTTTGCAATAAAAAATGCCCCGCCGGGGTGGTGCAGTGGTAAGACGCCCGACTACTCCCGGGTTCGAACCCGACCGCGGCGGCTGCGTTTCGATGGAGGCAAAACGAAGTGGCGTCATGTGCTGTGCGATGTCAGCGCACGTTAAAGATCCCCAGGTGGTCGAAATTACTCCGTAGCCCTCCACTACGGCTCCTCTTTCTCTCTTTCCACTTTCATTCCCACCTTCCTCCCTTCCCTTACGGCGCGGTTCGGGTGTCCACAGAGCAAGTGTGACAGTTACTGCGCCTTTCCCTTCCTGTGAACCAATTTAACTTAACTTTTTAATAAAAAAGATAGTTTTGGTGATATAGTTTTGTTTCCGACACAAATCTAAACGTACTCTGTACAATCGTCAATGCTATAAGTTGGGATTCACATCCCGAAGCACGTCAGGCTACGAGGGGCGTATTTGGGTTTGCTCGGTACGGTGGCTCCGCAAGGGACAAAACGACAGAAGAGACGAAGAAAGCGGGCTGTTCCGACTAGCATCTACCGCCCCCAGGAGCCGAGCAGCCTAGCGATTAGCGGCGCATGCTTTTTCAATGGGCGTCATGTTAGACGCGGCACTAGCTTGAGAGAGACTATAATACTACTACTACTACTACTACTACTACTACTACTACTACTACTACTACTACTGCTACTACTGCTGCTACTGCTATTACTACTACTACTGCTAAATAATAATAATATTAATAATAATCCACAAAGTAATATTTCTCTGCTAATGATTATTGTTATTATTATTATTAGTAGTAGTAGTAGTAGACGGCCGAATTAACTGGCTAAATATTTTCACAGTTTTAATTAATAGTAATAATAATAATTGGTTCACAGGAAGGGAAAGGCGCAGTATCTGTCTCACTTGTGTCTGTGGACACCTGAACTACTCCGAAGCCCTCCACTACGGCTCCTCTTTCTCTCTTTCCACGTTAACTCCCACTTTCATCCCTTCTCTTACGGCGCGGTTCAGGTGTCCACCGACACAAGTGTGACAGATACTGCGCCTTTCCTTTCCTGTGAATCAATTGGTTGGTTGGTGGGTTTGTGGGGTTTAACGTCCCAAAGCGACTCAGGCTATGAGAGACGCCGTAGTAGAGGACTCCGGAAATTTCGACCACCTGGGGTTCTTTAACGTGCACTGACATCGCACAGCACACGGGCGCCTTGCTTTTCGCCTCCATCGAAAAGCTGCCGCCGAGGCCGGGATTCGATCCCGCGTCCTTACTATTATTATTATTAATTAAAACTGTGATGATAATATTTAGCCAGTTAATTCGCTTGTTACATACAGACAATTCAGTGCCAACCTCGTGAAACGAGTCTTCCTCTATACTACTACTACTGCTACTACTACTACTACTAATAATAATAATAATTAATAATAATAGTAGTAGTAGCAATAGTAGTAGTACTAGAGGCTTTCTCAAGCTTGTGCCGCGTCCAGCATGACGCCCATTGAAAAAGCATGCGCCGCTAATCGCTAGGCTGCTCGGCTCCTGGGGGCGGTAGATGCTAGTCGGAACAGCACGCTTTCTTCGGCTCTTCTGTCGTTTTGTCCCTTGCGGAGCCACCGTACCGAGCAAACCCAAATACGCCTACGAGGGACATAGTAAAGGTATCCAGATCAATTGCGACGACCTGTAGATCTTTAAAACGCGCAATAAGCTTCCCATAGCACACGAGCGCATTTAGCCTTCCGGCTCCAACGAAACGTAACCGCTGCAGCCACTAAACAATGTTAGAAATACCACGTTAGAAAAAATACTGAACTGCGTCGGCGGGTTCCACAACTGTCGCTCTTCCAGCGTCGGAAAACAAGTTATGTCCTATGTGTATCGTACCAGTATATGACGCCAGCACAGCACACTATTGCTTCCGGAGATGCGGACCCAGTCATTTGCAGTTGCCTTTCTGTGACCTAGGTCGCTGGCTTCTATCAAGAAAGCACCGGCCATCCAGTTGTTCATTGATATCAGGGTTTTCATTTCTATCCTTATTTTCTTGACTACGAACAGCAGCACTGCTGAAAAAAAGATGCTGCATTCCATTTTCTTGGGGCTTCTGTCGCTGCTACACCATTGAGAATGAACTGCAATTTTCGCTGGAACGAGAAAGAGAAAGAAGAAGCCGTGAACTGTTCGCCTGGAAAGAGTAGTCGCCGTGAAGCAAGTAAAATGAACGGCCTGAGGTAGGATGTCCCATTTGTTTCTCCTTCGGTCTGATGTCCTCACAGGTGTAGAAGTTGCGCTGTCATTAGGGGTTATTGGTTTGCGCAAAGAGAAAGTGCAATCCCAGCTTCCGTATTCGCACTCACGGTGTCCCCAGCCAGAGCACTCGCGTGTCCGCTCTCTTTCTGATAAATAACGAATGGAATTTAATACTGACTATTCGCCGCTCAAAGTTTCTGGGCGGCTTCTTTCAAGATTTGAGCAAAGAACAAAAACTTCAACTCACAACGTGACATCTCCACACCTCGAAATTTCCTGAAAGCGTTTACAGTTCACTTCTCAGGTGAAAAAGAAAACTGCATAGATTCACACGCATATTCATCGAAAACCGATATTTAGATTTGGCGCAGGCAAGAACATGTCACGTCGAGATGAGCAGCTGATAATAATGATGGAGCACGCTTCAAGATGGTGACAACACTGATATAGAACGGCGAGTCTATGCTGAAAAAGTCCAAAACTGTTTATGCAGGAAAGCCCAACTCTTACAAGCTGCAGATTTAGCTATCGTATTTTTGCACATCGAATAAACAATAGAGTGAAAGACAGCGCTAATCGGATCAATTGTTTGCGTTCACTGATGGTACAGGCTTGTATACCTGGTGAATCGTGGATATTTCACCCGTTTGTCCAATCAACTCGCAAAAGCGGACCAGATGTGGCATCGTAGGTTTGATAAGACGCCAAAAATTATACGCGGCGTTCGAATTTATCCAGCGTAGGGTAAGCAAAATGATGACAATAACTTTTTATTATAAATTCAATTACAACATGCTTGGTAGTTAATCAAGCAATTTTCACAAATGTTCTCCAAAGAAATAAATGCCTGAGCAGATAACCGAACCTCAGAGGCGCTGGATTTCAACTATTATGCAGGATGTGCAAATAGTACTTTTTTCTTTTGCCCTTGGTAACGAAAGTGAATAAACCAGGGGCACACCTTAGGACACGAGACGGATTACAGCCATGTATGAGCGAGGGATCCGAGATCAGGCATCAAGGCAAGTTTCGCTGAAGGTGCTTCAGCCCTGCAGCGTCATACAATACTAGAGGGCGAGCGTTATGTATGCTGCCAAATTAATAGACCGCATTGCAGCGCTGAACCTACTAGTGCGTGGGAACCGCGACACGATAGCACGCGGCGTCGCTACAAGCTGTTTTTTTTTTTTTAATGAAAAAATACGTCCACCATAATCGAACAGCTACACATTGATAAGAAAAATGTTCGAAAAATAGAGAATATATTTGATTTTTTTCGGATGATTTTGAGCTATCACTATTCGGCACTCTCGAATAATCCAATAGAAGAATGAGGAAATTTTCGAGAGCTTGCACACCTCTATTACTGAATTTTCAAATAAAAAAAAATAGTTAAGAAATAACGCAACGCCATGTATACTTTCGTTTGTGTCGCACGTAGCAGAAAATATATAGCAGCCAGCAGCTTAGTTCGGGGTAGAACTACAAGTTTGCCTCACTAAAAAAATTAAAAAAAAAAAATAAAAAAGAAAGCAATTTGAATTTTTGAATGCCATGCTGGAAAACAACGAATGACATCTAGACTCGCTCGGGTGGGCTGCTTTGCTGGTGGACGTGTTCTTCCGAGCCTGGCGTGTATTATCGCGTTGTGACCGCGCATAGCTATGCCTGTATATTAATGAGGGGGCCGCGTCTATTCCGGAAGCTGTCTATTTAAGCGCATGCCGGCCGTTTCCATTGCGTAGCACCACCAGTGTACGACGGCAGTTGACTGTAGGTCGGCGACCGCCGCGAGGCAGCGGGCACACTCAGTCAGCTGCCTTGCGACATCCGGAAAGCGTACCACGCTCCTCCGCCAATTTGTATTTCCGCGTGTTTTTAGTCATTGCACTCTCTGTGCAACATGGCAACTCGACGGAAGCAAGAGGAAGTTTTTCGAACCCTGTTTTGACACGCATATCACGTAAAATTAAGGTTATTTAAATGTCCAAGTATTGGTTCGTTGTAATGAAAGATATGCATTCACCGTAATGCAAAATAGATATCCCAACAAATTGAGTTCAGAAATAAAAGTTTTAACTTCCGTGCGAGCGACAATGTTACTGGATGACTGTAAGAAACTATTGTTGAAAAATACATACATTTTTTGGCAGCTGTCCTGTCAGAAATTTACTGTTCCAGTATGTTTTCCGTTTTTAATTTTTCGGCGCTTTCGCAGGTTTTTCTGTTTACAACTAACAAAAAAGTTTTGTGAATTTACAAAAATTATTTATCATACTAAGCTTTTTTTTTTTTTGCTTTACTGCCTTTTCGTCGGTATTTCTGTTGCAACTAGCAAAAAATGTGTATGATATATATTTTTCTCTTTTCATTCTGTTACTTCGAATGTTTGTATGCCCCCTCTTCTCTTTTGGCCCGAAATATGCTCTTAGGCATCATTAACGTACCTCAATGTGACGCCATTGTTTATCCTCTTTCTTTCAAAATTGTTATACGACGACGCTTTCGGGGCTGTCATACCAATTCGATGCCTATTTAGCATAGCATACATCTATATTCAAATACGATTGAGCTCGCGATAGAAAATTGAACACGCGACAAACGTATCGCTCACTGTTTGCCTTGCAATCTTGTTCCGGCCGGAAAAAGAAGAATTATTATTATTTTTTTGTGAAGTTGTTTCGTTAAATGAGGTATAACAGATATTTTCTGTATGGGAACCGAAATTTTCTTCAAAGATACGTGTAATTTCGCACATATTTCTTACAGTACATGCTCACTGTAGGAGCCAGTACCGGTAAAATATATAAAACTGCTAGCTATGCTGCCCTTTAACATTAGTTGGCGATGGAATGATAATCATTTCCTTGTGATTTTTTGTGCGCGGCTAAACATACGCGTATGATCTTAAACATTCTAAAATTATTCCAATTAGCGAAGTTTATTTTTGCAGCAAACAACGTTATTCGAATAAATTTACAACTTTGCTACGTTGTCTGAAACGTAAACAGCACGAACAACAAAATTCAAAACATTTATTTGGCATTTTAGTTGGCTGGGCAGAAAGGGTGAAGCAGGCCCTTAAGCTGATTTCTGCTTCTTTTTTTTTTTTTTGTTATCGATAAAATCGCTGCACAGACTAACGCAACGGGAAGAAACCTAAAAGTAAACGTCTTCTCTCGGTAAGATTGCGACTGTGTTTATTTTAAACAAAGTGACAAAAAGCCTGCAGAAAAATGTGGTGCCAGCAGGGTACTAATTTCACGCGTTTAATTCGCGCTGAATAATTCTCAAAAATTTCTTCCATGCTGCTACTTTGCGAAGTGCGCTAAACTGCACTTCAGCTGCAAACCCTCAGCCTGCTTACGAATTCCCGCGATGACCTTCCTAACAATGGCAAGGAATTAGAGCAGCGAGCCGATTACCTTTTTTTCCTTCGGAAATCAAATTAGAGTGCGCAGGGTGAACTAGCTGTGCAGTTACATCACGTACCCAGGATGTATAGACAGGATGGAGTGGCATAGCGTTTGAACTTTCAAGCAGGTAACAAATAAGCCATCTCTCACGTCGCTTCACTTCGAACTGTTTAGAATGGTTGCGGTGTCTAGGTGGGTGTTACATTTTGACTGCTAAATACTGATTCTAGTGTTCACTACATACGGCCAGGTATATCGCACCCTAGTGGTCCCAAAAAGGCGAAAGTTTGCTTGAACTGAGCTTTGTGTTAACTTTTAAGGACATGTCTGCACTATGCTTGGCATAATAAAATGCGAAGGGCTTGTATTGAATGGTGCCTTAGTTGTTTACGTGCTAAAAGAATGCATTGTAGGGCAAGCTGGTCAACGGCGATGAGAAGGTATGTTGCGAAAAAAATACAATATCAATGCAAGACAGGACGGGTCGAGCATTCATACCGTCCTAGCTGTTTTTTTTTTTTTTTGTGATTGTCTGTTTTTCGCAACGTACCTTCCCGTCGTGCATACGGGTCGAGCATTCATCCCGTCCTGTCTTCTTTTGTGATTGTCTTTTTTTTTTCGCAACGTACCTTCCCGTCGTGCATGTACTACACCAGGAGTGGCTAGACAGTCATATGCAAAAAGAATAAAAATCACCATTTCATTCAGAAGGTCTCAGCAAAAAAAGGAAATGACACTTTTTTTTTTATTTCGTCCAATAGAGTTGTTGGTGACCACACCGAATGCCAAACCTGGAACGATTGGTCATTAGGTCTCTCCACTGTACTGCCCAGTTCGTGAACCGGGCACATTGAGGTGTGACTTCGAATGAGGTAGTTCAAGTCAGGAGCAAGTCAGTCAGACGTTCTTCTGGAAGAATAGCACGCTGTTCAGACTACCGCTTACGTTGCTTACAAGTGCGCCACACAGCGCTCTAGATTGTTGTACTGCTGTACTACTACTGTTGTACTGCTGTTGTACTAGCGCTGCTGTACTGAAAGCGCTCGCATTTTGGCGCGATATAGCCATAACTTGTTGAACCATAGCGCTAAGCGTAATCGCGTTCTGAAAATTAAAAAAGAAAAAAACACCGAAAATTAGGGAACCAGCTTAACAGTAACCATCATTCAGTTTTCCTCTTATATCCACCGGCAGTGGTAGATCTGTACCAAAAAATTTGTCTTCGTATCTAAAAAAAAAAGCCTGTTTTGAAAACAAAAAGTGTTGGTCTCCTTTAAATACCTGCTACAGCTATGATTACTGTGCACTGAGGATGACTGCCGCTCTTTTGAAATGCAAACATGAGCACACACCGTGCAGCCTCACCGACGAGTTGCTGGTGGGCCACCAGTCGGCCGTGGACGAGACTTTCGGCCAGCTGCACCTCAACACCCACTACGTTCTCTCAGTCAACGGCTTCCTCAACGCCTTGCAGGTGGTACGTTAAGGAAACGCCTATTCTTCCCCCGTTTTATCGGCGCCGTCGCGTTCTTGGTCAGGCCACGGACCCTGTCTGCCTGCCGTCTACCGTCGGCGGTACATTAGAGTGCGAGCGCTGAACACGACAACGCGCAGCAGTGGACGACGAACGAACCTATATTCGTTTTTAGGACATCCAGAAACGTGTTCTATCAATAAACTGCGGGCAAGGCGAGAAACACCGAGATGCAACTAATGACAACCGGCGTCCGTATTGCCCTGACGAACGTACATCCGCAACCATGGGACGTTCGATATGAGAACTTGGGGAAGGCATGGAGGCGGTTTCTAGGGGAAATACACGCCCAAAACTTAAGCTTGCGCAGGACGAGCCTGGTAGCGTGATATCACACGTGCGGATGGCCTTCGACATCTGCAAAGCTGTAAAAGTCAGTTCCGCCATTTTTCAACTTTGCGGCCTCATCACGCCTTCCACAAGCAATGGGCTGCCATCATGTAGTGCTATTCACCGTGTAAGCAGTGGAAAGAGATTGGCGCTAAGATTTGGAATAGACATAAATTTATTGATTAGCGGCGTGAAAGAGTGATGGATGAGCTGGAGAGATTAGACATGCGCGAGTAATATTCAGCCCATTTTCTAAATTAGCTGCGATGTTCCCGTCGTAGTTCTGTACACGAAATGGTTTCTTGCGTAGTTGGAATTCACCTTGCCACTCGGGTCTCGTGTGCTCGTTGACAACAAGAACGAAAGCGCAGGATGTCAGAGTCACCCGTTGACCACGCCCAAGGCCGGTTAAAATTGAATAGCCTTAAATATGTTCTATGAGGAATGCCTTGAACGAATTAAATTTTTTCAGTTCGTGCGCACTGCACTGCCCTTCGAATCGCTTTCCGATCGTGACACTTTCCAGGTGCTCAAAAGGGCGCCTTCGTTTTTGTTTTTATTTTTTTGTTTTTGTTGGCCGTCAAAAAATACAGTATTTACATTACGCTTACATTTTGTTGCAGTGTATCAGTTCACATGACCACAGAAAAAAAATATACATGCGAAAATCAGAAACTCCGAACATATACCGTACCATTTGTCGCGACCTTCTAAAGTCTAAACCTCAGCGCGCAAGGACTCTGCCTGCGCATCGCTGAAACTGTGCTCGAGTGTGTTTCAACCAGGAAAAATAATTAAAATATATGTCAAACTCGTGCAATGCTCACCAATGTCATCTAGCGGCACCTTTCAAATATCCCTCCTCTATTTTTTTTTTTTTTTTTTTTTTGCTAGTTGAAAGCCCGTTCAAACATTCATTAATGCTCTTGAAAATATACGGATGGGAACAGATGTGTGGCAGTAAAAATAGAAAAAAAAAATTTACCGAAGGACGCGGGCGTAAGAGGAAGCAGCAAACCTTGTCGCACCAGAGCGCACGGCGTCGGTAGCGCAGATTCGCGTTGCAATCTGCGCTTGCCTTCCGAAAGCGCAACTTTGCATTTCGGCCACCAAGGCAAACACTCCGACGTGTGCTGACAACAGTGGCTTACGGAGAAGCTGCTATGAAACGGCGCACCGCATCGTGCTGTGCGTCTGCCTCCCAGAAGACTCCGCCGACGTAGCTAGGTTTGTGCAAACATCCCACCGCTGCGTTTCAACCTGATAAACACTGAATTAGCATATTCGTGGCGCTGCGTGTAGCTGATTGTCGTGAAATACTGGGGAAGCCCCTCGGCTTCCTGTTTTCTCAATGCTTGTACGCTATATACGCGATTTCAGGTTAGCGACGAAAATGAAATGGCCCGCGAAGTATGCAAGATCTGAGGTGTAGAATTACCCAAATAGCATAGTTTGTCCTTATTAAGTGAAGAAAACGTACACCTATGGCCATCTTCCACCGGATGTTGCCTGAGTTTTGCAAACGGCCTTATTTTATTCGGAGGAAGAGAGCACGAACGGATAGTTCAGCGAACAGTCGATTAAAACGATCAAAAGAGGGAGCCACTGTGTTGAAGTCACGAGCACAGTGCAGTGCAGTTACAGAGTTAATTATATACTTTATCTGCACACATTAAAGGATGCACGACGTGGGCAACGTTATCTGTTGCTTCATGTTCGTGTTGCTGTATTCGCTTGTGAATTGCCATGTAAGAGACGCGCTACATGGACGCAAAATTCTAAAGGTGCATAAAGACTGAGTTCCTAAACATTTGTATCGGTGAACAAAAAGAGCAGCAACGGCACACCCTGAGAGAGCGCCTAGAAAGCACACAGCCCTTATTGAAGCTGAAAGGATGACCCAACTCTCAGGATTAAAAAGGACACTGTAAATGCTGGGCATTCTAATGATAAGGGCAAAAAAGTAACGAAAGAGGAGGAAAGGGGACACAAGTCATATGGACCTTAAAAATGTCATGCCATGGTCAGAGGAGCACTTTCGGTTTTCTCGATGTTGCCTTGAAGGGCTGAGAGATGCATTACAGTATAAAATGGCTTGATAGCTGCAGCCATGGCTCTGGCCAATAAAACATTAAACTGTAAATATCGCTGGGCCGATTTTGTTCTTTCCATGTTATATGACTATACGCTCAATAAAAACCTGTACAACAAAACACTCCCCAAGCGCCAGGCCAAAGCACGGCGTAAGCTCCAAACTAACACTTATTTAGATTACCCATTATGTACAGTATATTCGGAATGACTGTGTTCAGACAAATGTAAAACTTGTGATACCAAAGCCGATCTAATTTTTTTTTTTTTTATCTGGAACTGTCCATGGTCCCTACCCGTGAATCACTTCATACGCGACTCTGATCACTGGGGGGCTGTGCTGCTCAGACCCGACCTAGGGACACAGATCAATCTCCAACTGGCTGAAAATTTCGCCGCTGCCCAAGGATAGCCGCCATCGTATAAGTGAAGGGAGCTAGCCTTTGTCAAAAGTATAGAGGCCAAGGAAGAGGAATGCGCTTGCTGCATTCTTGGAAGTTCTACCTTTCGGAGGAATAAGGACGAGAGTTCCCTTCAGAATGAAGCAGCTTGGAACATAGTAGATTCATAAGCCACAAAGCACGGTCCAGAATCATATCCGTATGCCTCTTACCTTTTGTCGAAAGCTGCACAAATAAAACTAACAGCGCTTGTGAGGACTCTTTGTGTGAAATGAGCTTCGACCCCTTCCAATCGCGCGAGCACTTCCTGGCGTAATCACGATCGCAATCATCATCACCATCCTCATCATCAACGTCCTCATTTTTGATCGCTGCAAAACTAAAGCTGCTCCCACTTCAGCTGCATTCAGTCAATCCTGCCTCTCTCCGAACGATCAGCATATTCTTGCACACTTATCTCAGGTACCCACTTGAGTTTCGTGTGAATTCGCATGTAAGTCAGGCCGTTTCAGTAAAAGGCCGACGTTTGACTCTTTTCGGAATTCAAAATGAAATAAAATTAAATATCCTGCTATTGCCGATTATTTGTTCTCGATATCAGCTGGATATTATTAACTCGCGTTTTCTTTGACACCCATTCTACTCTCTTCCTCTTAATTGCCCTGGTAGGAGAACACTCATGTCGATATTATTCGTATCATCCTACATTTAACATTCTGTAAGCACAGGAAGGACAACGCACTGTGTATTGGGCTCATTCAGTGTTTTTATTTGTGGTTTCAAATTTTCGCGACATTTTCGTGCCCCGAGCAACGGCTGTCGGTTAGTGCATCCTTGCTGCCTCGTTCCTTTCGTTCCCCATCTTGCGTGCAGCTGGCTGGCTTTGGCAACTTCTTCACGTACATGATCTTCGGCGTGGGCTCCAAGTCGCAGCACTTCTTGTACGCCTGCTGCTTCGGCTACTCGCTCAACGGGCTCCACTTCCTGCTCACGGGACTCGGCTCGCAGCACGTCGCCGAGGTGCTGCCCATCACCATCTACGTGAGTACGCCTCTTCCCTCTTTCAACGAAATTAACCCTAAGCTCAGCACGAAGGTCGTACACGTGTTCTGTGCGATGCCACTGCACGTTCAGGAACCTCAGATTGTCAAAACTGCGAGCGTCAGAGCCCTTTGCTAAGGCATCCCTCATCGCGTGCAACGCTTTTGGACGCTAAATCACAATACGACCGTAAATCCCCTTTTTCTTTGCTTTCTTTCAGTCCGTTCTACATCCTTTCTCTCGAAGGCGCGACCGGGTGTCCACTCAAATTGCTGTCCTTTCCTTTCGTGACGAAAACTTATCAACTCCTTTCTTCCTGTCTCTCTAGACGGGAAGTCCCACACATAACCGTGTTTTCCGATCGGTTCCCTTCAACCCTCAGAAAGGTATTGCGTGTGCCGAGAGGGAGGATATAGACAGAGAGTGAGAGATTTATTCACTAAAATAAAGTTGTAATACTAAGTCCAGGTAGTAAAATATTTTGTAATCGTGGTCAATGGACATAGAGAAAGAGTGTGTTGAAAATTGCATGAAAAAGTGAAGCAAGGACTCTGTGTGGCCGGTGGGTCGGGGCTGTGATAGGTAGACTACGTATACAGTGCTCTCCGTTTTGATAAGACCACGTTCTTTTTATTACCATTGTCCTTTTTTTCACGCGCAACCCTTTCTTCCGCAGTACAAGGTGTTCCAGGCGAGCGCGATGAGCATGTACTTCCTGGGATCTGTGGCCGTGATGACATACGACCTTCCTGGGATGCCCGACTCCTTCTGCGGAATGGTGAGTGTGCGCCGGAGGTGCTGTTTCGTTCCCCGCGGCTATTGGCACGGGTAATATATGTTTCACGCACGTGCGATTACGAAAACCTCGGAAATGTGCCATTCTTCCTTTTCGTTTTGTATGGCGTTATTCTATGGTGATGTATCTATATGCATATCTTCATGCATTTTTGCGAGCTCCATGAAAGCGTGTGGCCGTCCGCTACAGAAGATTTGTTACAGCTATGATTGTTGTATCTGTTTATTTTCATTAGCTTGAAATCACATGCTCCATTGCTAAGAGATATATAGAGGGAGACCTTGCAATGGAGTTCTGGATTGCTGTTCTAGGTTGGTGATCTGAGGCCGCAGCTCGGCGGGGTGTAGTGGTTATACCAACATGTGTGCCACCGGAAAAGGTCAATTGAGTTTGCAGCCGAAGAAGCTAGGTTTTATGCTGTGATACCACCAACAGGTTGCTGAGAGTAGCAGCCTTTATGTGCTTCTGGAGGCTGATTTACTTTACGATGGCGACAAAGCTCCGTACATAGGCTAAGCTGGCTAAATTTAGCGTCCAGTTATGAGGAAGCAATGCGTTCATTCTTTGCGAACACTGGCACGCTTTGTTGTTCATTCTTTCCTGATGAGATAAAAGCTGCGGAAACAACTGTCTGCTCATGTTGCATTTAGTTCCAGTTTGACGACAATTCGCATTAGTGTGGACCAATATTTTAATCAGAGCTAACGCGCTTTTCCATATGCACCGTATTGTAATATTATGTGCGCTTATTCTTGCTTTTTATTGCATCAGCGCAACAGCATTTGAAAGTTGTATTTAATTTACATTTAAGTATTCGTCCGCCCAGTCGTTACTTGCAAAGTCAGGGTCAACAGCGTAGTTAAATAAAGAAAGCGATGAATATTTACCTTTAGCCACGTGCGACGCTTATACTAAACACGGATAACTTAAGGTAATTTGCAGTAACATGCCTTTAAATTACGGTAAGAGGGCACTTTGTGGCGTTTAGGCACTGTCAATTTTCGTTTTCGATCGTGTGAGGAAGTATACTGGCAGCCAGCAAGTGGATCAGCTTCGACGACAGCTTAAATTTTTATTTGTAATGAAGACGTAAGAAAACGTGAAGCGCGAACCACGACAAGATGTGCGTCGTTCAGTCTCCAAGTTCTTCATGTCCCACCTTGTATTTCGCCGCGTTTAATGATGACCCACTGACTAGCCCTAGGTTCTATGCGACTGAGGAGCAAGAAAACCAGCATTATTTTACAATGAATTTTATTCATTAGAGCAATCACTTATTAGAGCGCAGCAATAATCATATTTTATTACTGCACTTTCTCTTTCATTCAGCCTTCTTTACATAGGAAGTTTCTTTTTTCAAGCAAATATGACCAGGCAAACACGCTTGACTAAATACAGTTTTCTAGTTAGCTCATTCATTCAGACAGTAAAGTGGTGCCTACTAAAGATCTCGGGTCCACGTCTACAGCTTGTAGTGCTCTAACGGCGACAAACCATTCAGCGACAAAGACGCAGCACTTAACAGGGTCACCCCGATGAACTTGACAGCGTCGATGCCTTCAAACTCTTTTCAGGCCACGGGGATGTTCACCGGTCTGCTTCACCTGGTGCACCTCATTTACGTGCTGATATACGTCCCATCGCCGTGACTTCACGGTGGCTAACGCCGCCATTACGACGTCTTCTTCCTCACCCCAACTATCCCCTCCATGTGTTATTGCTTCATATTCATTTATTGCGGCCTATCGAAGCCACTAACTATAACTACACTCATTTCAAAGCCAATAGTATATCTATTCGTTTATCCAATTTTGCCATGTTTTCTGCGCAATCGTGAATTTTGAGCTAGAAAATTAAGTTAAAACAATTCCGTTGCACGTATCTGAAGGTCCAGTCGTCACCATACGTACAAGAGCCTACAAAGATTTTGCAACACCAGAACGACGAAAAGCCACATTGCTTCACCTACTTGAATCGGTGCCATGTATTGGGCGATACAATGTGCATGTTGCGCAGGCAAGTGTGAAGCTCTCCATTCAGTTGTTCTCGTCTGCCTCCTTAGACAACAAAGAACCTAAGTTTTCTTGTAATTTGCGTGTGTGGAAAACACCTGCGGCTACCTGTACATGTCAGTATCTTTAATTGCCCTTGTAAAAATATGCAAAATAACGCGCGTAGGCACGGTAACGTTGGAACGTTTTATGCGCAATAACGTTGCTTCGTTCAGTGCTTACCGCAAAGCAAGAAGCGGTCACTTAGTATACTGGCCAGCAGGTCAGTGTAGTCACCATAATTTATTTTAATTACGTCGATGGGGGCGGCAGAAATTTAGGTGGGCGAATGAGATTAGGGAGTTTGCCGGGATCAAGCGGGTGCGGCTATAGCACAGGACCGGGTTAACTGCAGGAATATGGGAGAGAGTCCGAGAGACATTTGCGCTGCAATTGGGTGTAGTCGGGCTATCGAAGAGGGTCGATGTACTTGCTTTTGCTAGGTAATTCCGTATGCCTCATGTTGCCGCGTGTCCTATAGACACAGAAAAGTCTGCTCGTATTATGCGACTGGCGGTATGTATCTTGAGTTCTACATGACTGAACTTCATTTCTTCGCTTCAACGTATATAGAGTGTTATATAGGCACCATTGGCTTGAGCTGTATGAGGTTAAGCGAAACTTTACCTCCATTATAAACGATGTCAAAACATAAAATTCCGAAGGAGGAATAAAGAGGGAGTAGTTGCATATCGTGGGAGATTGTTTACAGTATATAATTTAGTGCAAAGTTTTTAACACCCCTTGCGTTCTTTAACGGGTTATTTCTTTATAAAGGTTTCTAAATTACAGCAGGCCTGATTGTTAGGCCATAACCATATCGCAAGACTGTTCATTAAGCTTACAGTCGATAATTTGTGTCAAGGTTTCTTTCTGAAGTAAAACAAATTGGAACCGGTAATGCGGTAGAGCCGCTTCTGCAACCTTGCCAGGCGCGACGCTTGTTGTCGCAACGCTCTGGCTGTGCAAGGTCGCACGCATCCTTGTCTAGCGGTCTGTACAAACGGCGCATATCTGCTTTCATCTGCAATGTTGACAACAGGAAGAAAGGCCGCAGCATCGAGCGCTCTTGCACACCTGGTGTTTGGAAACAGTGCGTCGAATTTACACCGGCTTAGTCACACTTGTCGGCTACTGCAAACATATTTTGCTGTGGAAAAAGCGATAGAATAACAACATACTCGGAATATTGGCATTGTTTCCCATACCCCTAGTGACATGCTCACTCTAAGGCCAAAATGGCTGAAACGGGACTGAGTGCGCACTTTAGTCCACGTGAAAAGCGATTAGTTCGTGGAAATACTAAATGTGGCTGATGTTCCTTTACAATTTGGCCCCAAAAATAGTAGCGCTAGCTCTTTCAGGTAACAATGGCTGTAGCAAAGCTGTTATTTTCTATAGAGGAAGAACGTATATCTCGTCACACTTGACCTTTTAAGCTGGTGATAGCGTCGGCGACAGTAAAGTTACAACTGAAACGAATATGCGGCCACTATGTTCATTTCCGCCTTTCAAGGATGCCATTATCATACTCCTGACTGTTGCCTGGGCGTCTTGACGTATAGAAGCAAACATTTTTGTTCTTTTATTAGAATGGGGAGTGAGCTCTTTCAACTCGAGAAATGCAGTGTTCCACATATCGCAGCTGCTAGTCTGATGGCATTGGCCGCTGCTCAGCATCCAAAGTTTAATTTCAAATGAACGGACACAAGCAGGGCTGTAGGTCTGCCAGTTTCTGGGGTGGAAAGAAAGGAAACGGAAGACGGTGGATGAGAAAGTTATTTTATACTGGCGTATGCAGTTCAGCGCAGCTCATACGAGCGATGAAGAGCAGCTAAGGAATGCCTTGCAAGTCATTCGCAGCACGAATTACACTTAAGTACGCGCGTGTGATATGGAGGCGTAATAGAGATGCTACTTAATTAGGAGAGATCAGGAACGATCATTGTCAATATAACTGATAGCACTTCTTGAGTCCCCTTGCGTGTTTATTAGGGGCACGCGAATATTACTGTTATATACCCGGTCGAACACGAACAGTGTAGATTCACGACCGAATCGAATACGAATATTGTGGCTAAAAACAACCGATTACGAATCAAACAGTGATAAAATTTAATCGAATACGAATGGAATATTTGCACCGATATTTGCTACTTGTGAGAATATTATTCTTAAGAATCAAGAAATCGGGCGAAACTTGAAAGCGCCAGCGGCAGTGCCCTGGCACAGGGTTAAAAAGCATGAGAGTAAAGCTATATGAACATCAAGGTACACGTATACGGTTAAAGTTACCTCTTAGTATTCACGCACAGACCAGGGCAACATGGAACCATGGCACAGGATAAGACGTAGGTAAGAGCTTAAGTATGAGTCAGGGCCTCCAAGTTCGGGCATCAAGGCAGGGCTGTCTGACACCCTGCTGCGCCGTTTAGACTTTGAGGCTATGTATGAGCATTGCGAACGCCACCAAACCAAACCCCGCGCCTACTAATTTGGAAATTAATTTCATTCGATCCGCTTCGAATGATTTTGAACATGCACCATTTGATTTGTTCGTACAATCGAATTGGAGGTTATTCGATTCGCTATTCGAAATTTTAGGAAACACCCCAACTCTTTATTGCTTTTTCACACACATGGCTGCAGTGGCAGACAGCTGCAGCACAGCAGAATTTGTTTGAAAGCAGTCAAGCCCACCATGCCCCAGGGCCGCGGCTGCAAGCACGGAAAGCGGCGAATTCACACTCACTTGCTCTTGGAAACGGGGCCAATGACGATGACGATAACGCAGTCGCTGCCCACGCTAGACGCCAATTTTGTCATGTCTGAACACTACATGGTGTGTTCCAGTTAGGGTTAATGCTTAGCTCTCTTACATTTCGTTAATTTGGTACAGAATGCAGCCCGGCGGTCTTCAACATGCCGATTATTGTACACTCATTACCACGACGACACGAATGTATGGTTCAATGAATGAATGAAAAAAAAAAAAAACATTTTCTTGTTGCCCATTAGCCAGTGCTGTCGTGAACAGCCAGATCATATGGCTTATCTCGCCAGCTTATATAGATAAGAGAGGCATCGTGATCACCATAGCCTGCGTTCCTGAATCTGCGTACTACTTAATGCCTGGCGCCACTTTATGATGGTTCCTACCTAAGTTTAAAGCGACGGCTGAGGGCAAATTGAAGCTGGCCTGCGACTTTATAGCATACCGCATCCTTATCTTGGCAACTATTCCTTCATCTCATCTTTCTTGTAGAAACATAAATACGGGCGCGGCACCACTCGCCAAATTAGAAAGTAAACTATCGTCTATATAACCAGAAGTTTTCATTCGTGCACATAATTTATCGCACATAAATGCGCATTTTGCTGACTGAAAAACGTCAGCCTATATACAAAAGGACCAACGTGACTGATTTTTGCTCTGAAAGAAAAACATTGCGTAGAGTTGGTTCCAGTATCCCTCAATTTTAGCGAAGCGTGTTTTAACTGATGATGAACTGCATGGATACTTTGAAATGTATCCGTGGTTATAGCACTTCCTGATATATCCGTGCTACCTGCTTGCTTTGATCGACGAAATAAATTTGTTGTTTCATATATGTTCAAGACGTTTTCTAACGAAGAGCTGCTCATTGTGATGGACGATAGTGAATTCCCCACGAGGCTTAACAGCAATATTTCGCAGTATACCGATGTCCAAATTAGGCAAACATGATTTTTTTAAAAGACGTAGTATCCTATTCCCAGTAAAACTGAGCTCTGTTGACAATCGCGTGGTCTGGTCTGGAGTATCATTTCGTTCTCTTTAATTATATAGTAAAACTAATTGTCTGACATTTTAATTACGGTTTGAAGACGAAATCGAGGTAGAGACGCTCGCTCATGCTCATCGCCTAGACGAATGCTCCATTGAAAGCTTCGCCTCAAATGTCAGATAGTTCCCACCCGTGAAAATAACTTCTGCTTCTATGAGCTATTTTGGAGCAGGGAAATATTTTCACAGACTTTATTTTCCCTTTCACGCAGGGCTTCTCAGCTAAGATAATGATTGCGCCTCCTCCTTTAGTGCTCCCAAGATACCAGTTGACCAAATGTGAAAATGTCAAGAAATAAGAACGAACTGTTCGGCGTTTTAGCAGTCTTAATATAATCTCTCATTCGTGTTCTCAGACTTAAAATTCTAGCATGCTATAGCGAGTGTTATCAAGGCTCAGATAGTCTGTCGTAGAACATCAGCGGAAATACCACAGTAGCGTACACAAGATGGGGCAATCAAGTTTGCTTTTGAAATGTGGTGATATCTGGTTATTTTGCAGCTGCAAAAAGCGTACAATTGTCAGCATATTTGCCTTCAAAACACTGCCCAATTTTGTGCATAGTTAGCAGCCCTCGAAATCATAGCTAGACGTTCTTGCTTCAACCCTGCCCAGTTTCCATGCACATCGCTGTAATGGCGCTGTCATCACGACCCAGATTATCGGCCGCATCCAGGCAGAGACCCACACCGAACAAAATATGCGGCATCGGTAGTGGGGACGACATGGGTCCTCGCAGTAGCTGCTGAATGTTCTTCGGAGTCATATGGCCCATCTAATGGCTGCGTTCCGCGGATGCATCGTGATTGCAGCGTGCCACTCAACGGGTCAATGCGCACAGGATTCCAAGCGACGCGAAAGCGCGCAATTGAGTGCCGTAAATCATAGATATATGTTAACGCGGAAGAGGGACAATGCCTGGAATGCCCCCGCCTGTACCAAGTAGTTCGGATGCTAGCTCGTTACGTGGATGCGGCTTTAGTGAAGCGGCATGCGCATATGAATGAAAAGCTGCGGCCTCGATATATGGCCAACTCCCACGGCAGCGGAAGTAGTTCTCGTATATACAAATGCGTTACTGTCACGTCTCATGTTTTCCTGCTGCACATATTGCATTAAACGCATACTAAACATCTGAAATTCCTTTTAAACTGCTTCAGGAGATGTTCACCATGTCTTACGGGTGATTTGACGCGGCGAAGGTGTGGTAATAGCTGTTAGTTTGTCAGGCACTTTTCATTTTCTCTATGTCCTCTTGGGATATTCTAGCCTTACTTCAGCAATTGATAAAACTCGCAGTTCTCAAAACACAAAGACATAATGAAAAGTACAACACGCAGCTCGTATGGCGCTCTCTTTATTCCATTCTTGTGCTTCGAGCTCTACGGGTTTCGTCAGGTGCAACAACACTATTGTCCATTTGCAATATCTCTGTTGTACTAGGCGAGAAAATAACAACATCATTTAGTACACCAAGCACGACTGCCACTTCAGACCTGCTAAAACCGTATCCATCATACGTAGGAATGTGGCCGGCTCAGAGCAAAGACTAATCGGAAGCACCTTAAACTCGTATAGGCCGTCGGGCGTCACAAATGCAGTTTGTATGATCTGGGGTACAAATTTTTAAAAATGATTTTTTTTTCTTTTAGAATAGCGCTCCCTCCGACATAGCATGGTCAGGGGTGGTGGTGTGCATAAACCTGTTAATCAGTGTTAACTATAGAAGGGGCTTCTTCACTACTGCTGAGTAAACTTTTCAGATATGACAGACTTTTTAATAACTTAAAGCTTTGTAGGCCACCACGAGTAATATTCATACCAGTGTTTATATTCTAAACTGCCATTCTCATCACTGCTGCCGCGCTAGAAATTTAGGCGTCGCAAATGAGAGTAAACGAGAACTCGATGGAGGCGTAGATGGGCTCAGCCTTGGTAAGTGTGAGGCTGGCATACACGAATACACATTCATTGAATCCGCATCTGCTCCGTGCAAGCACTGCACCAAGATCAGTACCACTGTAACCCGCGTACTTAATCCGGGGGGGGGGGGGGGGGGGCGCAGAGTTGAAATAGCACAAAACGAAAGTGACCGCGACGAAGTGGCACAAGGTGTAGGCGTCGTCGCATGCAGGTGAGCAAGCTTAAAAACTGACATTCATGGCAGGCTGTTGAGCCAAATGGTGCGCCAGTTGATGCAAAGTTGCGAGTAAAATTCCTAAAATAAGAGCAGAGCCTACAGGGATCTGCGTATAGTCTCTTGGTGGAGGAAGGTTTGGAAAACACAGTCGCGCACGAAACTTGGAGAAGTCGGGGCGCACGTCGTTTTTTAACTCAACGTGGCCTAACATCGTGAGCTCACGGACAGCAAATGTGAACTTTTTAAGTTTAACTGCAGAGTCGGCGTTGGTCAGAAAGGTCAAGACAGGCCCGAGGCGACACAGATGCGACTCGAAGTCGGGCGAAAAGATGACTATATCGTCCTGATAGCACAGGCACGCCATCCACTTGAGGCCACGTAAAAGTGTGCTCATCATTCGCTCGAAAATAGCAAGAAAATTGCATAAGCCGAATTGCGTGCCAGTAAACCCGTAGAGGCCGTCAGGGGTCACAAATGCGGCCCTGGCACAATCTGAAGTCAATAACCAGAGCGCAAATCGAGCGAAGAGAGCTCCGTTCCTTGGAGGCAGTCCAGAGCGTCATCAGTGAGGAGCAGAGAGAAGGTAGACGTCTTTTCTCACATTATCGTTAGTGCGACAGTCATCGACGGAAAATCGAACGGAGCCTTCCTTCTTTTGGAGCGAAAGCTTCACTGGGCTAGCTGCGGCGCGTTTCGCTTACGCCGGTGTTTGGCCTTCATCCGCGTGCCTATAGCTGCGTCTGCTCGCCACACGGTTCTTTTGCACGGAGCGGGCGGCGCCCCATTTTTCTCCGCTGCTTCATTTCTTCTACATCGCAAACTTGCTTCTTCTTTCTCACGCACCTTGAAAACTTCATTCGTACCGGTACGTATGGCCGGTCTCCGCGGAGCTCCACGCGTGACGTCATCACTTAGCTATATGCCTCTCACTGCGCATACGTGGTCCTCTTCTGCTGCTGCGCCGCAGCGGGGTACTATATAAGCCATGGAGCAGACGCTCACTTGCGAAGGCTTATACCTACGCTGAGAATTGCGGCGAGTCTGTAGTGCTATGCCATTGATGAGGCAACAAAGCGTAGTGCGAGTGTTCGCTACGGCTCACCTACAAGCCGAATCTATCAACATCATGCCAACATTGCTCGCCGTGAAGAAGTGGCACGCAGGAAAAATGAAGCTGAGAGAGCTAAACGAGCGACGGAAACTCCTGAAGAGCGAGAATAAAGACTTGCAAAATGACGACGCAAGGTGGCGGAAAAGAAGGTGCGACAAGAACAACACAATTAGGTCGCATCCACGTCTACTACAGCTTTCGCTTTTTATATTCTGACTTAACTGAGTTAAGCTACTACCATGTTTTTACGAGGTTGTAGAACCGGTGAGCTTAGTCCATGGGCTGTTAGAGGGCTACAAAACTCCGCTTTGAAATATTTGGACCACCTGTTCTTCAACACCTCGTCGTTCTGTGGGGGAGCACGATATGGACGCTGTCGAAGAGGCGCAACACTGGTGTCAATGTGGTGCTAGACAGTCGACGTGCGCCCCATACCTTGTTGGCGGCATTCGTATAGGTGGAGTGAAACTTTTCAATAAGCGCAGGAAGCTGTGTTCGCCGAGGTGAAAGAGTGGCGTTAATAGCGCAAAGGAATAGGTCGGTTGACAGCGGGACAGGCGCAGGAGTAGGCGGGCCGAATGTGTCAACGTCGAATGGCGGGTATTCTGCGGCGGCATCGTGGTTGAAAACAGAATCGAAATGCTGCACGCTGCCGACGCATGCGTCGCGGCGCAAAGCGAAAGGGCTTGCAAGAGGGGTCCAGAACCACAATGCGATGAGGCCTGTGGATATGGTGGGCAAAAAAGTATGAGGCGGCGTGAAGACGACACTTGCATCGCGAATAGAATCACAGAAGAGAGGCACAATCATGAAATAGCAGGCAGGACTATCGCTGCTATTGGCGGCAAGAGGTTTAGCAGAAAAAGAGGCATCGCAATGTTTAGCGTCAGGTCCAGAAATGGGAATCGTAGACAGAGCGCGAGAGCAATACAGAGGGCAGCATAGAGTGAGATCTCGCGGAACCTGCAAATGCAGCTCGCAGCCTTGACCGCCTAGTAAAGAGCAGAGACATTAGTCTGCCAACCAAGATCCGTATAACTCGTGGTATGGTCTCTCCAGTTGTGATGTATGGATGCGAGAGGAGCGCCGAAGAATTGACGCGTTTGAATTGTGGTGCTGGCGGAGACTCTTGAGAGTTCCTTGGACTGCCAGAAGATCAAATCAGCCGGTATTGTCGACCATAAACCCTGACTGCTCATTGGAGGGTCAAATTCTAAAGTTAAAGCTCAGCTACTTTGGTCATCTGATGAGAAGAGAGGAGTCGCTGGAGAAAGATTTGATGTTGGGAAAGGTTGAGGGTCGCCGGAGAAGGGGTAGGCAGCGAACGCGATGGTTAGATGGCATCCTCGAGGCACTGCAGATGAAATTATGTGATGTTAGGAAGATAGTGAGAGACCGGAAAGCGTGGCGTGATATGGTCCATAGGGTCACGAAGAGTCGGACACGACTGAACTGAACTGAACTGAACTTTAGACAAACTGACGCCATCTCCGCAGAGGAAGGACGGTCGTGTCCCAACCAATGCTGTGGTGGCGCCACAATGCTACTTAATATGCAATGTTACTTGATGGGCTGTTGCTGTCGCCTTGGCAAGCTTCACTGTCGGGCGCTGTTGGAGTTTCGCTACCATTCACTGAGTTGTCATGAGCGGTTGATAGATTGGTCGCATAGATTAGCAACATCGTGCAGATCGAGCTAGGGTGAAGGATGCCGAACGTGACTGAACAAGTGGCCAGGGCTCGCAGGTGGAGCAAAGGTCGTCACGTCTAGCTACAAGCGTCTACCCTGAGCGGTGGATAAACATATCGTAAGAAGCTAGCGATCACCGAGGTATGGGCGCGCTGATTGCAACTCGTTCGTGAAATATGACAAGATACTCAAGTACGGGTTTTACTAGCCTTAGTGGTGCATGCACCACACAAACACGCCAGGTGGACTAGCCTAATGAGAAACCCGGAAAGTATAAACCACAAAACAGTCATTATCGAAAGCGCGAGGGAAAAGCTACTAGCGCTCGATCATCCTCCGTTTTACAGCATTACACTTTTACCATTCAAAAGGAGTTTATCAGTTCTCGTCGTTTCCATAACGTTCATTCTAAAATTTTCAATGGGGTTAGAACAAACTTGAGAAGCATGAGACCTCACAACGTTTCATTTGTGCAGGAGATAAACTAAAACCGAAATTCAGCGTGAAAACTTGCTCGGTTATCTGTACAATTACATTAAAACAAAGAACGCGACTTCTCCCACTGAGCCTGCACAGGCCACAATTTTTGGCGGCACCAGCTGGCAGCATTCCCGTCTCCCAATACCAACTTCGTTGCAGTGCAAGAAATATACAGCTTCGATACAATGCGCTACAACTAAGCTTCCATAATCCCCAAAAAGCGCGCCCTCTGACGAATCTTTTTCAACACTGAGAAACTCGTACTGACCGTTGGATCTTGGATGTTGCATATAGGTTCGCTATTCCCTTCCCTCCTGCGATTTCCCTACATGTTCAATATCTTGCTTGTCTGAAAGCGCCACCTTAATGCAGAACGATTATTTTACACTACTGACTATATAATTAGGAATATCGCTTCTCACTACGCCCCCCAATCCTCCCTTTTAATTCCCGAGGAAACCCTTGCTTTCCGCTGTAAACAGAATGACGAAAAGAGTTTCGTAATCTTTTGAAGACGCTGCAGCATCCAGAAGGACAAGATTAACTTAATGATATCCGCACGAAACAAGAAATGATCCAGGATTCAGTTCTTCTTGCTTGCACTCCTTGTTTTGTTCGCGATCATATTCGCGCCAATTTCGTAAGCTCCCAGCCTTGGCTACGGGAACCTTCAGTTTTTTATCCCAAATCCTTGAAGCTGTGATGGAAGACTGAGTCAAAGGAAGACTGGCGGAACAAACAGATTCCTTCCTGTGAACCAATTATTTATTTATTTGAAAAGTGTAAGGGTATATATTAGCTTTACAAAGCATATTTTAAAAATACGTTGCAGAAACTTCTACGCTGCCTGTCTGTGAACTGCGAAGGCATTCGTTTTGATACGGCTCAAATCACTATGCACACAACCACGCAATTAGCTGATTTTAAAATGTTATCAAGTCCATGTTTTTGTTGTGGCGGTTTCGAGAGCGCGCCATTGTCGAGAGGCTTCCCACATCTGTTACTGGCGTCATGTTCCTTCCCGAGGAGATCCTCTACTGTGGGTGCTGGTCGCTTACGACTACCCACCTTGTCTAGCATGACACGTCATATCAGCATGGCAGCGGCACACCGACTATCTACGCGTGTTTCGCACTCAGTGGGCAAGGACCTTACATATATTGCAATCTGGCTGAGGCATAGCCAAACAATGCTTCCCATTAAAACGTATGTGTTCTTGAATTTCGGTGCACGATAAAGAGGCTCATATGGCCGAAATTATTTGGGAGGCCTTTGCTCAACGTCCACTCATGCCCCTGCACTGTTTCTTTGGAACTTAAAAAAAAAAGTGATGAGGTCTTCGTTAAGCCGAGTAGAAGTGCGAATTCATGTATCTCTAGACCATGTGACAACTGACGTCAATTATATGATCGTCTACAGGTGACATGTAGTTGCTGGCATTGATATTCAAAGGTAAAATGTCGCCCTGAGGTGGCCCTGGATAATAATACGCACGTTATTCTCTTTGCAGAGCTTGGGTATGGGTAGGCTGTTGCTATGCTATATATAGGTGACCCAACAACGCATCTCCAAGGTCAAGCAAGCCACAGCACGGTTGGTGCGGTTTGACCATGTGAAGTAGTCTTTGCACTAAAATCCATTGACTATTAACCCTCTGTTAGCAAACTCGCAGCTCTCATTAAGGGCCGCAAAGGCCAAAGGCAGAATTATAGTTAAGTTGGTGCTCGAGCTATATATTATCCCTTATCTCTGTGCCCGGCGTGAAAAAGTTATTTCTTAGATTATTTCTTCGCTTGCCACATCGTTACGGTCCATCGATCTGAGCCCGCTGTCAAATCATCTGGGGCCGCTGAGCAGATGTGATGGCAGCGGCACTTCCTTAATTTCCTTCTCACAGTTCTGATTTTATGCCTTTCATTTATTGTAATCGAACATTTGGTATTAAGCTATGCCACTATTTATTCTTGCTCATTATTCTTCGGTTGTGCGTTTTGTTATAAATGCACTGCTAAATTCGTCGGATGACGTCCTTATGCATCTTGCTCATCATCACTTTCTCTTCATCCGACAGTAAATGAGCAAAACGAAGATTAAATCTCTCGTCACAAGACCCGGGTCAATTTCCGGCCTGTCATCCTGCCTTGGTTATCGGTTTTCCTCACTCGCAGCTCGCACACATACGCGAGTAAAAGAGAGGTAAAAGAAATCGATGGATTGTGGAAATCAGCTAGGTAAAACTTGTGTCAGCACATCCATGGAACATCGATCCGGCAACGTCGAGTGCTGTGCGCAAAACGTTCGGATGGTGTTCGGCGCTGAGGGATTAGAACCCTAGAGTGCTATAGGCACCGATGCCTGCCCTATAAGCACCGGTGCCTGCACCAGCTTCTCACTCTTTTGATTGTACAGGAGTGCGCGGATAGTGCGTACGATAAAGAAGATCTTGCATGACTGTATGTTTTCTGAAAACGAATTCTTGAGAACCAATTGGGCGACATTGAAAGCTGGCCGACGAACGGGATATCCACGATAGATAAACTCGCGGACAAAATCGTGACATCATGATAAGTCAGTGGAAAATCGGCTGTCCAAAAGATTTCGCGCAATGAATTAAAACATTAAATCAGATGGAGGTCGAACTCTCTACATTAGGGTTGCAGGAGTCAGCATCATTTGCAGCACCATGTATGTATGTAAATTGTGGGATTAACGTTCCAAAACAACACATGTACTCTTAGGAAAGCAGGGGATGCTCCGGAATAGTTTAGGCTCCTGAGGTAGGTTATTTTACGTGCAATCTGCACTTTTCTGACTTTGGTCTGGCCGCAGGTACGAATTCATCTTCCTTGTGTGTGATGTGTTCATGACCATCTACATGCGTCTGCATAAAAACCCAGAAAGAACAACGCATTGGCTGTCGACAGCCGGCTCGTGTTTCTTTGTTATTCGTAATCCGCATTAGATTTTTTGCCAAATATAATCATCGCCCGACTTTTTTATAGCTGTCGGGGAATAGTGACACGGTATCACGTGCTACACGTGACTCGTAACTGTGTCAACAAAAAATTAAGTCTCAGATGGGACCATCCTTTGTTGGAGATACATCTGTGTATTCGCACTTTTCTATACTGGACAAAGCTTGCGGTAACGGGTTGACGGATATGTATAGCGACATGTTCCTTGCCTCTCCAGCCAGCTGCTGGAACAAACTTATACTAAACACGTACAATACTCATATCTCATACAAATATAATGTAACGTATGAGAAATATATGGCATTATAAAACATTTCTATGAGTTTGGTATGAAAAAATCTGTATAATGTTTTTGTGACTCATATACCTTATTCACTAGATTAAAATTGAACAAGAATACAAAATTGAGTAGAAAACATCAGGCGAGCAAAATAATGCAAGCGATAATACGGAAAAACTTTATAAAAATAAAAAAATAAACGACATGCTCTAAATGAACTACACTGAGCATAAGTGGCAAATAAACAAAAGGTGGAGAAAAACAGAAAGCAAAACGAATTACTGGGAGGCGAGCGCGTGGAAAAGTGGCTACTGCAGATTCAAATGGTCAGTTAGTAGCTACCTAAATTTGGAATAATTAGATTCTGAGAAAATGCTTTCGGAAAGACTGTTCCATCTTCTATGACAATGGGGAAGATTTGTTGATGGCGTTCGAAGAACCATGCAAACTCTAGCGATGGATCCGAGTCGGCGCTGGTGAGATGAAGAAAAAGCTTTATACACTATTTACAGGCATTTATACAACGAGTTCGGGTCTGGGGCTGAAAGCTAACATAGCCATACGCGACGCTCATCGCGCACTGACGGCCGGGGAGATTCCGCCGCGTCCGTTCTCTCAGGGGGCGAACTGCTCCCGATGGACGCTAGTGACGAACTCTCTCTCCAGTCTCGAGCGGAAGCACTTGAGTCTCTGTAAACCGAGAATCCGTTGACGCTCAAATGGTCCAATCCGACGGCAGCACTTTCGCAGGGCCAATGGGAGAGCTTGCTGCGCTCTTGATTCAAATATGCCGCGGAGCGAGAAGTGGTCACCGCCTGGGCCACGGCGCCGATCGAAGAAAGGAGCACGTAATAGTTTTCCCGCAGGGCAGCAAAGTTAAAGTATAATTTGTATAATTAAAACAGTGTAGGTTTCAGACGAAACGCTGAGGATTCGATACGGAGAGATTATTTCACATTATTAACACTGAGACGAGCTGTACGTTGGTAAGTTATGAAGCGTGCAGCACAATTCTGGATGGCTTCGAGCGTTTGAGTCAAGTAGGCCTGGTGGGAGTTTCATACTGCCAAGGAATATTCTTTTTTAGAGCGGACGTGTGTTTCATAAGCTAGCTTTTGTTGGGTGGAGAAAGGGAAGTGTTCTGCAAGTCCTGGCATAAAGTTTCGTGACGGGACCGACACAAGTTAATTTGTTCGTTATTTGGAAACCGCCTGTATGAGTTTGACAATGATAGCACCGCGGAGTTGAGGGAATAACGAAAATGAATAATGGAGCGTTCATGTGAAATGCGCAGGCATTTATATTTAGAAATGTTTAACTGCATGAGCCAGTCGGGGCCACCATTCCTGGATTCTCTTTAGATCGTCTTGTAAAACTTCTTGATCGGCATGTATTATTGGAAATGCAGCGATAAATGACGCAATCGTTTGCCAAGAGGCGGTCGAGTGACGAAATTCCAGAAAAAGTGTGTTGACGCAGAAGTATATGAATTAATTTTAGACAGGATGCTTCCTTCTAACAGCTCCAGTAAATGTTTACCAGCCAAAGAAAGAGTTTTTTTTTTTTAAGGCGAAAGCCTGTAGTGGCTCATACTGTCAGCGTCCGTCTGGTCACACTATATATCTGTCAATCAAATGACGTCATCAAACAAATAAAAATCATTTCTCCACCGGGAATCTAACTTCTGGCCCTCGGATCCTAAGCCGAGCGCTTTAACCCACAGCGCCACGCCCGGGATCGTGAAAAGCTTATCATACTTCTGCTTCTCTACTGTGAGGTTGATAGTAGCGATGGCAATGCCGCTGCAGATAGTGATGATTATGACGGTGCATTTAGTTGATAATGATAATGAGAACAAACGTGATGCACCCTGTGCACCAGCAATACTCAGGCTATCGCATTTCTGTAGTGTAGATTGAACAGTGCTCTCGGAATATATATATATATATATATATATATATATATATATATATATATATATATATATATATATATATATATATATATATATATATATATATAAGCAGATCAATTAAGGGGAAATGAGGGTGCTCGTGATAATACATGAAGGAAAGTAGCCAAGAGTCGGCGAGGCCAAGCAAAGCGTAGGGGATGTTACTTTATGTCCTTTTTTTTTAATGTTTACTTGGATATTCAAAGAAATTAGTAATGTAATCTTGTTTAGGGGAAGATAATTAAACACAAAGTAGCAGAAAAAACAACGTGCCGATGGTGGGAACCGAACCCACGACCTCCGAATATCGCGTCCGGTGCTATTCCAACTGAGCTACATCGGCCGCTGTCCTCCCTGCTACTTGCTTGGGTATTTATGTTGTCTGTATACGAACCTTGAGAGTGTTCACCAGCGCCACCCTCAACCATAGCGGCGGACGTAGAACGTCCTTTGTTACCGCCAGCGTCACGTAGAACGTGATCAAGAGCGAGGGCGAAAGCTGTGCTAGAACCCTCTTACGCTCCCTATGGCTTCAAGACTGCCAGAACCGAGACCCCCGTAAGCTACAAGCAGATCAATTAAGGGGAAATGAGGGTGCTCGTGATAATACATGAAGGAAAGAAGCCAACAGTCGGCGAGGCCAAGGAAAGCGTAGGGAATGTTTACTTGGATAATCAAAGAAATTAGTAATGTAATCTTGTTTAGGGGAAGATAATTAAACACAAAGTAGCAGAAAAAACAACGTGCCGATGGTGGGAACCGAACCCACGACCACCGAATATCGCGTCCGGTGCTCTTCCAACTGAGCTACATCGGCCGCTGTCCCCTCTGCTACTTGCTTGGGTATTTATGTTGTTTGTATACGAACCTTGAGAGTGTTCACCAGCGCCACCCTCAACCATAGCGGCGGACGTAGAACGTCCTTTGTTACCGCCAGCGTCACGTAGAACGTGATCAAGAGCGAGGGCGAAAGCTGTGCTAGAGCCCTCTTAAGCTACCTATGGCTTCAAGACTGCCAGAACCGAGACCCCCGTAAGCTACAAGCAGATCAATTAGGGGAAATGAGGGTGCTCGTGATAATACATGAAGGAAAGAAGCCAACAGTCGGCGACGCCAAGGAAAGTGTAGGGGATGTTACTTTATGTTCTTTTTTTTTAATGTTTACTTGGATAATCAAAGAAATTAGTAATGTTCTCTTGTTTAGGGGAAGATAATTAAACACAAAGTAGCAGAAAAAACAACGTGCCGATCGTGGGAACCGAACCCACGACCTCCGAATATCGCGTCCGGTGCTCTTCTAACTGAGCTACATCGGCCGCTGTCCCCCCTGCTACTTGCTTGGGTATTTATGTTGTCTGTATACGAACCTTGAGAGTGTTCACCAGCGCCCCTCATTTCCCCTTAATTGATCTGCTTGTAGCTTACGGGGGTCTCGGTTCTGGCAGTCTTGAAGCCATAGGTAGCGTAAGAGGGTTCTAGCACAGCTTTCGCCCTCGCTCTTGATCAGGTTCTAGGTGACGCTGGCGGTAACAAAGGACGTTCTACGTCCGCCGCTATGGTTGAGGGTGGCGCTGGTGAACACTCTCAAGGTTCGTATACAGACAACATAAATACCCAAGCAAGTAGCAGGGGGGACAGCGGCCGATGTAGCTCAGTTGGAAGAGCACCGGACGCGATATTCGGAGGTCGTGGGTTCGGTTCCCACCATCGGCACGTTGTTTTTTCTGCTACTTTGTGTTTATTTATCTTCCCCTAAACAAGATTACATTAATAATTTCTTTGATTATCCATGTAAACATTAAAAAAAAGAACGTAAAGTAACATCCCCTACGCTTTCCCTGGCCTCGCCGACTGTTGGCTTCTTTCCTTCATGTATTATCACGAGCACCCTCATTTCCCCTTAACTGATCTGCTTGTAGCTTACGGGGGTCTCGGTTCTGGCAGTCTTGAAGCCATAGGTAGCGTAAGAGGGTTCTAGCACAGCTTTCGCCCTCGCTCTTGATCACGTTCTACGTGACGCTGGCGGTAACAAAGGACGTTCTACGTCCGCCGCTATGGTTGAGGGTCGCGCTGGTGAACACTCTCAAGGCTCGTATACAGACAACATAAATACCCAAGGAAGTAGCAGGGGGGACAGCGGCCGATGTAGCTCAGTTGGAAGAGCACCGGACGCGATATTCGGAGGTCGTGGGTTCGGTTCCCACCATCACCACGTTGTTTTTTCTACTACTTTGTGTTTAATTATCTTCCCCTAAACAAGATTACATTACTAATTTCTTTGATTATCCAAGTAAACATTAAAAAAAAGAACATAAAGTAACATCCCCTACGCTTTCCCTGGCCTCGCCGACTGTTGGCTTCTTTCCTTCATCTATTATCACGAGCACCCTCATTTCCCCTTAATTGATCTGCTTGTAGCTTACGGGGGTCTCGGTTCTGGCAGTCTTGAAGCCATAGGTAGCGTAAGAGGGTTCTAGCACAGCTTTCGCCCTCGCTCTTGATCACGTTCTACGTGACGCTGGCGGTAACAAAGGACGTTCTACGTCCGCCGCTATGGTTGAGGGTGGCGCTGGTGAACACTTTCAAGGTTCGTATACAGACAACATAAATACCCAAGCAAGTAGCAGGGGGGACAGCGGCCGATGTAGCTCAGTTGGAAGAGCACCGGACGCGATATTCGGAGGTCGTGGGTTCGGTTCCCACCATCGGCACGTTGTTTTTTCTGCTACTTTGTGTTTAATTATCTTCCCCTAAACAAGATTACATTACTAATCTCTTTGATTATCCAAGTAAACATTAAAAAAAAAGAACATAAAGTAACATCCCCTACGCTTTCCTTGGCCTCGCCGACTGTTGGCTTCTTTCCTTCATGTATTATCACGAGCACCCTCATTTCCCCTTAATTGATCTGCTTGTAGCTTACGGGGGTCTCGGTCCTGGCAGTCTTGAAGCCATAGGTAGCGTAAGAGGGTTCTAGCACAGCTTTCGCCCTCGCTCTTGATCATGTTCTACGTGACGCTGGCGGTAACAAAGGACGTTCTACGTCCGCCGCTATGGTTGAGGGTGGCGCTGGTGAACACTCTCAAGGTTCGTATACAGACAACATAAATACCCAAGCAAGTAGCAGGGGGGACAGCGGCCGATGTAGCTCAGTTGGAAGAGCACCGGACGCGATATTCGGAGGTCGTGGGTTCGGTTCCCACCGTCGGCACGTTGTTTTTTCTGCTACTTTGTGTTTAATTATCTTCCCCTAAACAAGATTACATTACTAATTTCTTTAATTATCCAAGTAAACATTAAAAAAAGAACATAAAGTAACATCCCCTACGCTTTCCTTGGCCTCGCCGACTGTTGGCTTCTTTCCTTCATGTATTATCACGAGCACCCTCATTTCCCCTTAATTGATCTGCTTGTAGCTTACGGGGGTCTCGGTTCTGGCAGTCTTGAAGCCATAGGTAGCGTAAGAGGGTTCTAGCACAGCTTTCGCCCTCGCTCTTGATCACGTTCTACGTGACGCTGGCGGTAACAAAGGACGTTCTACGTCCGCCGCTATGGCTGAGGGTGGCGCTGGTGAACACTCTCAAGGTTCGTATACAGACAACATAAATACCCAAGCAAGTAGCAGGGGGGACAGCGGCCGATGTAGCTCAGTTGGAAGAGCACCGGACGCGATATTCGGAGGTCGTGGGTTCGGTTCCCACCATCGGCACGTTGTTTTTTCTTCTACTTTGTGTTTAATTATCTTTCCCCTAAACAGATTACATTACTAATTTCTGTGATTATTTAAGCAAACATTAAAGAAAAAAAAAAATAAAATACCTAAAAGTACCATCCCCAACGCTTTCCTTGGCCTCTTTCCTTCATATATATATATATATATATATATATATATATATATAGAAACAAATAATTACCGGTCCGTATCAGAATAGGAGCTAAATTCGCCAAGGAAAAACTATTTCTATATATATATATATATATATATATATATATATATATATATATATATATATATATATACAGAGATGGGCATTTGACCTCAAAAAGTGCAACCTCACCTCAACCTCAATAAAAATTTCCTGACCTCACTCAACCTCAACCTCATGCTTTGAGGTTGAGGTTTGACCAGGTGACCTCAGCTCAATTTTTCTGATGCCACCACCGACCTCACTCAACCTCACCTCAAACTCAAAGTGTGAGTTCGAGGTCGATTGCGCGACCTCAAAAAAAAAAAAAAATTTTTTCCTTGAGAACACTAACTATAAAACGTCAGGGCACAAGTTCTGCGCAGTGACACGCCAGAATGATGGCAGAAATTTTAAATAACATTGAATATGATGAGGCTTACTCGTAAAGTAAAAAAAAAAAAGAAAATTGAAATGAACATTTGCTGGCGAGGCTACTGATTTATAGCAGGCTGACTTAACGGCAGCATAATTGGTCAGTTTCAACTCTTTAAATTTTATTTTTATAAATTGTTTTGACATGGTGACTTTTGACCTAATTCCCGCTGTAATGCTTCTGCGTCCTTGGCGCGGCTGGATGCAAACATCCGAAGGTCTACAGTGAAACGCCGCACTGTGACCTCCTCTGTGACCGTGAAACAGTGTTGCCTCTATGACAAGCAAGTAATAATTTCTTGGTGAAGACATTTTTCTGCGATTTGAAATCGAATCGGATGACAACATCACAAGCAATCTAATGTTTCTTCAGTGTTACGTCTCTGTTACAAAAAAAAAAGTAGATCGACCACTTAAGTGTATATGGAAGTTGTAGTACCATAACATTCTTTTATAATAATAATAATAACTTTATCTCACCACCACAAAGTACATGGTGGCAGGATGCCTACAGTAAAAGCTGCCTCTTGGGCAGCTTGACAAGGCCACAGGAACCCAGCCGTTTACTTTGGCAGCAAAAGTAGTACATCATATTTAGAAAACGACAATCACAGAAAACTACATAAGCACATGACAAGTATTCGTCACAAAAACAAAAATAAAACCACATACATAATTATTCACATGCAAAATAAAATCACCATGTAGAATTTTTACTTTCATAATGGAGTGTCACTCAGTAGGAAATATTCAAGCAGTTTTTTGTATGGGGTATATTCTAGTGGCATATTATTGAAATGAAGGGAATTAAGGAGACGTGGCAGCGTATTTTCCAGTGTTTCACAGCCGTATGCTGTTCTGTATGTTTTAATATGCCACTTATCGATGTTTCTCATTTCGTATACTTTGTAGCTGAGTTCAGAGTTAGCCCGTTTATGAAAAAAAGATGTGTTATTAGTAATCTCGCGTTTTAAAGCGTATCGACATTCTCTTATCAAATTGACTTCTCACGTTGGACTGATCACAAGACGCGGACGGAACAAAATGTTGCCATATGCAGAGACGCTGCGCACGTAGTCTGAACGCGGCTTTTAGGAAAAGGTAAAGCGTGCTTAACTTTTGACTTTGCGATACTTTCGATAATCCTGACGAGTGGGTTGTGCTGCATGGAACAAACGCCGTGACAAATTATTGGAAAAATTACCCCCTCTTTTACATATAATTACTAACGGTGAATATGCAGCCCCAAAACAGTCCTTTTTTCATTGATGTAAATTAAAGAGAGATAATTCGCACATTACCTTGAGATGCTGAGAGAAGCTCAACCGCTCAACTGCTGGTTTGCTTGTCCACACAGCGTCATGTCGCACTGAATGCATTCCAAGTTTACAGTGCTTTTCGTTTCTTTTGCGTGGCTAATGCAACAGAAATGGCCTTCGATGTCTTTGCAATTTCGACAACTGCGCGCGTACACATCATTATCGGCATATTTAGATTTTTTCGCTATATCTGCCATAACCACATCTGCTATAACCGAAAACCATGTCATGCACCCCAGATGCTGAACGCAACAATGCGATAGACCTCGAAGAAGAAGGGCAGACCTGAGCTGGAAAGGGCGGAAACTTCCGTCATAAATTACAGCAAGTCGCCGACCACGGCCATGGCTGCGTCTCTTCGCTTGAAAAAGACGGCCACGGTAAATGGCGAAGAACATAGGATGTTGTTTAGATGCTGCCTTTTTTTTTTTTTTTTTTCCAATTTCGGGCGGCTAACCGACGCCGCTTGGGGGTGACTTCCAAGCAGACGTTCTAGGAACGATTGGTGTCGATGAGAACGTGGGGTAGAATCCTTTGCTATGGGCTGAGACACCAGCTTCTAGTCGCGGCGAGAGAAGCACGCCCACTGGAAGGATGAAGCGCGAACACTTAACCCATGCTATGGGAGTTGCTTCGTTTTTCTGCGACTGCATAACATCAGTCAAGAGAGGAAAGCCAGCGGGTGGTGAGCAGGGTGGCGACGAGTCTGCGAGGAAGAGCAGAGTTTGAACACTGACTGGCGTGTCCCCCCTGCGAAACGATGAGATGGCTGCATGGTCGACAAGCGACAGAAGTCCGCGCAGCCGCGTTCCGAGAAGCGAGAAGGGCCTGTCTTTACATTTCTTTAGACCAACAGGAATACGCCAGTCGGAGGAAGCGCACAACCAAAAGCCAAATAAGTAAAAAAAAAAAAAAAAGACTGTTGTGAAAGAAAGAATCGTTTTTTTTTTCCTTTTTTTTCTTAGGGGGAGGAGGGCAGGGGGGGGGGGGGGGTTACAATCGGCCGTACCGCAGAAAAGCGAATGGTTGTGATAAACGGGTGCACAAACGCGAGAGGGGGCACTGGTAAATGACCACACAAAACGAAAATAGGAAAGGAGGAAAAATAGGGGTGTGCAAGTGTACTGGAAAACTAAAGAGAAGGGGAGACGCAGATCTTCACTCGCGCATTCACACGCTCGAGCACCGCGTACGCATCTCGCTCTCTCGCCCACACTGCCACTGTCCTTGTAACTCTCAACCCCGTTGACAGAAACGCACTTAAAAATACCTAAAGCTCACAAACTCACAGAAGGAACCCCAAAACAGAGGCTGAGACGCGCGTATATGCAGTGGCTTACTTTCCAAGAAATGCCGAGGGGTTCCCGGGTCCGCGCTTCGTCCGCTATAGTTGAGATCGGACACCGGCTGCGGAGCCGAAAAAACGCAAGCCAGCTTACGAACAAAAGGCACGCCCGCCACTTTGGCTGCAAAAAGCTGTAAAACGGAGGGGAGGCCCTCGATAAACAAACATGTAAATGAAAAAGGCGCTAGCTCACATAGGGTATGAGAAAGGAATGACTGCAGGCAGTCGTCAGTCACTTGTTTGTTTCAAGTTTATATCATACATACATACATACAAAAAAATAATACAGTAAGAGTTGTACAGAAGAAGGTCCCGTAGTACAAGACTGTCGGGGGGACCTCCCAGAATAAAGCAAGATAGGTAGAAATGTAAAGCAAAAATGGGAAGCAGTGTAACAAGTAATTAGTATAAAAGTACAACATACAAAACAACGTTTAGAATATATACCAATAAAAATAAAGAAGATAAATATACAGATGATCAACTTCAGGGCATAGAACAAACAAAATAGCACATTCAATTGTGAACTATAACGGTTCTTCAATGATTTTGAGAGAAGGGCACATAAAATTCAGCTTTTTATGTGAGGGTTAGTTTAAAGTCTAGTGACTGAAATAATAATAATAATAATAATAATAATAATAATAATAATAATAATAATAATAATAATAATAATAATAATAATAATAATAATAATAATAATAATAATAATAATAATGGTAATAGTAATAATAATAATAATAATAATAATGAAAGAGTGGATTGCACAGATACAACCAGTCCTATTGCTGTCTTTCGCGTTAACTCGTACAATATACAATAGCAAAAGCAGATTTTATTTACTAATTCGTGGGGCGCCTTATCATCAAGCCATTCATCTCTCGTTTCTTCTGCATCCTTGATCTTTCCATATGCCTCTGTGAAACCTCCTCTCTCGGGCCGTCCTCCCCAAGCAATTCCTTGGTTGTTAGATCTTGCGCTTCCCTCTTTTCACTATTCTAGTTTTTGCAATTTTTTTTTTTTCCCAGAAGTCGGCACACCCAAGTATGTCTGGAAAGCCTTCGAGCTTGCGCAGACTTTCTTTACTTCCCAAACTCGCTCGAAATGGTGGCGGGATCTTGTTTCACTTTCTTTCGAGTTTGCAAGCATCGTCCGACCCCACTTGTTTGCCGCGCTGCACTTTACGCCCCCCCCCCCTTTTTTTTTTCGTGTCGAACACAAACGCACAGACGCAAACCGTTCGTTACGTGCGCGTTGGTAGAGCCAAAAGAGTGTACACGACAGATATTATGAAAGGTGTTTTGCTGGCTATTTTATCTCTGTGGGAAACAATAATTTCGACCTCACAAACCGACCTCACTAACTTACGACCTCACTCAACCTCAAACTCACGCATGAGGTTGAGGTTTCATTTGCTGACCTCACTCAAAAATATTTCAGGTGTGGCCGACCTCACCTCAACCTCACCTCACTGCGTGAGGTTGAGGTCATTTTGAGGTTGAGGTTGACCTCACGAGGTCGAAACCTCATGAGGTTGCCCACCTCTGTATATATATATATATATATATTCCTATTCTGATACGGACCGGTAATTATTTGTTTCTGAGCTCGCCGATGGTCAACGCCATTGTAAGTAAACAGTTGTTAGCGTGCTAGTGCTGTAGATTTATTTGAAATGTGGGGCACTGCGTTTCTTTCGTCTTCTGCACGTGAGGTTAGTACGAAGTCGTCTGCCTGCTCCCACTGGCCCATTCCCATCATTCGACGGCGGAGGTATAGCAATATTGGAAATCGCCTAGTCTCGCTCCGTTGATCACGGGTGCAGTCGCAAGGCGAGCTGTGGCCACTCGGCGCCCGAGATCGCGCGAGGGTCGCTTTTTCTGGTAATTATGCTTGCTCACTCTCCATATAAGCTGCAATCGCCAGGGAGTCGGCAGGCTGCAGTGGAGAGCAGATAAGGAGTATACAGGAGAAGATAGAACAAGGGGTCGAGGAGGGGTCTGTTGGCGACGTACAACGGAAGGGACGATGAGAACCCTGTGAAGTAGACCGTTTAGCGGACAACAGAATGTACGGCGTCGC
This sequence comes from Amblyomma maculatum, assembly GCF_055883805.1. Taxonomy (NCBI): domain Eukaryota; kingdom Metazoa; phylum Arthropoda; class Arachnida; order Ixodida; family Ixodidae; genus Amblyomma; species Amblyomma maculatum. The sequence continues at coordinate 39,399,236 of NC_139349.1, read as the reverse complement.
GGGTAGGGAAGGCACGAGGCCTGGACTCACGAGGGCGTTATGTGCACCGCTGGATCGGGGCATTATCCGGCCAATGTTTGATCGGAGCCGAGTAAACGCTAGTGCTTTCCTCCTCGACGTGAGGCGCTCTTCTTCGGTCAGCGAGAGAATTCTACTCACCCCGGCTTGTGTGGTGTCAATGAATAATGTCACCAGGCGGGTTTTGGTATAGTTACCCCGATGACATGATCGTCAAGGCCAGTATACAGGAGGTTTCTCACAAACCCGGCCCAGTTGGTATTGCAAGAAGGAATGCCACCGGTAGTGTGCATGGCGTTCTTTGAAGCCGCTAACCTTTTAAACACTAGCGGATATTGAGTGTGCTAGCTGCAGAAAGGCGACGTGAAGAAGATTTTTCTTTTTTAAAAGTTGGGGGGAGGGGGGGAGTTAAGTTTGCGGGCTTCGCACAGAAGCGAGATTCCGAAGGGGCCACCAAGGTCAAGGGGCAGTTTGACGCGGGCAGATTTATGACGGTCGCGCGGGCGACCGCTTCTCGGAAGTGAGCCCAGAACACATGGCAGCGGGCGACGCCGCCGGCTCTCTCCGTCCCGTGCCGCGAGGGAGGCAGAACAGTGCAGTTAGAGCGCACAGCATAAGCGCGTGGTTGTGGGTTCGGCGCTAACTGCGGTGTCTCCCGGTTCGAGTGGAGAGGGCGCGGAGGCCATAAATCCCGAAACGCGGCGTAACACGGACCTTGGGAGAACGCGCTGTTGACACGTCTTCCCGGGAAGACGCCTGTGTGTCCCTTTGAATCCGCCGCCCGCGCGCAACCGACCAAGAGCAGGGATCGGAATGTTTAGGCCTGAGGTTTGCGCGTGTGTGTTTTTATGTATTTTCGGAACTGTAACCGTTGACGCCGTTTGTCTTTGCGACTGTTTGGCGCCTCTTGCGTAGGAGGATTTTGGAGAGGGAAAAGTTGCAGATGTATGTGTTTGTGTGCGCAACCACTCGCCGCTTAGTGCGTGCTTTGTGTGTGTTTTATTTGGCATGCGTAGGAGAGGGTATAGGTGGCACAATGATTGGCCAGCCCATTTTAAAGGACTGTATGTTATTGGCCACAGAGTGGCGTACGTTGATTGGTCAACGGACGAAACTGGAATTTTGAGCGCTAAGGAAGGAGCGCGGAGACAGTGGGGCTTGGAAGAGGGTTGGGCTCGGACGAGAGTGGAGAGCAGACGGGTTGTTCGAGAGGGAGGCTAGGCTGACGGAGGTCTCAAGGGACTCCGGCCTAAAGTGTAGCAGGAGGCCAAGGCCTGATTCTGCTAGCCTCTGACCTCAGATCGTTCACCAGTCGCAGTTAGCCCTCTGTTTGATGTCGCACCCGACGACAGTATTGTAAATACTAAGTTGTAAAAAGGTGTAAATAAACGTGTACAGTCCGAGAAGAGAAGTCGTCATCTCCGCACCGCAATGTGTCACTCAGCCACGGACGCAGCGGTGGTCACCAACACCACTCGGTACGAGCGAAGGCAGCAGAAGAAACAGCAAGAACACCTGCTGTGTAGGGAAGCCCATCGATTCACCAAGCTCTCGCACCTTTGAAAATAACTGGGGGGAGGGGGGGGGGGGGGGGGTCGTTCAGTGCGGTGTGATATGTTTGTAAAGAACAAACTAGCGCCCCAAATTAGGTTCAATTTTTCATGGTATAACAGCTAGCTTCGCATAATGGAGGGTGGAGTTTGCTTTCGGTGCTTTGGGAGCCCTTTCCATACCCCTATTTTGTGCATTTGAGGAAAATCGCAGACTAATCTATTTTTTACCCACCCACTAAACAAGAAAATAGTCTTTCTAGAAACTAAAAGTTTTGCTTGTTGGTTTACGTGATTGTTTCTCCCTCTAGCGTCCATCTACTTCTCTAGATTCTTTTTGTAAATTAGGCTGTTCCAGTTCGAAACACGCTTTTTTTTTCAGCACACCAGTGTCAGCGGTGATGTACATCGTGATACACGTGATGTGTTCATTAGCAAGCCGGTTAACTGATAATAAACAAAAACAATTATTGAGAGTTATGCCCATTCTTCGCTGGCAGGATTCTAGTCCATGGTATACGTGACATTCATGGGAATTTAAATGTCTTCGAAAATTTCATCCTCTTCGCCGCTGCAGCGCAAGCAACTTTGGCGTTGCGCATGCACGGAAATGAAACCATGCAGCAGGCGAAAGAGCGCTGGAATGCCTCACATAATGGCCCGCCTGTCACATACTCTGTTGCTGCTCACTGCTTTCAATTGGGCGATGCAAAAAGAACACGTGAAAGCCTCCCTGTTCTGTAACGCGGGGTGTAGTATATGAAGTTTCGACCTTACGTGCACGGTCGTCCTCTCGGTGTCGTTACGGACCACCACGCCCTTTGCTTTCTTCGTTACCTTCTGGCCACCTGGCCCGATGGGCCCTGCGTCTCCAAGAATATGACATCCACGTCGTTTATCTGTCAGGCGACAAGCATCGGTGCGCCGATGCCTTGTCTCGCTACCCACTACCTGCTTGAAAATTGCCAGCTTTTGACTATGAGAAACCGCGAAACTCCTGCGCCGTCTTCTGCGCGAATGCGCCAGTCACGTGACACACACACACACACACACACACACACACACACACACACACACACACACACACACACACACACACACACACACACACACACACACACACACACACACACACACACACACACACACACACACACATATATATATATATATATATATATATTCTATTTCGCGGGTTTTTTTTTTAGAGTTTGGAAAAAAAGGTACACGTGAGGCTTTCTTTATTGGAAATAAATGGAATGGGGGTTTCAGAGGGTGCTCTCCATCTTTGCAGTTCACATTCATTGCCTAAATGCGACAGTGAGTTAGAAAAATTATCTTAGTTATTAATTAGTTAATTGCAAAATAAAAGATGTCTGTGGTGCGCCAGATGGCCCGCAGCAGTATAAAAGAGGCTTCTCTGGTCTACCTCAAGTGTTTGATTTTTTAACCCTTTTCTGAAGTTAGCTTGCACACCCCGCATATCTCAACGTCATGTGTGTATATCTCAACGTCATGTCAATACGTCCTAGTGTTTCTGTTGTGTCAGGGCTGCTCCTGGCCCTACGGGGCTGGGACTGGTAGGTTACTGCCGCTTGCGTCGGGGGATAGCCTGCCACCATATTTTTATCTGGTGTAGGTCGTCATTGCACCCACTACCATTCCGGTGGTGGACGACGACTGTTGCGAAGCGCGTCTTTCTCTCCCTCTTCTTTCCCTTAAGTTAAAGTTAAATTGGTTCACAGGAAGGGAAAGGCGCAGTAACTGTCACACTTGCTCTGTGGACACCCGAACCGCGCCGTAAGGGAAGGGAGGAGGGTGGGAATGAAAGTGGAAAGAGAGAAAGAGGAGCCGTAGTGGAGGGCTACGGAGTAATTTCGACCACCTGGGGATCTTTAACGTGCGCTGACATCGCACAGCACACGACGCCTCTTCGTTTCTTTCCCTTCTCTATTTTTTCTTCTGTGCGCACGAGGCAGCGGTGGTGGCTCAGCTACAGAGCCAGTAGCAGGCCCGTGCATTTTTTTTTTCCCTCTTTCTTCAAACTCAAGAACAACTGTTGTGTCATGTAATGCCATTAAGGCTATGCGCAAAAAAAGACAACACAAAAAACAGAGGCAACGACAGGACGAGCGCAATGATTCAAGCCAACTAGCCCGACAACAACTGTTGTGTCGCATTGTTTAATCGGTTGCCATGCCGCCACGTAACAATATTGCGATATTGATTTCTCGCTTTTTCTCGCGGGGTTTGTCCGGAGCCATCCGGTGTTGTACTACTTGTTCTCTTCCATTCTTATCTCTCACTGAGCGTTTGAGGCACCCACCACTGAACGCGTGATGTTCGACAGCCACAACTGTGCGACAGAATATTGGCCTTAAGAGCTAGTTCTAGAAAAAAAAATTGACACTCTAAAGCTTCGATTGACTCTTCCAAGGACCCATAACAGAACAGGGACATGACTTTAAAACAAGATGGCTGAGCTAAACTGGTTGGTTCATGTTGGACGGAAGGACTAAACCGCGCTGACAGACGGGTACGGGAGAAAAGAAGCAGCGAATATGTATGTCTCCCCTTCTCTCTCGTCCCGTCTGTTAGAGCTGTTTCGTCGTTCCATCCAACTGGGCTTTCCATTGTTCTGTGCTTCGCTTGTCGAAACAAGAGGGAAAACTTTCCAAAACTTACATGTTCACTCCTGCGCCACTCGGTGGTAAAACAAATAACCGTAATTCCCCTATCCGGAATTACTGGTATAGCTGCAAAGTCTGTACTGTCTTGTTGGCCAACTCCGCGACAAACACGTGCCACACCCGACCATGTGATTACCTAAACTGCACACACCGCTTGCCCATATGGCTGTTCAATTACTCAGGCTTACCAGGAGAATATTCAGTTTCTACGTTATGTTTACGATGCACTACGCCCGCAGCGACATCGATTACCGCGAGAAAAGTTTCTCATACGCTGATCACTAGAAAGAAAAAAAAAAAAGAGAGACACAGAAGCTCCCACTTCGGACATTCGACATTGCCCGCCTTGTATCTTACTGTGCAGCGGCAAACCACAATAAAAAGTACCAACAAATTTGTGAAGAGCTTCCCGTCTTACCGAAGGAGAGCTACTTCAGCTTCCACTTCATTGGCTCGGCTTGGCTCGTTACGGGGCCTCGATACCGGCAGCGACTCTCGCCAAATGAACGATGCCAACAGGGCGTAATCGGATAGGACGCCGACGAACGCAGCAACCGCACGCAGCGAAAGAACATGACCAAGAGTAGGAGATCGCTAGCACACTCTTGTGTAAGGCGCCTAGCCACACAGGAAACGAAAGACGGCTAGCAATCAGCGACAGGTACACTTATATACAACCGGTCGGGGCGCGCAGGAAAGAAGCTTGATCCAATTACTTGGAGAGGCCCACCCGGCGAACAACGGGCCAACATCCCGGGATGCGGCAGAATGGGGAGGACACTGTAATGCGAGTAGCTCCTGGAAAAATAACACTGTAAGACCCTCATCGTCCTGCTGCCGGCGTGGATTACGCGGCATGCGATCTTGCCTGCTACGTGGATCCGTGCTCGTAGTTGCACGCATGCTGCAACAGATGGCGCCTGTTAATGAATTGGGCTAGGGATCCTACATGTTTCGCCGCGGCGCCGGGCGCTCCCTAAATTGGGCTGACTTCGCAAATCCATGTAGTGACCGACGCAATCTCGTTCTTGCCCCGCTTTATATGAACCCACTTTAATGGACCCCAGAAAAGCCTGCAAGGCACGCACGAGGCTGCAGACGAAACTGGACAGTTTTAAATATCATTCGATAGGTGGCTGGTCAACGTCATCGGCTGCCGAATATTTTCATATTAGACAGCCGAACTTAAAGCCAATGTAAGTTTCATCGAGGAACTTTTAAATACGAAAGCATTTCATGAACAGGATGTGTTCTCACGAGTGAGAAAGAAGATAAGCCAACTAAGTTAATCATGTCCACATCAGGACTCATACCCCCCCCCCCCCCCCTTACTCCCCTTCCTTGCCCCAGCCGAGCTTTTTTTTTTTTTTTTCAGAAAATAAAAAAAAAATCTACACCGACTTCCTGACAAGTCCGTAGTTCCTGTCTCCCATAAGGAAAGGGGGGGGGGGGGGGGGGGGTTACGGTAAGGGAAAAGACGACTGCGGTGCTGGAGAGGGGGAGGAGAAAATTGTCAACAGAGGCCGCAGGCTATAAATGAGAAGAAAATAAAAAGGCGAAGATAAAATAAATAATAAAAGGAGACAAGAAGCAGAACGAAGATAAAAATTGATAAAACTTATGAGAGCACCGCAGAATCTGCAGCAGAGAAATGCGCAAGCGTGAGCACTGCTGCTGAACACGGTATACATCGCGCGCCAGTGTCGAACACAACCAGCGTTCCGTTGAACGCACCAAACTTTACCGACGTTCTATAATTGATTTGCAGGAAAGGAAAGGAAAAGCATCTGTTAGTTGCGGAATTTTGCTGACACACGAGGCTGCTCACAACCTGGCTCGAGATCTTTACTACCGAGCAGGTCGGAATGAGCAGCCTGAGGAAGGCTACAACAGAGAAGGGCGTCTGCTGTCGTATTATGATGTGACGCAGTAATATAGAAAGCAACGTTTGAAACTACCCCATCCAGACAAGACTCGAGATGTTAAACAGATGATGGCATGGAGGCGTCTGCAAGCAGATGTTTATCCAAATCCGGTGTTAAATAAATATATATTCCCAGATTTTGAAGATGAGCGCTGCAGAATTTGCAAGCAGAGGGGCACCCTGAATCATATAATATGGGAGTGTTTGCATTCCCCAGGCAGGGCAAGCAAAATTGATAGTAGAGAAGCCTAGGAGGCTTTGATGGAAAGCCCAAACCCGGACCACCAGCTACTAGCGGTTCGACTGGCTGAACAGGCCGCCGAAATCCAGGGCCAGCATCTGAAGCGGATTCTCACCTGCCCCAAGGCGCCTGTCCTCTAGAGGGTAGGACCTGGGGTAGAAAAGAGCCTTTTCTGTCGGACAATAAAGTTGACTCATTCACTCACATATCTCGCGGACAAATCTGACAGGGGATTAGGAGGAGGGTGTTTGCTTCTGGCCCTACGGGGTTGGGAATGGTATAGCCCTCGCCGTTTGCGGCGGGGGCTCGCCTGCCACCGGCAGTTGTACCTGTTGTAGGCCGTCATTGCACCCGCGGACGAAGGCTGTTGCGACGCGCGACTTTCTCTCTACCTCTTCTTCTTTTTCTATCTTCTTTCTCTCTATTTTCTCCTCTGTCCGCACGAGGCAGCAGAGGTGGCTCTGCTACAGAGCCACTAGCAGACCTGTGCATTTTGTTTCCTTCTTCCTACAGTCGCAATAACAACAAATCTCGCCGATGCAATATTTTGACATTCATTACACACTTGTGATTACTATCACGCATTTGTTTGGCTGATTAAGTCAGAAACACACCCAGTTCCAGTCGGCGTGACGTCACATCTCTTGGACGTCGCCATAAGTTGTATGGTTATTCCGACGTCTGATTGATTTTACTTATACATTTCTGGCTCTAATTATTTAACTAATCGTCTTACTGACGTAACTTTCTTCTGCAGCATCCTCACGTCGTCATGTATTGATCACAACCATATGCTTGACTCTTATAAGAACGACACAATGGCTGCGGACACGTTCTGTACCCATATTCTGTACACGGGGCCTTGCCGATCCACTCTAGTAATGCTTTCACATTCATAAGAAGGATTCAAATGAACCAAAGTAAGGTAAAAGGTAACGTTGAGTAAAAGTAAAGTTGTGCACGTGGGAAAAGTAGCTTAACATAGAAGAGCTCATAACGGAACTAGGCACGGAATTAGCAATGTTTTCGCATTAGATAATGTAAAAAATGATCATTTCGGTATTCTGCCCCCATATTGTGTGCTATATTAAATTTGTAAGCACAAGCACGGCCACTCGATGGAAGCGCACTGTGCGCTTCCATCGAGCGGCCGTGGCACAAGAATTATGTTGCATGATATTTCTGGCGTAGCTGATGCCGCATGACCTTTTTTTACGAAGACTGGTCGCCCCAAATGCGGTTATAAATAACTTGGAATATATTGCGAGGATATGGTTGGATAGTTTAAAGGGAGTTGTATATTAACATTCAATTGCTTACTTTATTTTTATAATTATTGCAATGTTTATAGCTCTGCTTGGAGGTCTTTATCTTATAAAGAAAAAAAAAAAGCTATCGGAACATTCTTTTTTTTTTTTTTCGTTTAGAAAGTTTAATGACAAAACTAGAAAAGATACGTCTGTGCTGTGTGTTCAGGTGGTTTTTACATTAAGACGGAGGTCATGTAGGCGATAGAGCTTAAAGGGACACTAAAGACAGCCAAAGATGGTATGAAAATCTAATAAACTACATTTGGTGACACTATCGCCGCATATCCGGCAGCAAAAAATCGAATAATTGCTGAGATATTGCGATAAGAAGTTGAGGTTTTTTCTTGTTCCCGCCGGTCGAATTCAAACTGTGGCCTCCAACTACGTAGTTGGAGTTGAGTGACGCACACTATGACGTAAGCGGAGACTCCGTGATAGCTAGCGAGCCGGCGCGGCCCGCGGCGTCGCATCCCTCAAGGGCCAACTTGGCAACAGCGTACTCGCAATGACGGCCTCAGCCGAAATAAATAAAACGATGAAGAGAGTAATTTACCGAGCAATGGACCCATAAAGGAAGAAAAAAAAAACATAGAGCGCTTGTAATGCACAATACTTTACATGTTTCTAAAGCTTTTGCGCTCCTTCTTGCTGCATAAACAAACCGAGCCCTCGGTCATCGCAACGCTTCCTGACATGTTTACATACAAATAAGATTTAGTTACCAGCGAAATAGTGTCCTCGCTGCTGCGCTTGTCAGTTTTGAAGCTTCGTCGCACTTTTTTCCTTCAAGGTTTGTGCTACAGCTCCGTGTTCAGCGAAAATTACGTCCACGGTAGCAGAACATGACCGAAGTGCCGGCGCAACTACATTTGCCAGCGCTGTGAAATTCCACATGTTAAAATGGATCCAGTGCACAATATAGTGCGCATAAGCATCCAGAACATTAGTTGCAAGACGTGAGAGCAGGCAGCATGCGCCGATGATCAAGAAGTAACTTTTAGATCGGCAGCAGAAACACTTTATTGTAAATGAGGCCATGACATAAAAACTAGAAATATTTCCGAAGTGGCTGTGGCGCTGCGTAGCTGAACGGTTAACGCCGAACGTTACGGAACAAGCAGTATCGAGTTCGATTCTTGCCGCTTCTGGCGGTTTTTTTTTTTTTTTTTTTTTTTTTTTTACAAATCGATTTTTTTAACCTTATGTAGTGTATTTCTGGTGCTTCATTATTTTTAGTTTTTACTTTTTACCCGAGGCCCTTTATTTCACCGGGAGACGAGCACAACATATCGACGCTCTCCTTGGTATTAGCGGCAAGTATGCCCCTTTTGTTTACGACGCCTGCAAATAGCACGTTGAAGGTCTTGTTGACGCAGTATATTTTGGTCAGATGTGCCATGATTTAGTGAACAATTGAATGATAATGCGTTTTTCCTTCGGTACTTGGCCTATGTATGCTTTTCGTGGCGTACGTAGCTGCAGTCAAGCGGTCAGGTCGCAGTCGAAGCGGCAACGCCGGCGATTTGTTGGCGCAGAAGTGTGAACGAAGGAGTGTGTCGGCGGTAGCGGACTTCGCTCGCTTGTGCCTCCGAATGCTCAAATGGGAACCATCAAGGCGCATCTGCTGCTCCAAGCTCGTAATTCAGGCGCTGCAGGTTGAAACAAACTATCCGAGTGCGCACGAAATGCCCGAGCCGAAACATAACCAAAACTGAAGTGGGCGCCTGTGGCGCCTCCAAGTATATTTTTGTATTTGCCTTGCAACGTTTACGTTGTCTTTTCGCCGTCGTTTACGTATGATAAAAGCGTGTTATCATGTTTCAGAAAAAACGTACTACCGCATTCAAACATGCAACGTAATTCGCATTTGTCAGCCTCCGGGATCCCTAGCGCGTCACGTGATTTGTAGTTGCGAGCCTCGGCCGTTTGGCTGTGGTGGCGATACCTGTATTTCTGTTATTCTTCTTTACTACCTTATAACAGCTCTGTTTTCAATAAGAGTGGTCTTTTTGTAATCAGGAACTGGCATTCTATCGATGCAAACCCACTTCCTTTCTCTCTTTAGTGTCCCTTTAATGTTTAAACAATGATCTAAAATGAATTTATTTTCTTTTTATTTTCATTTAAAGAGGTACATTACATTGCAAAATTCAAGGCCGTGAGCATCAATGGCGAATCCCGTTTTTAAATATTCTTAGTCGGCTCCATATATTGCATGTCATACATACAGATTTTATCTCGTTGGCTTTCCCACATTGCATATTTATATAATGACGCCAGTACACGTGATAATGATGCTAAAACTATGTTAACATCTCTTACGTCATCAAATACACAAAGGCGTCTATATTTGATGCATTACACATTCAATAGACGCCATTTTCTCAACTACTCACTGCGGAAATGCCATCTTAACGAGCTTTAGATTGCACATCTTCTACATTAGGTATTTTGAACCAAGCTTCCGAATAAGAAAGCTTAAAAACAGGACTCACCTCTGGTGCTGACGGACTTCAACTTCACAGAAGAATATTGGCGCCTAAAATCAGAAATGAAATAAATAGGTAATTCTAGGCCACTGATTCAGGATCAGGAGTGGAAGCTTCGTTGTAGATGTTGCCTTGTTTGTACTGAACACAATTACACATGTGGACCACCTGAACGTCAGGTCGTTTCCCCCTCTTCCTTCGTCTTCCCTTGGAAGCGAGCAGCGTGTAACTGTCTCACTTGTTTTCAAGTGAGGCAGTTACCGCGCCTTTCCCTTGCTATAAATCATTTTTTTTTTTTTTTTTTTTCAAATGCGCAACGTAGAAAGACGCAGGTAGGCAGCACGGCCTCATTGTAGGCTTTCGCAAGTTATGCTGCATTACTTTATGATTTCCATGCCAGCCAAAGCCACCGCAAGCATTTTTGCTATGTCTTGTAGCTGAGAGCTTCCTCTACTGAGATTTACTGTACTGTAAGTCACGGGTCTGCAAATTATTCTTGAAGTGAGAGGAAGTACCTTAAGTAAAACAAGTTACCTTGGTGTAGATGGGAACGTTGTTCTGAAGGTGCGACTAGTATAGAGGCTGCCTTCTAAAAAGACTGGTGGAGGTTCTGAAGAAATATAACAAACCTTTTCGCTTAACAGGCTGCACGCCGTCAAGATTGCGGTTCTTTCGACGGCACGTTAGACTCGTGCATAAAAAAATAATAATAAAAAATGCCTGAACAAATTGGGGGTACAAAACGTTTGTTTCTTTTTGTGCCTGCCCATCAAAAGGGCTCTACCGCCACTGGTGTACGATTAAGGGAGCTCGAGTTTTACAGAATTTAACCTTAGTTACTCAATTCCTGTACCAGCGAGTATATCACGAAACAACGGTTTCTTTGGTAACACCCGCACCTCTCTACGACCACTGGTTCGCCCTTTACGGCCCTCGAACGTCGCACCCCATCACGGTTTCGAGGGCCAAAAGATCGTCTTCGCGAATCCGTTGCACATGTTAGGATTCAGATAGAAAAACAGTTATGTGCGCCGTATGATGTCAATTTGTTTTACGCTACCAAGACTCCTGTAACTCAAATGGTTGGAGCAAAATTTTTCCACCAAAGGTGATTGTAATTGGCGACGCAAACATATATTCCCGGAGGGGAGTAAGGTCGGTCGACTTCCTCTCCCTCTTCCTTATCTTCTTTATTTTCTCTTCTGTCCGCACAAGGCAGCGGACGTGGCTGAGCTACAGAGCACAAAAGCAGGCCTGTGCATTTTCTTTTCATTCTTCCTACAGTCGCAACCAACCAACCAACCTAGTATAATAGGTAATGCAGCGGTGTTTCGGGGGGTCCGGTGGCTTTGGCGAATCATGACGTCATGCATGGAGGTCCAGGTGGTGGAATCATCGTATGGGCGGTCCCGTTGTAGCTAAGAAATTATTTGCAATGCTGTAGTTATGGTCACGTGGCTTGGCCGCCATCTTGACTGTGAGAGCGACAGAGAAACCGGCAAACTAAGTAGTAAGAGCTAACGCTCTTAAAATATTCCAAATGTAGTTTCCGGGACAATGCCAGCTCACTACGCACTGTAGAAGTTGGCGTAAGTTTTTATTTCTGAGGTCTTCCTCTCGATGTCCAGGCCGCTTTAATGTTCAGCTGCTGTGTGTGTGGCGGCCCTGTGTGGAGGCCTTCTGGAAAATGGAGGCTCCTTTCGCCAAGGCTGAAATCTCCGCTAAATGCCACTGCCACTGTAGCCCTGATATGCAGCGAAAGCTTTTAGGCGTCGCGAACTAGCAATGTACTTCATGAATGTTGCATGAAGTTCAATGTGGTTACAAAACCGTGACCCCAATAAAGAGCCTTGAACAAACGCAGATGGCAACGTGACAGAATAGCGAAGCATGAGTGATTTGCCGGCGTCTATGATAACGGAACCGGAGCGCATCCGCAGATAAAGCTCAGCCTGAGCGACCACGAGAGCATCGGCGTGAGCGGCTTTCGGAGAGGCAAACAAATGCTTCGCGCGCCATATTATAAAGACGAGGCGTGGAGATACAATCGAATTGGGAGCGTGAGAAACGCGAATTCCGGGTGCAGTCCTCAGCGCACGTAATGAGAGGGCGCGGCCCTCTACGCTGGAGGAAGTCGTCTCCAATATGAAGTCGCGTCGCTCGTCACGGATATGACTTGACGGGCAACACATGTCGACGTAGCTATGTTCTTTTTTTTCTTTACTTTCTGAAGTTACAGTAGAAGGAAATTCTGGTGCTGCCCTACAACGACGCTGAGAAAACGAGGTCAGAAAGAAATAAGCATCAAATATAAAGCAGAGATTGCAGAAAGAATTCGCACCCACATAACCATCCTCGGCCACTGCTTCCTTATATAATTTTTCTGGCTGTGAAGAGCAAACATTCATTCGTCCCTCGCCGTCCAAGGAATGTATCTACATCAGTATTAGCGTACTAATGCAAAATTAATAGGGCTCGTGGGATATTGGAACATTTACCGAATATCGAAGAGAAAAATTAGCTGGGGTTTAACTCCGCCTAAACCAATCTAACCGTGCGAAAGCACTGTTTGCCATTGTTTTGCTAAGCGGATTAGTACTGAAAGATTGACCCGAGCTAGGCAAAGGGCTAGAAAGATTGAATGCACGGTATACAATTGGAGGAAGTACATATGTCGTCGATGTGTACATATATATGTATATACATACATTTTGCTGCGGACGAGGAAGACGAAGAACGAAGATGCGTGGTCAGGATCTTATGGCTTGCCGCCCTGTAACATAAAACCAGCCTTGCCTATGCGCCATAAAACCGAATACAATACAATACAATATATAAAACCAGCTCCGGTAAAAACATTCCCGGAAGAAAAGGCCCCATTTGCGAAGTAGGAAAAAATGTCCCCAAACGGGCACAATCAAATGTGCTCAACGTCGCGCTTCGCCTCCCCTACAGCACGGCTTATCAGTGATGAACTGCTTTTACCATCTTCGGATTTTACTTTACATCTATGGTTTCAGCTGGAACCTAGTCTGTATTTTGTTCCCACCGTTCCTTTTTTTTTTTTTTAATTTCCACGCGCTTCCCTGTGAAGTACTGCAATGTAGTCAAACGGCAAAACATCATATTGGTTCCTGAGCGTTCAAAACAAAAATAATGATGCTAGCAGAAAATTATTGGCAGAGAGAGGCAAGTATCTTTCTGGACCATTCTGTGTTTCAACAACATCACTGGTCGAAGTGTTCTTATTGCGATGTTTCATGCCATGACTTGCGCTGCACTGACGTGGAGTGATCTGGTACCCCAATAGCGGCCCCGTCGGCAGTTCTCTCGCCTTCGCTTTTCTTTTCCTTTTTTTGAGAGAGATAAAAGGTGCGCTGAACAACGCCTTCGCCGGGCAGGAAGCTGCGAACAGAGCTTGATGGGGCCGCAGTGTACGACCGGTTAGGGCTGGGCCTACTGTCCCTATAGTACAGCACACGTGTCACCACAGGAAGTGTGGCAGTAATTCTACACTGTCGCCATGAAAAGTGTTGACGCCCGTCACCAGAACATCTGCGAGGGTCTTCCAGTGGCCTTTCCTTAAAGAGGTGGGGTCCCCAATGTTTTTTGGGGAGTTAAAACGTTTCGTTATCTTATGGCAAATTGTTTGGCTTAGGGACGTTTTTTCCTAGCGGCGCTTCCTCGAGGGCCTTTTCTTCTGGATACGTCTTTTTTTTTTTTTTTTCGGGGCCTTATCTTCCGAAAACATTTGTTCCGGAGGTTGTTGCCTACACTCGGAGTTCGCGGGGTTCCTGGCGCGCATCGCCCAGCTGTTCACAGTCTGCCATATTCGACCCGACCGCGTCTTTTTTCCGTCCTGTCCTACGCTTTGACCACAAAACACGCCGAACTATACACCCAACCAAATGATCCCACCGACCGGAGGCGCCACCCACACAAAAGACCGCGACCACAAGAGACGACGGAGAGACCTGATCAGGACTCCACGGCCCCAAGATGCAGACCAGAGGACCTCACTGAGCCAAGAAACAGGTATACATGCGAGGACATTGTCCATGCCTTTCGATCCGTGCCTAGGCCTCAGCAGTCAGATCTTGACGACCTGTGTCCTGAAATATTCTTGGGTCAGGCTTCATGCGACTATGATCGTGGTGGCAAGCCGTTAGCTGCCTTCTCTCTTAAACCATCTATTCACGCCCATTGGCATGTCATGCACCTGTTGAAGTTCGAAATTACTCCTTGTCTACGATTGGGACGATCTCTCGGTGTTCCCGGGTAGTGCTACAGACGAGGACGACGAAGACGCGGGGAATGAACAGGAGCGCCCTTGCTTAACCAACTCTCATTATTAAAATCCCATCACCATCCGTAATGTTCCCTTGCACTGGCTTGTCTCCCTATAATAATATATGCTTGTAGCTGCCTTCAATTCGAGTAGCAGATGGATGCTAAATAGGAAGCGATATGGCATAACACCACCCTGAGCACTGCGCAGAGAACGGGTGCGGTGCAATTTTGATATGAAGGAGCGGAAATCTGCTTCCGTACGGCAAGTACGATAATAGAGAAATTTAGCAAACGGTGATCCGCCCCCGCGCGTTCCATTGCGCATGCCCAGATCACTTTGATGCCGATAGATGGCACCACATACTTGATGTCACTAAAACCCCTTGATGTTTTGAAAGTAGCGACACTCTCCTCCTTCGCGGCGCATTCCTCCTCGTTTCTCCTCGCCCGCCAGCCGCCCGCGCTGCACACGGCACTCTTTTTCACCCAAGCGCCCGCCGGCCAGCCGCGCCTTTGAACGCTGGCGTGCTTTTTAAGCACCGTTTACAGCTTCGGCAGTGAAAGTAATTCTCATAAACGGTTACCCAAGCGATTAGAATGCTGAGAAAAAATTCTGTGGATTTTTTTCTTTTTTTAAGGCACTTAATTTCTAAATATTTCCCAGAAGAAAACATTCTTCTGCGGGTGTCATTTACGAAAACCGTCTCTGAAAGGAGATGTGATGTTTTGCGGCGTGTAATCAACTAAGTAGTGCTCCAGGCATAAGTTAATGCGTATTAAGCTTATCAGTGCAAGACATCTAACGGTTTGCTAGTGTTTATGGCGGCGTACAATAAATTAGTTGTAAGTGCTGTGCAAGACGATGTGTTTAGTTTCCTGATGTGAAAGCAGGTGCATGCAGTGAGATGTGCAGCGCAGAAGTGATGGACTTAAAAAAAACTTACAAAACTGACAGTTCAAAACACAACACAAAAAGCAAGCACAATTGTACAAAAGCAATATCACGCTATGAATGAATCGGTTTTAGTGCGGCTGAAAAATGACCAACACGGTACCAAGCATGAACTGCTTACGATTTCCAGACATGTAATGAAGCCGATGCTACGTGGTGCAAGGGCCAGCACATTATTTGGAGCCGAAACTCTCCAGGAAAAGGAAATTCAACGCACGGAACGCAGTTTTCTTTAACGTTTAGTGTCTCTCCTTCACCCTTTGTCGACGTTCTGAAGTTTTTTTTTTTCTTGGTGCACTTTACCATTGAGCCCCTTCAGTTTTATGTTACAGTAAATTGAAAGCGGATTGAAATAAAAAAAAAAAGTCTTTTCTGTTGTGAACAAAATTTATTTCGACATGAAAAGCGAAATCCTCACGTTAGATATTAACTACACAGTGGCTGTAAAATTTTAAAATTTATCCCAGGCAGTGGCTTGCTGCTTATGAAAGATATTTGTTTTAAAAGTATCACATAAAGGTCCTTTGCTTCGCAAGCAATGAAGCGTCTACACATCATTTAATGCTTGAAACAGCAACGCGCATGCCAATGCTTTTACTGGCACATTTGGAACTCTCAATAGAAGATATTTTAGCCGCTTCACATTTCACTAAAATTTCCATGCGCAGTTTGCCGAATATTTTAACAATGTCTTCAAGTAAGTTATGGCAAGAAGGAAAGCATGTCTGCGAAGTTAGGCTTTGGGTAATGGCTTTTTGCACCTCCGACTCATGTACAGAATTACGGATTAGCTTTTTCTTATTAGTGCGGAAGTAGTTCTCTGCTATTTTTATCACTTCAATCACCCCTTGCGATGGAGTGGTCAAATACTGCTGGTGCTTTGAAAAGTTTTTGAGCTCTATCAGCGTCGTAGAGCTGTCTCGTTCAATCAGAGAATTATAGCAATTCTCACACTGTACTCGCTTCACAAGTTTTGAAGCAACGTAGCCTGCTAGGTACGTTAATGACTGCTCTATTTCAGGGCTCAGGTCAAGAATATCATCGGGCGCTTGAATAGCATCTGTGTCGCTTCTTGCTTCACTTGTGTCGCGTAAATGTAATAGTAAATAACCTTCCTCCTCGGAGTAGCTTCCTGATTTGCTAGGCTTCAAAAATTGACCTAGTGTTGCGTTCCTTAAGCTACATTTAAACACATATAGTCTCGGGATGGGGTTTTTGGCGCGTAATGTAGAGAAAGAAAGACAAGACGTAAAGAAAGACAACGGGCCGATGGCGGGATGGCGCCATCGGCCCGTTGTTTTTTCTTCCGCTTTACTTTTTTTTTCTTTCTCATTCAAATCATTACAAGACTGATTCAGCTCAATGTAAACTACTATAAAAATTACAAACAAAACATCCCCATGCGTCCACCTTGGAATCGTAGACTGCTCCCTCCTTTCGTTGTACCTAATTAAGGTGATTATACAATACCCGAACGTAGTTCACTGTCTACTTCAGCTCATATCTCGTGATTCCAGATTAAGGAACACTCCTTCCGTAAATTTACTAAAAGAATATTTCTGCATGGATTACACCTCGTCTAGTAAACCTGGGAAAATCGGGAAAGTGAGAGAGGTGCCTTACCTCGCACACAACGCTGCTTCTTGTCGGCACGAAGTTTTTTCTCCCGAAATAATGAAGCCATTGCTTCGTCTTCAAGCGATCCCGCTTTCTTTGAGGTACCATGAAAACTGCATAGCCATCCTCAGGCCGGTTTGAACAGTTATATGCGCAACACTGTGGCATTTGGCGAGCGCGCCGCAAAGGAAAAACAACGTGCGCAAGGTCTCCTTTGCTTGAGTGGGTGAAAAATGGCGCGCGAAGAACGAAAAGCTTCACAAAGAATGCGAAAAGCGCGCGTGTAACCATGGCGACCCCGGGGACAGCCAGAGTGACCAATTAGCGCGAAGCGGAACGCGCCGCGCGTCTGCGCGCGGCGTCGCGCAGAGGTGCTCGTCGCGCGGAGATCTGAATCCGAGTAGGTGGCGAGGAGGTGAGGAGAGGAGGTGATGCGGCGGCGGCAAAGTACAAAGCGTGGCGGTACTTTCTCTTTATCAAGAGACTTTAGATGTCACCACATTCACCTGCCGCATCGGAACCAATCAGCTCGTGCGCCCCGCCCACGAGCGGTAGAGGGTCACGGTGGTGGATCGCGGCATACTAAATCTCTCTAATAGGGAGATTGAGATTTAGCACACCTTGATCCGCAATCCGCTACCGTGATCCGCCCCCGCGCGTTCCATTGCGCATGCCCAGATCACTTTGATGCCGATAGATGGCACCACATACTTGATGTCACCACATTGACCTGCCGCATCGGAACCAATCAGCTCGTGCGCCCCGCCCACGAGCGGTATAGGGTCACGGTGGCGGATTGCGGTATGCTAAATCTAATACGCATTGCCGTTGCTACTGTTACCAGGCTTGCGTGCGGCAATACGGTAACGCATCGCCATTGTCAGGCTTGCCTATCCACATTTGTCGCACCGTAGTAGATTTCACAGTTACTGTTCCCCGTACGGCGGTGCAACTGCCTAATTAGCGCCAATCGTTCGTTATCTCCGCGACGCTTATCGTGGGTGCAAAGCAGTAATGCGATCATTCAGACATGAGGGTGGGGGGCGACAAAAGGAACCAGGACATAGGAGCTCCGTGAGCGTGATGAGCATAGGAAACGAGAACCGAAGAGTTCTAAGCCGCAGGGGTACTGACGGAAGGTCGCCGATCATGTGGTCACGCTGTCTAGACAGCTAGCATTTTTTTTTTTTCGTTGGTGTTTGCTTCGCGATTGATGTCAATTAGACTGATTCATTCGTATCGTGGATTGCTGCGGCGTGGTTCTAGCGGATTCTTTCGCGTTTTGACAATGCACCGACATGTTTCCAGGAAAGTGCAGAAGGTGCAGTGATATCGATAGCACGAAGAGAATGTGAGCTACGCTGCATTCGGATACAACTCAAGAAAACAACGGCAATACCCATCAAAGGAGGCCCTCCATCCGATAGCGTCGACCGCGATTGTTGCGGTTAATAATCTCGCGGGTGGCTTACTCTGTAGCGCTACAGCAGAAGCTAGGCAGAAAAGGGAACATGAGTCTTTGTTACAGCGCTGTGGCGTGTATTACTCGGAGTAGTGATGCAATAATGTGAAGGGGAGAGTTGGAGAGATGATCGGTAGGACCCATTCTCCACGGGATAGGGAAAAAAGCCTGTCACCTTTGTGGTATTTCAGTGTTTAGATTTTTCACGTTGCATGTTGGCAACCTATGTAACTCATTGAGTGTGCTAATAGGAGGAGGAGGAAAGGCAGGGAGGTTAACCAGTAAAAGCAACCGGTTTGCTACCCTGCACTGGGGGAAGGGGATGAGTGGACATAAAAGTTGTGAGAGAGGGATAGTTGAAGCTATTAGTCACATAACAGACACGCCACATCATGTTACAGTCATGTCATAGCAAACTCATAGTCTTTCGATTAGGCCTGTGCTTTTCATAAAGCAGAGCAGTGCCCGGGAGGCCTTCGCCGCAGACGATTGCCGTGGCCAGGGACCTAAAATCTTAGTTTCACTCAATCGGCGCCCATCTAGATGCTCCAGCGAACGGCACAGACACTGCCTTTCCTCACTGTATATTGGGCACTCACAAAACCATGTGCCGTAGGTAATATCATAGCCTCCTTTATGGCTTTATAACCTGCGGCACATGGTCATTAGCACACTCAGTTACATAGGTTGCCAACATTCAACGTAAAAAAGCTAAACAATGA
Source organism: Amblyomma maculatum (assembly GCF_055883805.1). Classification (NCBI taxonomy): domain Eukaryota; kingdom Metazoa; phylum Arthropoda; class Arachnida; order Ixodida; family Ixodidae; genus Amblyomma; species Amblyomma maculatum. Next base: position 39,379,971 of record NC_139349.1, on the reverse strand, counting down.
AACACCACATCATCCCTTTGCAAAAAAAAAAAACAAACAAAACAAACAATCACAGGTAGAAGTCCTGAAAACGTAAGAGAATCCGTCGGTTCCTTTTAGATGGCACTCTTGAGCTCAATATCCTGTATCCGTCGTTTGCAGGGGATTGAAGTGAACTATGTGATGATCTCGCAGGCTTCGAAGGAGCTTTCGGAAATGGTTGGAAGGTGGCATCATCAGCCGGGTCTGGATCCTCCGCAGTAGGCAGGAGGCTCGACTTGATTTGTAACTCTTCTGGAACAGACACCAGCTTGGATGCATTCCAGGTCTTTCTATCCAGGCGGAACGTGTTTGGTCACAGCTACTTTAGCACCCTCAAAGGCTTCGAATAGGACAGTCTCGCCCTTCCTAAATTTGCTCTGCACCAGCTACTTTCCAATGATTTATCGACACCGTACTTGCAGATCTCAAGTGGCAGACATGTCTCGTTTAACCTTGACGACGTTGTTGTCTTCGCTCTAACGATCGAGGAGCACCTTCGCCGCCTTGAAACTGTTCTGGAAGCCATAATATCCTCTGGCCTTTAAAGAATGTGAAGTGTCACAAGGCGAAAACCTTTAATGGCTCATACTCATGGCCAATACCCTGTCCATCTGGCCATGAACATGTCACATCTTAACTAGCACTAGTACTAATTAGTGATAAGGTAATGAGAGATGACTGACTATGATGTCATCACATGGACATGTTATCATGACGTCACATCCGATCATGTCTAAAAGAAACTGACCTCATAATGATGTCGACTGGTCATGATGCTACCAGACAATTCACACATACACACACACATATATTATATATATATATATATATATATATGAAGCTAAACTCCCCGGCCGTCTGATCCAGGCATCAGTAGAGTTTCAAATTGCTTTACAGGAAAGAAAAGGCACAGCATCTGTCACAACTCTCCCTGGACATCTGAACTGAGCCAAGCCTAAGGAAAAGGAGGAAGGTGGGAGTGAAAGAAGAGTGAGAGGTGCCGTAGTGGACGGCTACGAACCGCTGCGCTATAAAGGCTTTCGCCTCATTGCACTTTAGTGGTTCAAATTGCCTTATATCAATTTTTGAATATATACTGATGGCAGTTAGGGTTCCTTGGGACAAAACCGTTTGAGAACTCATGCTGCATTGTCAAAACGCTTCTCAAGGTCGTGCCAGAGGATAGCTTTCACGTCCCCCTCTCTAGATTAATTATTTAAAAAGCGGCCGCTGCAATCAGAGCCTAATTCAAGGCCTTGAGTTCAGCGGTCGAGTGCCTAACCACTGAGCTACTATGGTGGGGCAGTATTGTCAAGGACAATGCATGATTAGATGCACAGACTTTTTCATGTGGAGGTTACCTGCACTTGTGCCAGCTCTACTATCTTTTGCATGTACCATCAACATGCCCTAAAATTCAGTCTTAACATGTTTGGGATCTAGCTTATGAAATACGCGACAACCTAATCATGCACAGGCCAAAAAAAAACCCCACCTTGGAGAAGCAGACCTTGGAGGAATGCAACAGTAATGAGTGACGCATCAGTATGCTTACTGGGTGTCCCTTTTCTCCTAATTACAACAAAGCTTGCTCAATCTGTCAGTTTTTTTTTTATTTTACTTTTCCTCAATAACTTCTTTATGCTGCTTAACAAGTGCAAAGCTCCCTATGTCTTTGCTGGTGTTTTCCTCCGTTTGGTTTTAGAGGCCGATGTAGACTTTGGAGTAACAGTCTTTTTCAATGCAACCTGCAATAAGAAAAAAAAGGGGAAGGTAAGTCTTTAAGTACAGCACCAACAACACGCACAAAAATGATGAAATGCCCCATAAATTCTTATTACCACGATACAATAACGAGTTTGAAATCTGCTTGTAAACGAAATATGCAAATTAGTGTATTCCAGTTTCACTGCAAAGATACCAAACTTGTTTTGGCTACACCGTTACTATAGAAGGGAGACAGTCAGGATAGCTAGACAGATAAACAAGAACTATGCAGTGGATATTCCATACTTGTCTAGGCCTGACCGTTAATCAGGGGTGGAAGCATACTCGAGCCTTTGGAGCATTTGAATTATGTTTTGGAGCAGGCTTCTAAGGTCAAATGCCTCTGATAATTGCAGTTTCTCTTTATGAAATACAAAATCTCCGATATGATTCCTTTTTATGCAAGTTCAATGCCTTTCCAACTTTGCAGTCATCTCTGACAAGACAAATGGCCAACAACCTGAAACAGACTAGCAGCAAAAGGAACGCTTGCTGGTGCACTTCATAACTTTACACATATGTGACCTAAAACATTAGCCTCTTTTGACTTGATAGGTTCAAATGTCGGAGTCTACCACTTCGATGCACTCAAGCAGCGCCACTAATTTGGAGGTCAGATTAATGGGCACGGCATTTCCGCTCTCTATCTTGCGCATATCCTTTTTGACCCTGCCTGTGCTGATAAATTCCTGAGCACTGGTCAGTAGTGCCTTCAGGAAATATAGATGGTACTGAAGGGCAATCTTTTCATCCTTCAGCATTTTACTTTACTTCCTCCTGCCAAAAGTTCTATCATTCTTTGCTTGAGCAATATTGGGGCTCATTTTTAACATCTTGGCGATAGCCCAGTATGGCTTCCCAACACTCTTGAGAGCCTTCCTATAGTGATTAACACCTTTGGCGTACCAATCCATAATGCTTCAAGTATAATTTTTTCTGCCATAGGCCTGACAAGCTTGTCACTGACAGAGGTTCGATGGTGAAGTGCCTGCTTGTTCTCACAGCAGAACCATTACAAAACCTCATGCAGGTTCTGCAATCTGACAAGTTTTTTAACGGCTTACAGTAGTTTGAGCTTGCTGCTCTTGCTTCTCTCTCCACTGGTGATTCAAAAGGCTGAGAGGAGGTGCTGTACCATATGCACAGTGCATTTTTTTTTTTTGCAATTAATTCCCTTCAATTGCCTGTGGCTCGCACTAAATTTACTTGAGAACAAATATTCATTATACTTCATGCTTTGCTCCCTTACAAAAATTTTATTGCATTAAGCCCCGTGCAAGATGAGTTACATCCTAGACCCCGGTGCTGTGACTTTGTTCCCGTGTTCTGCTAAATTTGATGGCAGAACATCAGGACAGCCAGAATGGAGCAAATGGAGCAGAACTTCCACCCCTGGTTAACGAGGAAGACAGGTAAGGAGCACAAGCGGCCACTAATAAAAAAGAAGAAAAAAAAATCATTTACTTCATTAGTTTTGCATACTTGCCTCATATTAATGGCAATTCATAATATTCAGCGGTGTCAAGAACTCCAGAACTTTAGCACGTCAGCGGTGTCAAGAACTCCAGAACTTTAGCACAGTGCAGAAAAGGGCTTACCCTCAACCAACCTAAGCATAAACCTTAGGGCAACCTAAAGGTATAAAACTTCCAAGAATGGCTCAATAAAATTTCGCCACTGCTGCAATGCAGAAGAGACACGACCAAGTAAATGAGCTGCAGGTCACAGAATGAGGCACTTTCTTCCTGATGTTGCAAGAACTCTTTGTTGGCCAGCATCAAAAGATTACTACCACATTCAAATAACACAGAAGCTACTTTCACTGAAAACGGAGCTTTCAGTAAAAGCAACAAAGAAAAGAAGGTCAATATTGTTATAACAGACTTGGACAATACCCAACAATTCGGTCTCTTGTTGAGGAACTCTGCCCACAGTTACAACAAACCTTGAAGTGTAACCATGCATGAGTCTATTATAATCAGCATGCATGAACTACAAACCATACATAGCTACACATGCATCAATACTTTTGAAAGAAGTTGCCACGCATTGCCTGAACTGTACAAAAAAAACTGGAAGGTATTTGTTTCTCCACCACCACAAGACGATTCACTGCCGACAGTGCACTGTTTGATTCAAAAAAAGCATCTCAAGCCTTGGATGTGCTTCAGTGCTTCAGCAGCGGAATCCTTCAACATCTTTTTGTTGCAAAAGCAACACTACGCTAGTCGTCGAGCTATTTTATGTGGCACAGCATGGGCCAAGCTGTGCATGTGCAAGGAGCCGCGTGACGTGAGAGGCAGCAGCTGGTGCGCCGGAGCCATGGTCAGAGCTGCCATTGCTGCCGCGCTTCATCGCGTGCTCCGCCGATGCTGGAGAAGTGACATGAACACAGCTGGCGCCAGATGCACATCACTCTCTCTGTCGGTTGTGCGGAGAAGAGGTGTGTGTGGCGTAAATATAACTACGGGCGCACGGTCTGAATCAACCCATTACGGAGAAAAAGAGCCTGACCGCTGCTCAGCACGTAGCCTAAGCCATTCTAAGCGTCATGCAGCCGCTGCTTTCGCAACTCAAATAGGTGTAACCGGAGCTAAACCACTGCCAATGTTTTGTCCAGTTCCTGCAGTGGCTATTATTTGCTCCATGCTAATTAAGGGGGGACACGGGTCTTAGAAACCAAAAAATCGATTTTTCTAAAACATTATTTTCGAAGTCTGCAGCCAGTTGTGCCCCTGACTGCAAAATCTTGTTCTAAGTTCAGTATTTTACCCGTACTTTTGACCAAATTTCAACCAAAATCGATGCCAAAATGGCAATTTTCCCGCGGCAAGCAGCTCTGGTTCCATGCATGCTACTGATGCCATCTTGGCCTCGACTGAAAGAGCAGCTTTCCCTCTTCAAATTCCTGCCACCGCCATTCTCGCCAGTTTATTGGCCAGAGAAAAAAAAACGCGCCAGAAAAAACATCTCAATGCGCAATCCTATTTGTTGCTTGTGGCATGTGACGTGGAGAAAAAAAAAACGCGCCAGAAAAAACATCTCAATGCGCAATCCTATTTGTTGCTTGTGGCATGTGACGTGAGGGTGTTGCCCGATGGCTGATTAGGCCTGCGTTGTCTGCATGATGGGCTCGGTCACAGCCCAGCACGAGAGGCTGCACCATTTTGTTCCTGTGTTGTGATCGAAACAATAAAAGATGCATCGGCCAATGGTGCCCAAGAAACAAGTTTGGCAAGAAAGCGAATAGTTCACGGATCGGAAAACTTCCCGAAGAAGACATCACGGGACGCACAATATGACGAATTTGCGTACGGTGACTGTGACGTCGAACCCACCGCGCTAGGCCCAACGTTCCCGGCGGCCAAAAGTATCTCCGGCGGCAGCTATGTAGGTCATGACACAGCGTTTCTGCAGCCCGGAGAAACTAAAAGCGGCAAAATACAGCGGCGGACAAGATATAACAGCAGCTCCAAATGCATTAATGGAAAGGAGGAATGATCTTCTCGCAGACAGTGCCGGCGTCCAACCAGACAACACAGCAGAACTTCGTTCTCTGTTGTGAATTTCAATTTCGCAAACTATTTACTTCCGTCACTTGTGGACTGCAAACTTTGCTGTGGTGCTCTGAAATTAATCGGAGATAAACGGGAATACGAACTTGCATTGAACTCTCTCGTGCACGAAGGCTGCGGCGCGATGTCATCAGTTCATCGCGCATCGAGGGCACTGAACGTTTTTCGCGACGTGTGCGATGCAGGCTATTATCAATCGTTAAACGGCTTTGAATGATGTATTTTCCGAAATGAATGCCACCGCAAACGTGGCAGGCTTATATGGGGAAAAAAAAAAAAACGCAGTCTGCTGCTAGTCGTGCAATCGAAAAACACAAGTGCGCGCAGCCGGTTCACAAGCTGTACGCCGAACTGAATGAGCAATTCGGGAAATATTGCAGTTTTCTATAAGAGAGAGAGACCATGAGACCTTGTCTAGGGCTTATTAGGCTTTTGAAATGTAACTGTGCAAATATTTCTTGCTTTCAATTATTAAAATTACTTTGGTGCGTATTCTGGCTTTTTCTCAGAACTGTGTTTTGAGTTGAACTACAAGTTTGCCCAAAGGATATCTAAGCAACTAGAGTAGCTGGAGCTATAATTCTTTTTGTATTAAGAAGGTGAAAGTATAATGCATGCAATGTTAGAAGCACATTTTTTATTTTCACTTTGAAATTTTTTTAATTTTCTCTTGAAATTCTGATGTAGTAGCCATGGCTGTGAATCCAAAGTTCGATAAGTTACTAAATCTTTAATATTAGTATTGTCTTCTGTTTTCATTTTTCTGCCGTGCAATAGAATTTAAAACCACCCTCACAGGAACGGGTAAGGTGACGTGTGGGTTGTTTATATTAAGGTGGTGGAACCGCACGCTTCTACCCTACGGAAATGACAAGTTTCTTCTCAGTCTCATGCATCCAAGTTTAAGCTTTTGGGTCATGACAGAAGCAGTGATGCAGAAGACAACTACGGTTAGACAAGAGTTCAGCACGGACCGTGAAACAGTGCCAAACCGACCAGGAACACCATCAAGCATCCGCCTATAAGTTTTACTTTCTTCTCTGGAATGTTTCGCAGCTGCCGCGAGCTGACCTAAAACTACAGTTGAATCCCGCCACAACGAATACCGCCACAACGAAATTTCCGCGACAACGAATAATTTTTTATTCCCCGCGAGTATCCTATAAGAATTAATGGCCTAAATTTCTCTGCACAACGAACCATTTTTGCAGAGCGTTTCCGCTTCAACGAAATTTTCGCGTTCAAAATCGAAACCGAAACTAGTTTTATTGGCGAGAAGTCCAAGTCAAATCCAAAGCCACATTAAGCATGAAATCACGTGATTGCAGTTCCGCCATTTTGGCTTTGTGTCGTGGTCGCGTTGTTCACTCGCTGCCTTTCTCTTCGACAACGACGAGTTTTCATCCGCAGGACACGATGGCAACGCAAGTGAAAAAACGCAAAACTCTTTCCCTTGAGCAAAAAGCTCAAATAATCGCCCAAGCAGAAAGCGGAAGGAAGAAAGCGGCAATTGCTGAAGACTTCGGAATTCCTGCAAGTTCGCTGTCAACGATTCTAGGCAATAAGGACAGCGTGAGAATGGCACTTGCTTCAGGCACATCCTCGAAGCACAAAAAGGTGACGCGGCCCCTCCATGAAGAGTTGGACAAAGCAGTGCATGCGTGGTTTGTGGAAGCACGAGCCAGCAACGTCCCCCTGTCCGGAAGCATCGTCCAGCAGAAAGCCTTGAACTATGCATGCCTACTTGGCATTGATGATTTTAAAGCCAGCATTGGCTGGCTAAACCGTTTCAAGGCCCGCCATAACATCGTTGGAAAAGTGTTGTGCGGCGAGTCAATGTCAGCAGACGTGGACGGAGCAGCTGCTTGGAAGGCGAGTAACATGGCCGGAATTTTAAGCAACTTCGCGCCTGCAGACATTTACAACGCCGACGAGACCGGGCTATTCTACGAGATGTTGCCGGCTAGGACGCTCGACTTCAAGGGGCAGCGCTGTCACGGCGGCAAACACAGCAAAAAACGCATCACAGTGCTGCTTTGCACAAACATGGATGGCTCGGACAAGCGTCCGCCGTTAGTCATAGGCAAAAGTGCCAAGCCGCGCTGTTTTAAGGGAACTCGTAGCCTACCTGTGCAGTACAAGGCGAACAACAAGTCATGGATGACCCGCGCTATTTTCACCGAGTGGATGATGGCATTCGACCGCGACATGAAGCGGCAGGGCCGTAAAGTTTGCTTGCTTTTGGACAATTGTTCAGCGCATCACTCCGACGAAGTCAAGCTCACTAACACGGAGCTGAGGTTTTTCCCTCCCAATTGCACGTCTGTCTTACAGCCTCTCGATCAGGGCGTGATTCTTAGCCTGAAGCGCGCTTACCGCGGGAGGTTAATTCAGCGGCTGCTTTTTAACACTGAAACCGGCCGAGACACGAAGGTGGACTTGTACGTGGCACTGCAGATTATGTCTGCTGCCTGGAGCACACTGGGGCGCTCAGTAATTGTGAACTGTTTCAGGCACGCCGGATTTGCCGAAGGTCGACCCGTACACTCTGCTGGCCTAACACCAGGCGTTACAGACGACGACGAAGAGGCGTCACCGGCTCCGGGGATCGCGGCCGCCTGGAAAACGCTGGGAGAAATAGGAACCGTGCCGCCTAATCTCGAGCTCGACGAATACATCGGCGCTGACGCTTGTGTTGTTGTTCACGAAGATGTGAGTGATGAGCAGATCATAAAAGCTGCCCGGAATGATAAGGACTCTTCCGATGAAGAAGACGACGACGTACAGGAAGCGCCGGCTGCGGCAACCGCCGTACAGGTGATGGACGCTTTTGATGTCATCAGGAATTTCGTTGCTGTCCGAGACGACGATGTTGCAATGGGTTTGCTGACCGAGTGCGAAAATCGCGTGACGGCGTTGCTCGCCGTGAAGCGTAAGCAAACCAAGCTTACAGATTTTTGGCATTAAACGCCTTTGCTGCTGCTTGGGCAATTCTTTCTGCGTTTCACGTCAAATTTTTGCGATAACGAAGTTCCGCGAGAACGAATTTTTTTTCGTGCACCGTGAATTTCGTTATAGCGGGATTCAACTGTATCCTACATGTCCTAAAGGTTACAGTTCTTATATGCAGGGTGTCAATGTCGTTCATGAGCCATCGCTTACCGATGGCCGTGCACGCGGCAAACAGCCGAGGGTATTGCGATCGTCTTTGGGGAAGGCGCACCTTCCAGTGCGTAGTGTGGAGTTCGATATATCGAACGACCGGTGAAATTGACTTCGGTATACGATGCAGCTTTCCTATACTTTTACATGAGATTTTCAAGGGGATATTCCGTGAGTTCGATATATCAAGGTTCGACTGTAGTATGAATAAACATAGTATAAATAGCTAAATTTAGCAACAGTAGTGCCAGCGTGTAGTTGCTATCACTGGTGCATTCCTGGCAAAAAATTGGCGAGGCTTAATTCTTCTAAACCTAGTTACAGAGTGAAAGCTCCGTTATCAACTATACACTTGAACCAAGTGAAGAGCAAGAGCCACTGGCCACTGCCCCAGCCACTGCTGCCACTTCGATCATGGCTCGCTTCCATGCTTGGTAAGCTTTATGGCAACTGGCTAGTCTCCGCCGAAGCAGTCACAGAAGCCTTCGCCGACGCAGGATCTCCCTCCCAATGCTGCCTCCTTCTTAAGAGCGACATGTTCCTTCTCCTTCTAAGCGAGCGGTAAGTCATTTGTCCCTTGGTCACAGCTGGCGAGACGGTTCGACACACAGCGCAGCACGTAGCAGCTGTGGCACGTTGTGCTGAGTGACGTCATGACACACCCCCCGGCGCTCTTCCAGCCTGAAAATCAAATTACTGTAAAAACCGCATATAATATGCAGTGTAATTTCGGGATAGCGAAAACAAGAAAAAAGTTTTAGTCCACATATAATGTGAGCGAAGAAAGATCAACAAAAGTATTTATTTGCACTACGTTTCGCGGTTCTGCGAGGCGTATGCTCTTTCAGATCCAATGTCACCCAGCGCCAGGAATCGCGAACAATGCCGTGCAGCTTCATGCGCCAGAGCTTTCCTTCTTGCAATGACACGTTTAATAGAAGATTTTCTTTCATCGTGGGGAGAACAGCAGCTCAAAGCTGCCCCGACAATCGTAGAAGCCACACGGTCCTGCTGCTGGTGTAAATCAGTAGGCCGCTTCCAGCCAAGACGCAGGACACCAGTGCAAGAGCTGCCGGATAGCATGTGCCATGCTTGCGCCTTTTTGCATCTAGCACCACGTGCACGCGCATGTCATGAGCATACCGCAAGTGTTTTCAGATTTGGTATTTTCGTGATTGTTGTCATCCACTGTATTATGTGCCAAGAATCCCTTGCCAGAGACATCGTTCCATAAAAACCTCATCTTGGGGTCTTCTAAACGCGTTTGTTATTCCGCATTTCTCGAAAGCACGACCGTGGGCCAGCATTGCTGGAAAAGCCCGTAAAAGACACGTGCAAAATGCCGACTGCTGCTTTTGCCATACCTTCATCGTGTGAGGTATGGTCGACCTGCTTCCGGCCACGTGTGCATTGCAAGCACTATGGTCATGCTGTGGCGGCGAGGGACAAGGAGTCAGCGTGTGGAAACCGTAACTGTCGAAACAGTCAACCGACACCATCGGTAGATGGCGCCTACTCTTGCTGGAAGTCTGATGCTGATATCATTGAATAATAGCCAGACCTGAACAACTAATTTAGACTGAAACTTGTTCCAATCATATATAACATGTGGCGGAAATCTGCCACGATAAAATCAAGAAAAAAAAAATCTCGTATTAAACACGGGTTTTTACGATATATCCATCGGTGACATTGGCGAAATATGGTGTGGTGGAGATTTATAACTCCAAAATTGCTGCCTCTCAATAAACGCTGAATAACGTACCGTTATCTCGAAACACTCACTTGGCAAGTTCATGAGATATTAGTAAGCAAGCAGCAGGAAAAGAGTGGAGAGCAGACATCGAAATTAATGTCATGAGAGCCAGGGTCGTTGTGACGTGTTATCTTCAGTGGGACCAGGTGAAAACGGCAATGACAATTGGTTGGCGTAGACAGCAAAGCATTCCAATCTCGATGAATGCCAAACAGTGTAAGCTGACCACCAACCACACCACTGCTGACATCATCATTACGTTAAAGAGGGCAAAGACAGTACAGAAAATGCCCTTGCACTCACAGCATGCCAACCAAGATCACCATAGTGTGACCCCGCTTTTAGCCTAGCGATCATGTGCCGAGTGCTAAATACCGAGTTGTAGTGCTATTCGCATTTGCACACTACTAGTTTTGCAGAGTTTACAGAGAAGACAAACAATGGCCTTGCGGCTCATCTAATAGGTGTCAGGCGCGTACTGTCACATGGTAAATTTCACTCTCGGCAGCCCTTATGCTTAAAGGGACACTAAAGAGAGAAAGGAAGTGGGTTTGCATCGATAGAATGCTAGTTCCCGATTACAAAAAGACCACTCTTACTGAAAACAGAGCTGTTATAAGGTAGTAAAGAAGAATAACAGAAATACAGGTATCGCCACCACAGCCAAACGGCCGAGGCTCGCAACTACAAATCATGTGACGCGCTAGGGATCCCGGAGGCTGACAAATGCGAATTACAGTGCATGTTTGAATGCGGTAGTACGTTTTTTCTCAAACATGATAACACGCTTTTATCATACGTAAACGACGGCGAAAAGAAAACGTAAACATTGCAAGGCAAATGCAAAAATATACTTGGAGGCGCCACAGGCGCCCACTTCAGTTTTGGTTATGTTTCGGCTCAGGCATTTCGTGCGCACTCGGATAGTTTGTTTGAACCTGCAGCGCCTGAATTAAGAGCTTGGAGCAGCAGATGCGCCTTGATGGTTCCCAGTTGAGCATTCGGGGGCACGAGCGAGCGAAATCCGCTACCGCCGACACGCTCCTTCGTTCACACTTCTGCGCCAACATATCTGCGCCGACTGCGACCTGACCGCTTCACTGCAGCTACGTACGCCACGAAAAGCATACATATGCTAAGTACCGAAGGAAAAACGCATTATCATTCAATTGTTCACTAAATCATGGCACATCTGACCAACATATACTGCGTCAACAAGACCTTCAACGTGCTATTTGCAGGCGTCGTAAACAAAAGGGGCATACTTGCCGCTCATACCAAGGAGAGCGTTGATATATTGCGCTCGCCGCCCGGCGAAAAAAAGGGCCTCGGGTAAAAAGTAAAAACTAAATAACGAAGCACCAGAAATACATTACAAAAGGTTAAAAAAAATCGATTTGTAAAAAAAAAAAAAAAAAAAAAAAAAAAAAAAAAAAAAAAAAAAAAAAAACGCCAGAGCAGTAAGACTTGCTACTGCTTGCTCCGTAACGTTCGGTGCTAACCGCTTGGCTAGGCCGCGCCACAGGAATCTTGGAAATATTTCTAGTTTTTATGTCATGGCCCCATTTACAATAAAGTGTTTCTGCTGCCGGTCTAAAACTTACAACTTCTTGATCATCGGCGCATGCTGCCTGCTCTCATACCTTGCAGCTAATGTTCTGGATGCCTATGCGCACTATATTGTGCACTGGATCAATTTTAACATTTGGAATTTCACAGCGCTGGCAAATGTAGTGGCGCCGGCACTTCGGTCATGTTCTGCTACCGTGGACGTAATTTTCGCTGAACACGGAGCTGTAGCACAAACCTTGAAGGAAAAAAGTGCGACGAAGCTCCAAAACTGACAAGCGCAGCAGCGAGGACGCTATTTTGCTGGTAACTAAATCTTATTTGTATGTAAACATGTCAGGAAGCGTTGCGATGACCGAGGGCTCGGTTTGTTTATACACAGTGCAAGAAGGAGCGCTAAAGCTTGAGAAACATGTAAAGTATTCTGCATTACAAGCGCTCTATGTTTTTTTTTCTTCCTTTATGGGCCCATCGCTCGGTAAATTACTCTCTTCATCATTTTATTTATTTCGGCTGAGGCCGTCATTGCGAGTACGCTGTTGCCATGTTGGCCCTTGAGGGATGCGACACCGCGGGCCGCGCCGGCTCGCTAGCTATTACGGAGTCTCCGCTTAGGTCATAGTGTGCGTCACTCAACTCCGACTACGTAGTCGGAGGGCACAGTTTGAATTCGACCGGCGGGAACAAGAAAAAACCTCAACTTCGTATCGCAATATCTCAGCAATTATTCGATTTTTTGCTGCCGGATATGCGGCGACAGTGTCACCAAATGTAGTTTATTAGATTTTCATACCATCTTTGGCTGTCTTTAGCGTCCCTTTAATGCCTGCTCCAGTGAGGCATTCGAATTAGACATCATAAATAATTACAACTGCCTTTGTCTTACTGCCTATTGCACAATGGAAGGTGTGAATTTCCTTTTGAGAAGTCGAAAGACCACATGACATGGCCGAGTGGGCAGGAGCTGCCTATCTGGGCAGCTCCTTTGAGATAGGAATTCTACTTGAGACCTGTGGATCTCGAGTCAGACACACTAGCCCTAGGCCATGCAAGCACATTCAAATGGTTTGGTGAAAAGGGGGGCCTTATACCTATGTAAGGTGGTCTTGCACGTAATGCGGTATCTAATCACTGTATTCTAATGAGCAAATGCGAGATAACAAAGGCACATACGCGCCCAAACTGCTCCGGATGGCAACCGCAGCCTCCACGGTTATTTTATTTTATTTGTTTGTTTGTTGTTGGAAACGAGCTACCAGCCCTCTAGCGGCGAAAATGTGCTGCATTTATGTCAATACGAAAAAGAAAAGATGATCAATTTCGAACATTGAAAATAAAGGATACTTGGCAAGTCCCTACAATATAGCACAATGCAACATTTATTAAGGGGGGACCCGGCTCTTTGGGATCGAAAATCGTCCCAAAAACCGAATTTTCAAAGTCTCCATTTTTGTGATCCCGACATGTTTCCGCACCTATCTGCAAATTTCGGTGCAAAAATACCACATATTTGTTGCCTTAGACGATTGTAAATAACTAAGTCTCCGAGCACGGCCCTTTAAATTGAGGACAAATTATGCTCGATTTCCGCCGCGTGTAACTCGGGAGCACAGGGCTCCCTCGACGCCATTTTGGTCTCGTTCGAAACTGCGCATTTTGGACTTTTTTTTGAGTCAAGCGGCAACACTGTGCATACGATGGTTGCGACAAAAAGCAACCACAAAAAAAAACACGCGACGCGCGATTTCATTGGCCAGTCAGGGCACGTGACCAGTACGGCGGGTGGTGATTGGCTCAAATGGAGTGGGTAGCCATGGGCATCTCGACAAAGACGCCATTTTGTCAAGGCTTCTCCGACGTGCAGTTCGCCATGCCTGGAGGCCCGACGAAGTTTCGCTCGAAAAACCGCTACGGACGTAAGCGAAGAAAAACGAAGAAGTGCACAAATATGTCAAGCCCACCGGAACGCGCAACGGATGCTCAGCAACCCGATATGGACTTGGAATCGCCGCAAGAACCTAACGCTTCGCCGGCTGTGCAGGACCACGTCGACAGTGCATCGTTTTGTGGCGGCTCCGGCCGCCTAAGAATGGATACAGCACTCGTGACAGCCAGCGAACTGGAAGAAGTAAGTGCCCGCGAAAAAGCTGCACTCGGAAAGCTAGATTCGACGCCTGCCACAGAAAGGAAGCTCCAGTGCTTTCAAGCTACTACCGCGGAAGCGTCGGTCGCGTCAGCTGCGCAGTATACTGTTGTGGACCTTGCCGCAGTGAACGTTCTCCTTCGTGTTGCGGCGTGCAAAGTGTGCCGAAGTGACTTGAAATTAGTGCGGGGCCACCGTGACTACGGCCTTGCTACTAAGTTGGCATTGGTTTGCGAGACCTGCGGTGAAGTTTCCTCGGAATGGAGCTCGCGGAGGGTGGAAACCGAGAAGCGGTGCAACCCTTTCGAAATTAATATACTTGCAGGACGAGCAATGCTCTCGACTGGCAATGGCCAAACAGCCATGAACGATATATTTGCCACTATGGGATTGTCCGGCCGCGGCATGCATAAAAAAACGTTTCAGCGCCACCTCAAAAACACGCTTAGGCCTGCTGCAGTGCGAGCGGCCGAGGCTGCTATGGAGCAGAGCGCACGCGAAGTGACTAAGCTGTATGAGGAACTGTGCTTTGGGCACCGCAACAACATCGCCGTGAGTTACGACGGAAGTTGGATGACGTGCGGCCACTCTTCACACATTGGTGTCGGTGCCGTCATCGAGCTATTTACGGGCTACGTGCTCGACTACATAGTCCTGAGCAATTTTTGTTTGGGATGCGAAGTTGGCCCGAAACCTGGCACAGAATGCTATGAGGAATGGAAAAATGAGCACCAGTGCCAAAAAAACACTGATTGTAAGGCAGGACAAATGGAAGTAGAGGCAGGCCTGATTTTATTTCAAAAGTCGATTGAGAAGCTCAACCTCCGGTACACAACTGTCCTTTGTGATGGGGATAGCCGGACTTATGATGCCATTACCCAGGCTGAAGTGTATGGTTTTGTGCAAGTTAAGAAGGAGGACTGCATAAATCATGTTCAGAAAAGGATGGGGACGGCACTCAGAAACCTGCTGCAAAAGCACAAGACTGAACATGGACGAAGCCTGGGAGGAAAAGGACGATTGACAGCAGACCTCATCACAAAGCTGAGTGCATATTATGGCCGTGCACTAAAATCCCATGAAGATGATGTGGAAGCCATGAAGAGGGCAGTAATGGCTACTTATTGCCATGTTACTTCGACTAATGAGGAGCCGAATCATTCATTGTGCCCAACTGGCGAAGAATCATGGTGCCGGCACAATGCTGCGAAAGCAAAGAAAGAGCCAGTCTCTAAGCACAAATATAATTTGCCGAAGGATGTCGCCATGGCCCTGTTGCCAGTTTATCAGCGGCTTTCCGAAAGAAAGCTGCTTGAAAGGTGTTGTCGAGGAAAGACTCAGAACTCCAATGAGAGTTTGCACTCTGTCATCTGGAGCCTTGTGCCCAAAGCACGACACTCTTCGCTTTTTGCTGTTGAAGCAGCTGTTGCTGAGGCAGTGTTGCGCTTCAATGCAGGGAGCCAACATGCAGTGGCAGCAATCTTAGGGGAACTAAGCATGAACGTGCCAAAAACTGGCCTCAAGAGGGGTCGAGAAAGAGATATACGCCGAAGCCGCATGTCCGGCAAGCAAGTTTCACATCTCCTGAAGAAGATAGTGAAGCACAGACACCAGGACTCCATGCACCCTGATTATTCTCCTGGGGCATATTGAGTGGTTTTGACTGTTTTTTTTTAACTTTCCAGTGAATAAACATGTTATAAAATGTTTTTCTTCGTTTTCTCAAAATCAAAATATTGGTAACGGTACATGTTTGGAGGTGCGATATCTCTGGTTCTACTTATGATATTGCTATAATTCCTTTTGCACCAGAAAGCTAAATTCATGTACAGTGCAAAAATACCAATGAATTTGTGGTATTTAATATGGAAAGTTTTCAAAAATTGCATGTTTTCTGGAGCGTCTAGGTGGTTATTTGGTCTCTGAACTTTGACAAGCTGTAAATTTGGTTAAAATGGGACCAGGACATTCAATCTTGATTTTTGCATTCTCTGTGTGTTCTAAATTGATTTCATGGGTCAATTTTTATTGTAACTCAAATATTTTTTTTGACAGCTCACCTCCAAACAAAGAACATAAAGTGCTCAATATTTTCAAAACTAAATGGCTCACACAAAATTTATGTGCATATTTGAAATCAGCACAAAAAACTGCATAAGTGGTGCAACTTTCGTCAGAATCTACCCGTAAATAAAAAAAGTTGTCTTAAGAGCAGGGTCCCCCCTTAAGAGGCAAGCGGGAAGTAAATTTAGGCCCGCCTAAATTTTATTTCTGAGATACGAGACTGTCACCACTCGACCACCCTGGCTCTTTCTGCTTGGTGATGCTGATAATCCTCTTGTGCCGATTATCCAAACGTGACCTGTGTCTTCCGAAGGAAAATAGTAACAGAACTTTGGCTGTGATTGAGTGCCATAGTTCACCATGTCGCGAAGTAGAAAACCGCTAATCCTCAGAGATAAGCTCCGAATTATCGAAGAAGCCGAAAAGAGAACGGGTGCAACAAAGGCCAGTATCGATCGTGACCTCAACATTCTGTAGTCATCGTTGAAAACCCAAAAAGGAAAGCATTTTACTAAATGCAAGTAAATTTGGCATCAAAAGGAAAGCTGTGTAGGAAGAAAAGTTCGCTGTCACGGAGGCGACTCTTGTGGAACGGGTGCGACAGGCATGCAGCTCGGGGATCTGTTTACCGCGCTTTGCTTGCGCGTGCGACTATGTTGGCGATCTGCTGGCAGACGTCGCAGCGCTCGGAAGAAAACTAATTTGTCGAAGCTGGGAAATAGCGCCGAAGAAAATTACTGATTTTTTTAAACGGTAATAAAGATTTTTTATTTCGAACCAGTTCAAAGCAATACCTGGTTTCTTTCTTTGTTAATTTGATTCGTGTTGGCTGCCACGGGCTTTCAAGGCACTCATTTGGCACAAGGCTGCGCGTCACTGCCGACATTCTTTGATTTTCAATTATACGACGGCATCACATAGTCCCCTGAAAGTGGTATAATCGAGGTTCCACTGTATTCACCATCAGCTTTTTATAGCAAGAAGATATGAAGCTCATGGCAAGAAAGTGGAAGTGATGTATGCAAAGGAGTGAAGTGCAAAAATTACAGGAGTGAAGAGGAAATGAGTAAAAGGGAAAGGAAAAGCAAGGGGCATGTGCATTCTAGATGTAGCCAATGACAGGGTGCACGTCGAAGAATCGAACAGCACAGAAAGAGGAGATACAAGAGGGAAAGGAAGTAGAAGGAGAAGGCCTGCACCAGCTTCCAGCGTGTGTTCGGCAGGGAGGGAAGGAGAGAGAACTAAAGAGCAACGAAATAGCAAATGATTCGTACTCTTGCATTCCTGTTGAATCAACCATCAATCACCGCATACATTTTTTTTTTTTTTTGCATCTCTGTCTCATGGTTATGTGTGTGTGGGGGGAGGGAGGGGGGGGGGGGAGGCAGCTGTCGTTTCACAGATTTTCGGTGAAATGGGATTAGGCATCCTTGCATAGAACCATCGAATTAAATGGGCTGGTGCAAACCACCACTTCAAATTATCTGGTCATATCAAAAACAGAAGAATAGAACCCCGCCTGTACGTATAGTTTTCCGTGTGTCGTCACAGTGCTTCCTTTCATTGCTTTACCAGCCATGCAGTTCAAATTATTGAGGTTTAAATGCACTTGACATAATAGCATTTAAAAGCGCCTGCCAGCCATAGCTGCTTTTCATTGCTCGGCATCTCACAGCTTATGGAAGCTCCGTGTTTAGTGAAAGTACTGTTCTATTCAGTATATGCTACTTCAGCTTTTAATAAGAGTCCAGGGGCGTTCCCAGGTTTAGCGCTTACCTTGGGGGTAGCAGTTAGAGTGGCAGCAGCAGCAGCAGCAGTGGTAGTAGTGCGAGGCGTCGATACCACGGGCCCCTTGCGCCTCGACTTGGAGCCAGACGAGGCCAGCAACTTAGCGGATTTCTTGGGTGATGCGGTCTGCCGGCTGGGTGTCAAGGTTTTCGTGGATGCCTTGCCATGCTTCCCTCTGTGCACTTTTCGTGCACCCGGAGGTGTCTTGAAGGTAAGGCTCTCATCGGCTGAGTCGACCACGATTGAAAAACCGGAGTTCTCAGCGGTGCTACTGGCTCTGCTCGCATCCTTGGTGGGCAGGGGCTCTAGCAGCTCACTGGGAACCTGCTCAGAGTGGAAAGTGGAAAAAAACAACACAGTGAGAGCTCGTTAGTTTGGACTCAATTCAAGCTCCTGGTTTATTATAACTAATGTCATTTCCTGTTGGAGTTTCCAGTTTTGAGAGTCAACAACGAGAGACAGAAGCATGAAAACCCACCCTATGGCCCCATGAATACACTAGTGATAAGTGCTGACCGACTTAGAGCTCACAGTAAGCTGGTGACACATAGGGGCTGGAGGAACAATCACCCTTGGCTGCTTGTTGCATTAGTCATGTTGCTGTAGACACTGTGCTTTAAGCAAATGCCTATTACATCAGCAAATCATAGGCACATCATTTTTAGTTACGAGCATGAATTAGGCATCGGCAATACATTTAATGGCCATTTTATACTGCCTACAAATGCCTATTTCGGGTGTTAGAGCCTACGTAAACCTCTTTCTGATGTTGCTGCCAAAATATACTCTATTTAGCTGGAAACACCTTCAGCAAGTAGTGCCAAACAAATATTTTCCTATTTTCTGTTATTTTATCACTGCAGCTTGTATAATTTGACTGGTAAAGCGGTAACCGACCAGATGGTGCCACATTTGGCGCCGTCTGGGCGGCAATATACAAGCAACATGCCACACTGGAAAGCAGGCAGTCGTGCATGCATGTGATTGCACATTCATGCCCTCAAATAAACGTCATCTAATAGGTCTACTGTTTATTGCTCGCATGAAGACGCCTCTTCCGCTGTCACTCATGCGCCATATTCCCTCGATCCTTCCATGGCAACAGTCGCCTTGCTCTTTATCGCATTATAAGCCAGCCAACTGGAAGGCAGCCCTGTGCAGCTCTCATCTGGATGCCCAGTGGGCCCTTGTCCAGAGAGCTTGGGCAGCTACGGCGAGGCCGACCCACATGGAGTGATTTTCCCACGGCAAACCTTGCGGACTGCCGCCCGGCAGCCGTTCGCCGCAAGATCAAGCCGGGCCAAATAGTTGCAGCGATGGCCAGGAAAACGGCCGCTCCTGCTGGCGACCATAGTGCGATGGCAGTACTTGGTGCCGCTCCGCGCCGGCTGCAGCTCCAAGTCGTGCGCGCCAACGAGACGAAAAACTTAGAAAAGTGTGCTAAATTTTGCTGTTCCCGTAAATAATAAGCCGAATGTTAATACTGAATCCTTCTTGAGGATCACTGAGCCGTACCGGATAGCTGGTATAGAAGTGACAGCTGTGATGCAAGCAAGTTTCTGCTCGCAGCCTACTGCCGCCGCTGCGGCACGGCTGCTCAGGTCTGCTTGCATGGCCCCTCCACTAAAAAGTGCTAACATATTTTTCTTTTATTATTAGATAATGGGATTGACCATTAGGCAGTTCTACAAGTAGACCATTTACTATAGCACAAAGAAATTGCATACCTTCGATGCGAAAAAAATAGGCCTACCGACGAATAGGAAGCAGCGCACGGTAGAGCACTGTCTCCGCCGTGCTAGCAGGCGGCACCCCTTGTAAAAGTCGCGTCTAAGGTACTGTAAGCGTTGCGATTTTGCCTACTTTGATGATGCAGCTGAAGCAGGACTTTTTCCGACATTCCGCACAAAAACACTTGCTCAAACCCTGCTTCAGAGAGATGTGCCTGCAATATGCTGTTGCCGTGGCATCAAATGTACTTGAAGGCTGTATACAAGCGCTGTTGGGTGCCATTACAGACGCTGCCTATTTTATGTGTTGCTCTTGAAATGCCATTTAGTGTGAAAAGTGCATTGTTGAAGCGGGCCAGCTCATGCGTTTTCTCAATCTGGCACCAACGCCACCAGCCACTAGTTTTCGCTGCATGTGGTACAGCATGGAGACGGTGCATCGCGTTCTGCCACGCCGCATTAAGCCCGCAGAGAAAGTTCACTCCATGTGGGTGGCCCTTTGGGCACCCGTACCTGGCTTAAGCAGCATCACCATCTGCGTAACTGGCAATCAGCTACACGATGGCCTGAGGCGCCGCCCCGTTACAGATCATCATCATCATCTTGACTACACCTAGTACAGGGCTAACATCCCTCCAATTATTGTGGCCTGCGTAACTGGCAATTAGCTACACGATGGCCTGAGGCGCCACCCCGTTACAGATCATCATCATCATCATCCTGACTACATCTAGTACAGGGCTAACATCCCTCCAATTATTGTGGCCGGGGGTCAATTGGCATCTTCATTAGAACCACAGTCCTTCTGCACATGAGGAGATGTTTGTCCCTATGCAACCCGAAGTGGAGTTATCACAGATGGCACTGGACAACTTGAGGCCCAAGATTCTGCTGAGCCTCCTGCAACCCACCGCGGCATCCGGGACACAGATGTCTTGGAGAGTCTGGTGAATGGCTGTGTTGGGATCCTGAGGTACCCCTCAGCCCTATAACGTCCTAAACTTCAAAGCGAAGTTCAAGTGTCCCCCTCAAATTCTGTTGCACGCCCAGAAAAGTATCCAATGGAGTAATATGCAAAAGGTCAGAAAAAAAAAAAAAAAAAACTCGACTCGAACCACAGCTTTACGTGTTCAAAGATGCAGCGCTAATATACTGTGCCACACACCATAGCGGTATAGTGCGCTTGATAGCGCTCTCATTCATTTTCATGAAACGTTCCAGCTTTGCCGCTAGCTGTCGCAGCTTGACCAGGTAGCTGCACATCATTTCAGACACTGACTGGTGTTGATATGCGTTTCCTTTGCTTTTATCACATGGTTCTTTCACTGCGCCATAACAGTTGCCACGTTCGGATCGGTTCACTCAATGAGTGGTAAAGCCTATGAGGGCTCCACCCGCCACTGCACCATGAAGGATGCCGAGGAGGCCCTTATCATTTTGGTGCACTTCTACTTCTATGCTTTCGACAGTGTGCACACAAATTGAGGGCATTGCACAAAATATAGTCATTTGCATAAAATAGAGCAACGTAATCATTTGATCCCATTCTCACTTCTAAGGTGGGTCACCAATGCCCAGTCCTTCCCCATGTCAATTTACTATCATGTATGCAGCCAATTTCAGTTTGATGGGGTCATTCGGTAATTCAAACTTTAGATTATTCAAACACTTTCTCAGGTCTCATGAAGTTTGTATTAGCGAACCTCTATCACACCCCTCCGGCAGACCGACGATTCAGCAGCCGGAAGATGTGAACTTGTGCCTTCTCTCACCTCTGGGTCAAAGTTGCAGCGCACACCCATCTTGCGTAGCCGGGCCTTGGTGCTTTCCAGCGTCGCCAGACGGCGCTGGGCACTCCGCTTCTCCGTGTCAGCCGTGCGGCGTCGGTTGTGGACAGTGCGCACCACCTCCTTGCGAAGGGGAAATGGGTAGCGGAAGTGGCGGAATAGTCCTTCGTGCACCTGCTCCTTGGGCACCACACTGCCTGCACAGTGGTTTAGAGGCTTCAGTATCATGGCTAAGCTGATACAGTGGGAACGGTGAAGACAAAGTGAGTCAGCCTGTATTGATGGATCAGTGAATTTTGATGGCAAAGAGGCTACTTTAACGAAAAAATGAAATGGCAAAAATGTGAAAGAAATGAAATTCAGGTACCACTGCCCCCGGCCGTTTTTATAAGAAAACTGAAATGATGTCATGATTACTGACACTCATCCCTGGGATTAGGCAACACCAATAACTTCCAAACACTGATGACGGAGTCAGCTCGAACAATGTGGCAGCAAAAAAAAAGAGAGAGAGAGAGAGGGAGTTCCTGTATTAATTTTCAGACACAAAAAAATGTTTTTCATTGCTGAACTAACATGCATACTGATAAAAAAAGCCACAAAATAGGTCTTTACTATGGAACAAAAATTGGGTCGAATTGCCTTCAAAGCTTCAGCATATCTTAATTCAGTTCAGGCTCAACAGAGTTTGAACTCCAGGTTTAGCAGAAGACAATTTCAGCAGCACTACAGTCAAAATTATGTTAAAAGGTGTAATTTTAAAATTCGGTTAGGCTTAGTTTACCTTAGGTTCAGTATTTAAAACACTGCATGTTCACATGCATATATATCTAGCTTCGCATCTGCTTAGCCTAACCAAGGGTCGAATGTTATTAGGTTACAGGTTCACAGTTCTTTGCATTGATTGCTTTTGTACAATGCGAGCTCTCACTTATTTCACATACCATAAACAGCTGAAGTGCTGGGAAGAGTAGTGGGTAACAAGAACTGAAACAGTGCAACATAAAAGCAGCAAAATACACCGTATGAAACACTGGTTTGGTTTGGTTTGTGGGGTTTAAAGTCCCAAAGCAACTCGGGCTATGAGAGACGCCGTAGTAGAGGATTCGAGAAATTTTGACTACCTGGGGTTCATTAACGTGCACTGACATCGCACAGCGCACGGACACCTTGCTTTTCGCAAAAAGCGACCACTGAGACTAGGATTCCATCCCACATCTTTGGGTAGAGTAGTCGTGTGCCGTAACCAATGCGCCACCCCGGTGGGGCCAAAAAAAATAAGTAGTGTTAGTTATATGGGGCTTTATGACGCATAAGCAACGGCGGCTATCATGCACCAAACACAGGGTTAGATGTCTGGATTACTTAGTTTCTATAAAAAAAAAAAAAGGCTTTCTTGAGAATTGTTAAAATTTGTGAAAAATGAATAAGCGCATGTTTTCCTAAAATCAGTGTTGGATGAAATGGGATGTAATGACTGTAAAACACAGGGATAGATGTCTAGATGCGTTGCGTATAAAATGAGGTAAAATATTTTTTTTTTGCATCTTCGAGTTATGTACATGCAATTAAAATGTGATTTACAGTGAGCTCCTCACCACAGAATTCACATAATGGTTTATCTTTATTTGTTAGTAAAAAATTGTGCGTTAGAAGTGTGTGCCCTATATGCAGACGACACAAGACTACTTCGATAAAGCGTTCCTGATGCTGACACGATTTCCATTCTCCTAATATTGGTTTAATAGAGTGCAGCTTATTGTTTGTTTCATTTCTCCAAGCAGCCTGCCACTTGGCTCTTAGTTTGCTGTGCACAAATTTCATGTAATTTGTATGTGGCATTTTGACTTGTTTTATTTTTATTGTTCTGGCTTGCGCAGCACACACGTCTGCTCTCTCATTGCCCCGAATGCCCACGTGAATGGGAACCCAGCAGAATTTTGTAGCATGTTTTTACGTCGTAACCTTGACTATGTTGTGTATGATGGTTGCTATCAGTGGCTGAACGGCACATTTGGAGTTTATTGCATTAAGGAAACTCAGTGAATCTGTATAAATTATGCTGTTTTTGATGTTTTCATTTAATATTTTTTGTACGGCACCACAAATAGCATAAGACTTGGCGGTGAAAACTGTTGCAAATGGAGGCAGCCGCATTGCATCTTCATTTTTGTCTTGTATTATGGAATAAGTAGTGTGATATACTAAAGTTCAACAGAAAGGAATATAACTTGGCAATAAAAAGTTACTGCAGAAGATGCAATATCAAAAAAAAAAGAAAGAGAGAGAGAGAGAGAGAGAGAAAGAAAGAACAAGAAAGAAAAGAAAGAAGACAACAGCCACCAAGGAATGTTCAGGTGATTTTGCAGAAAGGCACAAACAATGCAGGAAGCATGTAACTTGATGGTAGATGTGATATCTGCGAGAAGGTGGTTCCCATCTTTAAATGTATGTGGTAAGAATGAACAACATAAGGTGCTCATGTCACAGTGAGCATGAGCAACTTTGTAATCAATGCTCGGCTCAGCCGGGCTGCAGTCTGAGCAGCAATTACGCTTGACATCTATACTATGTCATTACACAGCCATGCCACGATGGAAACTGAGCCCGCAGTTCTGGAGAAGACAAACGTAAGACAAACGAAGAGGCTGTGTTCAATCACAAAGGTTTAAAATAGTTAGTAGGACAGGCAGTTACTGTTGGAAGAGCCTTCTTTGCTGAACAGGAAATAACCAATGCCCCAGCTTGCTGCAATGGTATTCCTGCTGTATTATTTCAGCCAAAAAAAGGCACTGCAACATCACACGAAAATGGCAATGAAACAGAATAAGTATGCTATAGGGCATATGGGATTTAACATCCCAAAGTAACATCAGCTAAGAGGAACGCGATATAACTGCAATAAGATCAAGCGGAATAAGACGCACACTTGGTTAAAATCTTTTTAAGCACAAAAAATATCTGGCTCAGCTGAGTGAGGGTCACTTCTGTTAAGACCTTGAGGAAAACGTCTATTATATGCACTTTGCGCAGCTCTCCTAAGTACAAGAGAACAAAATGACGGCCCTGCTGTGGACCTCTATTTATACATTTAGTTTGGAGCAAGATCTCGACTCCTGTCAAGAATGTTTATTCAAACAAAATAAACCTAGTCAAGTAGGCAGCGCACTAGGTGAAGTTGCAAAGAGCAGAGAGGTCCCATTTTTCTTATTCAAACTAAATGTATACCTTCAGTTTCCAGCAATTTTCCACGTTCTCAAGATTGAGGATGCTTAGAGAAAGCATAAAATTTTAAAGGGTTCGTCACATGACAAGTTTCTCCACGTCATCCTCCTTTTTGCAAGTGCTAGCAACCCGCCCGGAGGTTGACAAGTATAGATAACTATTTTTTTTGTACCTCATGCTTTCCTAGTTTCATTCAGTCAGTGAATGTAGTCGCCCTCATAGCTATACTGTTGCCGCCAACTAGAAACGGGAAAAAAAGCCAACACAGTGCTCCGTCCGGTAATTCCATCTGAGGAATAAACAAGTGCAGAACTACTCCCCACGCATCGGCAAAAAAAATTTCCAGGCACAAGCTACATGCAGGCTTCAAAATATTCCCATCTGTGAGCTGGTTGTGAAGGTACCACATCATGATGAAGCATAGGCATGCTGCGTTTTTGCCTACATCCTGTGTAGCTGCCGACAGCAGCGCCGCCATTGTTTACAAAAACCTGAAAATGAAAATCACATTAAGTTCAGCTTTCAACCACTCACATTTGAGGATTTTGTTGAAGAACAGGTAACCATCCATGGTGTCAGCAACAATCTTCGCTACATCTTCAGACAGAAATTCAATAAACGCATAGCCACGACTACCACCAGTCTGTAAAGTAAAATGCAATGAAGAATGAAGCACAATGACAATATCCATCGATCATAAGTGGAACAAAGCATGGTTTCACTGACAGTCAGGCTGGAGAAGAAATACTGAAAGAAAAAATAGGGCCCATCACCATAGAGATCTGGTGCAATTAACGAGTAATCTGCAATCTAGTGCATTTCATTATTTCTTTTTCTTAGTGTAATTTGATGGGTTTCTAACAAACACTCAAAACTCACATCACAGACTTCAAGCTCAGCTGCCTTTTCTTACAAGAATCATCAGCATATACTTGCCTTATATTAATAACAGGGACTCAAAATTCAACTGATAGTGTCCAATGTTTACAGTGAATCAGTTAACATGGTAACCAGTTACGCAAAGAACCAAAACTTCTCTTGAGCCACAGATCAAAGCAAGGTAACAACAATTTAAATCTGCCTGGCATGTATTTCTCTAGTGGGAAGTTCAGACTTGTATGTAATACAATACAGGTAACTGATTACTGCAATAAAT
The DNA here is from genome assembly GCF_055883805.1 of Amblyomma maculatum. Lineage (NCBI taxonomy): Eukaryota > Metazoa > Arthropoda > Arachnida > Ixodida > Ixodidae > Amblyomma > Amblyomma maculatum. The sequence goes on along the minus strand of NC_139349.1, from coordinate 39,354,228 downwards.
TGCATTTCCTCCAAATTTGGTAGCATACTGATAACATTCTGTAAGGTATAACATTCTGCAATCCAATTATTCAATTCAGTAATAGATTAATAGTATTCAGTCCCATTTATTTTCTTTAGAAACAAGTTGTAACCTGTAGTACAACTTCAAAAATTTAAACTCAGCAGCAAACACTGGTGCAGCAAAGAATTCCCTTGCACTGAGCCATAGAAAAATGCGTAAACAGGGATATACACAAGTAAGCCTGAGTGGCCTGCGTTTGATTAGCCATGTTTCACGCTTTGCCTTTCTCATTGTAACATGACCGCATAACTTAAGAGTTCAGGCTCTGTCTCCTCAGACTTCAAACAACCGTGAAGTATGGTGTTTTGCCTAACCTTAAGGTTCTGCACAATGCCTCTGTATGATTAGACAATGCACTTTCATCTGGTGTACACACCAAGATACTTTTCAAGGTCTCTACTGATATGTTCACAAAGAAATGTGAAAAAAAAAAAAAAAAGCACAAGAAAACACTGATAAATAACTGAAGATGAAACTGATAATTTATGAGCAGTCATCATCATGCCAATCTGTGAGCTGAAACGCCACCCTGTAGCACAAAGAAAGTGAAAGATTTTAGCAGGTACTCTGTTGCAGATATAATGATTGTAGTATATCGAGAGCACTTAGGCACACTATTTGCCCTGACATCTACAGTACACTAGTAAAGAGCAGGTGAGCCAAAATTTCACTTTTGTTCCACAGCACACTGCTCCCATGCTCTGGAAATGCTTTCTGATGACTCTATTGCAACAGACTACAGACCAAGCAAGCCGAAACAGCTTATTCTTGCCCGCATATATTTGCGCCATGTTAATAAAGGATGGATTTTTTAAAAAGAACATAATGACAATTTGACCATTCATGCCTCTGCAATTATCCAGTTACTTCTCAGTTAAATGAGTTACATTTCAGATGAAGCAATTGTGTCTGTAACTGGTAACCTATTCTCTGTTGCTTGTACGAGACTGGAAGTGACAAATGCGATATGGAGTATCTGAGTTCTTTGCACAAACAGTACTGAAGCAGACACATCCCAAGAACAACACGCAAGATGCTCATGTAGACAAGCGAGGTCAAGATGACACAAAATAGAGAACACTCAGCCCTGGCACCTGCCCCTTTCAAACAATAACAAGAAAAAAACAATAACAAAGAATGAACATTTAGGCTACGGCTTCAACTATGGGTACGATGCAACAGCATTCAACTGTGGCTTCCTCGGAGGATCCTCATTTGCATATGTGCACTTTGCTACTTTCTTAATCACTGATCAGTTGTGTTGCGGCTCTATTATCTCACACATACTCCTTAGAATACAGTCATAGACACCTATATTATGTGGAAGACCACTTGACATAGATATAAATACACAACTGAGGCATACAAACATGTTTGCATAGCATAGGAGTATCTTGTGTGACTTGAGATCTAAGGATCCCCGAAGATTTGATTCCTACCCCAACCTCCCATCTCAAAGGCGACCATGGCATGTCATTTCATACTGTCACACAGCCTTACGGCCAATCAGTATCCAGCCATGTCACCTGCCAAAGGCATGCCTGTTATTTCTCACACATAACACTAACGCCGACATGCTGACGCCGGATTTTCTGGAGAAGAGGTCCTTTAACGCTATCGAGTTAACTGGATACACAATGCTGCCAGTCGATGTTTAACAAACGAGCAATGCATGCTATATTTTGAAAGAACTCACAAAAAGAGACGTGTCGTGGCGCTGTTAGAAAACCGAGCACATACTTATTTGCACAAGTACAAAACATACCCAAATCATGCGCCTATTTTAACTGTATAGCGGCAAAAAATGTCAAAGCGCAAAATACATTATGTTTTTATTTTCTACAACATCTCCTCACTTACCTTCCCACTACGCGACAGCCTCAGGTTTGTGACGGTACCGAACTGGGAGAAGTACTTCTTCATTTCTTCCTCATAAAAACCATGCGGGATATGCTTGACGTAGACGACACCGCGCCTCTGCACCTTCGGTTGTGGCTGTAACAGCAAGACGTTCGTTAAATGAGAAGCAATACATCACATGTCACGCTCACTTTTCTACATCAAGACACCAGCGGCAATATTTTGGTACCGAAATGGAGGAGTAGGACAGCTCATGTGGCAGATACTGTCATAAAATCTATTAATTTGCAATCACGTGTTGACAGCGAACACCGTCCGAAACCCCTTGATCGTAAGTTGATGCAACATGAAAAGCAAGTGAAGACTATCAAGAAGTCAGAGAGGAAGAAGAGAGCACACTTTTCAAAACTAATCATCAATACTCACTTTCTCATCCTGTTTTTTCTTTGAAATCACCTTCTTTTTGGCCATTGCCGTCTTGTAACGCTAAAATCCACGCCGCAAATGGACGCTAAAGATTGTTGCCAGACCAATCAGGCGTATCTGTCCTCTGCCTGGAAATGTCAAGACACGTCCCATAAATTTCTCATAACCTAAATTTAGGACTTATTTTAACAATATTTTACGCTTTTTGAAATTGTTGTTGCCAGGTTATGCAAAATTAAATGTATATAAGTTATTATAAAAACGGCTTCTTGGCCGGCAAGTTTTGGTTCGTTTCGTAGCAGACGACGTCTGCGCCAAGGTATTTTTTTTTTTTTTCTAACTTCATCTCGAAGGAATGAAGGAAGCAAAATTAGCATTGGCTTAGCTCTGGTTAAGCCTGAGTGATTGCGAAAGCAATACCTCCCTGGTTGCGCTTGGCTCTGCTGGTGGTTTGGCATGGCGTCGCCTTTTGTGCAACAAAAGGATTTACTCTGGACACAACATGGTTTCTACTGTTTCTTTATTCCAATGAACACGCTCTTCTACACGGCGCTGCACTACTCATAGACGATTTTTCGGCATTCAAAGAGTCCATGAAACTACTCTCGCTCACTGAACTAGAACGCCGCCGGGCTCGCGCTGATCCCCCTTTCATCCTCCCCAACAAGAACCTCTCTCTCTCTCTCTCTCTCTCTCTCTCTCTCTCTCTCTCTCTCTCTCTCTCTCTCTCTCTCTCTCTCTCTCCATTCTGCGGCATAACTGATTTATTTATAGCGCCCCGCCGGGGTGGTGCAGTGGTAAGACGCCCGACCACTGTGCCGGAGTACCCGGGTTCGAACCCGACCTCGGCGGCTGCGTTTCGATGGAGGCGAAACGAAGAGGCGTCCGTGTGCTGTGCGATGTCAGCGCACGTTAAAGATCCCGAGGTGGTTGAAATTACCCCGTAGCCCTCCACTACGGCTCCTCTTTCTATCTTTCCACTTTCACTCCCATCTTCCTCCCTTCCCTTACGGCGCGGTTGCGGTGTCCACAGAACACAAGTGAGACAGTTACCGTGCCTTTCCCTTCCTATAAATAAATCAGTTTTTTTATTTATAGGAAGGGAAAGGCGCGGTAACTGTATCACTTGTTTCTTGTGGACACCTCAACCGCACCGCAAGGGAAGGGAGGAAGGTGGGAGTGAAAGTGGAAAGAGAGAAAGAGGAGCCGTAGTGGAGGGCTACGAAGTCATTTCGGCCACCTGATGATAGGCGCGTTGCTTAGCCAACCGCTCTTGATCTGTTTCCTCGGCACGGCGGCGCCGGCGTTTGCGCGTAGCACGTCGCTCCAGCGACGCCTTGTACAACTCCTCAGACATGATTAAGCGGAGCGCGCCTGCGGCGCCCAGTTTATCCTCTCCACGGCCGGTCTCGAGGGAAAGCGCGCGCTCTTTCTTACGGCCTTCTCAATCGCCGCGGGAACAATGGGAACGTTTCTCCTTCAGTTACGCTCTCCGCCGCCGCAAGAGGCGCGACCTGCTCACTGTTCGCTCCGCGTCTGCTTCAGCGGCGGCGGGTGGCTTTTGCCTGGTTTCGAGCTGTCGCTCGCGAATTCCGTGATGAGTGCAGCCCCGAAATGAAAGAACACAGAAGGTAGATGCTGCAGCGGCATGTCGTCAACGTACTACACACGTGAACGGAGTCTTTATATAAAAAAACACTGTCGCTCAGCAAACGTTCGATAAGCGTATGACATACATTGCTGCATGGCAGCAACTTTTGTCCATTTTAGTATGAATTTTTCCCAAGCCTGTACAAGAATAGGAATAAAAAAAAACCTGAATGAGCAGTGATCACATCGAAGCTTCTGCAAGGCTAACATGACAGCATCTCGTCCGTAACAGCAAAACCGTCTTTCAGCGCTAGATGCGAAACCATCAATGTAGCACCGAAGATGAAAATAATTTCATAAAAATGTAATGCAAATTGCAAAATGCTTTCATGATATAAATTATTAGTATAACAGTCAAAGTAAACGTTGTAGGGTTGAGTTTTAAATGTTACTATAATTCATATATTAGCAAATGTGTTGTATTATAAACATCACTTTAATTTGGCAAATAAATATTGTTTTAATGAAAGTTTTACATGATATTAAGCTTATGAAAACAATCAAAAATAGTTTGATATTCATGACACCCCTTGTGCTGGAAGTGGTAAAAAAGAAGCCAATAAATGACGCAGGTGATACTCGATGCAGTGGCTTACAAATGAATTCACCTGCTATATAAGAAAGTATGCAAGAAACTTCTTAAGCGTTAAAGAATGACACTCACTGAAGACACATTTCAAGCCATATAGCGACCCTATTGAGGCTCTCTTTGGGAAAGTAAGGCTAATATGTGGAAGGGAACGACATTTGATGCGAATGCCGTAACAGCTAGCGGCACCTGACTTCATTGTAAGACGGGCGTTTCACCTGAGAGAAAAATCAAGGCACCTCGCGTCGATGCCAAAAAAAAAAAAAAAAAAATCATTTCTGCTGTGCCGCAATCAGTAACCTAGACCCTGAAGGAAGTGACATCTCCTGCCATCCCATTACCCACTGTCACATATTCCGGTTTACCTTTACGTCGCCAGATATACCGTTAAGTTAATCAACTTCGGGTGTGACGCTTGCGCTATTCCTGAAATAAGCAAAAGAAGCAGTCCCATGTGCATTCTTCTACGAGGACAATATTCTAGTGGTCTGCATTATCCGAAACCAGAGCTTGTTGTCCTATTGGACAAGTTTTATTTATTTTTTTTTTAAAGCTGACGTGCACCTACTACACACAAATGTTCTCGAAGTACTTAAGATTCTGATTCAATTAGCACTTGAGAATTCACCACTGATTTGCCCGGAAGCAATTGAGAACCGCCATGGTATAATTAAGGTCCGCTTCTTTGATATTTGAAAAATTTCTCAGAATCCTTCTTGGCAATTAATTATCCTAAGAAAGTGACAGACAGGGACGAGATGCCAATTCCTATGTGCGCAAGCCGTGCAGGAAGATATTGAGACTGAATTTTCTAGCCGCAGGTCGCATTTTGATGAATTGATAACTTTGAAGGACCATTTTTTTAGTGTTTGCCAATCTTTTAAATTATGTATAACTGTTCGTGCTCATTTCCATTATTAAAAGTTTTTTTATCTATGCATTAAACAGACTACGTACGTCTGTCATACATGTGCGTTTCGCGAGACTACATATGCATCTTCGGTCTTTCAACTAACTGATATGTTTTCAACGAAGCTAGAACAGCCCACTCCACCAGATAACTGAAATTTTAACTATATACGCAAATTTTTGTTGCTTACTCTGAATCTGAGACGCGCCATGAATTTTCGCCGGTCCTCTTTTGCTGTGAACGAAAACGGCAGCGGTTGACAAAATCTCCACCATCAGTTTGCCATGCACTTGCGTCAGGTCGCCCTACATGCACCTATTTACAGCTTTCAAAGGCACACTGCATAGCCTGGCACATTTATTTTGCTACAAAATTTAGGGGCAAAAAGTGTTGAGGTAAGTGTACCCGAAGCTTCATATTCGACCGTGCGCGGCCGCCCTGACGAAGGCGCGCGCGCGCGGATTGACTATTTTATTCCTCGTACAAGGTAAATGCTAGACGCTGAATGCGGCGTCTGTATAAACGATAAGGGGTGAAATGTCAGGACCTGCGGGTTGCAACTGATGCGGGCGGAGCGAAGAGCGAGCGCTCGTTTCCCTTGCGCGTGAGCGGCGGTAGCAGAGGCGCAGCAGTGGGGCGGTGGCGACCCCACCGAGACGCGGCGGGCGGTAGAAACAGAAGCGCGCACTCCTTCCTCCATGCGAGACCGGCCATACCCTCTTTAGTGGATGGATGGCTTTAGTGGATGGATGGATGGAATATAGGAGCGTCCCCTTTGAAACGGGGTGGTAGCAGTAGCTATCATGCTCATTTTTCTCCATATATCTTAATTATTGATTTAGAATGGTTAACTAAACCATCATTCTATTTATTAAATTTTGCTCCTACATTACTAACATTATGTCACTTCTCTGCTTTTAAGCCACCAATCTTCCAGCCGTTTTTTGCTAGTTTCCACCCCCAGTTTATTCACCCAGCCACTGTTATCTCTAAACCCCAGAGCTTCAGGAACAGTGATTGCGCCTGCATAAACTTCCGGATGGATACCATTGCATTCGAGTATAATATGGTCAATTGTTTCACTGGAGTTTCCACATACAGCACATGCGTCATCTCCATCGTTAAACTTCTTTTTGTAGCTGCGTGTTCTAAGGCACCCTGATCTAGCTTCAAAAAGTAGGGCACTGCCTCTTGAGTTATCAAAGAAATCTTCCTTCCTGATCTGCATTTTCCACTTTCGGTATAACTCCACACTCTGTTTTTTTTTTCCATCGAATTTATCCAATTTTTACATTCAGTGTTTTTCATCTGTTGCTTAATGCTCTTTATTTCTCCGCTCTTGTTACTAGTATACTTACTAGTTAGTTTCCTAGTTCTTTTCCTCCATTGTGAGTCAACGCTTTTAGGTACAGGTATTTAAATACCTTAGCTGCCCATCTGTTACTGTCCAATTTCCTCAGGCGTTCCTCATATAATATTTTACTCTGAGCTTCCCGTACTTCGAAAGATGCCCAGCCCATATCTCCCTGTACCGCCTCATTTGTAGTTTTGCCGTGGGCACCTAGTGCTAATCGTCCAACGGATCTCTGATTTGTTTATAATGTCGACTGTACCTCTGATTTTAGGCACAAAACCGCATTTCCGAAAGTAAGTCCGGGCACCATAATTCCTTTCCAAATACCCCTCAATACCTCATTCCTATTGTATCCCCACAATGCCTTATGCTTCATTATCCCGGCATTCCTTCGCCCTTTGGCCTTAAGTGATTGCTCATGCTTTCCAATGTATGCCAATCCTTCGTTTACCCATACCCCCAAATATTTATATTCTGCTACTCTAGGTATTTCAAGGCCTTGTATTTTAAGACCCTGATCAGTTGAGCCGTTGAAAATCATCAGCCCCGACTTAACTGCGCTGAAACTGAAGCCTAGAGCGTCCCCTTCGTCTCCGCAATACTTAACTAGAGTTTGCAATTCTTCCAGACTCTCAGCTAGCAGCACAATATCGTCTGCATACATCAAACCGGGGAGGCGCTGCTCTACCGCCTTTCCACCTAATCTATATGACAGGTTAAAACCTAGGTTACTGTCTTGTATCCTCCGTTCCAGGTTTATCATATAAAGCATGAACAGCACCGGTGATAGAGGACATCCTTGTCTTAATCCTTTGCATACTTTGACATCCTCCGTACTTCTTATCCCTTCCCACGTAATTTCTACTTTGTTATCTCGGTATATTTCCTGTAGGAACTCTATTATCTCATAACCGATACCTTCTTCTTTCAATATGTTCCACAGGAGTTCCCTGCTTACGTTGTCGTACGCCCCGTTTATGTCCAGGAAGGCCAAATACAAAGGTCTATTTTCCACTCTAGATATTTCGATGCATTGGGTAAGCACGAACAGGCTATAGTCTAAGCGCCTACCATTTCTAAAGCCGTGCTGAAGTTCTCCGAGTATCTTGTTACTTTCAACCCATGCTTGCACCTTTAATTTCACCGCCTGCATGGCTAACCTGTACATTACAGATGTTATGGTAATCGGCCTGTAGGATTTTATGTGCATCCTTTCTCCTTTCCCTTTATAAATCAAATTCATTTTACTCTGCCGCCAGCTGTCCGGAATTTGCTTATTCGTTATGACTGTTTCCAAAGCTTTTAACAACGTTTCCTTACTTTTTGGACCGAGTTCATTAATCAGCCTGATCGGAATTCCATCTATTCCTGTAGATGTGTTTTTAGGAATATTTTTTTCTGCCTTTTTCCAGTTTAGATTGGTCAGTTCTAAGGTGCTTTGTATTCTGCTACCTTGTGTTGCTTCCTGATTTGCGGAGATTACCCTATCGTCGCTCTTAAATGACTCGGCTATAACTGATGTAATGTAGTTCACTGCGTTGTCTCCCTTTAAACAATTTCCCTCGTTATCTTGAATCCGATCTTGCTTTCTTTGATTCTTCTTCCCTAGCCAGCTTATATGGTTCCAGAATTTTCTTGCTCCGCCTCTAGAGGCATCGTGTATATCAGCCATCCAGCGATCGGTGGACTGTCTCCTCTTCTAGCGAGCGCCCTCACGCGGCGGACCGAGGAGGCCGTCACGTGTTAGCCGCCGCGCCCAGCGAAGGAACAACTACGGCTGAAGAGACGATCGAGTTGGGGCCCCTGCTCTTCTCTGGTCGTGACGTCACGAAGCGAAGGAACGACCTCCACCGACGGCAGAAAAGTGCAAGCAATATTGCTTTCGCAATAAAACTTCATCATTGAAATAAAAGGTTGGCTTTCTCTATGAGGTAAGGGTTGGGAAGGCGGTCAGCACGTGCCTTCGAGACCAGGCGACAGCACGTGCCCAGGCGACACTGATCCATGCCACGGCTCGGGATTGAATTCTCGTCGCTGGACTTTACTTTATTCCGCGTGTCAAGACTTCAAGAGCATGAGTTCCCTGGGAGGTAGATGGGCCCAACAGTCCTAAATTATATGGTTTAATGATGCGACTTAACCGCAGAAGCGACAGGTCGTGCTAATTTCTTAATGAAGAAAGTTGGAAAATATCAATAATAATAATAATAATAATAATAATAATAATAATAATAATAGTAATAATAATAATAATAATAATAATAATAATAATAATAATAATAATAATAATAATAATAATAATAATAATAATTGGTTCACAGGAAGGGAAAGGCGCAGTATCTGTCACACTTGCTCTGTGGACACCTGAACCGCGCCGTAAGGGAAGGGAGGAAGATGGGAGTGAAAGTGGAAAGAGAGAAAGAGGAGCCGTAGTGGAGGGCTACGGAGTAATTTCGACCACCTGGGGATCTTTAACGTGCGCTGACATCGCACAGCACACGACGCCTCTTCGTTTCGCCTCCATCGAAACGCAGCCGCCGAGGTCGGGTTCGAACCTGGGTACTCCGGCACGCGCCGTAAGGGAAGAGATGAAGGTGGCAGTGAAAGTGGAAAGAGAGAAAAGGGAGCCGTAGTGGAGGGCTACGGAGTAATATCGACCAATGAATGATGTATGTCATTTTGATATTTTCTCAACACCCCAGCTGTTGCTCTCTGGAGAGTGAGCTGTGTGGTGGAGGGACGTATGTTATTCTCCCGAGCCTGTAGTGTGTGGTGTAAACTTGTGTAATCGTGATACGAGGTGAACGGCTCTCCTAAGGGCTCCAGGTCGGAGGCGACGTCCACAGTTCTGCCGGTTAATTTCTACCCGAGCGCGTATGAGTGGTATGTCTTGTTGCCTGGCTCCCCGCGTGCGCTGGCACCCAAGTGAGGTTGATTTCTCTTATTGTTCGGTTGTGTCAAGGTTGAGGAATATCTTTCGAGCAGTACTGGAGATTCTTCCTTTGATATAATTATATACCGTGCATGCCTAGAGTCGCTCACAACGGTAGTGGTTCTGATATGATCTTCGTCTCGAGAAGCAAACACGCAGACAAGAACTAAGAAACGGTTCCATCAAAAAACGAAGTAGCACGTGCCGTACACAGACGCTTTGCTGCTGATTGAGTGCAGAGGCTTTGTCGACTACGTTTCTATGTGGACGCATTGCGTGTACATATATAGCAAACAAATCTACGTGACTCCGAAAAAGATACCTCGTACTGACAAAATATACGTTGCAGTGTCATATATGCGCGGTATACGAGGTCATCTGTCACTTCGAGCAGCATCAAAACTGGTTTTGGTTTTGATGAAATACCTTAAAATACATGCTTTCGTGTTTGGGCAGTAACAATCGATCGACTCTATGCTACCTCAAGATCTTACAAGTTTGGTGCCCTATAGTTTTTCACAACTTTAACCAACTTTAACGTATAAGCAACACTGCAGTTTCTCTATTTGTACCTCACGTTAGCTACCCTACTCACCCGCCACGAAGAGCATTGTGGTGAATTATAAAGAAAAGGAAAGTTCGGAAATTAAGAACCACGCTGCCAGTGTAATTAAAACATCAAGTTGATCCAAAAAGGAAGGAATTCGGCGCATAACTCTACAATACGAGCCAATATCATTGAAAATAAAACGTGACGATACGAACAGATATTAACAGAGTAATACTAGAACAGTAATAGAACCAGTATAACGGTGAACAACACAAATGCACACAGAGGCGCTTTTAGAACTTATTCACGATGAGAAAAATAGATTATGGCATTTGCTGACCAAATCACAGTTTTTTTTTTTTTCAGCATAAAAGTAGAGGACGCATTTTCGCGGTGTACTGTGTCTGTGGAATGGTGCTAAGCCCGTTGCTAAACATAAATAGCAACGTGGATTGCACAAAAAAAAAAGAAAAAAAAAAACTGTACATAGGTTAAAATTGAATTTTTTCCTCCGCACAGTTTCGGTTTCAACTGCTGAGTGACGGCTTTGATGTCAACGACGCAATGATGTCATGTGATGCGTACAATTGCTGCTTTGTTCATTTTAATTCGCACCAACTAATGCAATCGCCCTAAATGTTGACAACAAAATAATTATCAAGCATAGATTGCATTGCAGTTTTTGCATGTCTCACGTGATATCAGTGCTGCTTATTACATCATAACAATTTTTTTAGGCTGGGCGGCTGGAACTAAAATTGAAACTGTCACCTAGCGCCTTCCGCTTTTCCAAAGAAGCGACCATCAAAAATTCTGGTGTCTATACTCCTCAGTACTTTAGTGCGCCCGTACGCTAACACTATTTCTCCGTCAGTGTTCTGCGCATGTTCACAAAGCATGCAATAACTAGAATAATTAAAAAAAAACACACAGAATAGACGCGATAGCGTGCGATAGTTTGCTTCTACTTTTTTAGCTACGACTGACTACGATGAAATGACTCAGCACATTTACTAGATTGCCTACGACGCGATGACTAATACCTTTCAGTTTTTTAATTATGACGGACTATGACGCAAATACACGACAAATTCTTCATTGTTTTATTTTGGTATCTTTTTATTTATACATTTCATTCATTTTATTTATCTTTAGTTATTGGTAAATAAATAATAAATCAAGCTGAGCTAAGGTGACGGCTTTCCCTCCGAACGAGCTGCAAACGCTTCGTGTAAAGCTATAATATTGTAGTAACATCGCTGTAACATGTAATGTCTCCGTAACGTTTTTTTATGCAACTTCGCCATGCATGACCGTCCTAATAAGGGTTGCTTCAGTTCTTCCACAGTGCATTTCATATCATTGCAACTCTCAGTCACAGTGATGGGAATTATAGCTACCGAAAGCGTTCAACAAGATAAAATTATGTCGTGAAAGGCTGAACTCTGTGAAGTGATATCTGCCAGAAAAAGATGATTAATGAGTCTCTCAGAGAGATTCATAAATGACTATGAAATGTTTGCATTCTGTAGAGCAACTACTACTGAGCGCTCGTACGGCGTATTAGTCATCAGATGTAAAGAGATAATTTATGACTGATTTTTTTCAAATTGCCAAGCGGCAAAAAATAACAATAGCACTACCCCGTTAATGGCTCGCATTTGCCGGCTTCCTCTTGCGTATCTTCGTCCGCGTACATGCCGTTTGCTGTTCGATTAATTACTGTTATTTTAATTTGTGCCGCTATTATTCCACACGTACTCATTAACTCGCTGTCGTAAGCTAGCTACTAGATCAAATCAAATACACCCGAAATAGGTAAAAAGCCAGCCGCACTAAGGAGTTTTTCGCCACCATGGTTCATGGAGGCGAAAAACTCCTGACGGAGCTGTCATGGAGGCGAAAATTTGACCCGTTTGACCCAGTGTGGACAATTTGTGGGAAATACAACCTACTAAGGGAAAAAAAGAAATTTACTTTCAATCCACTGAAAATGTGGGAAATTTCTGGTGTTGCTTGAAACTGCTGTTACATATATTTTTCCTGAGGAATATGTGTAGAGGGACAGTGAAAACGCTGAGCTGACTTTTGGTAAGCAGAATTTCGGCCCAACTTCACTTTCCTGCCTGGATTTGATTGCGAAGTCAATAGATAACGCGCGAGACACCGCACAATTACGCCCAGAGGGTGGCATGTCGGGTTCACTTTTAGGAAGGCCAGACCGGGACTTTATTTTCTCATAGTCATGTGTGTGATATCTTTTTACGTACGCACTGATTCCAGGGACGAATTCAGATACATTCCGAACAACTTTCTGTGGCATGGGAACTGTACGCAGCTTAGCAGCGAGTGCAGTTGCTTGGAACACTCCTGTTTTTGAAGGCTTGGACAACGCGACATGGAAAGCACGTTCGTCACTAGTATACTCACTTCCTGCATTGATAGAGTGTAGTGGGGAAGTAACTAGTGATGCAGCGCAACGGCACAAGACCAGAGGAAGAAAGGGACAAACACAGCGCTGCGTTTGTCCCTTTCTTCCTCTGGCCTTGTGCCGTTGCGCTGCTTCACTAGATATGTCAGACCAACTCGCCCACCAGTTCTTATTATGGGGAAGTAAGTCTACTTCGCGACACTGCACATAAGCAGCTTGTTACTTGTAATATTCAGTTTTGCATTTTGATTTTGCTGCTTTTCTAACGGTAGGTGGCGGATTTTGCAATCACCTGTTTCAAAGAAGTAATCCCAACAGCTGGCCTTGAGAAACGACCATTCGGTTTTCACTCGGGTCGACTCAGAACCGCAAAAAACGACTTAGGTTGGCACAAAGTAGACAAATTTTATTTCCCGTGCTCGACTTCCCGGTGGTCGAGGACGAAGCGCTTGTCGAGCCAGTTCTCTACGTCCCGGTAGAAGTACGTGGTCCAGCGGATGTGCTCGCGCGCGCTGTGGATCATGCGCAGCACCTTCTCTTCCTCGCTGGGTAACACGTCCCGGGTGCGCTCGTAGATAGAGTGCAGCTGCGCAAGAGGGAGCCGCCTTAGCATCCGGATTCATAAGTCCCTTGCGCTGATGAGGACCGCGGCACCATCATCGTCATCACCAGCCGCATTACTTTTATGGCAAGAAATGTGTGTTTCTTCACGTGATCGTTAGTTACATCTAAACGACCACCACGGTCTGCCAAATCGGATGTTTTCTATTCTAAGCTGCTCTGACTCCTGGCGTATATATTGTTCAAGTTATTTTCCTTTTGGGTGGGTGAATTACAGGCCTGTCCTCACTTCAAATAATTATTTTTCGACAGCTCCAGATATCGGACACATTGGGACATTATACATTTTCTTTAGGAGCCATCGGTGAGCAGCTGTTACACTGGAGTGTGTGCTTGCCGGAATGCAATCAACGCGTTCTCATTCTCCATGCAATTTCTTATAGCTCCTTTGTGTGGTCACAAGGTAAATGTATCTCCACTTTTTTGCAGTGCCTCATCATCTATGTTACAAATTGTTCAGAGCAGGTGTGGTTCAACATCTACATTTTTCGATATCCTTTCAGCCTTAATGCCCGCTGCGTCTAATGGCAGAATCGACGGCAGACGGATTCTGCGCTGATTAAGCGAAATAGCAACTACAAACGAATAAAAATAAAAGTTGGACATGAGTTTATACCTTATTTGCTAAAATGGCCATAATGTGCGATTGGTTGAAGCGGTTTACGTGTTAGGGGGATACGGTTATATCACCTGTTAATATGGATTGTTTTTCATGTGACTGATCACGATGGGGCGCAAAAAAATATAAAAACTTTTGCTTCGTTTTCCTACAGAAAATTTCTCGTAGGGTGGGGGACAAACGTTGTGTGTGCAGGTCACTAGACAGCTTTTTGTTCACATCGGCCAGCCTACAGACATGGGGAAGGTCACGATAGCAATAGCCAAAACCTGAAAATCATGCTGATTTTAATGAGTTTGCTGCAAGTGCAGATGTTGTGCTTCAAAGTTTTTCAATGTACATGGCACTAATCAAGTACTTAACAGGGCTGATTTGGACAAGGTGGTATTTCGAAGTAAAAATTATGAAGGAATGTGCAGCACAAGCAAAGAATATGATTTAAGCTAATAATCAGATGTATTTTTGTCAAACTCTTTGGCAAGCCTCGAAAATGATTTCCAGGTATGCCGTCCAGCCACCACGAAGCAAACCTGAGAACGTTGCAACAATTCGACGCATCGCGGGGAACGTTACATTCAACCGTAATTGATAGCTTAAAGCGGCTGACTTATACGGAGCAGAAACCGCAACATTTTCGCGACCCACCTTCTCTAACTCACTCTCGTGCCGTATATTGTCTACGATGGTCTGCAGGATGGAGTCGAATAATCCTTGTAGCGTGCCGTACCTGCGAGCAGGGTTAACCGCGAAGAAAGAGAACTCGAGTGAGAGCCCATTTTCTGCAATAGAATTGTCATGTCTGAAACCGGCATGGTAAGATATACATTCTGAAAACGACCGAGTTCTTCCATCAACCATCCAGCTAGCTCCATACTCTAGGCGAAAGTAAACCTCCAGGTGCCACCTATTTTTTAAATCTCTAAAAATTCTTATTCTACCTCCTCGTTCCACTGTAACCACACTCTGGGTCCGTCCGCTCTTATCATACTGTCCTTCCAGGCTAGACCACGTTCTTCCATGGTTCTGGATAATAGTTCCCATGACATCCCTACAAGTTGAGCTAGCTTACGCTATTACCATAGCCTCTTTCCATGGTAAACGACCTCCTTCTGGTTCTCGTGACAGCCATCTACTCCTGTAGATTTCTCCGCTACCGCTATACCAGCCCTCATCCACTGTAATTACCCTGCGGATAGATCGCAAAGTAACTACTCTTCCATTAGGCGCCTTCCAATGCTCTCTCGGCCTCCGTCTTATATACTCCGGTATAGCTCCTGAATCAGTCACCTTCCGGTCGCGACTGTTATCGCCACAACATCTGGAATAACCTTTTCCTCCGTCTTTCATGCATGGCAACTCCCCACCAGGCGGTCCCCATGGTAACCAAGTGGCTTTCGTCACAGCCACCGAACGGTTGCTCACTATTACGCTGCGAAGCGCTGGAAAGAAATTCTTGGCCTGGTTAGTGGTGTTAGTACGGTTTGGCTTGCCATGTGGTCATGGCTAACTAGTTACGTGTAACAGCGATTTACTTGACCTCGGCTAAAAGTTCCCGTGGAAATGAGCATAGAAGCTGCCGCTGTAAACAAATCGGGGAGGAGAAAATGTCAGTCAGTATTAAAAACCCCAGGCAGTTGAAATTTCTGGAGCCCTCCACTATAACATCTCTCATATCCCGAGACGCTTTGGGGCGTTCAATCCGATAAATTTAAGCATAAACATTATCCGGAAGACCAGGAGAAATAGGTGTAACGTCGCGCTTTAACCAAGCCGCTAAAGCATGGCGGCGTAGTTTTGGTGCACGCAGCTGCCAACTTCGCAGGCGTTGGCAACCAGCCAGTGCACGGCAATGTCCCTTGACAACTAAACCACCTGCCACAGTAATGGCTGACTTTTTGCCCACAGCGCCGACAACACGGCCGCCAAATTTTCTTAAGAGTGGAGCCTTTAGCGCTATACCGTCAAAACAGATGGTCAAATGTTGTTACTATCACTGGAGCCTTTTGCTGGAATGAATCGTACCGGCTCGCCAACGCGTTACACTATAGTTGTGACTATACCGGTTAAACATGGCGCCTTGGTGGCTGGTCATGAAGCGAATGACGCTCTTGCTTCCCGACACACTGGTACTTGAGATGGCGTTCAGCAGGTTGGCTGCCTTCTGCGTCGTCTCCACGCCGGAATTTTTGTTAACTAGCTGAAGAAGCAGTCTGTAATGAAGAATACAGGCATGCTGTTGTAGACAAGGACACGTGAACACGTGCTAGGCGCCATAATTTGTGACTCCTTTGTCAAACCCGAACTGAGTGGTTTCGTAGTTTCATAAGAGTATACTTGCAGCAATAAACATTAAAAAGCTATGAAAAGTAGCCTTCTGACTGACTCATTTCTTGAGTGATTGTCAGATTTTACAGACCCGCGGTTGTGGACAGTCAAACTAACCTTTATTTAATTTATTGAAAGCCTGCATAGCGAAAAACAAAGGGAACAAGGGTTGAGGAGAGCCTGTTGAGGAAATAGGTCCTCTTGTTCAAAAGTTGGTCAGTAGACTGATCCCCTCCTCTCTTCCCCTCAACCATTGCTCAGTTAGCTATGTGCGGAAAAAAATCTACCTTACTACCCTCTATCTAGCGGGACAGTGTGCATATTCCACTGATTGACGCAGCCCCTGACCATTCATTCATTCATTCATTCATTCATTCATTCATTCATTCATTCATTCATTCATTCATTCATTCATTCATTCATTCATTGCCAACAGTCGCATACCTCTCAAGTAGCTTGAGATTTGTAGTGCAGGAGAGCGCCTTCAACAGCACCACGCGTTCTTGGGTGTTGGCTGAGATGTCGTAGTGCTTCCACAAGAAGTTGAAGTCGTCCTCGTTGCCATGTTTGATGGCCTGGCAGAATACGATTGGCCGGTACGAGTACGGAACCCTGCGGAAAGTGTTATAGCCGACGGTTTTATGCATTGCGAAAGATTAAGCAACCCTCAAATCGCTCGTTTCTTCCACTTGGATTTATAGAGCACAAATCGAACCTTGGGCTGCCGAGAAGGTTAAGTCAAGATCTACGCGCTGACAACTGGTTTGGTTTGGTTTAGTAGGTTTAACTTCCCAAAGTGACACCGGTCATGAGGGACACCGTAGTCTGGGAGTTCTGAGGTTAACGTGTACTGACTTCGCATAGTATACGGGCGCCTTTCGTTTCGCGTCAATCGAAACGTGACCGCAGTGCCCGAGATTGAACCCGCGTCTTCATGCTGGGATCAGCAGCCTAGTGCCCTGAAGAATGAGCCACGGCGATGGGATGCACTGATGATTGCAGGGACAGGCTTCTTTTTTATCTGTATACGATGCTTCGTGTTTAGAATCCCAGTTTTTGCTCTAACTGCTAGCGCGGCAATGGTCTGCCCATCGGCTGGGTCCGACCCAGGAGAGAGGGCAGAATTGTGCCACCTTTGCATCGTTTTTCCACTAGATCACAGCAGACTGGAGCAAAAATAAAAAAAAAAACTGGTGTTAGATGGCACCGCAGGCGAGGTACGTAACATTCCGTAACGTAACGACGTAACGTAACATTCGAGGTACGTAACGGGAAAGCGATGGCATTGCCTGCAGTATCACTAAAGCTCAGCTTCCCTTTGTTCATGAGTTCAGGACAGTAGGGGGAGCACTCCCGTCATTGGCGCTAGCTGCGGCAATCTTTCGGTTTATCATATGGTTTCAAGTAAATCTTGATGACTGTAGCCAAAATGTTAAGATATTTCTTCGATACGACGAACTTAAACCTAAATTTGGTGCAAATATAATGCGGTTCTTACTGGCGGCATGCTGTCTAATCTCCTAACCTCCACCAAATTATTTTGTCCAAATAGTTGTTGAGCTGTTTTCCTGCGTTGAGAAAGAAAGAACGTACTATAGCGTTATTCAGACTTACATGTGGTAAGCGGCATCGTAGTTGCTCTTGAGGTTGTCGAACATCCTCCGGCAGAAGGACACGCACGGCGAGTGCTCGTAGTCGCAGCTCAACGTCAAGACCGAGGTTCGCAGTATTCTGAAATGAATAGCCCACGAAGTGTTGCTCGTTCATGTTTAAAAAGAAAGAAAATACATATGGGCGAACAAACCACACAAGCACGACAAGATGAGTGGCTCACGCTATCGGTGCGTTTTCCTTAATGCAATTTGCGCTGAACAAAGCAAAGACACGTGGTATGAAAAGCTACATTGTGGTGTTGCAGGAATCAGGTTAGTTATCTGTCAATGTTCAGACGACGCGTAGTCAATTTTGCCACAACTGTTGTCTGCGCGGTATGTGTATTTGTCCATCTGGCCTTCTAGGATATCTCTATGCACAACCTGTATTCGCATGAACCAAATGGTTGATTTTTCTCAAGTTCTAATGTTGATCCTTATGCGACTGACGGCCTTCGCTACGTACCCACAATCCTTGCTCAACTGGGGCCAAACACCGTTCGTGTATCAAGCTTTCTTCCATCGAACAATTTCTAAAGAATTCTCTTTAGCACTTTGCTATCACAGCTTCGGGTTTCTATACTCGTGTTTATATCCCCGAACTAATGTACAGAAGAATAACACGCCATAGACACGACACGATCATGACACATGAGAAACGGCTCTGCATAGGAGGGCCCACCGGTTTAGATTATTTTTTTTTAGGCCGCATCCTAGCGCCTTTGCTTACGTCTGTTGTTGCTGTATCGATGGCGGTACCAGGCTCGAAAATTTATAGGACACTCTATGTGGATTAAAATTTCCGCTCCATGCCTAAATGGTGCTTATTTCATCATAGCAGTGATATATTAACCGTCATCGAAGCCTAAAGGTAAATACTTATTGAAATAAAATTGCGAAAGTCATGCCATGAAGTGTGGTCTCATATGCCCTACAGATATTTTACCATTGAGGTGCACAACCATGACGCTTACCATAGGGTCACAGAAAGTTAAAAACCAATCAAATTAAGAGGATATTACAACACATGGTTCGTTATCAATCTCTAAGGCATGAAATAAACGTAATTATAAGTTGGTTCGAAGCCTTGTAAGGTCTTGCTTGCTGGTACGGGCCCGAAGAGGGGTTAGCAAACGAGTGTCGAGAACTTTTTAACTAAAATAAAAAAAAAATAAATAATACCGGCAAATCATTTTATAAACAATGAAATATATATAGTGGATTAAAAGTGTGAAAATGCAATCAGTTATTGCAAATAATCAGGCTGAGGGACGAGCTTGGATGAACTTGCTGCAATAGCATGGCTGTAGAGCAGTAGCCAAACAGGTCTGATTTGAGCTCATTGGGAAAGTCCATCTTCCTGCAGTGCCATCTTGCCGGCACACGATATTTATGATGACGATTTGAATGTTCAATGCCACTTTAGAGAACCAAATTTTCAGACCTCAGCAAGTGTATAAAGGAATTCTTCAAGATAGTTATTTTTGTGCGTGTGATAATCTTTTACAAAAGGTTGTGAGAACAGCACAAAGGTAACGTAAGGATGGCCAGCAACCGGAGCACTGCGGCACAGACAGACACTGTTTCGTCGCGCACGCTGGCAAAGCGAAGGTGCTCACATTAGACTTACGATATCTGCATGGATTCATCTTTGCTCTCCTCGGACATCAGCCGCTCGTACTGGTTCGTAAGAAGGTGATTCACGAACCTCTGCGAGGACACGCAAGAAGAGGGGGAAAAGAGAATGCAAGCGCTGTGGAGATAGTGACATCACTCGGTAGTAGTTACCGTGTGATTTTAACTCGATAGCGTTAAAGGTCTCATTTCCGTGAAAATACGGGTCGGCGTTGCGACCGAAAAATCCGGAGCATGCCTCTGACAGATGGCAGCCGGACGGTGGCACGATGACTACTTTTTGACGATAGTTTGTTCGTCACGATACCAAATAACATTACCGGGATTGGCATGAGTTGTCAAGTCAGCCTGCGCCTTTCAGACAGGAGGGCTAACTCGAAATCGAATCTTCTGGGATCATTAGATCCTGAGTCCGACATGCTGCCTCCCGGCTACGAAGGCACATTCGTAGGGATTGGTTAAAGCGTTTTTTTTTTTTTTTTTTTCTGCGTTGGTTCTGAATAACGGGGTCTTTAGCGACATCGCGTTAAAGATCCGTGACGCAATGGCGAATTCAGGAAAACGTTTGATCGCTCCTGGAAAAGCTTAAGCGAACTATTAATAAGCACGCATTTATTGACCTGACATCTCGTCAGTGAGCTGTAGTCACCTACTTATATTTCTCTGAAAGCAACAATAAGTACATTAATTCAAATGTAGCGCGCATCTTAGTCAGTGACAAAGTATCGAGTGACAAAGCTTAGTCACTCGATCTTCATTGTTGAGCAAAAAAAAAAAAAAAACAGCGCAAAAGGACGAAGGACAGATGCGCAAGGAAGCCATACAGGCGAATGCCCTGTCCTTTGTCCTTCTTTGCTGTTTTTCCTTAAAAATGAATTGCTACCAAATAGCCCAACTGACCACATAGCCACTCTTCCTCATTTCCTGACAATGCCTGTTGGTCAAGATAATCTCTTTCAGAAGCCTCGACGTGCTGTTCTCAAATTGTTTCCGGGAGTCCTCCAAGAAGGCCTGCGTACTATACAATTTCGGTGCGCCCCCACGTACGCACTCAGAAATGAGGGAGACACTTCAGCTGTGCGTTTAAGGGTATGATGTGGCAGCATTAATTGCTCCTGCGCTCCTTCGGATCACCTTGGGGGTCCTCGTACGGGTCCGTTCAGTTTGCTACTCGTTTCATGGTTAGTCTTTCATTTGTGCCTCTGTTATATCACATAATTATTAACAAAAGTCGTGATAAGCCATTATGGGAAAGGCCTAAAGGCGTATATTGAATACTGCCTGTTACCAAGCCGTACGAACGTGCCTGCGTGGCCTTGACGCAGCGTGTCTAACTCAAGATAGGATCATGGGAAATTTGGTTCCGATCACCAAGGTTGACGACTGGGCGAGTTGGTACTGATACATCTTAATCCAGCCGGAAGACAGTACATGACGAAGCCGGACTAACAAGGAAAATTTTATTTGGAGAAATCAGCAGAGGAACACCCGCAAGCGCAAAAAACCCAAAGTAATGAAAGGACAGAAAACAAAAATCGAAAGGAACCTTTGTACTGGTTAATAATCTTAAAAACCAAATTCCTTACAGTGAAGGTTCACCGACGGCCTAGGCACAGCGTGCTTTTAGCCTTAACGATTCTTTTTTTGCAAGTGGAGGCTCGATAAAACTGCAGGTAATCGTCTTGAGCGCACAGTGCCACATAAAACGAAGTTAACCACATGCAAAAGAATGCGGTTTATAGCGTTCCGCTGCTACGGGCAGACAAGCAGATGTCTAATGGCGATTTCTACTGGTCGATTGGTGCTGGGCCCCCGAATGGGAGCAGAGCGACCTAAACCACTACAGAAAAGGATCACCCTTGGTCAATCAGCGGAACAAGCAGAGCACGCGGTGGATGTAAAGGTGATCCGGTTCCGGAAGTTGAAGTCGTATTCTATCGCGCCAAAATGTGTTGCGATGGTTAAATAGTGCGGACCTCTGCAACTTAGTTTTGCACAACTTTAATGCTCTAGACGTTTTTCGATAGACGCACTTCGACAGAAATGCGTAAAAAATAAATAAATTAAAACAGTGATGCTCAGTGTCCTCTGCAAGTACCTATGAAACCACTAAAAACAACCAAGAAACCCCGCAACCTCCGGAAGTGACGACATCGCTAACTTGAACTTCCCTCGAGATCCGGCTCTGTTCGGCGTATCGAGCTAGGGCACTCCGAGCTACTTCAAACGATCAGCTGATTACACGCTATCGATCTTGGTGCAGCAGTGAAATTCGAAATCACCATCCCGGAAGCAGAAAGCCTGCTCCGGAGCTACCAGTATAAATTGCCATCTATATGCGCCTGACTGAGCGCTTTAATTGCTTAGGAGGGAAGGCGAATTTTAATCTAGCACTGCACGTTCAGTATCGTGAATGAGAATCGGAGGACGACCCATCTCTCTGTACGTCTGATTTCAACGAGACTTCAGTGGTTAATGAAAATGGTAAACAAATCTATCGGGATATAGTTGAGACTTATTACATCGCAAATGCTAAGGACAGGCTGAAGGTTCACTGACGGCTTAGACGTCACCTTCTTTACATGATTCACCAGTACGACGGTGACTTTCGATTTTTTTTTCTGTCCCTTCACTGCTTTGGCTTTTGTACAAGTGTATCTCTTTGAAACTCTTTTTTCGCTTCTTTCTGTCAATAAAATTTCAATTGATAATTCAGCCTCGTCGGGCGCTCTTCTCATCTCTACGTTCTGTCTTTCGGCTGGCTTTAAGATGATCCCGATCACCTTCCCATCTAAATGGCGAAGCCCGAGTTGGCAGCGCCTGCCAATTCGACCATGCCATGTAATCACGTGACGTCACAGAGATCGACGAAAAGTCAGCGCATGTCCGCCTCACCTGCCAACCGCCATTTGCTACAGCCATGCCGCTGATTTCACAACACCGGTAACGTCTACAGCAAATTTTCTGGGGAATGTATACCATTTGAAGCTTTCGCAAGTGACTACCCTGTTAGGGTTCGTTTCATTTCTGTATTGCGTGCCTGACGTGTTTGCGACGCACCGACCTTCCACTTCTCGTAGATCTTCGTGTGTCTCAGGACTGGGTCCAGCTTCTGGAAGTTGGTCAGAGCAGCATTCCACGGCACGTGGTGCCGTTCCTTGGGCAGGTATTCGAGAACATCGAACGCTAAGTCGTACTGCAGCTGCCCGGCGCTGCACGCAGGCGGGAAATGTTCATGTACAGGTTGCGCCAAACACAGATGAAACATGTATGTTATTTTGAACAGCGGTGAGTGAAATGTTGTGTTGGGCAGGTAGTTAGGGGTGGAATGCTGTAGGTCTTGCTCCCCTCAATATAGACATGGGCCGTGCGTCGGAGCGCATTTCACGCAGTCAGCAGTACGCTGACCAGAAAAAGGGCATTCTGTTGTACAGAGCATCGTAACATAGAAATAACATGAGAAATGAAAATCCTTGGCTTCATTTTCTTATTTCTTTGCGATAATGTTAGCTGCATTCGCTCCGCACTTGCTCGCACTGCTGTCTTGAGTCGCGACTGCATTTTCGCTTACCTCACAACATGAAAATTCCAATAAAAATTCTTTAGGTATTTGAGGTAACAGAAAGTGTAGCCGCGACATCAAATCAACAGCTCTGTCCTATGCGTCAGTGCTAATGGCTCCCGTTTGCGGTTTCCCTTGTGCATCCTCGCTCGCTGCACTTGCGCCTGCTACTGACTTGATCTTTTAACATGCGCCTAATATTATCTCCCACATACTCATGAGCACACATCAGTAAGTTGCTACGCTATAAACAAGGTCACTCGATATTAATATAAAGCCTGCCGTGAAAACGTGCCTGCGTGGCCTACAGGGGCAACGTGTCTGGCTGGGGATCCAAGGGTCCCGGAGGGTGCTATTCCCAACTCGCGGGCCTTACCCGAGTTTGCAGCTCATGCTAACTTGTTCTTGACATGGTCACACAAGCCGCTGCTAAAATCAGTGCCCGGTCGTATATCACCTCTGTACAACTATTTGGTGAAGCCATGCTTGTAATCCTCGCACACTGTACCGATGCTGGATTTTCTACACAATGCGATCTTTAGTTCTGTGGCGTTAATCGATATATATATATATATATATATATATATATATATATATATATATATATATATATATATGTCAAGGAAATTACCTCATTACATTACGAAACAATGGATAGTGACGTACACTGGAATAAGTGGAGGACGATTTTAAGCTATTTATTGCCAACTGCTCTTAACTTTGCATGTATGGTATTGGTCAAAAGCCATGAAGCCAAATGATTTTCGTCTCAACCGAAAAATGGAGCCGTGAAGGCACGATTAAAAACCAAGGGGCTTTGAAATTCTGAAAAAAAAAAATGGTTTATTATCCCAGCAAAAAACTATCAAAAACATTTTACGTCCCTTCAGCCTTCAACGGTGCCATGATGGCTGCACTTTGCGACTGAGAAGAAATCCTGCGGCTTCAGAAATTTTGACTAAGACTGTAACTACCTGTGATGAAAGACGTACTTTTCTGAGCTTCTCTACGCATTGTTGTAGGTTCCGTTAATTTAATTTTATATTCTCGAACTCATTGTCGGCGGCGCTCTGCTAAGCGTATAGCAGGACACAGGACCAGTGAAGCCTCCAAAAGGCTATTTGCTTGCCATCCTCGAAATTTTAGTTTCATAATAACAATTGAAAATATTTGTTTTAATTTTTATTACCGATATATGGTAGCACGGCACATGCATCGTGTAAGTAGCATGCACTGACATTGAGCTTTTACACAAGTCTTGCACAGGCTGTTCGTTCAGGCCTCTGGATTATATACAATTAATTCAATCCTCAACTATATTTCCGTGAAATACAGTTGAAGCGATTTTTCAACGAAACTTCGTGTCGTTTAAAACAAATATGCAAACCAATGAACTTGCCCGCAAATTCAAACCTCGTTCTTGAGCAAAAAAGGTAGCTTTCCACACTATATGTGAATACAAGAACCATTTATGTAATTGCTGGTGCTTCACAGCAGTAAAGGCACGCAGTTAATGCAATGAGTTGCTATTATTAATGACAATTTTTTTCAGGCTAGCCTATACTCACTATATCCATAACCAGTGCAACGGACGTGGGAGCTAGATTTCAGTATTATGAAGTGAGTTCAACAGATAAAGTAAAACGCATCTTAAAAAATGCTTCCTACGAGGAAAATTATGAATAATCGTGTAAAAAATGTCGTAGATTCAAAATAACTAGCATGAAACGAAGAAGGTCTATACCGAGACTTACCGGGCTAAATCTAGTGCATCGTCGATGAGTTGGGCGCGGTTGAACTCATGAATCACCTGAAAAAAATAAATAAATAAATAAAGCAAGGAAAAAAAACGCTAATAGTTGATAAAAGGAAAACCTTCATTGAAATGCATGTTTACCATCTATGTTACCTCGTAAATAAGATCACGTATGTTTTTGCAAGGTTTCGGACAAACCAAGATCTCATGCCTAACTTCCATAGATGTTGTAAAATATGTGAAAAACAAGTAAACAATCTGTTATCCCATCCATTTTAACCTATACCATCTTTTCAAAACCAAGCCTGAAATCTTGAAATCTGCATGCAGAGCTGGAGGACGCGCACAGCAAACGTCCTTGCTAGAGGAAATCATCAACTGATTATTGCTATAGCCGCATACAGTGTATCCAAAGCATTGTCTGGTAACAACGTATGCGGGCAATGTATCCGCTAACACATAATACAATCGCCGCACAATGTGAAAACGCTTTCCCATTTCTGATAGGCTGGTGAAATTGACGGTAAAATAAGGTGGGGGGATTTGTGTGTCGTTGTCGTGCGAGGAAAAATTGACACGCCCACCTTGTGGTCGGTTTCCAGTTGACCGATGAGAAGAAGCCAGTTGCCCTTGTCGTAGTTGACCTTGTAGTAGTAAGTTTCTTGAGTGTTGAGGAGGAGCCAATGGTGCTTACTTGGCCCGGCGATCAGCTGGGCTGCGAATGAGCATGCCTGAGCCATTGGAACGCTTTTCATAGCAACGTTACAGCACTCAGAGTTACACTGGTGTAATATTTGGCGATAGCGCCGAGATCAAACGCGCTGTGGCTGCAGGTAAAAAAATGATTAGGAATGCCACAAATTACTCAGCACTGAGTAGGCGCCCGCCTAGATGTCTACGCTCTATAGTTACCAGCGAGGCGAACTATGATGCGCTAGCATTGTATTACTCACTTAAAAGAATTTATATACCGCTTATAACGCAAGTACCAAACATAAAGCCCATTTCGCGTACCTGAAACAGTCACTCAAAACACGCTTGTAACGTTCGGGTAATTTTTCTGCTAAACGCAGGTTTAATGTGTTAGCGTGTTATTTTGGCTGTGACAACGAGAACGCATGACTCCGAACTAAGTGAAGATGTGACAGACGAATACAAAAACTCTTACAGTTATACATAGGATTACGCGATTGCGCGTACGAAGAGTCCGTCTAAAGGAATACATTTGGCGAGTTTTAGAGCAGGGGGATCCTATCGGTTTGGGGAATAGCGGTGCGTAAGTGCGCATGCCTGGAATAAAAGCAGCACCCCTTGCCCTTGTAGCGCAGCACAGCACGCATGCTTACTCGCGCCCCCTAACTTTTACCGATACGGTCCCCCTATTCTACAACTCGCAGCCTTAAAATATGCATTCATTGAAAGGCTAAGGCTCTGTGCAGCGTTGTGGGCGACTGTCGTAGTAGCTAAAGACTGACGAATGTACAGGCGCCGGCATAAGTCTCCTGGGCACGAATGCCACGAGCAAGCTTATATGATTCCTAACCAGTGTTTGGAGTTATCAGTTGAAAGCTGCGGTCTCGGTTTCTTAGCACGACCGGTACAGTGAAATGCGCATCGCCAGGCTGCGCCTGGAGTGACGCCTCTGTCTTCCCGAAACTTGCCGGTGTCTGCACGCCTTCACAAATCCTAAAAGCAAGCGACACAGAGCTGGTTGTAGTGACGACCTGTCGTCCGGCTTTTTCAACATCTGCCTTGACGTCCAAGGGCCTAAAGTAAAACCGTATTACTTGGACAATAGCACATGAAAGCAAGGGTGACTCACATTGCCTGGTGTTAAACCAGTGCTTGGGAGCTGTCGCTGTGAAGTCAGGCTTGTCTTCGGTAACGATTGAAATAGGAATCTGCCAAATGGTGCTGTCATAGAAATAGCATTACAATGTACGTTAAATGACAGCGCAAGTAAAATGAGATCATGAATACTTTTTCTGCATACGCACTCTTTGCGCTGCGGCGGATTCAATGCTGAGGTATACGAGTATGCGCCCTAAACAGCAAGTTTATTGGCAGCGGCAGGCTTTGTGTAATGGCGCTCGTACAAAGAACCTTGTGTTTTTATGCCACATCAACAATTAAAAGATGTATTATTTATAGGGCGCCATCTTGTCTCCATTATGATTATTTTTTTAGTACTTCTCCCCAGATCTTGCATAAGAACTGAAGTTAAAACGCTATGAGCTCGCCCATTAAATTTTGTCGTCTTTTTTCTTTTTTTTTCGTGAAGCCTGAAGGAAACTCTTCCTTTTTGTCTGTGAGAGAAAGTTAGTGCCCGCGAAAGCTGCACTGAGGTGAATGTGTAAGCCAGGTGTCATGTTTATTAAGAACGAGAACTCAGTGAACGGTGCCGGTGCGCATTACTGCTGCAATAAATTGCCCACTTTCATTTAATGCATTAGTAAAAGGCTGGCAGAGAAGCTAGGCGAAAATTTTCATTTAATTGTTATTAATTACTCTAAAGAGCATTACAGCTGTCATGTGGGGCAAAAAAGCCACTGTGACATATAGAAGCGCCCTGCTTCATAGCAGAATAAGATATTTGGACACCAGTTAATCGGCAACAGTAAGAACATTTCTACATGTAAACGTTTTTCGGCTGCAGGGCTCTTTTATGCAAGGGTAACCACATTATGCGGTACGATATTATTATATGGTAATTATTGAAGATAACCCAATTGTCGACTCGATCTAATGCCTGACTGAACCTAAGGCACCTGCCACTCGATTCAATGTTATGCCTGACTCGAAGCACTTGTTGGCAGAACAATTCAGCTTGTTTCAATTGAGAGCTACACTTACTTGTCGACGGGTCCACTCCCAAAGATGAAGCGCCGCTGGTAGAGCGAAAAGGTGTTGGTCTCGTAGGAGCGGTTCACGAACACGACGGGAAAGCCGGACTTGTGCACCCACTCGTCCATCACCTTGGTCAGGTTGACATCCACCCGATCGTACATGGCCTTCTGGGCCTACCCGCAGCGTACAAAGAAAACGAGCTATTGTCAGAGTCGGAGCCGTAGATGTCATGAAAATTGCAATGACCATGAACGAGTGGTAACAACGGCATTACTCTGTCATTTGGGACCACGCTTTCCTGCTTGCTTCGCTTGTGCTGCTGTAAACCGCGCTTTTGCGTTAAGGAGCCAGTCAACGTGTGAAATCGTCATCCCAATGCTTCATAAACAACAGCTCGTAATTTTTATGAAGTACTTGAAGCTTAACTAATAAACAGCCTCCTAGTAAAAAGAAATTCATAATCCTTCATTTATGATAGGTAAGAACATGGCAAAAAGCATACGGTCACAGTTGCATACAGAAAATGCAACTTGGTCATCCCGCTGGGGTGGCGCAATGGTTAGGGTGCTCGACCTGTGTCCAAGGATGCGGGATTGAATCCCAGCCTCGGTGGCCGCGATTTTCGCTGGGGGAGAAAAGCTAGGCACCCATGAGCTGTGCGATGTCAGTGCACGTTAAAGAACCCCAGGTGGTCGAAATCTCCACAGCCTTCCACTACGCCGTCTCTCACAGCCCGAGTCGCTTTGGAACGTTAAACCAGCCTAAACCAAACCAAGCAACATGGACGCCCGTTCAACGGTGCAACATATGTGGGACTATCCTGGTTACCACGTCATCTAAAGAAAACACCTTCTAGGCAGTTATCACATTCAGTGTTCGCACTACAGCGAGCAACGACGATGCTCTGACCCTAATTCCCCTGCTATCCCTCGGGGAGTTTGTACCTGTGGCAGGCACTGACGTCCATATGTGATCTCCCATTTCCTACTCCCACCTCCCATGAATACAGACATTTGTGACAGCTTCATGTAACAAGGTTACGTAATCGCTCAGGCTGCAACCCATAAGGAGACAGGAAATGTTAACTAGTGGTTTGGTTGTGATAGACATGGAAACAAGAAAATATTATCGTCTGTCTGGAGGGCGGAAAACTGGGCGAGTTGGTTTACACCGAAATTAGACAATTTAACAGCGCTAACAAAACGAAAAAAAAAAAAGAGAAGTGTGACAACACAGCGCTGCTAGCAACTTATTTTTATTCAAAAAGGGCTGTTTTTGCACATAAGTAATCACAAGAACCACATTAAAGCGGGAAAACTCGTACAAGAAAAAAAAATAAACACATACAACATGACATTATCCGCCTTCCTAGCCACAAGGAACGTACAACTTCTGCGTGCGAAAAACAATCAATTCTGCCTGATGTAACACCGATTCCAGTTACGCAACCTCAATTCTTGTGAAGGCTTACCGAAGGTTTTGCCAAACATGCCTCCCTCTTTTGACACATCAAAAATGCTTCAGCCACTTCACGCGATGCTCAGAAAAAATTAAGTCCTTCGATATATCAGATTTTCAACTCAACAATGAACGTACCGTATGTATCTCTTTGTAGAAATGTTGAGGGTGTATTGACTGGTAGCTGTACTTCTTGAAGACCTCCTGCAAGCAATATTTTCAAGAAACGACATCCACTATATTTGTATATTAAGGTGAGCAAAAAGTTCACATTTCTAATGCATTTTCTAAGATACCACTTTTTATAATAGATGAGAGCTTATTCCGCTTGTTCAACACACAATGTCACTTTATTTTTCAGCACAAAAATAGGCATCGTTTTTCAGTGAACAGTCTCGTTCGGTCACCCTCGACCGAGAATTGCAACACCATTTTTAGCGTCGCTTATTTAAAATGTCAGAAGGCGTTGATTAGTAGAGGCACTTTAAAACGGCCTTAGGGGGCAAAGTTTGCACACATAACGCCATCTCGTTACGATGGGCGCAAAAAAACATACTTCTTTTACAAATAGTGACTGGCTGTTCCAGTAACTGCGGATGTGCTTTTTGGGCGGCAGTTTAGTGGCCATTGGTCAAAGCATTGTACTGCCTGTCGATAAACTCCGCCTTCATGCACCGCTACCGCCAGCGGCCTATAAATCTGCCTCACTCACCGTCAAGGCCAGTCGAAACAAGTTGCTTGGAACCATATGCGCCATCATCCTCACAAGCGCGGAGCCCTGGAAGAGGAAACATTTTTTTTTTTCGCAGCTGTGCCAGAAAATACAGATGAAATATATACTGTTGATTCAGATGAACTATATGAGCAGATGGACAGGCGAACAGTATTCAGCTGTACAGATGAATTAATAACGAACAAACTTGTATGCAAAACGACGTGAGGGCCTCAAAAAACAATTTAAGTAAGAAAAATTTACACACACGAAAAAAAAAAAAAACTGAAAATAACGACTGCTCTGATTGCGACGAATCGGATTTTACTATAACGTGGCAAAGTGAAACCAGTCCGGTTATTGATCTGCGGAGGTTTTCCAATACTTTGTAAGCATAAAGTTTAGTTTAAGCATGTGTTACATTTGTTATGCTAAATGATTGTCGTAGGATTGCAAGAAATTGAAACGAGATACAAGCTTTATCGAATTCAAGCAAGAAGCTAATGTTTGCGTCGCGTATATAAGATTCAAGCACACTTTTCTGCGCTGTTCTTGTATGCGTGCGAAAGGAGCGAAAGGGTGACCGTACATGATATTAAAACGTTTGTTTTCTACTCGGTTATGAAGCTGTTGTGGAAATCAGAATTAAGTCGCAGCCTCGTGAGGCAGAATTCAATTGAAATTCGGCGAGACAACGTTAGCAGACTGGCAATTAATTCGAAAGCAGAATTTTTGAGCATTGCAGTAAGCCACTTCAGTCTGGTGGTAGATGTTGAAAACCATACTTTCCGTTGCACCATTGCAACTATAGGTACATTGCGTATAATCTCTTCTGTAATTGCCCTTATTATCCAAGTCGAACCGCAAATAACAGAACTTTCTTATTTGTATTGGAAGTTAATTAATATAATATATATTTCGGTTTCACAGCGTTCATTCAGTGGGTGCAGGGTTGGCCCCCAGAGGCCGTTTGTAGGTTGGATGCAGGCCTAGTCGGCCGAATTCGGTTGGATGCGGTATGTAAAAATACCTCGCAACTGAGGACTTGCTGCTTTTTAAAAATACCTAGCTGAGAATAGTCTGGAGTGCTACCCTGCAGCGTGTTTTTCTTTCCTGCGGTGTTGACTTCACAAGTACAATTTTATGAAGACGTAAACAAGACCTTACAGATAGTTTTAATCACGTGGAGGTGCTACAGCGTGCGTACCTTAGTTATAGTCAGCATGTTTATGTGCTTCCGGATGTCGGCAGATGAATTTAGCATTGTCGACACTGGCGCCGTGGAGTTGAATCCGTCCTGCTCCATGGCATAGTGTATATCTGACTCTAGGATCGTGAAGCTCTGCACGAACACAGGAAATGAAGAGTGAATAAGGATTATCTGTTTGAAGTCGCATGGAGGGGAAATATGCAGACACAAAATATTTTCTAGCAATTTGTTCCGAAGCCAGCCCAGCATAACCGAATCCGGCGAAAAAATGAATGCTACTGCCTCTCAACGCTTTTTCTGTATATAAGGATGTGGAATAGATGACGCACTTTTAAATTCATGTGAATGCATTATCCCAGGAGTGACCACAGCAGCCGCTTTGGTTCCAGCCGGGACATGTCATAAGCTACATTCACCGAATTGAATACTTAAAGCCTATCAACCAATACAGCATATATGGTAATAAAAAGTTAATTTCAGTAACAAGAAATATTAAACAAGTTGTAAATGACTGCCGCGTATCCGAACACGACGTTAAGTTTATGCTTCAGCAACGGTTCTGGGCGAAATGCGACGAAAACGTTTCTGGCCATAATTGTTGCAGGGAAATGTAGGCAAGACACAAACATGCATACGTATTTGAAGCTTATATACGATGCAGTGAATTTGTGAATTTTCAGACACGCGTAAATTCAATTCAAATCGACTGAATCCAAGTGACTTTAGGCGGGCGCGTTGAATCAGTGCCTCTTTAAATTGCCGGTTTTAAATTCGCAAGGCCGAACACAGCCGCGGTAACAGCGTCTCGATGGAGGCGAAATAATGAAAAAAAAAAAATGTAGTTCATTGTGCGATGTCCGCGCACGTCAAAGAACCACAGATGTTATAAATCAATCCAGAGCTTTTAGTTACATCATCGCTCAGAGCCTCACAGCCTTTCTTCAAATGACATTAAACCAAAAACTCAATATCTCGATTGGGTTTTATTTATTGCCTGAATTCATAACGCCGCTAAGAACGTTACATGCAAATTGTGGGAAGAATATCCGTCAACCAAGAATTCGGGGATAAATTCGCTAAGCCATTTTTACTCTAACGTTTAAGGCATACCATGGCGAGTTCTCCCTTGCCGAGTTCATAGCTGCAAAACAAATATATCGAAACGCACATACGTAACGAGAATTCCACGTGATGTGTAATTTCTTCCGCCATTTTTTCGATATTTAACGGCGCAGAGAACTATGGTGTACACGCGGTAAATACGTTTAGTCAATGAGTGATAACGAACGTAACAGCTATCGGGCTGCAGCGTTCACCTTGCCAAACTAATGCACGACACTCACGCCATAACACTGGATTCCCTACAGAAAAAAAATGTGCACTGGCGGGTACAAATTGACCTGCGAATCGATATTTTTTCCTACAAGAAACACGCGTGCTTTCCTAGGAGATGTGGGATACGTACCACGTCCGTCTGCGGATCTGCCCTGCCAGCAGCCGTGTAAGTGATGTAGCGGCTGATGCCCTCTTTTAGCCAGATGTCGTCCCACCAGGCCATGGTCACCAGGTTTCCCATCCACTACCAACAAACAAATGAGAATGCGGAACTTAATCACAGGAGGGTGATAGACGACGATGCGCTCGGTACGAGTCTCCGCATGGTTATGGCGAGATCTGAATTGCGGTCAAGCCAAAAGTATGAACAAGGGAATGGTTATGGAAGTAGCAACTGTTCTGCAATATTCGCTGTGGAGACGGAGGAAACACTGTACCAGTACAAGTCTTATTATTGTTGGCCCCACTCAGACCCTTTACTGTTGCCTGTTTTCCGAGCTTCAGTGATCACTGAATGTTGTCCTTTATACCCCAAAAATATTATCGACACATTTTGCAAGGGTGCATTGCAAAGCATATCACAGAAAAAAAGGGATCAAGAATACTGAATCAATGCGCTGTCAGAACCCCGGCCTAAATAGCATTCCTTTCAGGGTGAAAGCGCCCAAAAATCTTTCCTGGCTTTGGTGTACCTGCTGGGCGATCTTGTTGGCGATAACCCTGAGCGAATCCACCTTCATCTGGAAGGGTGTCTCGTCATTGCGGTAGGTCAGGTAGATGTCTTGGAAAGTGACTAGACCCCACTGCTCCACAGCTGGCGCCGGGAGAATCGGGGCGGCCACGAAGTCTGCGATGCAAAACTCGCTCTTCAGGCAATCTATTGAATACACTGGCGGGTAAATGCACCCGGCAACCAAGTATAAATAGAAGTACCTTTACATCCACGTCAGCAGCCAGAAATTACAATATTTGTGAGGAAAGACGCAAAGTGCTACAGCAGCCATGCTTCAGTGACTAGCTGCTTTGCTACAAGACTCAGTACATCGTATAACAAACATTACTTTGTTAAATGTCAGATGCAAAGGGAAGTCCGACACATTCTTCAAATTCCCCGCAAATTGTTCGCGGCGGCGACTAAATAGTGCAGTTAATGCGCTGCATCGACGCGATGCAAAGTATTTTGGTGCTAATTTTCGATGATAAAGTTCTTTATGTCGACACCATTGTACCGTTACCCTCGGCTGACTACCTGGCCTTACCGAGTTTGGGAATAGGGTAGTTGAGACCGAACGTGTCCTGGCAGTAGAGGAGTATCTTTGGCGCCACCTGCAGCGTGTAGTCAGCGTTGCGCACCTGTTGCGTCGTCCCGTGCACCTTTATCTGCAAGCAGTATAGGAGCACAGCTATACGCTTGCACTAACCATAGAAAGCACGATTGCAGGCAGTTTTTCTCGCATACACAGGGAGCTTTTATGTGACATCTGCGAGTAGTGTCTACTAAACGTCGTGGTTCCGCGGTATGAACGCCTCGACACGTCGGGTATGAAAATTTCCGTGGCTTAGTACGTTGGTAGGCAATTCTAGCCCTAAAACACGCTGTAGACAGGCACAGTGTACCTAAAATTTAGGCTTTTGCAATATTTGTACTCTTCGAGAAGACAGTATTACCGTGATTCATAAAGCACATGTTTAGGCCACAAATATGGCGAAATTTTCCCTTTAAGCCAGCTGATATCCACATCACCACGCATTTAATAATTATGGATAAACAAAGTTCCAGCTGCATCACACTGCTGGAGGTCAGAGGGCCTTCACCACAAAAAGTACAATTTTGATGGCGAGGTTAAAGGTCGTGCTTGGCAGTGAGACTAGTGGTTATTTTTTGGGCCAGCCAGTTGTTAATCGCAGTTTACATTTTTCTACGAGACGCTCAACGACCACAGCACAGTTGCCATTACATGCGGTATCGTAATCGCATTTATGAAAGCTTTGCTTATAGCATGCTTAAGCGCAGAATATGTGCCACTGACCAGGCCGTTTCCCGCTGTCACATAGGGCCCAATAACAAATGCCAAGTTATGGGTTGACATCAAGGGTGTCCTGTCAAAGTAGTCGGCAACGAAATCTTTTGACCTGGGGAAAAAAAAAGGAGTATTTCTTGAGTCAGAACGGGAAAGAAGACTGCGTAAGCAAATAGGTTAGAACACTGACGTGGAAAAATTAAATAACAGATTTAGGTAATGCAGGCTTGAACTACATAACATGTTTTTTTGACCATGCAGTGGAGCGTGCTGCAAGAATCAGGGCCGAACGTGCTATAGTTTTGGAAATCAATGATTCCTGTTTACGGAGTAGATATGAGGCCGGTTTTAGTCGCTTAAATTCGAGCTAGTTAAACAGGCAGCTTTACCCATCATCTAAGCTTGGATTGTCCGCGTAGAAGATTTCTGCATTAGCGAGAATTGCGTTGGGCTGTAGAAACATACTCCTACAACAAATAAAATTCATTTATATAATGCATTATTTATTCCCCACGTAAATTACCAGTCTTTTTGGAGGCCTACAACGAGCATAAGTTTTGGTCGGGCAACTGTGCTTCGCAAGGAAAAAAATTGCAAGACTGCGCTGAAGTCAGCTTCAGAGCGGAAATGGCGAACGCTACTTTACATAACTGTTTTCCCTATCTGTATTGTCATTGTCATCGCTACTATCATTATTACCATTATCACTGACAGCATCACCTTTGTCATCGCCACCCACGCTAGACAAGGAGAATTACGATCTCTTTCTCACAAGCCCGGCGTGCCCTATATAGTGGTTTGCGCGTTCGGCTGGGGATAGGAAAGATAGTGGTTCGATTCCTGGTAGAGATAATAGCTCTTGGACTTTCTTCAAATTGCCGAGTCCAGTTCATAGTTACAAGGGAAATATTCTTTTTATTTCATTTCATTTAATGTGTTTAGGGTACTTGCAACGAGAACCCCCCTAATTGGACCGTCTTAAGAAATAGATAAAACCAGAATGACAGTTCATGAGCTATTGTCATTTTTTTTTACATAATGAGCCTCCTAGAAGGTGACACAAAAAGCCTGAATTATGTAGGTGAACAATAATGACCTCGTCGCATATAAGGAGCTTTCTACTTCTAGTAGACATACTGCTCTAATTGACGAACCAGATGACTAAGGAATAAGGAACGTGGGTATTTTGGAGAAGGGTAGCGTGGAGTTCTCTCTTCCGCTTTAAGTGATTTGAAAAATATGTCCAGCCTTGTGACTAGCTCAAATGACCGGCTGAAATACTGAATACATAGCTTAGTTTCGAGAAATGGTTGGTACGTCCTTGGCGGCTTTACCAGTTACGACAAAATGGTTGACTCTGTTGCATTCCTTTTTGAGCACTAAGATATCATTTATTAAAAACGTCTATAAGGAATGTAGGTCTGCACTGACACAGACAAAGGCTTGAATGGTTGTGCAACATGATCCAGTTAGCGCGCTTTACATGAAATGGCGGAAGCAACAGGGGCGAAGGAAATTCGTTTGGCTCCGACTGGAAACGTGCATGCACCTGTAGGTGGTTACCTCTCCTCACTCTTGGAGAGCGGCATGTTGGAGAAGCTGCGGTAGTGGCTGGGCCTCACCACCACCAGGTCGAAGGTGGCCCGTAGGGAGGGCTCGTCAAAGCACGGGAACACACGGCGAGCATACGTTGGCGTGAACTGCGACGCCACCACAGTGCTGCAGAAAGAGAAAGATTACGCATTAGGGTGTCTACAAAAAGTTTACGGTTTGGTTTATGTGGTTTAACGTCCCAAAGAGATTTAGGCGCTATGAGACGCCGTAGTGGAGGGCTCGGGAAATTTTGAACACTTGGGCTTTTTTAAAGTGCACTGACATCGCACAGCATGGACGCCTAGCTTTTTACTTCCACTGAAAAGCGGCCGCCGAGTCCGGGATCGGATTCCGCATCCTTGGGCACTGTAGTCGAGCGCCCTAACCATTGCGCGACTCCGGCGAAGTGCAGAAAATTTATCGATCGTTGTGTTCTCACTTTTAGATTACGGAGCGGAGTTCTTAGCGACTTTGTGACATTCCAAATAGTTGGTTATAGGAGGTCTAGACTATTATTAACTTTCTACAGAGCATAGCTTAAGAGCTGAGGCCACAATTAGATCACCACCGCATGGCTTGGTAGCAATCATGACGGGCATAGAATATTTTGTAGTTCGACGCCTGAGCATGTCTGCAAATATTTCAGCCAGAATTCGTGCGACAGCTCAGACTCTAATGCCTCAAGGACATTTGTAAAGGATGTTTACTGTTCTTACGGCAATAGCAAATACGGATGTGCTGACTTTGAGCGTTATCCCGCGAAATTGAGGCGTTATATCTTAAGGATGCAAATATATGTTACTTCTTTGTCTGTAGTCGTATACTATATAACGGCCAGATATGAATAAATAGCGATGAGTGACTAAAGTTTGTGGCGACATGTCTATCGCCACAAGTCGTCTTTACTGAGTTGGTCACGAAGGCCTACCAGGAGATATTGCAGCAAAAAAGAATGACTAAGGCTCTTTGGCCGTAAAACGTTTTCGCCGTGTGTGCGCAGCTGAAATAATCACAGAACAGAAATTACAGGGGAAATTATTTCTCAGCTTTTTTGGTTTTTATGCGGGTATTCATGCACGTAGCGGAAGCACTGGCGACAACTTGCCTATACCAGAAACGTTTCCTGGTAATAGTCGTCTTCATTCAGTGGGTAGCACTGGGCTTAGGAATATTGTGCGTTCTGTGAAATATTAAACTAAACACCGCTGACAAGTACAAACGTTGCTCGTCCCTCAAGGGCAGGTGGACACTCACACGCGCTCGTTGTCGCTGGTGAAGTGAGCCTTGTAGATACCACGCGGCATGTTCTTTATGGGTCCGGCAAACTCGATGGACAGCGCGTACGTCTCGTTGAATTCCAGCGGCATGTCCGTCTCGATCTTGAGCATCTCTAGGTCATCGTTGATGGCCATCTTTACGATGCCGACGAACGTCTTGTCGGTCTCCCTGACCAAAGTCGTCTGCTGTTCCTTGATGGTGAAGCCGGCCGCGTGCAGATACACCGTCTGTGTGGGCCTCACGCAACGGAGCAGCACAATAGTCTTGCCCAAGTAGTAGGTTTCGCCGAACATGAAGCTCTGGTCCCGGTTTGCGTCCATCACCACCTGGATGGTGAAGCGATAGCCACGTTCAAGGTAAGAAGAGCGGGGGCCAGCGAGTCGCATTGTTTTGACACATAGCTGCTACACAGGTATAGTGAATACCAATAAAGGAACATGAATGGTTCGAGCATTTGGTGTCATCATTGATGCCTTGGCTGCCATTTCTTTCCTCACAATGCTGATCATTAAAAAAAGTGCAGACATTCACGAGTTGTTACACCTGATGTGTTGTTCTGCGAATTTTCCGGTGTTGTTTCCTTTATTGCCCCTCTGCCATGGGTTTACGCCTACCGAATAACAGAATTCACTAGACAAGTTCAGGTGCCTTAAATAGTACTTCAAACTCCGAGGAAAGTTTGCAAAATTATGAGGTACTCTTATGAAAATATTGATATTGGTGAACTAGCCTTCCGATAAGTTGCAGAATATTGCTTTCCTGTCTTGCAATCGCACCAAGTACCTAACTGAAATACAAAGCCACTGGGGCGCGTTTTTGACAGCAGTTAGTAGAAAAGCACTAGGGTAACGAGACCTGCAGGTATGTTGACTGTATTGTGCAACTTTATGATGTGTGAAAAAAGAAAGTCGTTCATAAATAATTTTGCGCAGACAAAATACACTTGCCCAGAATTTTCTGGCACGTCCAATTCCGAAGTCATCTGTGGAAATGCCATTGAGGAAAAGGGCAAAGTAAGTGATTGAGAAATGACATGTTACGAATTGGGGCTTGTTGTGCCCGACTAAAGCCGCCCAGAAATTCAGCCGGACGCCAAACTTCTCTGGCGAACGCCTCCTTCACGAAATTCGGATACTGCTCTGCAAAGCACTGGTGCACTGGAGGCGAGCCGTGCCAAGGGGAGAGAAACGACTTGTTTCGACATGAGGTGGTGGTGGTGGTGGTGACTATGGTTTATTTTTGGGGAGGGGGTACTGGTCACGTCTTATGTTGGCCATCTTTGTGGCATCACTCTTGGTGACCAGGGGGAAGGGGAAGTTGGGTTTAGGGGAATGTTGGGGAGGGGAAGGTTGCTGAGCGACGAGACAGCTCGGCGCCGTGGCCCAGGCGGTGGAACCCTTCTCGCTCCGCGGCATATTTGAAGCAAGAGCGCAGCAAGGTCTCCCATTGGCCATGCGAAAGTGCTGCCGTCAGAGTGGACCATTTGAGCGTCAACGGTTTTTCGGTTTACGGAGACTCAAGTGCTTCCGCTCGAGACTCCGAGAGTGAGTTCGTCACTAGCGTCCATCGGGTGCAGTTCGCCCCTGAGAGAGCGGACGCGGCTGAATTTTGTGTAACTGCCTGTAAATAGTGAATAAAGACTTTTCTTCATCTCATCAGCGCCAACTCGGATCCATCGCTACCGCCCAGGGAGCTGACAGCCCTCGTTCACGAAACGGGTGACGAGCGTTACGCAACCAACTCCTTGGCACAACCCTGTTGACGGTGGGATACCGTGTGATAACTCCATCGGTACAACAGGCTCTTGTTTTTTTTTACCAATACCTTCTGAACGGAATGGAAGCTACAAGGCTGTGTATGACCAAAATGTAAAGTTATGGTGTCGTTTAAATCTGTAATACTGATAATCCATGCACATGTACCTCACAGTGAAAATAAAGATGAAAGATGAAAGATGAAAGATGAAAGATGAAAGATGAAAAAGGCATCCGCAATAGTGGCAGTTTTTGAAAAAGTACACGGCAGCCAAATAGGAGCAGGCAAATATAATAGCACAATAGTGCCGCTCTCTGCGTATTTCAGAGCGTACGTATGAAGTACTGTTTATTTCATATGTGCTGCTTTTTTATATATATATCTTTTTGAGCAGCACAAATTAGCGACAGCGCGAAAGAAAATTTGTGCATCCCAAGCCGAAACTCAGTCACGTTCTCTTCACTCGCTAGCGGCGTTAGCGGCATCAGTCAGTCGCTGCTATCTGTTCGTCGCGCAACGTTCCTATGGGCCCACGCGCTGCCTCCCGCAATTTTCCGATAACTTGATTGCTCTCTTCATTTCTCCGACCACAAAGCTTCTTTCATGACAGTCAAGAACTGTTAGTGTAGTGTTTCTTGAAGAAATGCCTGTGAAGAATTACAAAAAGTTGTTGTAATTGTACATACTGTCTTGTTCGAAATCTTTGCCTCAATCTATCGAAAAGGTAAAACAGCTGATGAGCTGCACTCAAATTTCGCATTAGGAAGTAACGTAATCGTCGGCACTTTTTATTATTATTATTATTATTATTATTATTATTATTATTATTATTATTATTATTATTATTATTATTATTATTATTATTATTATTATTATTATTATTATTATTATTATTATTATTATTATTATTATTATTATTATTATTATTATTATTATTATTACATGGTAAAGAATTCCTGCTAGCCGAAAATTCCGGAGCCCTCCAAAGAGGTGTCCTTCGCAGGCGATTTCGCTTGAGGGTGTTAAACAGTTTAAACCAAACTAAACCTTTTTAGTGCGAAAAAATGCAGCAGATCTAGCCAAGTCGGCCGGTTGTGAAGTGTGTAAGAAAGTAGTACGTCACGTTTCACTTCACTTTCTGTTCGAGGCTAGGGTTTCAAGGAGAGGTTTCAGGCAAAGATCGGTAAATTGGTGACTGAGGATCTAAGTGGTAGAGCAATAGTTTTCAGGCCGCTTAAAGCCGCTTAAGAGTGATGTGATCTGATCTCTTGCGTATGGGTGGAAGTCGAAGATGACGAGATCCAATACACAGTGCAGTGGAGTGGCAGAGAGTAGCTACGGCGGTATCTATAAGGTTCAATACCCGCTTTCTAAGAGAGTCCTTGTTTCGAGTCCACTTCAACAGGTACCTTTTTATGAAAGGTCAAAGGGTGCGGTTTCCCAGATACTTCACGGTTTTCCGATTTACTGCGTGAAGCATCGTCTTCGCATCCAAAATTCCCGACGTCAGATAACTGCCTCTGATGCCCCTTTAATTTCATTCAGCCTGTCGTCCTCGTTTTGTGCCGGTGAACATGTCGCGACCTCCTCTTTTCCACAAACGTCTTCGAGTAAGCAGGAAGATTGATGATATCTTCACACTTACCTTAATCATGAGATCGTAGTGGACAGGAACTACGTAGAGCGGCAACTTTTCATCGAAGCCGGAGCGCGGCGGAGGCAGGTAGTCGTCTTCGGGCGTGTAGACGGGCTCGGACTGCACACTCGGAGCCTTGGTGCTCTCAGGCGTCGCTCTCGAGCTGGTGGGCCTATCTGTGGGTTTCCCGCTTATGGGCACGCGTGCTCCTGGCTGTGGAGGCTGAATAAGCGCTGGAGGGGCGGGATTTGCGCCTTGGGGTACCAGCGGCTGCGATAGAAGAACGACAAAAACAATACGGATAGTAGGTTGACGCCAGTCGAATCCTTTTCGGTCATGCTCCCAGTAGGGTAAGTCGTTCTACAGTCGGCTTAAGTGCTGCTCTCCGATCAGAGGAGAGAAAACCTACGCAAAAAGATGGGAAAAACATTATTCGCTACGTTGCATTAAACTGTCTTATAGCCTATACACTTTCGGAGCGAAAGGCTGTCGTAGCTGCCACTGGAACAAGAAACTCAAGTTACCGACATTCTAGTGGAAATTAAGAAAAAGAAATGGGCATGGGCGGGACATGTAGTGCGAAGAGAGGATAACCGATGGTCGCTGAGGGTAACAAACTGGATTCCAAGAGAAGGAAAGCGTAGCAGGGGGCGGCAGAAAGTTAGGTGGGCGGATGAGGTTAAGAAGTTCGCGGGGGTCAAGTGGATGCAGCTAGCACAGAACCGGGTTAAGTGGAGAAATATGGGAGAGGTCTTCGCCCTGCAGTGGGTATAGTCAGGCTTATGATGATGATGATAATGTTTCTCTTGAAAAGAAGATCAACGCACCTTTCGCAGCTCGGATCCGGGCATGGTGAATCCCCGGTCACTCCTTGTGGGCAGATGCGGCATGAAGGGCTTGCGTACCAAGGCGGGCGGCGGCGACGGAATGAGTGGAGCCTCAGTGTGCTTTCTGGAGCCCCCCGTGAGCATAAGCCAGAGGATGACAAACCCTCCCATGCACAGCACAACAGCTACGGTCACGCCCATCCTGGAGTACGATGTCGGCGGGTTAGCGCTGGCTGCCGAATCGGACGACACTCCGGGACCTCCGTTGCTGCGGTAGAAGCCGCGTTTGGTCGAGCTGCCGACCGGAGATCCATCGTCCGTGACGGAGGACATGGCGGCTGCGAAGAAACCGATTAGTAACAGATGCGAAATGGTAGCAGACGCCTGTTCAATTTCTGCTAAAAAATTCAAAGTAACTGCGAGATAATTGAAGGCAAGAAGGCAGTGAAGAAAGCTGTTTTGTTCATGTGCTGCTATTGTGTCGCATTCTCACGCTTGGGATGGGATGAGCGCTACAAGCTAACTCTAATAGACTTGTGCGCGTTTTACAGGGTTGTCCTGTGGAGGACATTGGGTACAATGACAAGAAAATACTCCGTTTGACTTGTCCCTTCATAGTTATAGTGTTGCGTACTGCGCGTTCACTAATAGGGTTCGTAAACGATATGCTTGACGAGCAGAAGTGGGGAATAGGACGATTAATTTCGTGGCCACGAATCAAGAATAAAGCATTTATTTAGAGCGTGGTATCATGATCAGAGAAACATAATTACCAGAGGACACTATAGTGCAGACCTACATTAGGTATTCGGATTCGCCAACTAGCCCAGCACCATGTTTTATTGAACTACATTTGGTATGTGATCGCCAGCGATTTTGTTATGACAGCTATATTCTCTTCTGACACTTAACTAAA
Organism: Amblyomma maculatum; assembly: GCF_055883805.1. Classification (NCBI taxonomy): domain Eukaryota; kingdom Metazoa; phylum Arthropoda; class Arachnida; order Ixodida; family Ixodidae; genus Amblyomma; species Amblyomma maculatum. The sequence goes on along the minus strand of NC_139349.1, from coordinate 39,311,705 downwards.
GCCCGCCTGATGGAAATTAGTGGAAGCAGCGAGCTATCCACGTGGTTGGTGTCGTGTCCGATTTCGAAAAGTGATTTGAGCAATAATTAGGTTAACGAAAAAGTGAAGGATAGCCAAAATTTACCGGCCAGCTTTGAAAAGTAAAATGTGTAAATTAACGCGTTTGATGTGTGCAGCTCGTTGTCCTACCACTGCTAGTATAAAGGAATAATAGTACCTACGCAGAAAGCATTGTTTTTTGTTGTTTTTTTTTGAAAAGTAGGTTGTCCTTCACCAAAGGTTTGTGTGCAGCTATTTCAATGAAGACACGATGAAAAAGAGATAGAAATGTGAAGGGAACATTTGCCAGAATTAGTACATGGGTATTAGCAAATCGCAGCGTTCAGTATAATATTTTACATATATTACATTGATTATCCGTGAAGCAAAAACATCGAGTGAATGTGTCATCCTTTACAAACTATGTACACTGAGAGTTTGGTGTGTGTGTACTATCATGTGCTCACCAATCGTAGTCCGGCGTACCGAGAACGGGGCGAGCGTCAGCCGTGGTGCGCTTACGGCCGCCGTGGTTGAGCTCTCATGGCTCACTTTAGGACCTCATGATGGCTCCACCTCCGACGGACATGCCGCTGCGCGGAAGCGTATTCGGTGAATACCAATTTAATGATACATTTAAGTCCAAAAGTGTGTATTTCAGTAACATGATAAATTAAACCAAAGTTCGCTCGGCCTGAAACGACAGCTTACATGCAGCTTCTTTGATTTGATTCTCACGTACTAAGAAAAGTCAATTTAGCGGATAATTAAAACAACAACAACAACTAGCCAACGCTTGCGCTGGCTTCAGGACATCTTAGAAATTAAGGTCAAAATCCTTGGATATCTAGCACTAGCTCTGATGCGCTTGTACAGATGTGAGTTGCACAGAATAAGGTCGATTAGGCAAAATATTTTATTTAGCAGCCAATAATACCAGGCAGCATAACTTGATAGCGCAAACAGCGCATCTAGCGCAAGAGAAATGGTGGTAAGGCCCACGACACGATGAGGACAAATTTTCTGCCAGAATCTAAAAGTGTGCCATGCCCTTTTTGAATCACCCGCTATTTTGCCACTGATCGCTTCGAAGCCGAATAAGCATAAACAGCCGCTAATGCAATCACCGACATGCGAAGAAAAGTGGCCACGAGATTAACTGGGAAGAAGCGAAGATACTGACAACAGAAAAGAATGCATCAACTCGCCAAAACCTCGAGTCACTTATCATCCAGACAACGTCTAACACAATAAACAGGAACGATGAAACTTTGCATCCTATTTATGCCAAATCACTGAAAACACTTCTAAGTGCTACAAAAACACGGCGCCATCCGCCGGTTGCCTCATTGTGAACAAGGGAGCCGCGTAGCGTTCCCGAAACGTCTTTCGTTCTTTGACCTTGGTCAGTGACCATTGAATTTTCAGCCGCTAAGGCTCACAGTTATTTTTCATGCTTATTCATTTCGACAGCGTTCGAGCATATGTACAATGTTGACCATAATAATACAGAGTTCGCTGCAATGGACACCGTTTCTCAAGCATAACCTGACGAATATCAGGAAGTGCATCATTCATGTGGAAGCGCATGCCAATAATGCGCTCGCGTATAACGATCATATATTTTCTGCTTGCAAATTACGAGCGCTGCGACGGAGAACAACAACGAGAGAGTAATGACAAGGACAGGCGCTGTTCCTTGTCATTACTCTCTCGTTGTTGTTCTCCGTCGCAGCGCTCGTAATTTGCAATCATGTACCAACTAGCTCAACTTTCCGTATTACTGTATATTTTCTGCTGAACATTGAGAAGACTTCAAACACGAGAAGCATGCTCCGTAATATTTTGGCCGTGCCTGTACACTCCTTGCTGTCATTCCTTTGCAATCCACTAGTCCATTACAAGTAGGTGTAGCAATGTGCGGATATTAACTTGGAAGTGAGAAAACGCCAAAACGGGGCCTCGACAAAGCGCAGAGCGTTCCGTCGTTGGGGGATATTCGTATAGTCCAAGACAAGACCACGGTCCGGGAGCAACTTGATTATTGAACCCTGGTGACGGGGTACTTGAGGCCCCACTGTTGCCGGGGCAAACTACACATTCCACGTTAGCGTATGAACTGAACAGTCTTCCTCCCACGAAACCGGCCTTTCATCAATTTCTTCAGTGTGCTTTCGGTTGGCTGAACATACGCCTATATAATGCCGTGTCCCAAACAGCATCTATCGCTTTGGTCACATGCGTCTATAGTCCCCATATCAGGTTTCGCACTGCGTCGACGCTCCTTAAGTGATATTGCTGGTTTACGTAAGCCGTCGGAATGAACGCTTCTTTGTGCGCAGGCGCATGGTGGGCCAACGCATGTCGAGGTTACATGTTACAGGAAATTAGGCCTGCAGGTAGTGGTATGTTCGTGGCTTGGCCCACCATGCTTTCTGCTAGTACTCATTAGGCACTGTTATCAAGAAAGTGCATGAGAACAGGCGTTCTTTCGATGCTCTGCGCAGTAGAGGGATGTCCCGGCGTGGGAATGGTAAAAAGAATAAACGTACTTACGCCCGTGGCCTGCCGGAAGCGCTTCTTGCGCGGGGACGCCAGCGATAGCACGTGCCAGGTTTTTAACTTCACTGCCCTCTTCCTCGCAGTTTTTGCTGCAAAGAAACAAAGAAAATAGCCACATTCCTAAATTCCAGGCAAGATACGTTATGAGACGAAGATGCATCTGAGGTGCGAAATTCCTGATGGAGTCAAAACTGTATGTAGTACGTAAGGCATAAAAATATACTGCCTAGAAGCTTGACCTGTGGCAACCGACCGCTAACGAAAGTTCGAACACACGTAGCCTTTGTTGTCGACTGCACGACAGAAAAGTATCCCAAGAAGAAAACTGTTGCGCCACTCTTTGGTTTCAGTTTAGTTTTACGTGTACTCGCTAGGGCCTCGCCTATGTTTCTGCCTTCATCTGATAGCTGTGGGTTATGTCACCCGAGACGAAATAAATTTTCTTCTTCGTCGAAGCCGCAGAGTTTTGGCTTTTCGACTCTTGCTGGCCTCCTCGGCCTGCCGGCACGAAATAAAAAGAAAGAGCTTTAAGAACTTCCTCATTCTGACAGTATTCAAGGCAGCATGTGTCCCGGCTGATTTTCCTTCGCCAGCCGAAGGAATTCTTTAGGGGCAGTTGGTCTCGTCTTGCCACTCCTCAGGTCTGTTTTACTCACTCTTGCAGTGTGCCATTAAATTTTCGTATACATGAAACTCTTCCGTTGTGAACACTAATTTGATTTTTCACTAATTCGATTTTTCAAATTATCATTGATGATGTCCTCCTACAATGTGCCAAGATATTTCCGTTCCCTTTGCAAGACAACATTTTGCAGGATTGATTGATGGCGTTTACATTCCATGTAGAAATAGCAACTGCCTCAGTGTGCGAAGAAGAGATGAGAGGGAATTTTTTTTCACTACTTTGATATCTCAAATATAAATATCTCTGCACCCCAATTCTTGGCCGATCCTCTTTTGTGGGTATGTGCCATCAATTTAGAGGAGAATAATAACAACAACAACGGTTGATCTTTTTCTCTCCGCCTTCCATGTTTTACTCCTCTTTGTTTGACATAGTCTATAGTATTCTTTCTATGCGTGAGTTGGATATCTTTTTCAGAGGCAGTAAAACTAACAGACTGATTGTCCTTATGTTCTTCCTTATCAGCATCTTGTGAGTCGCACACATTTCGCATGCTTAAGTATCCGATACTTCAGCATGGGCCTAATCCGATACTTCAGCATGGGCCTATCACTATGTATCATTTGGGTTCCTTGACACAGCGGCCTATATTTCAACAAACTTGCTGATGCTTTAGCGAAAGCACCTCTGGGGGCCCAATAGCTGACCTCCACCCGAGCTATGCATACTCTACAGCGGCTGGGTCTCCAAGGTGCTATATAATGCGAGAATATCCTCTCTCTGGTTTTACTTCATCAGAGGATTTTCAACGCCTCTTGTTGCATTGAAAGAGTAAGGTTTGGTCCCATATAGGCCTGGTCTAACAATATTCGCATTGTGCACATATTCTGCTGAGGCTGAAATACATCATATACTTCTCTTTTGTCGCTGTTTTTCTTGGCAGAGACAGCGAATGTTAGAAATTCTAGTTCAACAATACAGTTTGCATCTATTACGTCTGGTTTTTCTACCTCTTGGTGCTGCCTATTCTCCGGCAAATAAATGGAAGTATATGCTCTACAGTTCAAGGTTTTCTGCATGATACAGAACACCTGCATACGTGACATGTGTACTCCTTCCTTTTTTATTAGCCCCAATGTAAAGTTCAGGAAGCCCGTTTAGTACCTTCAGCCACCTCTGTTACTGTATGCAACCTTTTGATAATTTAAACTTTCTTCTTACGGTCTGTTCTGTTTTTAATTTCGTTTTACTCAGTTTAAACAAGATGGAGTCAAACACTGGTTATGGCCAATCCCTATTAAGGGTATGCGCCATTAAATTGTAAGGGAGACACCAACTGCACATAGTTAACAAGCGATAATTAAAGCTATACTACTTCCTTTTGCAAGCGCCTCCTATCACAGGCCACCTGGACTGCGGGACCAGAAATGGTGCAGAATCGCAGCAACATCCACTTGCCCCTCGTGTCGTAGGGCGACCAGGGCCGTTTATTATCAGGGAGCGCGCAAATTTTCGGTAATGCTGTGCTACGCCAATGGCGAAATCATCTTCTCTTATACAGATATTAATGAAAAAAAAAAAAAAAAAGACCGCTATAGTTACAAAAGACACTTTATACAGGGTGACCAAAATTGAAATTTACTGATTTCTTAAATCCAGGTGATGAAAGATGCTTCAAAGCCACTATTACGTATAAATTATGCGACCGGAAAGATAAAAATTGAGGTGATAATTTTGTGATCAGACAATTAGGTGTAATCAAATACTGAACTTATTAATGGCTCCAGTTAGCGCGTATGTCTGCCTCGAAAATTTAGAGACATTCGTATCCCTTGTAATACTGCTTAAGAGAATTCCCTAGCACTAATGCGTTTCAAAATATTAGCATTTTAATTTTATATCGGTCAGCCCAATTGTGCATGCAAGGTGGTGAAGATCTGCGCAAGATGCGGTGTTCCCTTTGCCGACTTCGTCGATGTTAGCTATTTTCCTTCCACTTTCATCAACCAGACAGGAAGAAAAGCCCGACGTAAGAGCTGCGTCACATTAATGAGAAGTTTCACGTCGACTGACGCCTTCTTAAGTGAGTAATTATGCGAAATCAGCGGAAAATTTGGAGGCGAATAACCAAGAACATGCATGCTTTAGAATAATGTTAACAAATTGAGTAGCCTAGAAATGCGACCGCCTCTATAGGTTTATGATAGGAACATTCTCGCTAGCTGAAGGATCTACAGAGATCATTAATATAATTCAGTTAATTAGGTGCCTGACGATGTCAAATAGGACTTCTTATATTCTTCTGTTCGCAACCTTATGCTTTGAGATAAATTTTACGTACTTCTCTGCGCCGAATTTTTAAAAACTCTGCAAAACAACAATTTTTTTTTTCTCACCGTATAGTAAAGGCCACAGAAGGGAAGAACGTTTATTGGCGTTGAATGTCTAGAAAGCAGCCTTCCCAAGTACATGGCACTCCTTTTCTTCTTCCTCTTTATTGGGGAAAGGACGAAAGTTAAAGGCTGAATTGGCCGTGGTGGTTGTGAATAAGATTTGCGCTGTGTTATCGATGGAGGCCGTGACTGTTCGGGAAGCCCATGAGAGCATGCTCCTTCCTCACATCACGGTCGCACGGCCTGGGCAGGTTGTTCGGTTCGGGCGTTCGCCACTGCCAATAAGCGATTCGTCTCCCTGTAAGTCCGAGTCGACCCATTGTCCTCGGGCAACCGGAAACAATTATCGCGACCTTTATGTGCGCGTGCACGCAGGTACTTCACTTCCGGATTGTGGACGGCAATTCCGGTCGTGCACATCTCCTGTACAAATTGCTTGGCCCCAATTATCGGCCCAGACGCCGTTAGAGGTAGCCTTAATCCACCTCTATGACGCTGAGAGAGGGCATGTATTCTACGCGGCTGTAATGTCCTCTTTATCCACGTGTGCCAAAAAAAAAAAAAAAAGAGTTTGTAGAAACACGAACATAACAGCCCACATACAGCACCTCAAGACAAGGGATACCTTGCTGATGGCATGGGACAACAAAACAGCTAGAGTAATGGCTCTAAAAAATATGAGCCGAAAGCCGGGCACATGAAGGGGGAATTGAGTAAATGATAAAATAGCGTTTCGCGTTATCGCGTGCGTAAGGTAAATCAATCATTCATTCAGGCTGTACCGGAGAAAAGCAATTCTGAAAACAGCTAGGTCTTACGTGTTTCTCACGGAATTAGAAATAGCACGCCGTCCTCAAATCTACCCGGCCTCAAGTTGTGCAGACGCGTTCTGATGAAATCCGAATGTATCTGTAAAAGTGTACTGGGCAAAGAAATCTACGTCCTGAGTATTATTTGAAGTCACGTGATAGGAGACAGACGCCGCTCCATTCTAGCGCCTTTCTTTCTTTTTTTATTTCACACTAGGGCGCGGATATATATCCTGGAAAGAAAGAGTTTTGCCTATTATCCGGTCGCTTTCCGACGTCAAAGCGTGCTTATGATCTCTACGGCGTGCACAATCTGCGGTGAAATTCTTTATCATCCCTAAATGTCTGTACGTGGGCATGACCATTATAAATAAAATTCAACTAGTACTTACTGTAGGAAATAGAGGTACTTTAGAGCGATCATCGCTAATACCGGATTATGTAAAAAAAAAAAAAATATCAGTCAGGTAATGAAGCCCGGGAACTAATTTGAGCGACGTAGGTTAGTGGGAGGTTTTGGTTCGACACTCGGCTTCGGCCTGAAATTTCAACCGCATAAATAGAACGACCTTATCTATGTCGAGCTGCTTATCTATTAAAGAGAAATTAAAAGTATCGAATGAATATATAAATAAGCCTTGTCTTGATTCCTTCCAGTTTCACGCTAAGCAGATGACGTACATTTATGATGCAAAATGTGCGTTAATGCACGAACTCACTCGTTCTATGTTAACTTTTTTTGGGCAAAGCGAATGTCGGTACTCCTGTGTGCTTGAATTTTTTGCACAGACACGCACTCAGAGCAGCTTACGTGATGCATTTACTCGCGCATATTGCTGCACCACTGTTTCACCATTGAGGCCAGTATTTATTTGTTTGTAACACTCTATATTTACTTTCCCGAGCAGAATGGCACAACACAGGCGTGTTGCTCCGGTCCGTACTTTCCGTCTATTACTGTACCACAAAAGTTCTTATTGTTTTGTATTTTCTTTTTTAGAATTTTCAAACTGTATGCATTTGTATGTGCAGTGAGACGTCCTAAAGCCCCATCTGGTTTACGAGAGACCCAGTAGTTGAGGGCATCAGATTAATTGAAATATGGTGTTCTTTAGCAGAATTTGTATCAGGATATCTTCCGTGTTCACCTCAGCGGCAAGCTTTAGACGCTCAATGAGCATTGGAGGTCTGGAATTTGAAAATGCAGCATTTCTTCAATCCGGCTTCTACAATATGACGAGTCTTTGCCGCTCATCCCTTAAATGATTTAATTTATCATGGTGAATATGATGTCTCGTGCATCTGTGCCATCAGCGTCGTTGAATTATCCCCTTCCGGATCCTCGCTACCATTTATCGCACAAATACTAATTACCACACTGTTATAAGCCACCACGTTATGTAAAAGCCATCCCGACATAGACATAAAGCCTCCGCTTTAACCAAGCCGCATGCAAACGTACCTGCCTGCCCTACTGTTAAAAAAAAAAAAAAAAAAAAAAAAAAACCGTTCGTGGTACTGCCTACAGGCAAACCTAGTAAATCTTTGCCACATATGTCGTTAGGTTCTTAGTAACTGCAGGTAGTAAAAAGAATCGTAGTAGCCATTACTAAGTCGAAGAGTTAATATCTGTAACTAACCTATCTAGGGAAGCCTAGTAATAAGAACTAGCACTTGACATGCAACCACCCAAGCAACGCAAAATGTTGCTAAAACGGTGCCTGAATCGTCTACCAAGGCTAAGCATATATATATATATATATATATATATATATATATATATATATATATATATATATATATATATATATATATATATATATATATATATATATATATATATATATATATATATATATATATATATATATATATATATATATATATATATATATATATATATATATATATATATATATATATATATATATATATATATATATATATATATATATATATATATATATATATATATATAGTTATGTGTGCTTGTCCGTAGTGCTTGTTGCCCGACTGATACATTTGGTTATATATATATATATATATATATATATATATATATATATATAACCAAATGTATCAGTCGGGCAACAAGCACTACGGACAAGCACACATAACTGGAACTTTCAGCGAACTTATATCCCATCTCGAAGCCACCCTATTTCAGAGCCAATGACACTTGCAAGTTCAGAGATGACTTTTTATTCAATTTTGAGTCTTCAATGGCAAAAACAAAAATTACAAGAGTGTATGAGCATGTTGCTAATATTTTTTTAATTTTAAAACGTTCGCTCTGCCGTCTTGGTGCAGCCTTGTCCACATTATGTTACAAATCTCTGGTCATGTTTTTAGTTCTAGTAATCGCTGATAGTTTGGTTATAGTAGCTGTAGGAAACAACTATTAGAATGCAAGTAACTACCGCAGAACGGTGGTAACGACTGTTGTTATTAATTTCCTTAGTTACTCGCGCAAGTAGCTCGTCTGAATCGGAATCAAAGGGTTCCGGAGGGTTCAGTTTCAATTTCACCCTCTCACCACAATGAAGGCTGCCTGAGTCATGTGGCCCAGTCATTCATAGGCTATTGCGGGTGTATGTGACTGCACAGTCAAGTGTGCAGGAGCCATGCGGGGCGTCAACACCGTGCGAAAACCAACAACTACTGAGTCACCTGTCGTGCCTTGAATGTGAGCCGCTGTATTTTGCTTTTCATCTTTTCATCTGCCCTTTCTCGTAATGTCTAGAAACTGTCAAGAACTGGCACACCATGCAAAGACATCGGGACTCCCCTAATTCACTCGCGAACCGTGGCCACCTGGCGTGAAGGTGGTCACTTGGCGATTTCCACTGATTGCCCAGAAGGCTGTCAGCGTTCGCCCCTCCGGACACGTTTGTGGAACTGTTATGTCCGGCAGGCGACTGTCAGTGGCGGAGCCATGCCGAACCAACACTGCGTCAATTAACCACTTTTCTCAAAAGCGCATTCCTATGTTGTTAAGGAAATAAGCACCAAGCAAAAGAACCAGCGTTGCGGATCCTTCCGGTGTGTCTCTACGAAAGAGGCCGACAAGTTCGCAGCAAGCGCGCGTCATCTGTGTAAAGAATGCAGCCAAATCGTCCGCGCATAGTGTATATGTGTTTATGTGTGCCTAATTTCAACGACAGTACGAGGTAGCAAACACAGCAAAACGTAGAAGTGAGTTAAGCGTATCGATCCAGGCTACGAAGTGAAAATATACTTTAGAAACAGCAGCTCAAACACCGAGGACTGTGACAGCTGTCGCCGACTTCCGACAGATTTAAACAACCGCTCCAGGTGGCGAATGCGCTCAAGAGATTCAAAACGCGCGGCACGTACTTTTTTGTTGTATATTTACGCCTTTCGCTGCGGAGGAACCTCCAGGGCGCTCTGTCAGGAGAAGTGACACCCGAATCGACGGTTACAGCTCTGGGGTCGGATGCATTCAAAGTCACTATAGTTACCCCATGCATGCGACGCTGAGGTCTTACGACAAGAACAGAGACCCAGAGATGACCTACTACCGCCGAGGCTGCGCTTCCTTTTTTCCCCCCCGGCTGCTCTGGGAGTGAAAGCGGGTCGAAAAAAAAAAAAAAAGCGAAGGTTTATGGTTGCCTTACGAAGTGGGTCTTTCAATGTGCTACTTTAGTATGCCGGACTTCTGGCAAGTGACAAGGTTGCTTTGCCAGTGAGATGGCGCTTCCGTCCGCTGGGATGAAATGCCAGCTGTTAGGTTTTTGACTTGGGTCGAAGAGTTTAAAGTTATGCAAGCGGCGCTGCTGCATTAGAGCAATGTATGGTACCAGGCCACCATGAGCAACAATAGCATATCGTCTCTCTGGACGCGAAGGGCCATTTAAGAGCACACAAGTGCGATTGAAGCGACAAGATTAACTGCTCTTTAATGCGGCGAGCCTGGTTTTGCCGTCTTTCTTGTTTGTTTTTAGAAGCGTTGCCGGAAATTGAGGGAGAAGTCGCTGCTCCAGCAAAGGCGAGGATCCCTTACCTTCTGCCCTGGGAACGCAGGACGAATCGAGCGGCGCGACTTACGCGTGACCTGAATGTGCGACGCAGTTAGGCGACCTGTCGAAGGTGTCGGCAAATCGGCTGCGTGAAAGCGCGCTTGTGAAGAGTCTCGAGGGTTCGCATAACGCGTGCCACTGAACGGCTGACGAGTGGGACCCCCAATTGACTGTGAAGGCCCTCCGCCGAAGCACGTATTTGCTTCAACTGTCCGGTTACACGTGACTCTCTAGACGTCCTGCGACTGCTTTTTAAAGAATGTTGCTTCCAAGAAGTCCGTTGCAAAACGAGGTTGAGTGTGACTTTGGTTGTGGGTACGTATTTCCGGCAGCGACAACGCTCGTCTTGGGAGCCGGAAGTCCGTACATGTGTATTTGAGCGTTTGTGCACAAGTTTAGCGAGGTAGAAAGCTTCTGGTGAAGCTGACACAACACAGAGCGCAAGTGCCAGATTATTATAGATACCGATATATGATATTCGTATGGGGAAGCAAAACAGAGCACGGTTCCTCCTTGTTCAAAGAATTGATCTCTCTCCCTTTCTGATCACTTGGGCAATGCAATACATTTACCAATACAGTTAACCAACGCATGTGATACATATACCTTAATTCAAGTACGTAAAGCTATCGACATTATTAATCATCAGATTCCGCTCGGTAACCCAGAGAGTTGTGGTTTCAGAGAAAATATAAAAGTTTTTCAAGAACTAGCCAGCCGTTTAAAAACAAAGCCTAGTAATCTCTAACCACATTTGCCACGGCCGCTCGGCTTCCATCGAGCGGTCGTGACATTTGCTACTAAAGAGGCACATATTGATGTCCACAAACGGGTTGGTCCTTGGACCGATACGATGTTTTTTCTTTGTATGTTAAAAACCTTTTTAAAATCTTAAGTGTTTTGAAGCCTCTAACTTAAGAGAATGAACCCCCCCCCCCCCCCCCCCCCCCGCTGTTTTGTTTTTATCGGTGATACACTTGATGAATTATAACTGAAAATACGAGATAAACTTTCAAAAGCGTCGACATCTACCATGAATCAGCTTATATTAAAAACGTTAACAAAGTAAATGCAATAAAATATACTGTAATCTCTTCTAGTCGAAAAGAAAATAATTTTTGACTCCTTAGATATACGTATAAATGATACAAGGCAGAGGCAATTGTCATGGTTTATTCGTTCAGGCTTTAACTTTGAAACAGACATGGACAAAAATGCAGAAACGGAGGATGTGGTAAAAGCATGCTTATGCTTATTATGTTTTGCGAAATGCTCGTGCGTACTTTCGTCTCCATATCTGTGTGTTCTTTATTTTTCGCAGCCAGCTTGTCTACTGCATATATGTTTGGGGTAGCGCTTATGCTACGTATCAATATCTAATTATCTGAATTCACCACTGTTCTTCACTGTTCCATGCCAACATTACCAAGCTTCAAATAAGCCAACATAACACACCCATATGGCCACCAGGTCTAGTTGGTAGCATCCCTGGCTGGGGACCCAGAGGCCATGGGTTCGAATTGCGAATGAAACAAAAAATGTCTGTACATAACAAAATTGGTTTAAAGAGTTAATGTTTTCAGATATGATTCCATATTTAATTCGAATTACAAGACCGTTTTTTTTTTTAATTTCTTTCTAATTTGTGGCTTTTGGTGTCTCGATACGCTGACGCCATCCATACGAAGCCGGGGCTCTCTACCGAACGGTAGCCTTAACACTGTCATGCTGGCAATACAGTCTGGGCCCCGTGACTATCAACAGCCTTCTGTTGGCTTCGCTCGGCTAGGACACGCCGCCTTTCGAAAACGTTGGCGGTATTTAGCGGGGACAAACGGTACAGAGCAGCACCGTCTTTTGCTCACCGTAATACTGTTGGGCATAGTGCTGCCCTAAGGGCAAGTTAAAAGATTTCACCTGTTTGCCCCGGTCAGTAAATGGTCACAAGAGCACCCGCAAACACACTCCTGTCGCGTACACTCGCTCGCAGAGCGTTCTTTCTGTGTAACCTTTCGAAACACGCATCTCTCAATGTTTTCCGACGGGGGCACGCGCAGGAGATAACAAGATGGAAAGTTGGGCCGGGCAGAGGGCTAGCTGAAGCGTTTCCGCTGAGGAGAATGGTTGGCCAACAAAATCTCGCCGCATGTACTATAGCCTCTCGCGAACACCGCGCCGTAAGTCTTGTCGTGTCAAGGCCGTGCGGCATCGGTGGGTCGACGGGGATAATCAAACAAATCTTGCTGCGACGCCGCCAGACAGATTCGTGCAACGAGAGATGTGTTGCGACAGAGGAGATAATTTTCGCGTTCTCGCTCTAAACGACGAGGATGAAATATGAAGTGGCCGCTTATCCCGCAAAACGCTCAAGGGGTTTCATAACCACTGTGTTCATCCCGCTATACGTGATGAGGAAACTTAGCGGAGTGCAGTGTAGTCTTCCGTGTTCAACACACTGTCCTTGACTCGGCGATGTAGATGGTTGTAATGCTCTCTCGGCCGCTGACCTCCGTGCACCGGTCTCCTGTGGCAGTTGGGCGGGTGGTTTGTGTAGATGCGAGTTTTCTTTTTTTTCCTGCTGTAAAGAAAACACCCCAACGATAACATGGCACAGGCATTGCCGATATTAACAATGAAAGTTTTCAAGCGAGAAAAAGGGCAAAAAGGTTTGGACAAGCATAGATAGTTGTTAGCCTCACAAGCTTTAAAGCGAGTGAGAAAATTTGTGTGTTATTTCATTAGTGCCACTGTGAAAGCTTAGCGGGGGTAAAAATAAAAGAACAAGCCCCTATCATTGCGCCATGGCGGCCCGTCCCCCGTGCTAGCACGAGCAAAAAAAAAAAAAAAAATGTGAGTCGTACCGGCAAAAGACACAGCGGCTATTTATCCGTTGAAGTGAACTCAATTGCGTTATTCATCAAACCTAATTTTTGCGTAGAGCGCCGTACAAGAACCAGTGCTCAAGAACTTTTATGTTGAAGTCTTGCTGCAAAGATATCGCTGAACTTAGGAATCCACGCTCTAAACGGTTGACAGAGAGAGGGAGGTGGCATCATGTAAAGGTACATGGACAGGGGGCCCGTTGTGGTAGCTCAGTCGCTTTGACTTTCGGCTGCTATTATCAAGGTTGCATGCCTGAATCTCGGCTGCGGCGGATGCATTTCGACAAAGGCGAAATACAAAAACGTTGGTGTGCTGTGCGTTGTCAGCACATGGCAATGATCATGCTAGGTGATTAAATTAATCTCGAGTCTTTATCTGCCGCGTTAGCTAAAGCCCATGCTTCACTTCGGAACGTGAAATCCTGTAGTTTACAATTGAAATTCGACTTTTGCTTTCCTTAGACGAAGCCTTATCCCGGGCGTGAGTTTCAACCTCGCAGTCATGAATTATTATTTCGATTTAAGATATCGTCCCTCTTCTCTACCCAAAATGCCAGGGTCAAGAACAAAGTAATGGCCGGACAATGTTTTCGTTTTTTTTTTTTTGTTTTTTTTTTTCGGGCTTTTATACACGAATGTTACCTAAGAGTGGCCCATAGTTTTCCTGGTAGTTTGCTACCACAGCCGAACCTGGATTTCTCGAATTCGAAGTGGACAGGAAATTTGTTATGATTAGGTGCCGTTCAAATTATCGGAAACTTTATGTCGAGGTTAGTGGCACGGGCATAGGCAAAATATTTTATGTTTTTTTTTTTTGGAAGCTTCACCATATTATATGTCCTCAACTTGGTGTCTACAATTTTTATTATTTTTTTCATTTCCTAATGAAAGTAATCCTGCCAAAGCGTCAGTCCAAATAAACCAGAATTCGAATTATGAGACTTTGCATTATAGCGAGAGTCCGCTCTAAGCCTGAAAGGAGTTCTAGCATCAAAATAATTTTTTTTTTTCATTCAGTATATACTATTGCTGTTACTGATATAGTAAGGTTACGAAAAAAAAATAGGTGCTCGTAACGGTTATAAAATTCCGAAATCACAAATGCCTCAAAATGTAATATCCATCGGTCTTGGTGCGGAAGCATTGGCAGTAAGTCCGCATCGGCGAGGAGATTTGGGAGTAGCGCAGAATGGTCATTGCTCCTGTGCTGAGGGGTGCCGCGGAGGATGTGGCGCACATGGGCGGTCAGCGAAAAAACGCGCGTGTGACCCGTCAAGCGGCCGATGCTCGCTCACTCAGAAGCCCATGATCGAGACGTGGCCGAGAGAGAGAGAGAGACGCTTGTCCCTGCTCACCAAGGCTGCCGTACTGCGGACTTCTTCCGCACCCTGCGCCTGTCGTCACAATTTCGAGTTCCGCGCGCACACGAGAGGCGTCCGAGCGAAATTACTTCCGGCCTGGCAGCAACAGCTGCGTGTGAACAAACTCGGGGGCGCTTCCGCGGGAAGAAATGAATTACATTTAGGATATCCCCTTCTTCCACCGACTGAGGTCACTCCACAAAGGCCGCTTCGCAAATAGTAAAAGAAAAAAAGGAAAAAAAATAGAGGATGGATGGAAAAACGAAGAAAGAAAAGAGGCATGACAAGCCAGCTTTACGAAAAGACGGTCAGCCGAAGCGAGCGTGTTTCGGTCATTTCGTTTTCGCACCGGGCATGACAGCAGTACGTACGCTGGGAGAAGTAGTCCGTTGATCTAGCGCGTGTACGGACGGCGTTAAAACGAGACCACCAGTTCGTCGTCGTACGAGTTCGGGGAACGAAGCTTATCGAACAGGGGTAATCTTTCTGGACGCCAGGAATTAATTTCTAACAGGGCCAGACGAGTTGAGGCCTTCGAGGTCTCAACTGCAGCTGTCTTTTCAAAAAGAGAGAGAGAGAAAAAAAATGCAGAAAGGCACATTTCACGTACATAGTCGAAACAAAAAAGTGGAGATCGTACGATCCAGTCGTGCCCCGAAAATACACAAGTATTTTTGCCTGTTACTCAATATTCATCTATACCTTCATGGTTGAAATAACACAGAAGGGAGTGGGCTGAAATAACGGAAATAATGGAAACGTGAAAACAACACTTAAATGATCAGTGGGGTTTCCATTGTAAAGAATCTTAACGGTTAAAGAGAGCAAAATTACGGCAGTGAAGAATGAAAAATCACACAAGCGCTCACTCGCAGCTCAAAGTTTATCAAAAAACAAAACAAAACAAAACAAAAACCGTCATGCAGTATAAATGTCCGTAAAACCGAACAAACGAATAAAACAAAAATAGTGGTAGAAATGGCAAATTTCTTATCTACTTTGTTTCTTCATCATTTTTTGCAGATCTACTTTGTTTTATCTTAAACGTTCAGACTAATTGGTTGTAGTCTCGAACTCCATAGCAACGCATACGTATTAACCCTTCTTAAACTATGACATATAGATTATTATTATATTAATGCAAACGCCCTGATCTGGAGGTTAAGAGCCGTTATGGCACTTGTACGGCTTCAACTAAAAAGAAAAACAAACTTTGAGAGCACTGCAACCTGTAATGATGAAATGTGGGATCCTGCGAGTTGCTTCTGCTGTTTCGACACTAAACACGTCGGCATAATTTTTATTGCGATAACAGTACTGCGCCAGGTTTTGAGCCGTCGCGTGGTCCCGGCGGAGGCCACGTTTGACCTTGAACAGCCGAGGAGGAGGAGGAGGAGGAGGAGAAAAAGAACAAGACTGGTAACTTACATCTCGCGTCATACTTTTAAAGGATGAGCTTAAGTGTCCCCAATAATGTAGCACCTTACACTGATATATGGCGTGATAGGGGAATAATGTAGCAGGCAAAATAAGTTTCCGCCGTTGCTATCGCCATTCAACTAGGGTTAACCAGAGTTAAACCACAACTATATGTTTTTTTTTTTTTTTTTTTTTTTGTTCTGTCACGCTGCTCGATGCACTCGCCAGACACTACGTTTGCGGACCTCACTAACACTCGCCCAGATAGCGTATGTGTGTGGCGTAGGTTAACTGAAGGAGCGGCGTAGATGGAACTTTGTGAAGACAACGATGTTCAGTGTACAGCGTGAGTGTTTTACAATTGAAACTTGATAAAGATGACAATGTTTACTGCACAGTGAGAGAGTGCTGCAGTTTTAAAAGAAGCGTGATAGTAATAATAAGAAGAAAAAACGCGACAGCAAAGTGTTCCCGTGCGTGGACCAGCGAAACTGATCTGTTTGTTCTGGTGCTGTTCCAAAATTCGTTTACAGTAGTGTTTTTTTTTTCTTAAGGGTCAGTTTCTACGAACGAGCTCTACCGACACACTCTGATGACACCACTCTTGAGACAAGAAAGGCGTCCGGTTTAAAAATGAACTCTCAGAGCGAAGCGGATTCAAAATCAAAAATGTCTGGTGTGAAGCGAGTACGGGATGTCGTATACACTATCGCAGCAGCCGAGTGCCCAGAGCGCCCACTGTAACACACTCTGACGCTGTGCATTGCCCATCGTTGTCTCCACCAAATATCGTCTGTGCGAAAAAGCTATCGGTCGTCCTACTCGATTTAACTATGTTAAAACCCTACCATATGTTTCGCGCGATAGCCTATACAACTAGTTCCGGCGAAAAGTCGCCGCCGCTACAGACAGTGGTCGGGAAAAGTAGGGTGGACACTTAAATATAGGATAGACAGCTAATACTCCGCCTTTAAGAGCATTACGAGGCAGTGTTAGTCGTGCCCGTTTTACGTCTTCCCTTGCGGTTCCTTTCTCGCGTACGTACACTTTATTTTAAAATATGATGGACACTTAAGGCGAAGGTAAAGCAATCTCATATTTTGTTTACTGTGTAAACAAATCATATGCCCACGGCGATATGCAACAATACTGCACAATACTGCGGTTGTCTCTGCGTAGAAACATTTCAGAAAACAAAGTGTGATTAAGGCAAATAATAAAAATTCACAGACGATCAGTGAGATTAATGTAACATTTGCAAGAGCGTCAAGTTTGCAGCATGCTACATCATCATGTTATGCTATAGGTAAACAAACTAGAGGTATGCTGTTGGTCCTCTGAATCACCTGTTGTGTAGTATCGATTTTATTTTAGGTTACCTATAGACCACATGGGAAGTTCTGTACTCGTCGACATTTCTTCTAGTTTAAGGTCTTGAGCTCAACAGGATTATGATAGCCTTATGGTAAAAAAATGAACACTCCTATGCGGTCCGATATGCTGGAAAACTATATGAAAACATACAGGAAACATGTAGGAAAACTGGGTTCAACCAGCAATGAAACACAAGAACAACCTAGAGTAAGAGCTCAAGACATGACACGTGACACGGGCGACAGTTACCCATGACCATAACCTGCGCTCTGACGAAGGGCTTTTTTAGAGGACATGTATAAGTATTATGAATGCCGCCGCATGAATGAACCACGCAGCGGCATTGAACACTTCATACCGCTCATACTAATTGCTGCCGGGTGGTACGCGCCGTCATTGAGAGCCCATTTATGAAACAACTAAGAATAATACGGCGGGCCTCATTGAAGCCTTATGCCAATTATTAAAAAGTGGATAACATATTAAATTTGTTTCGAATATATTTAATATAATATTCGATTGATTCTTAAAATTGAATTATATGATATTGAATTCGTAATTATTAATTTTGGATACTTGAGTAGTACATATTCTTACAATAGAAACACGGCAATAAGCATACGACGCTGCTGACGTGATGTTTAGCGACAGGAGTGAAAACCCCCATCAGGCTGCATTGCATACGATGCTCGCTATCCAGGGGAACAGATAAACATGAAATTCAAAGTTGTAGAAATAAATCTCAAATCGGCCGAAGACAACAGCTGACCGATACCTGTTGTCGCAGTTGTCGCCGTTATTAAGCTTTAAATGTCGATTTTTTCGGGAATGGATTACCACACACAGATATACGGATATGTCAAATTACGTCTGGATTAACGACCAGCAAACCGTAGAGATGAAAGCAACAAATGTTAGCTCGCAGAATTGAAAAGTTATTAGCAAACCCTCTGGCAGATGGCATGACATGGCCGGACGCTGATAGGCCGGAAGTGCAACGGCGTGCCGGCGCTCATTTCTCTTTCGCTCGTGGTATTCGCCGGAAGTGAGACGGGTCGGCCGGGTATGTGACGTCACGAGACCAGATATGGCATAGTCGAGTTGGGAGAAGCTGGCATCCACCTTCATATAAATGGGTGAGATGAGGATCGAACAGACGGGATGTTCGCATTCCTGCGTTGGAAGAATCTGTACCTCGACAAATCACTAAAACGCCTCTGGAAGCTTGAATAAAAATGTTTTTGCCTAAAATTAAGTGTTTCGTCTCTTGATTAGTTATAGATTCATTAATATAGTAACCACCGCGTGAATAAAACTGAACCATGCTGAGGTCAGGATGCAATTGTGTGCGTGGCCAAAACTTCAATGGGAAAAAAGTTGTGCCTTCCGTGAACTGTCACCTGTGTGACGTATCTGAAAGCATTAAGCGTTGCTATAATATCGGCGATGACGCGATTTTGTTTTCAGAAACACTGAAAAGACCACTACAAAGAACGACTGCATTTAATTCCTTCCCGTGTACGCTGCCGTACACGGTTCAGTATGGGTCCGTAATCAGGTTACTAAACCTGATACGGACCTTGTGACACGCTTTAACTCAATACTCTAAAGCCCGTGGAACATTGGCACGTTGGAATGCAAATCAAATCTGAACATGTTTTCTCACCCAGAAATAATTTCAGACCAATGATACTCTGTCTAAGAGACATTAACGAGGAACATGAATTTCCATTGAACTGCTTCCCCCTGTTGATGATGCGTATGTCATTGCCGCCCCTTTAGACGTACTTTGAGTCTCTTTCACGCTGGTGCTTCTGCAGCCACTAGCTGACTACTTAGTACATTTTCTGCGTACATATTGTTACGGGGTGTTCCCGAGCGGTAAGGGTCCGAGTTAACTTCAGGAGCACCTCCGGAACACCAGAGCACAGAAACACAACAGATTCAGCCCCGGTGTCGTCGTCGTTCAACCCAGCATCCATAACATCCTCGTTGTCTTCCGACAACTCGGCTATCCATCCTGTGCGTAACAGTGAGTAGTAAATGTCCTATACAAGAAAGAAAAATGTTTTGTGGCGCAATGGATCCGTACACTGCTTTTAAACAATGTGAACTTGAATGCGAATTCCACTTTCCCTCAATGTAACAAGTTTAGCAATTCTCCCCTAAAACTTTTGCCCTTTATCTTTCGGCTTTAGTTTCAAGCTGAATTCCAAGATGCTCCTCGAATTTTAAACCAGGCATTAAAATCTATTTTATTTCGCAAATAAGTTCGCAAATAAGTTCGCAAATAAGTTCGCAAA
Organism: Amblyomma maculatum; assembly: GCF_055883805.1. Taxonomy (NCBI): domain Eukaryota; kingdom Metazoa; phylum Arthropoda; class Arachnida; order Ixodida; family Ixodidae; genus Amblyomma; species Amblyomma maculatum. The sequence continues at coordinate 39,291,898 of NC_139349.1, read as the reverse complement.
TAAGTTCATTTTCATCATGGTGTATGCTACTCTTTTGATTGCACCCTGTGGTGATTTAAGAGCGAAAATATCATTCTAAAAACCTTTCATTCGTATTTGGAGACGGTACCGCAAGTATGTGTGTTGGACACAGTGCTTTAGACGGAATGGAAATACCCTTGTGTCAATGCGCTCATTCCCGCTTCATACCGTGATCCGCGATCAGCCGCCGTGACTCTCTACCGCGGTGCGCACTAGCTGATTGGTCCCGACGCGGCAGATCTATGTGCTGATGGCTGAAATTATCCAGTATGTGGTGCCATCTATCTAAGTTAAGGGGATCTAGGCATAAGCAGTGGAACGCGTGTTGGCAAATCATGGTAGCAGATTGTGGATCACGAAGAACTAAACCTCTCTAATGCGACGACACGCTCGTACGCGATACGCTCGTGCGAATAATATGGCGTGGAAACATTGAAATGCATTACAGAGCTTTGTATCACGGGCGCAATGGTTTGGTGACCTTTCTGCCGAGGAAACCTTGCAAAGCGATGTCACGAGAAGGCTGATGACTTAAGCGACAATGTGGACCCCAGTTCACCGCGATGGTGAGAAAAACATGCTGAAGCAACCCCCATTAATGTTCTTGAAGGTTATTTCAGGCAAGGAACTGTGAGACGTAGCTTGCAGCGGCGATAGGCAACCATCCGAGAGAGTACGCAAGCATCAGTTTATTGGGAGAAGATACTCGGCGTATTGTGTTGGAGGATGGCTGCTCGAAGTCGTCGTGTCGTTGTCGTCGTAGACGTAGTAGTACTCGAACACCTCCTCGTACCTGCGATAAGAGACAGAATGCATGCACGATACGAATAAATATTTGGCGAAAAACAAGCGCCTACATAAAGTAATGGTTAGCTTCTAATCTAGATGGAACATGTTAGGAACAACATACGTCTACTGCAAATCTGACAGAAGAGGGAAATATACTAAAGTGATCTCACGCATAAAGACACTTATCTAGCCATGACACCCGAAGAGAATATAGTTTGCTCGTGCATGCTAGTACAAACTAGACGACATTTTAAATAGTTGTCATGAGTTATCAGTGTATAACGGATGAGAAAAGGATTAACCATCACCCAGGTTATCAAAGCAAAACCGATCAAAACCTACACGGAGAGTGACGAAATCATGTTAATTACACAGTACTGCAGCGAGAGCAAGGAAGAATGGAAAGGCATAGGAAGGATTTCGAGTGCATAACATTAAATGGAAACTTGAGTGCCAGTTAATAATGTACATACTACAACTTTTTTTGAAACCTCGGGAGCAGGATTCTGGTCACACACGGCAATACGAGATCTATTGTCAAGCCATCGCTTATTGTGAAAAAATGAAAAGAAAAGTCACGAGGCTCCTCTACCCTCCTGTTATCCCTTTTTTTCCTTGAGCAAGGACAACATGAACTGAATGAGCACTGCCTGTCTGAACAGATGTCTTCAATTTGCTGTGTGAAAAAAACAAAGTTAACTGTGCTATGTCTTACCAAACACCCAGCAGAGTTTCAATGAAAACATATACTCCACGTGTTGCCAGCGTAGAGCAGTATTTGCGACAGTGTATTGAGAATTCGTCTATGGGGAATCTAGAACCATTAAAAAGCTGCATTGGTTGCGTTATCCTTCAGCTGCAATAAGGACATTCCAGCTAGAGTGCCATGAATACATTTTGAGTGTTCATTCAATGCATATAATACTGGCAACTACCGCTAGAAAATGCACGACAAAGAAGCAATTCGCGCTGCGCAGAACGTTGCAAAAGTTCCATTGAGACGTTGGGAAACAATAAAAGAACCAGAAAGGCAAACAAGCAGGGCTTTCATCGACGCTATCGTCCACCTGTTCCATTTACGAAGCACGCTGCTAACACGGGGCAACGCCCAATCAACAGCCTTTGGAGCCGTGCGTTGTCTCTAGCGGCGAAGTATATCGTAGATCGGCGCGCATATTCACGTAAGCACGCGTATACGATGCCTCCAGCGGTGTCTCCGACGACGCGGCGATGCGGCTCCCGCACCCGCGGACCGGACGGGGCCCGAAGCAGCTCAAGGCCAGCCGTCTGACCCAGTGCCGGCAGGCAGCAGGCTAGACAGTAGATAATCGAGTTCCTCTGCCCGTGCGCCGACCCACACTGTCCTTACCTCTGCATACGCAGCGGTTAGCTAGTGGTAGAGCCAGTGTGCTCACACAGCATTCTCAAGTGCAGGTTGATTGCCTTGACAGATTATACAGATGGATAACAAAGAAGGACCTCAGAATATCGATTATATTATCAGTTACTCAAGTCTGCTTCTTCCTTTCAGGCCTCTCGTGGTATATAGCACTATAGCACTATTTGTATAGCGACTGCGAAACGCGAGACTCAGTTTTAAGGAGGAACCTATAGTATCAAGTAGCTATATTTTGCCATACAACCTAACGAAGAGGTAAAGTTCAAGTTACCTGCAAAACGCTTCTAGCCTTACTACAAGAACGAAGCAATCCAGCAGCATGAGAGTATATAGACGACTATGCACTCGTGGAGCAATGAAAGATGCATGCACGTTTGGCACTTTATAATCTTGCGATACCTTACATACGACCAAAAAAATATATATATATCACGAAACACGTGGTTGAAACAGCAGAGGCGTAAAGAAACAAAGATGTAGCAACATAATCGGCAGTAATAAAAGAAATGGTTTCGCACTACTGCACCTAAGCAGATTTATTTGCATTCCTGGAGTATTTTCCTATAATAGTCACATTCTGACTGGAGGACGCGCATACGTAAGCATACGTAAACAGGCAAGGCACCAACTTTGCTTCAATGAGCATTCAACAGCCTGCATTCAACTCGCAAAAAAAAAAACAAAAAAAAAAAACAAAAAAAACAAAAAAAAAAAATCATATTTGTGACTGCTGTCACTGGGCCCAGAAGCTTTCAAAAACATGCTCTAGATCCGATGGAACCAGCAGCAGTGGCCCTTGTGCCCCCATATCGAACTAGGCTGGGTACAAAAATGATCGTTTATTTCGAGATTGGTGTACGTTAACATTGTCGAAATTGATCCGTAGTTCTCCGCTATGACGTGCATAGCACACCCTCTCTCAGCTCTGAAATGCATAACTTTACTGGAAATAATTTCAGGAAGCTATAAGAAACCTTACTTCGTAATTGCTATCAGAGTTTTGCATTGTTTATAAGAGGTGAAGTCAAAAGGTCGACACTTTTCGTGCCACAATTTATTCCCACTTATGGAGGTGTGCTACCGTGTGTTCTATATACTACGCGCGTTGTTTTTTCTTCCGCTTTGCATTTCATGCTCTTTATTCCAATAATCAACACAAGACAACATTCCTGTCAATGTAAACAGTATGAATAAATAAAAAATAAAAGTTTTACTTGCACTCCGAGACTGTTCGCTCCTTTAAATGCTATATATATATATATATATATATATATATATATATCGAAAAGGAATGACAGGCTCGTTATGATACACGAAGGAAAAACCAAAAGTCGTCCAGCGGAGTAAAACGTTGTTGATTTTTTATATTAATTTTTGCAGTTGGCTTGAACTAGTACTATAATAATTCTAAGGAGAATTATAGTTAAATATAAAGCAGAAAGAAAAACAAAGCGCCGATGGTGCGTCGTTTTATATCTATCTAAAGCGCTATTTCCTTCAAACCGGGCTACAAGCGCACGTATTTCTTCCACAGCTAATGGACCAAGTGCATTGAAAAAAAAAAAAAGAAAACAACAAAGGACACTATTTAGAACTATGTACATGCTGTACGCGTACCTTTGTTTAAGTTTATTATGGTTGCAGTGTAGATATATTTCACTTACCCTTGTATATATGAATCACTGCATGTATTTTTCTTTTATTGCGAAAACATGCAGAATGTTCATGGTACCACTCAGTGGTCTGTGGCTGTCGAAACTATTTACATACAATATGGCGAAACATTGTGGGGGCTTGCCTGAAGGTTTCGTAATATATAAACCTCTTTTTAATTGTAACTAGAGAACTCTCGTTTCTTTCCAGGGATAAATAACTTATGCAAAACTGTCAGCACGGCGCAAGACATGTCTTCGCAGGCAATTACAATTAGGAATTAGGGGCGTTTATCTTCCTTTCTGTCGTGTGTAAGCTTGTAAACTAGAAATGCGAATGGAACAAAGCACGTGAAAACGTCATCTTACCGTGCGAACACTGTTGGCGTAATATCCGTATTCAAGGCGAAGTCGGGCAATTAGGGTCAATCACTGCGTTCCTTAGCTCGCAGAGCAGCACGCATCAGCAACGGCTTAAAACAAGTGCGTTTCTACGGGCTTCCGTGGAACCCACGTCGTAGCGCAGTGCGCGTGCTCGCGACACTGCTGGAGCTTCACGCGTACAAGCAGGCCTGCCGCATGCAGGCCACGAGTATATTTCGCCAGAGTTTGCGAGCGCTGCCTCCGCCTTCAGCGGACGTCCTTGACGTGTCGGGGCAAAGTACGAGTAGCGTTTTTGTGATCTGATCGGGCTGGCGCAACGCGGCCTCATTAAGACCATGCGCAGCACAAGTGCGGGGATTTGCTTTCCAAGGCTTCAGCGCGTCCCTGTTCGACACGCGACATTTCGTCCGTTGTATAGAAGTGAGGCTTGTTGAGCTATTTCGCGTTTGGCTTGTCGTTGAGCTTGTCTCAACTCTGTGTGTGGGTTGGCTTTCTTGCTCTGCTTCGTTTTCGCACTGTTAAACTGGTCGGCAATGAGACACCCTTTGAATTACGCAATGTAAGCATAACACACGCTTATTTTATAAAGTTATAGGGCGGGTTATGACGAACTCCGAACTGGACGGACAGCTGCGGATCTATTTCGGTCATTATTTCGGACTACCCTTTCGCAACAACAACAAAATCATATTAACGCGTACGTCTTCGTACAGGAAACGCTCACTAAAGCAACGAGTGCTCCTGAAATTTAAGACAAATAGCATTTGCTTTCACTCTTTACTACGAAAGTCGACGGCTCGTTCGCGATATGGGACATGTGAAAATGCGATGAACTGTGTAGTAGTAGAGGCGCTAGCAGGAGCGGAGCACACAGAGCCTTTCCCGAAACACTTGACACCAAGGTGCTGTGCGAGCGGAGTTATTCCCTTTCAATACCCCAAACGGTTGCACACATCACATGACAAAAAGCGGGGAAGGGGGGGGGGGGTAGGGAGAGAGAGATTGGCAACCTCCGTCCGAACTCCACGTTCGGTGGCACAGAGGTACTATTTCAGCGCGTTGGAGGGCTGAACAAATCCTCGTTCTAGCTTCATACCTGGATTCTCCCGATGACACTTGCCCCTGGTAAGCCTACACCCACCACATAGGTGGCATGGTTGACCAAAGCTTCGAGGGAGCAGGCAGCCTGTGAAAACAACAGAAGCCTGGTCACTCTACTTACTCGTTGAGGTTCACTGAAGAGTTGAACGTTCCGTTGTTCGTGGAGCCGCTATCCGACACCATGAGTGGTGGCGGCGGCGTTGTAGTGCTGGCGATGGTGGTAACCTTGGTGGTGGTGGTGGTGACCTTAGGGGTAGTGGTGGTCACCGGTTCCGGGGCGGCGGTGGGTGCTGCCACCGTGTCCGGCGGCTCCCATGGGGCCAGCGAAGCTAAGTCGGCCGCCAAGTCTTCCATCGTCTCCACTGTGGTGGCAGCGGTCGTGGCGGTCGTGCGCCGCTTGGACCTCTTGGTATGGCCCGAGTGCGGCGAGTGGCGGCGACGTCCTCCGCGGGGGCCGCTGGCAGCCACAGCTTGGGACTCTTCTGGCCACTGGGTGGCCGCCAGGTCCCCGCGCGTGGACGAGGGCAGCGAGGCCGGCACCTTGAGCAAGGAACCTGAGCGATGGACACGGTTAATAGGGCGGGCGAAAACGCTTGGTCCAGAAGACATTTATAAGAAATGTTCTGTAACAATCTTATTTTTTTTTTGCATAATGGATCGCTTTCAACCGAGTATTTACCGAGTATTTTGTCGAACCACTTGTTGCGCATATAACTATACTATTGCTTATGACGACAGGCTTGATAGCCATCAAGAGTTACTATTCGCTGTCTCGTGCCAATCTTAGATAAGATAATTGTGAATGAGCCGAAAGACTAGACGAATTTTATCCGAGGGCTCTGGTCTCGGGCGTAATAAGTTACCGGTAGTGTGTTTATTGTATAACTCGTGATTAGTTTCGCAAGAATAATTTTTTGTCGAGAGAACGATATATCATCGTCCAATATTTTTTTTTATTTTTGTAGAAATTTTGTGTGACATTAACATAAACCTAACATCCCGCGGTTAAATTAAAATCATTTTAGCTTCACGTGCACTAATATCATACCAACTAAAATGAGCATGAAAGGTCGCGGCTCATGCATTGTTTGAGGCCTTACATGCCGCCGTTACCATTCATAAAATCTCACACTATTTTACCCTACTCTTTTGTCGAGGGTAGTCGTCCAAATTAAAATTTAATCCTTGCTAGATTAAAAATAAATTTATTTAATCTACCAGCTTGATTCCCCAGATATCACACAAATCTCTCTATATATTTTTTTGTAAATTTCGTGCGTTACTTCTCCAGTGAACAATTGGAAGCCTCGAGTAAACACACTGTTAACTTATAGTCCAAAAATGAACATTGCCATGTTCATGAATGAAGAAAAGACGATCCCAAACCTGGCTTGCTCTTGTGGATACTGTGGGCTTGGCCCACGGTCTTGCTGCCGAACACTGCAACCACACCGACGGAGGAGGGCAAGGTTCAGGACAGCAACCACTAGGCATGTATCGCAGTGAGGCACACAGTTCGCTTCACGGACAGGCGACGGCTTTTGCAATGCGTGTCTCCGACAGGCATCAGAGCATCTCAGGTCATAACATCTTTGACAACCATAGCTTCAGAAAAACATCCAAAAAGTCGGTATCAAAGGACAAGAACTGCAATGAAAAAGATCCACTCATGCTGCTGAATAAAAACAAATGTTTCCTAGTATGAAAGAGGGTAATATGGGATCCTATTATTTTTTTTCGTGTTATATCAATGAATAAAGCTGCTCAACACACCTCATATCATCAAGACCTGTCAGTAAGAACGATGGAGGAGACGAGGATAGCGTGCAATGGAATTATAATAATCAAATTTACTGGCCCTGGAGCTCAACTGAGGAGCTTACTCGCATTTGAGGTAAATTTTGCAGCTCTAAGTAGAAATAAATATGCTAATTCCGCTTCGCCTAATTAAGTTCCCTTTTTATATGAGTGAGGCGAGTTCATTCTCCACCATGCTTGGCTTCAGCCGTTAACGAAGAGAGAAAAATAGTGTTGAAACAGCAGAACAGGATACTTGTACAATAAAAGTCAAAGCTCCGCGCCGTCCAGATAAAATCTGTTAGGATCGTAATATTTAGATTAAGCGCATTACCGCGGGCTTGGCTAATCATCGCGTAAGTGTACGACACATTGACTAAAGTTCCCATCAATTTTTGAACGATTCCTACAGTCTAGAAGCATTGAGAATTCGGCTTGTTATTGGGCCTATGCAACTACGGCCGACAAATATATAATTGCTTTAATATAATTACACTCATTCCGACAATCTGGTGCAGCCAAGGGCCTATGTTAAAGATACGCGAGGGCTGTTTTGCACTCACAGGTTTGCTACCCAAATGGGCTAGGATAGAAATAGAAGTTCAGCTCACTCGACTTGGATGCGAAGGTGTAAGAGAAGGCGCAAAGCGCCATGCTGCCCAACAGGAGGGCATAGTAGGTCAGCGGCACGCCCATGATGCGAGTATGGCGCATCCTGTGAACAAAAGGAACAATACTCGAATTCCTCCTCCTCCAGCGCTATTATGAGTGCGTCTCGTTGGCAACAAGAACCGATGAGGCGCTACTCGGTGTCAAATACTCCTATGCAAGAACGCAGACACCGAAAGCTGAACCATGAAACGGCATCGAGTGTTCCCGGGTTGACAAGGAAAATAACAATCATACAAAATACACCGTAATAACGTTTTTTCTTTTTTTTTTTCTGATCCTGCTCGTATTGAGCCTCGAAAGCTACGAGCAGACTTTCGACTGTCCAGTTCAATTCATTTTTAGATATTCCACGTCCATTGTTGCGCCTACTTGTAACGGAGTGTTATATCTGCTTTTCACATTGGTCGACGACCTGAAGCGCTCCAGACAGAATGTCCACAAGGTCTCCTGAGACTTAGGTGCTCTAAAAATAACCACCTCTCCTACTGCGGCCACAAAGGTGTAGCACTATGGCCGGTCACCGAGAAGCTTAGTTTGTGTGCAGCTTATGCTTAATATATATGTATATATATACCGGGTGTCCCAGCTAACTTGAACCAAGGGATACAAAATAATACATTTGAGGTAGGTCAGTGAAACCAATTGCATTCAACTGCCAGCCTGCTTGCGCACTACAGGTAATTTTTTGTTTTGCAATGACTTAATTAGCTAATTATGTTAATTTTTCTAATTTAATAAATATCGACCTTAGACCAAACATGTGAATTGGAAACTTGTAGAGCACCTTCCGAAACCCCTATTCCATTAATTGCGATAAAGAAAGTCTCACGTGTATCTTTTTTTCTGGGCTCAAAAGAAAGCCCGCGAAATACAAATAATACCACGTGACTAGCGCATTTGTGCGCCGCGATTGTGGTGCTTATATATATATATATATATATATATATATATATATATATATATATATATATATATATATATATATATATATATATGAGATGGCCTGTTTGTAAATTTTTAACAGCCATACATCCTCCTTTGGAGAATGCTTTGAACATGAACTGTCTTCTGTTAGCTTCCGGGCAATATTAAAACCACTGTTACCAGCAGGGAAGTAACACTCCGTTCCCTAAACATTTTAAAGAAAGCGAATTACTAAACTGTAATAGTCGAGTGATCGATCGTGCAGTCCATGGTTCTTACGTTGTCAAGGACTTGGCCGAGCTGTGGCTGGAGCCCGATTCCAAGCTGCCGGCCTGTGAATCCCTGGAGCGCCTCTGTAAACAAGAGGACAGTGTATGACACCTCAAAGCCCAGTGAAGGGTTCTTATTTATTTCTCCCTGACTTCCCTTGCTTTCAGGTTCCCATGCGTCTCAAATGCACAAACGTCGAGGACAGCCTCCCGGCTATACGCAAAGCCTCTGGAAATGCGAAATGTTCGTGTGTTGGCCACTTTCCATTAACAGCTTCCTTTGACGCTAACTCGCGTGATGCGCAGCGGAATTTGAACCTATTTGGTGTTCTTTTCCTTATGAATCACCAAAAAACAAATATGACCATCTAGAAAGAAGGCATTGCACATGCAGTATCGAGGGACTGAAGGATGGAGCCCGCAATTTATTCAGCATCATTGTACTCTGAGTCAGTTTGATGGCAGTTTGATGTGTACCTCTTAGATCCTCACTACGACAGCCACGAAAGACTGACGGTAGTTCATCTTTAGTATCATCGCTTTGAGGGCCGTTGGCATACCTTCAGCGGGCGTCTTCCGCCGGAGTTGGCAGCCTCGCCACCGGCCTCATCTCCTACCTCCAGCGAGGACTGGGACGTCAGCGTGGGCATGTAGATGCTGTATAGTTGCCTGCCGTGCCCAGACACCTGCACCGACGGCACTGTCTGCAGTGCGAAGAGAGGTGCACATGGTAAAAGAAATAGGCCCTACAAAAATATTTGTTTACTTATAGAGCCCCGGGAGGGAACATGATATAGTGCAGGCGTCTCCCTCTGTGATGCAGTTTTTTTCCTTTTGCGCTATTCCTATAGTGATTCCACTGAGTATTGAGATTATTATGTTAGGCTGCATATTTCAACGTTATTGCATTGTGTCTATACTGTGACCACTAATACTGTTTTCTTTTCTGTCCTGTCTTACCACATTACGTAATGTAAGGTCCTTCATTCAAGCGTAGACAATAAAGAAAGAACAAGGAGGCTTATCTGACTTGGCAGAAATCATACATTCCGAGGTGACCCAAGAGGAAATAATCAGTGCATATAGGGCCTTTACGCCTAGTGAGCTTCATTATTTTTTGTAGATGCATATCATTGAAACCCGTGCAGGAATAAGTTCCCGTTTTACGCTATGAATGTGAACACGGCAACCTCGTCATGAGAATTCAAGCGATGAAGGATGATTTCATGCATCAATTCAATATTGTGATGTGAACGGAACTCTTTCGGACCGAGTAAACGAAGGCGGGGGACGGTGACGAAGTCTGTCCATGCGTCTTGAACTCGTTTATTCACATAAATGAAACATTTGATGAGGCTTATATAGGTTCGTGCACACCGCTTCGTCCCTTGCATCAAGAGAGCCAGAAGAATATCCCATCCTCGATTATTGATTAAAGAGAATGCTGCTTTACAGCACCAAGGTACGACGAGAGCGTGCCGCTCTCACGTCGCACTCTCCTCTGTAATACATATGGGCCGCACTGTGCAAACCTCAAAGAGGCTGCTGTGAGTGTTTGAGTTGAAGAGAAATAAAAGTAGTTTATATTATGGGTCGTGCCATTTATAAGGTATAAATCGCACAGAAAACTGCCGCCATAATTTACAATGCCAACAAAAATGGCGGCCTTTCCTTGTGTTTTGAACGACAAGGTTTAAACAGCTCCAACTTCCTGAAAGAGAACTAAGTGTTTTGTTGTAACTGCGATTAAAAATAATTTTTGATGATGGTCATCAAAGAAAGCGGCACACACATTCCGTTGACGCTGTAATGGAGTGCAAACTATCGAAATTATTCGCACGTAGAAAAGGTGGCGCAATCGACATCGTCGTCTATGAGCTAGAATAGGTATGAGGCGCACCAAAGGGGAGAATGTTGGATTAATTTAAACCTGCTAGGGTCATAATTAAACCGCACTGAAAACGGACAGCCCATGGTCGTTTCACAAAGCTGTCTTATTAGCATGTCATCGTCGCTCCGCATGTCCAGCTCCCCCGGCTTAAGACCAAGGTGAATTCAAAAGACGGCTACAGGAACAGTAGCGGACAACAGCGTATCGGTTACCCGGGTTGGGGGAAAAAGAAGGAGGTCTGTGAAAATTATTGAAGCACGAGAAGAGTGGTATGCTCTATCCTTTGAATGGATGCCAGCTGACCTGACTGCTGAGGAAACACAGAAATAAAAAATTTGTTTTCGAACCGACACGTCGTATATTTTTGTCCATGACTATATATGTAAGAAGTTAAGCCGCCTCAGGGGCACTGATACGAGAACTAACTAGGGTGACCTAATTTAGAACAGATACCAACCCCGCCAGTGATACAGAGAACACATATCCCCGCATTATAAAATTTATCGGCTACTGCAGTTAGCTATATGTATCAATGACAGTTAAGTGGCAGTGGCTATCCTACGGGACGCCATCTTTGTGCTCGTCAATTCGCCAGGCTAGCGAGTATCACTCGTTTTTATAATAAGAGTATATCAAGTTGCTTTTTCTTTTTTTGTTTGTGTTTCACCCCCGTCTAAATGACCCAACGTGGCCGCACTTCGTGTGAGCTAGACTAAGTTGCCTTAAATGCTACACAAGCTTCCCTACGCGCACGTACTCAACAACCTGGTACACAAGCAGCGAAGCTATGATGTGCACTTGCCTCTGCAGAAGAAGGCTCCTGCGTCCGAGATCTTCCGGAAGCCTCTAGGCCCGGTAAGAAGCGCAGAAACTGCGCCGCAAACAGCTCGGGCAGCTGCTCCGAAGGGCTCTGAGGTCTCCGCAGTAGATCCTTGCGGGAGCGTCGCGGGGTCTCCTCCATCCTGTCGTAGTCCATCGTCGGCTACCCGGGCGTTAACGGGGCCAAACTCCTGCGTCGAACGAGATTCTAACACTGGGCGATCGCCTCGTGACCGCGCACGCCGTCGCAGGAGGCCGCCGCGCGCTTCGCCGCTCGCGCAGCGCACACCTTTTTATTGCTTTTGCTTCTTCGTGTTACATATTCACGAGTTTTCGTGCGAGTACAATATCGTTTGGTTTCTTTTACCGTATCTAACTGCGCACGCGAAATTTATACTTATACGCTTTGGTTTGCGTCACCTGTCCGAAAAGCTCTTAGACAGTTTACGATTTCTTTTATATATTATTTATTCATTATTTTCAATACTGACAGCCCCCTTAACGGGCCCTATATGGTACACATACAGAACATTTATATTGACGCTGGAAACACATCAGAATATACAAGGGAAGTTGACATGGCAGCCAAAACAACGAGTACAAATAAATCGAAACACACTAAGTGGTTTAAATACCTTATTGAATTCAAAAGATGGACAAGTGGGCATAAATGAATATAGCATATAAATACAGTGGTAAATAGGCTATAACTAAGGAGTGTTCAAGCACACCTGAGAGTGTATTACCTGTATATAGGTAACAAGAGGGATCCAAATGCGCGCAGTACAAGAGAAGGTACGCATCGTGATAAAAATACATAAATTAATGTGGATCACTCGAACCAAGAAGTTAACTGAGGGTGCCGTAAGGTCAAATGCACCGCATAAACAGCGAAAAAAAAAAAAAAAGAAACATGACTTTAGTATCCATTACGAATAAACATTCCCAGAGTGCGAATAGAGGATGATGAGTGATAGCACAATGAACTGATCTCAGTTGCAGGGGAGACCATGCACATATTGACTTGCAGTTGTCTCGCAAAGAGGCGACATGTAACACATACGGCGCGTGTCCTCCACACACACCTGTATTATGCATGTTGAAACCATTGGTCACCTTACTGCCTCCTGTCTATAATTGCTCCACGTTTCTTCTCAATAAAGTATTTTATCGGTCACTCTCTCTCCCCCCCCCCCCCCCCCCCCCTCAGACTCACTGACCTTGAATGACAGTTAAATTCGGTTCAAATATTCACCTCGATCCTTGTGTTGTGAACGTTGTTAAAGTCGTCGCAAGAAGAGTCAAGGTGTCTATCTTATTATATTCGTCACGAAAAAATTACGTCTGAAATGTAATCCTCTGATAGCTTAACTTCATTAATGGTTACGCACATACTCGTATATTCGTGATGTTCCGGCCGATACGGAGAAATGAAAATATATGTACAATATTTATAAATGCAGTTAAACATCACCGTAATTTCCTTGCACCACTCACAATCTCCTTAGACAGCATACCCTTCTTAGTACGCCACTAGCCTTTGTTAGGTTCAAAGCGGTTCAAATTGAGTGCCTATTTCAACCACTGTACTTCTTGATGCAGACTGCAGACATCGCCAGACAGCCCTTCAGTACTCTCACTAGAAACCCTCAATATTCCCCGCGCACCCTGCATAAGCTGCTGTAGCAGTCGAGATCACTGTCTAAAGACGATCCACAGAGACAATGCCAACAGCAAAGCTCTGCGCACGCAAGACGCATGCCCTTTGCTCAGTGAGACCAACGGGCTCGGGTAACTGCGCTTTCGCGGGAGCATTTCCAGAAAGTCTCCAAAGAGGAGAGAGCAGCAGGCCTTACATAAGCCGACCCAGACGACACGGTTGCCCGAAAGAGAAGGCGGCCTGGCGGTCGACCGCGCACAATGCCAATTACCGCTGGGAACACGGAAACGGTCATTTGCGAATTTTCGCAAACCGCTTCGTCTTCTCCGGTGCTCGGCGAGCACTTCCCGGACGTGCGCATGTCCTACACGTGCTGCGCGACTGTCTGCCTTCCTTCCGGTCCCAAATTACCAATACGGCACGAGAGGCCCCGAGTATCAGCACGCACGCCCCGCGAAAGGTACCAAACGGCGGTACAGCGTGAACTACTGCCTCGGGGAGAGATGGAGGGGGAGCGCGCCTTTAAATTCGCACCGTCGCTCGTTTGCAAGAGCGTAGCGCGCACACACACAGACACACATCTAGAAAGTCTCACGTATACGCAAACACTCATACAAAAATACTGCGCAAGAAACCACACAAACACAAACGTATGGCGGTCCAATACTATAGAACAAGCATGTATTTCACGCAGAATCAAGCTCATGGGCCTCTCAGCGCCCTAGATTGTTGTCCGGGCTAACGGATTTGGGCAAGGAGGTGAGAGGTCATCACTTTCTCTCCTCTTCCTCACCTCCACCTATGGAAGAGCACAGAGCCCATAGTCGCGTGCCACGTGTCTCCCATATACAAGAGTGCCGTTATAGATACAAGCGTGGCCGCTGCTGAGGGGAAGCCGATACCGAATCAAGAGAACGGGCTTCGCGGGCCAGCGTTCGTTCGTGACGGTCCCTGAATGCGCTTAGGGGCCCAGGGTTAGGGTGCAACCAGTTCTGCCTTCGTCTTATAGAAGACCGCACGCTCTTCTTCCCTTGGGGATTGGAGCCTTTCTCGAGAGTGCCTAAGAAGATTACTCATTGAAGTGGCGTCTTCGGCACGACCGTGGTGCGCGTATGGGGAGGTCGCAGATATGCAAGTGCTCCGAAAAGCGGCGTGAGTTCTGACGAGTTGTTTGTACTGCGATGCCGATATGATGCGGCAGCCGCTCTCGTCGCCGAAAGCTACATGCCTGTACACTTCCGGGGGGGGGGTGGGGGGGGGGGGGGGGGGATGAACAGCATCTTCATACACTTTCTTTTATAGGCTTGATGAGAGTTCGGTTCTTCCAACGAGCCATTGTTTTTGCAAAGGCTAACTCCTGGGGAGAATTTTGGGGGCTCGCGGTCACCGGTCACGCGATGTAGGTGCGAGAAGCGTTACGGTGACCTGCTCGCACTAGCACCTGGAAGAGTGAGGAGGCACGTCGAAGCAAGAGGAAGGTAAACTTTGTGGCACGCCGGTTCACGTGATCATCGCCAGATCGCCCTCTTTAGTAATGCGCTCCGTATTTCTGCTCTCATTCAGCTTTTAGTAATGTACCTGGATCCCCGTTCGATGCGACAATGGGATAAACCGCAGCGTGCACTCGTGGCACTCAAGTTCAAGCCACCTGTTTTACTCGCATGTATCTCGGCGCCTACACCTGCAGTTGACAGTTGCTCTCTTCGGTTCATGCCTCTATTCGGACAGCGTATAGGGAACTAAGAAAGGAATTAAGAAGAAGAAATGGGCATGGGCAGGACATGTAGTGCGAAGAGAGGATAACCGATGGTCGCTTAGGGTAACAAACTGGATTCCAAGAGAAGGAAAGCGTAGCAGGGGGCGGCAGAAAGTTAGGTGGGTTGATGAGGTTAAGAAGTTCGCGGGGATCAAGTGGATGCAGCTAGCACAGAACCGGGTTAAGTGGAGAAATATGGGAGAGGACTTCGCTTTGCAGTGGGCATAGTCAGGCTGATGATGATAGGGAACTGCCCTCACAATGTGCTAGCGTAGGATAAATTAAACAGTTCAGTGCTGAACCTAAATTGAATTAATTGTGAACGGCGATACCGAAACTCGGGTCGAGCACTTGTTCTGACGCGCATGAACATAATTGCATAGAATGGAAAATAAACGACGCTCCGCCCGAAGCGCTAACTTCGCTCCCGTGCAAAAGTTTTCAAAACTCTGTTGCGTGGAAACGCCTCGACAAGTGATCGGAGTATAAGCTTGTGTACCTACACCCCTTTGCGTTCTGGGTCGGCTGAGTTGCACTGATGACCGAAACAAGAGATGTAAGGTTCACAGCATTTTGTCGAAAAGTGTATATTCTGATCATCTGTTTGAGCACAAGGGCTCGTATCACCGACAAAACAGTAAGTGTCAGTGTGTAGGGCGTCATTGAGTTTCTTTCCTCCAGGGCTCTTTGGGAACACCCGATTCTTTCGTGCACTCTGTAATGAAGGCGGGAAGTATAGTTTTTCGCTCTGCCCCCAGGAATGGTACGCGTTGACACCATTCCGTGGAATAAAGGCGATCACTTTCGCTTCATTGCCTGCTCTTCAGTAATGAAGACAGTAATTATGTTTCACGCTTTTGCGATCGAAGAATAGCAGCTACCATCGTGCGTCAGAAATAGGGGCCTCAACATCACTTCAAACAGAAGATTTCGGACAATAGCAGAAGTACGCGCAATAGCAGAAGTACAGTCATTCGCATCAACAGCGTGAGCTTGAATTGTCCGTTTTGTTACACTGACCTCCATATTTACAGGAGCTCTGGGTTACACTTTGGTCCTTATAATACCCCCACGACGTGTACGACAGCAGACACCTGTGAAATGTAACACCGAAGGACGTCGGGCGTGAAGGAAAAAGTGCCAAGAAATGCGGGCATTTTGGTTTAATGCGTCCATCATAGGAGCACTACGGTTCATTCCATGGGTACGATAATGCGCAAGAGGCCATTACGGACCGCCGCGGATGGCGAACAATTGGTAAATAAATGTTATCTCTGGCGCATCAGGAGTTAATAGCGATGTCAAAAGAGCACCTTTTTAGTTTTCACTTGAGAAAAAATATAGTTTTCCTCCAGCACAGAACTTTCGACAAGAGATTACAGGAAACATACAAGAAAAAATAGTTCACAAAAGTGACAAGTACGCTTAACGTTCATACTTTGGTACTAGTAGTTGACAACACAATTAGAATGTTTTGTTTTACATCGCCCAGAAGTTTGACATTGCCTTAATACGAGCGTAAAGAAGGACGCAGATTCCTCACGGAAAGAAAATCAAAAGCAGTGGTCGTCTCTAAAAGCCCAGCCATATGCCATATCGAAAATTTCCTTACGAACGCTGCATTAAAGGTTTTCGTTTCCTGACATTCATATTTGCTTCGCCAGTAGTCCATAATTTAGCTTATATGTGTCTCCTAGAACGGTTCGGATATTCCAAGCAACGTGTCGCCCTGTGGTTGCCAAATGCTCGGTAGAGATTCCTGTACCTTCTCTTCATTCATTCTTGCTCACTAGGAAATCACTTAAAGGCGCCTTGTGGTAAGGTATTAAAGCATGTTTTTTTTTTTTTTTGAACACTTGCCATAAAGTATAACTTGAGTTGACTGTGTACTAAAAAAAAAATGGTGTAAGCTATTTCCTTGCAAGAGTTCCTTTTCTTAGTACTGTCCGCCAGGCACTTGGAAAAATATTCCTCCCTAGTGTCCTTTAGTCTCACTTTCTGCAAAAATTCCTGCCTTAGAAGCTCTTATCCCTGTGCAAATTTAAAGCAGATGGCAAACATCCACCTCTAAAGCCAGTGTGGAACACCTCCGGCAGGTGCTGGGCCGTGCGTCTTCTTGGGAGTCCTGTCGACAAGTCACCGATCCAGCTTTTATCCTTCTAAGGGATACCTCCTCCAATCTCGTTAAGTTATGAGGGAGGGGAAATGTGCACGGTGGAATAAGGACATGTGCACAACTGTGCGCAGGGTTCGTCATTACCGGGAGCAAATGGAGTCTGGTTTGGGACTTGGTGTGTGAGGTTGATTACTATACTTAAGTCAGTTTTCCCAACTTTGCTTGGGTCTTAATGAGTGCATGGATCTCCTGAGTTACATGTAGGGTATTTGACACCCTTTCAGATTTTTGTGGCCTCTAAAGTGTCTATATATATAGTTTTGTCAGAGTGGTCAGCTCTGCAAATCAACACAGCATCGGTACTGAGTAAATTTAGGTAAGGGAGTAATGGCGAGCGTTGGGTTTCTATTTCTTGTTTCTAATTCCACTTACTGTCCCTTCGCCGGATGTTAGAACGTGACCTGGTATATAGTATCCCGGGCTGTAGCATCAATCGTACAAGGCGTCTGGTCATCTCCGTTCGGGCTCCTCCTCCCATAGACAGAATGCGTTTGATAAAATTGCCACTATATTTTAATCCTATAGAGCCACTGTGTTCTTTTACCAGATTTATGAATGTCTAGTTCGAGCACTGTCAGCTCGTCAACTTCCTATAATGCCGGATTCCCGTCCTTCAGCGTGACTTTTTTAGTTGTCCTTCGCCTTCTTCTATTCTTTTTTTCCTCACAAACATAGCTGGACATGGGGACAGTTTCAGGCCTGCATCGGGGACGTATCTCACCCACGTTTGTAATGCCTTTTGCAGATGGCAGTACCGTATTTCTAGTCGTTCACGGCCGACGAAATCGTGGCATTGACTACGTAAGCAAGGTATTTCTGTGGTATTAGAGCCAATTTGTTCGCCAGTATTAATAGCAAAGGTGCTATTTCTCTTTCTCAAGCTGCAAAGAAGAGGAGGGAAAGGACAGGTTTAGAATTACGCAGCAAATATCAATAACAAATTGATTGCGACTAGATATAAGCCATCAATAAAATCATAATTGGAGGACGTATCGGCACTGCATGCCTTAGAGTTGACGCGATAGGATGGGTGATTTCCAGACACTTTTATCGGCCGTTGGCGCGACGCTAGGTCACGTAACGAGCTGTATATGCTACCGCGTAAAATTAGCCGGGTCAACCACGGCTTAAACATATTAAGACGTGCGAAGGCACTGTCTCGCACGGTATGGCATGGATTTGCTTTTCGGTTTGGCATTGAAAGACTGCCACAGAATTTGTCAAAGTATTAAAAGTCTTTAGTTAGTTTGGTTTCGGCTGAAGGAAGTTGGCCGCCTGTTTGGCGGTGTGCACAATTCTGAGAGTCATGTCAAGCGCCTAGGCACAATCCCGCGCTCCGAAGCGCTTCTCCCGTTCACCTGTTGTCCTTCGTTCCTTTTTCTGCTGAGCGACAAACATTCCCAGGGGCAAAATGAACCAATTTGGAGCAGAATGGTTTGCCGAACTGCGTTGATGATATAAGCCGACCTTGTATTACGGCGCACATTATGTGATTCGTGTCTCGCAGCGCGAGAATCAGCGCGACGAGTGCCTGCTCCTGACAAGCGTGCTTTCCCGCCGGGCTTGTCGGAAGGAGAAAGGAGTGCGACGCGCCATCCTTCCGCCGCGGCGCTAAGGAAGGAAGGAAGGGACGGAGCAAAGGAGGAAGGCGAAAACGGCTTTGTTCCGTTCGGGCCACGTGCTCCTCTCGGCAGCCACCGTCTCCCGCGAAAGGCCACCGCGCGTTTCTTTGTTTTCTTTACAGACGGCTCACCGCAGCCGAGAACGTTCCCTTTCTTTTGTGCCTACACGCTGCTCTCTCCTCTCTCCCCGGCGAGTAGAGTAGTTGGGGGTCAGCCAATGAACGGCCCGTGCCGGGCATACGTAACGCGAATGTCGCCGGCGCGGATTCCAGCGTGAAAGCCGCCGCCGAGATACGATCCCGCAAATCGCGGCAGCGAGCCTTGCGTCGCCACACACACCGTTCCGTTCTGCACAGTGCCTCAACGCTCCGGTGAGTTTTGCTTTCCGTCTTGAACCCACGTGCTTCGGCACTCGCTTACTAACACTGCACCACGGCAGAGCGGCCGGTGGCTGCTGAAGCGGCGTTCAGACACACAGTATCCGGGTTGGATGATACGGGGATTGTCGCGTATCAGAGAAATGATGTAATCGAAGGAGGAATCTTTTTGTCATCAATATGTAAGAACCTGACGTGGAACCCATAGCATTCGGAGTAGTCCATTCTTAAAATACAGGGATGTTCTGTGCTGGAGCCCTGATATTTCGGTTGTTGCTACCTGTACGTTACGGCGCTTGTCTCTTCTCCCTGCTCGTCAGTTTTCGTTTTTAGCTTATAGGTAATTGCGCCATGTTATTTTGACCGATTTCATTGAGCGTGACAGTTCGGGTCTTGTAAGTTCCAGAATCTGCATCTATATGTTTGTAAGGAGTCAACTACTCAATCTCCCCGTTGAAGTGGAGTGGTGCAGTGTCCTCTTATTTGTCTGTCTTTTTTTTTTTTTTAACCACTTCATCGGCCGCAAAAATCATGCCACATCGTGTCAGACTTGTCCTATCGCCCCCCGTTCTAGATCATTGCACAAAATAAAATACTCACCACCCGCGGTGAAAAGGGACGCGACGCCTGTCTTGTCCTCTTATTCAACCAGGTCGATGCTACGTTAGACGCAGGTCGCGCGTGATCTAGTACTGCTGCCCTAGCTTTACGTATCGCTGAATAAAGGTGGAAAGCAGATAGTAAGAGGAATGGGTTTTAACAGGGTAAGTCACGTGTTGTGCCGAATGGGGCTAGCTAGTCTTGCCTGTGGTGGTAACACGCAGGCACTCTCTTCTCTCGGCAGAGTAAGTGTATGCTGTTAGGGTTTTGCGGGTTAGCACAGAAAACATCCACTTCCTTACATCGGCGATGTTTGTTACAACAACAACAAAAAGATCGCTTTTCTCCTGGTGGTTTCGTAGCACCTGCTTAGCTTTTCATTCCCACGTGCATGTCACTAGCATTATCATTGGTGTTGGAGATTCGCATTCGGAGCTTACTACGACTGAAACTCTGATGCATTTTAATCTTCCTCGGGATCTTCGCCCGCGCTCCTTAGCACTCGTATCTCCTCGGTTACATAAAAGAGTAGCTCCATCGTGCACATGTGTATGAAAATAAAAACAACAGAACAGGAAAATAAAACCCCGTCACAAGTGATATGAAAGTGCGCTTGTCCAGTAATATTTGTTGCCCTTCATTTGCATCCAAATGTCGCCGCAAGATCACTCCGTTCTGGCCGTTCATTGCACATGCATATATATGTTTCTTATTTAACAAACTCTGACTGGCTTCCCAGCAAGACATTCCAGTCATTGATACTTTGACTTGTTACGTCGTGACCAAGAACTTGTGCCAAGTTTTGATAGAGCTTAGTCTAAGTTTTGTACTATATAGCCAGCATGGGCGGCAGTGCTAAAGGTAATGCTGTGAAGCTTACTCTTAGTGAAGAATGACTTACTCTATGAGCTCTGCGAATACGTGCATCTAAATGTCTCGAGATAAAGTACTTTGTCTTGAATAAAAAATAAATACAGTCGTTCTCCTTTTTCGCATTCTTCGATAGATTTACTTCGGTGCTCCGTTTGTTATTTTCATACCATGACGAATCCACGCGATGAGCTAAGCGTATTTTACCCTAGCCATTGCAGCCAATAAGGGAATCGAAATTTTCAAGCTCCTCTAATGCGTAGCGCTGGCGCACGGTCCGTGTAAACTTCGGTACACATTCTTCCTAATCCAAGAAGTAGTCGCAGCCACACCTTTGACTAAGGGCAAAGTAATGGACAGGTCTCTACTGAGGTGGCATTTTATTAAACATGGTGTTACCTAGCACGGAGATACATCGTGGGGAAGGAAGCGAATGCACAATGAGCTTATTTTCTGAAGTAAGCAACAAGCGCCAAGGCTACTTTCCAGCTTGTTGTGTGTCACAAAAGGACTGATTTTTTTTTATGCACAAAACGTTTACTGTTCTTGGCTGTTCACTTTAAATTTTGCGAAGCACTGCTATTATTTAAAGTTTTTTTTTTTTATGATAAGTCAAATTTAGCCGTGTGGACAAAGGAATCAATCCATTGAAAATAGTGATGACGATTTTGAAACCTCCATTGGGTCAATAGCAACGCAATAGAGAGAGAGAGAGAGAGAGAGAGAGAGAGAGAGAGAGAGCTTTTGACAGTTATTTTAGTGTCAAGCCTGCGTATTGAGAATGCCTTGTCCCTTTGGTGGCGGGCAAGATCCTCCTCCTCCTTCAGGTGACTCGGACAGCCCGCACCATCCCAGGTTATCGCGTTTATCATACGATGACGGATAAATATCGCTCGCGTACATTTATCTATGCAGTGGCGTACTTGTCGAGCCTCTTGAGGTCCCGTCCATTCAGAACGTATGAGCTTGCGCCTTGCGACCACAAAAAACGAACGCCGTCTTCAGTCCCTTATCGAACTGCACGCGGCAGTTACCGTGCCCCAAGGTCGTTAAGCAAATTTTACAACGCAACACGGTTTAGACACGTGCTACTAGTGTTTGGTTGAACTTTGACGTTTTATTTGTTTATTAGCTCTGAATGAGGTGGTTTCTAATAAGAAAGGTTGGCGTACAAAATATTCGGGGACATTGACTAATTTCGTTGTTATAGGGATAAAAAAAAAAGTGGGCAAGGGTTAATCCTGCCTGGCAAAACTTTATTCGGCGAGCTTTTTAACGTTCGAGTTGCTGTGTGTTACGCTTGAACAAAACACGATCGGCTACGAAATGCGCGACCAAGACGAGGGGGAAGTGTTGCGTAATGCGTACGGAGGGCCTGGCGAGCAAAGCGGTCAAGGCAAAGGAAGCGCAGTGTACGGGAAGGCTTGTTGGGGCCGTTGCACGCAATAACTTCGGGATTACATGCACGTATGCGCGCGCAAGACAACGAAATAAGCACTGCATACTGATAAATTCTTGCATGGCTGATTCAAGGCAATTATTTTCTGACTTGAACCAGTGATGAAAAACCAAGCAGAAGTAAGTGTTATATGCAGAAAGCAGAGAGATTTCGGAACGATTGAAACGGTTTCAGGTAATACGTCTTTTTTTTTTTTTTTTTTTTTTTTTTTTTACCATCTCATCGACTAGGGGATGGGACATATAATTAGAATTCTCAGAAAGTTGTTCTTATAAACATTTCTGGCTCAGTACAATTATTCGCGGATTTGTTAAATATAAGCGGTGTTGTAAACCGAAACGTAAGCTACATCCAGTTACTGTCTAAAGCGTCAGCGGTAATACTACACAAAAAGACCCCAAGTAAAAGTGTTGGACACTTAAATTAGCCGTTATTCGCACAGTAACAATACTTTTTTCCATTTCCGCGTCTCCTGCCATTTTGAATGTGCTGCTCCTCACAGTTTTTTTATCTTTTTGCCCCTAAATAGAAGCTGCCAGTTAGCGCCAGTGAACTGGGAGCCTAATTCGTAACATATATATTCTCGTTTCGCAACTCTGGTTGATTCTAATTTGACTGACTTATTAGCCTGCACTTTCGCTGATGTAAAGTACTGTTGCGATTTAGAAGTTTCGACAACTCGAGCCGTGAATGGCTGGTGAAAGCAGGCGTTCCCACTCAGGTCCACAAATTGGGAGATGAATCTAAGCAGACCATGAAACTTGAATAACACATTGCAGGATAGTTGGTTGATCGTCACAAGGTAAAACACAGCGCAAAAACCACACACAGGGCGCAGAAAGGGGAGACGAACACAGGCGCCTGGGTTCGTCTCACCTTTCTGCGTTCTGTGTGTGGTTTTTGCGCTGTTTTACCTTGTGATGACCATGATACGTCCGAGCAGGTCTGCCTGCGCCTTCATTATGACGCTTTGAAATTTTTCCTGTGAATTACATCGTTGACGAGGCACATGTCTTATCAGCAATAAGCTACGGCCCCTCTTCCCTCAATCCGCCCACCTCCAGCTTCTTCTCTATGTGCCCCATCCTCTTCATGACTGATGATGCGAGTAGCTGGCACCAAGCGACTCCGCTTTTAGAACGGCATTTTGAGCCTGGCGTAAAGCAGAAGTATCCACTTTCTTTCCGCGTTTCCACAGTAAGCTGTACAAATTATAACAACAACAACAACAACAACAACAACTACAAAAAAAAAACACACATTTACTGCAACGAGTCGTGGAAAAAGGTCGCTCAGCAACGTATGCGACTGGTTGTCTGCACACGTAAATCTTTTATAATGGTGGAGGCCACAATAGGAATATCTGCACAAAACACATCCAATATGCGCTAAGATTTTCTATGAATGTTTTCAGGCAAGGTTTTAACATAGAAGCATTAGTGTGTTTAGAAAAACTTGCTACTACAAAACATTTAGCAAGACTACTGATATTTAAGGTCGACGGGTGAATAGCTAAGGAGAACTTGTCATCCTCATAAGCCCAAACACGGAACTATACGAGGAGAACCGTCCAATTTCCTCATCTCTTCATTGGTGAAATAACGAAACCCCTAATCTGTGAAGTGAATTAGCAGTGACCGCTATAGTACTCCTTCTACCCAATGAGTGCATTTCGAGAGCCTTCAGATGGCACGGTGAGGTGAGGTGATGCTGGGGAACGCCAGAGATTTCAGCTTCGAGGAATCGCACCCAACGAACAACCCTATCAGCGCTTCCTCCCGAATTTTAAAACAGAAGCTCTGATCCCATTTACGTTATGAACCTCCACGCAGCCAATCCCAACAGCACCATGTGACACATTTTTCGGCATTGAAAAACGCTTTTTATTTGTTTTGTTTTGCGGGGCTTAACGTCCCAAAGCGACTCAGGCTATGCGAGACGCCGTAGTGGAGGACTCCGTAAACTTCAGCCACCAGGGGTTCTTTAATGTGTACTGACATCGCACAGCACACGAAACGTCTTGCTTTTCGCCTCCATTGAAAAGCAACCGCCGCGGCCGGGATTCGATCCCGCATCCTTGGACACAGAGGTCGAGTACCTTACCCACTGCACCACCGCGGCGGGTAAATGCTTTTTTAAAGAAACACGACAATTAAGCGTACCAAAACGGCGAGGAAGTGTGGTTGCTATTATGTGCTGGTTAAGGCGAGACACGACTCACTCAGCTCTGTTACCCTGCTATTTCCCGAGAGGAAACGCCGGAATCTTACCGGACAGCGTCGCGAAAACACGTCACGTAGACAAAAGAAACAAAACTTACTGACAACGTGTCACGGATGTAGCTCACGCGCGTCGCCGACTGGAGCTTCAAGAGGTCGAGCACGTGTCTGAAGTCGCTTACCAGTGTATCATAAGCGGAAATTTGCTATTTCTTTTTTCATGCACCGAGGAGAAAGAGCCAGATGCCGCACACAAGCAAGAGATAATGCCCTTTTAGACGCCCACGTCGCGTAACAACGGATGGCTAAACTGTCTCTGCACGGTCTTTCCGCGTGCCGAAACGGAGCAGCACAAGAAAGTAACGGCATGACTCTCACGTGCGACTCATAGTAGTAGCTTGCAAAAGCATACATTCTGACAGAGGATGTTATTTGCTTCTTATGAAGATTTTTTTCAAGGGTAACTAGAGGTGGCATACTATAATTTAACTGGTCTTTCATGACGATGCGTGTTAGCGAACGGCCATACTATTCATAGTGCTTCCGGTTCACATGATACGTGATCACGTGATAAAAGCTGGGGTGACCAGGGAGGTGCGATGTATGCTACATGTGTGTTACTCGACGTTAATGACAACAATACTAACACGAATGAGATTGCTGTCAGTTACCAAAATTGCTCTTTTTTGAGTCGTGCGTGTTGCAATTATCGACATTTAGTAGTCAACTGGGAACCCTTTCTTGAAAATTGTGCCCAATTCATCGTTTTATTGGATATATTCCGCAGAGAAATTCCAACCCTTATTAGGCCATTATTACCAGGTCAATCGATACAAGATCGCCACTAAAACAACTCCGAAACCATTTGATATTCTCAGTTGTTGCATATATTGATGGGCGCGAGATTACAGGCGCTCTTGAAGGTTAAAACCGGGTGCATGGCTCTGGAGGGTGTAGATAATGTGAATTGATAGTGGCGGTGGGTGATGGGGGGGGGGGGGGGGGGGGGGGGATGTGTCACTTACATGAAACGCCCTCCATAAGCCTAAGCAGACTGAAAATTCGTTCGGAATCGACGGGATTGAGCTAAACGGAACCTTTTCGTTTCATTTTTATTTTCTCAAAAGACAGGTATTCAGGTTCATTATATAAGGGGTGAATACAATTTTACACGGAGAACTTAATAGTCATGTGTTATAATGATCATATATAACTGTTGGCTCTGCGCGCGAAATTTACAGCACAAATAACCGTTACAATGAAGTCAGGACATTCCTTTATAATGCAGTTCATGTCACATGCACCAAAAACGCTAGTTAGAGTAAAGCGAACGGTCTGAAATAAGCGCGTTAATATTCACGAGAGCTGAGGCACAACAGTGGTCACAGTGGTTTGTTTGAATTATTAAAAAAAAAAAGAACAAATTATTTTAAGCCTGCCAACTACGCACCAACCAATCACGAAATGCATAAAACAAAAGCTGCTCTTTCAGGACCAATCGGATAGTCGATTGCGCTTCCGTTTCCTGCCCGTCAAATGCACCGAAAGCAAAGCAAATAGTTAAAAGGTATTTAAGCTCCTTTACCAACGTAAGGGTATATGAAAGCCGTTCAGTGTAATCATTCCCTCCCGTATTGTTGCAACGAGGCCGAACTCCATTCATGTTCTTGCGCAATGCCTCGCCTCTGTGTTTGGAGCCCCTATAGGTGCTATTCTTGGCCCATGCGAAGGTCACGGCGAAGGACAGGGTCTAGAAGGGACTCGGGAACGCCGGTGAAGAACGAAAGCAAAGCAAACGGAAAAGCACAACAACGAGCGTTGCTTACAAGCGCACATTTGACTCTCAGCGGCTCGCGCTCCCAGCCCGCGAAGCGGTTGCCGAGTAGATAATGGTACACGCGGTCGGAGACGGCGTCGTAATAGCTCGCGCTCGCCTGAACCAGCGCATGATATTGTGACGTAGGCAGGCGCCTCCGACCCAAAAAGACGCTGGCGCGGAGCAACGGAAACGAATAACAAATGCAGGGAAAAAGAAATAGGAAGGCTTATAGCAGCGCAAGTGAAAGCATACACGGAAAGCGCATAACATGTTTCGGGAGAAAAGAGACCTGTTCGCGTCGGGTCAATTGACCGTGGCAACAACACGCGCGTGCGCGCGCGCTCTGAGCCGTTGAGTGTGTCTCACGGACACGATGCTTTCGAGGCCTCGCCCTCCTACGGCCGGTAATGGATATAACGTCCTCCCCGGGACATGCGCGAGAAGGTGGGGAAGGGAGGCGGCTGAATGCCTGCATGCGGAAGCTACTTCCGGGTGCGGGCCGCGCGTCGCGCTTGAACAGGGATTGTGGAACGCGAACAGGTAAGCGGGCGGCAAACAAACAGACTATGGTTGGCCGGCTGACCGGCTTTTTTACAGCCGCCAAACGGAGAGGGTGTTGAGATCTATCTGTAAGGGTAAAATAGCACGCACATGGTTCACACCAACATAAAAATGCACCTCGGAACTTGAGATGCACGACACAGTAGGACGTGCGCGTATAGCCTACACCCGGTTATGCTTCTGATTTCCAGCTTTCTTTTTTTCCCCCCTTTCTGAACATCTGCGATGGAAAGTTACCCAGTACAGAAGGATACGAAGTCACTCAGTTAGTAGGCAAAATAATTTCTTTTAAGAACACACGAGCTCCTCCTCTGTCATTACCTTCTTTTAAGGGTGTATGCCTGGGAAGCGAGATCCATTGTGGTTTCCGCTGTTGATTAGCGTTAATTACAGAGACATTTGTATGCGCTAATCTTCTGAAGCAAATAGCTTAGCTGCAGTACATGAATGATATGTAGCACACCACAAAGCGATGACAGTGAACAAAGGCAGGAGACGCACTTGCACTATTTACTAGCTTCTTGTACAAAATTAAAAACTGACTGACTGCATTCTTTCAATATTTCTTTCAAATCTTTGAATATCGAAAAATGCAGATTGCTCGCCCGCGTCAGTTATGACTGTTTATGTGCTGCTTTTAAATGCAGTGCTTCACCTTTTTGTTTCATTTTTACTTCCCTCCCGATGATTTTTGTAGTGTTGATGTAGTGAAAGCTACACTACGCTACCCTTGAGGATTTGCCGGTGCCTGAAAGAGCACCAACTCGGGCCTCACCTTTCATGTGGGAGGGTGACATTAGAATCAGCCTGCTATGACTGACTGTTTCTAATTCACGTTACCCCTATGCCACACAGGCACGTTCATATGGCTTAGTTAAAGTGGGGCTTTTATGTGGGCTGGTAGCCTATGCTATCGCGTCTAAGTGAAGTGGAACCATAACTTTGTAGCGAAAGTTGCACTACGCTACCCTTGAGTATTTTGCCAGTACCTGAAAGAGCGCCCCGTTGCCTAGCAACTGGTTTCGACGCTGTTGCAGAGGAACAACAACAAGAAGAAGAATATAAAGAAACCGCTGGTGATAACAACTCGGTAGTTACCACCGCGCTTGCCCGCTTTTGCGAACTTTGATGCGCTCAGCTAAACGCTGGTTGTGTTCGTTAACAACAACAAAATCAAAGCATAGTGTATACGACATAATAGATCACAGATGAAGTGGAGACATTTTTTGCATTGCTCTAAGATCCTATAAAGGACTCCTTAAGGTGGAAGAAGAAAAATACTCTATTTCCTTGTTCAAGGAAAAAAAAAAAAAAAAAAACGGATTCAATGCCCTAACGTTCCTGCTCGGAGCCCTGCTTTGAGCTAGTGACTTTTTTTGTTTATTTGTTTTTCTTTAATACCGACGTTAGCATGGGACAGGTACAAAATGTAATGGTAAAACACTTAAGCAACACATTTACTTAAAAAAATTTAAACTTATCTTGTTTGTTCTCATGATCAAGAGTTAGAAGCGAAAGTAGTAATGAAGTCAATGCAGCCGTGATTCCGTTGTCATTATAAAATCTAGGCTCACCCAGCCTCTGTTGCCATCATGTGGAAGGTTACACTACTTTTCAACCTGTAAATCAGACCGTCACGCAGATCACACTTAAAATTAGACTTACAAAATGCGCAAAGAACACATAGTTCGATCGAACTTGGTTAGCCACGATGTGTATCCAAACAAGGCTGAAGCAGAAAAGCTTTCAAATGTGGTATCCTGGGCAAGTTAGAGCTGAAAACCTAAAATCTCAAAAGGGGTACTCAAGCGGTGATACGCATGTTATCTCACCAGGTTCATGCGCTACATTAATGTGTTACAGTCTCGAATTTTCTACCCTGTTGAAGCGCATTCTGAACTGCAGTTCAATTGGGAAGGTTAATAATGAAACATTGGAAAGTTAGGTCTAAGTGTATGCTCGACCCACTAAGCTTGGAACGTTTTTCTGGAGACAGGGCATGTCCTGAATTGAGCTGCGGCAGTAGCAATCGCACGTAGCCCAACCGTCGCCATAATGTGCGCTTGCCCTCAATGCAATTAATTTTAATCACGCATCAAGTATACTTACGGCCACTGCTTCCTGATTCCCTCTAATGGGGCATTAAAAGAAACCGGGGCGAACTCAGAGCCAATACCAGGTTCGCCCGTGCCGTAAACCATACGAAACAAAGCACACCGTTAAATATGGGGCAGTAAATAAACAAACAAAAAGAACGCGAAGGCCTCTTCGCCTTCTTGGCATAGCGCTGCGCCAAGTGAACCGTCTCCTTCGCGCCGAGACCCCATTGTCTCCATTGTTTAGTGTGGACGGGTAGCGGCACTGTTATATAAAAGCGCTTGATCCCACGCGTAACGGCTGGCACCGCGGGCGGCGTTTGAGGGAGTGGCTCCGGCCAGCCTGTATCACACGGTGTCCCGTCGCACGTATTACACGTGGGTGCGTGCGTGTAGCTGACCGGGTTTGAAGATGAAGGGGAGAGTACCACTAATCCTCAGACCAGGAAGTGTTTTTGTACACTGCGCGTACTGTCTCGCACGCAGAAAAGACGCACGCACAAATACCGCCCGTGAAGCGGGGAAGTACGCTGTGTTGTCGGCCAACGGACGGCCGCGGCAGTGAACGGACGAGGGGACAGTTCACATGGTGTGAACACCGCTGCTGCCCTCTGCTCATATGTCGCCGTGTCGCCATCGAGAGAGAAAGTAGTGTGTTAGGGGCGTATATGTATGTTTGTGTGTGTGTTTGTGTGTATGTGTGGCGGGGGAGGGGGGGGGGGGGTAGCTAGATGACGCGGAGGTGTTTACGGGGTTTCCACTTGTTAAATTTTGTCTTGCGGATTGCATGGCTTCGATGAACGCTAGCCGCCTCGTATTGTGTGACCTTTGAAAGAGAATGAAATTAACGGCTGTGTGAATTATTGCGCAAACGAGCAGATTTTTTTTCGTTCGTCTTACGTTCAGAACGAGAAGACAAACACTCACCCGTGTTTCAGTGCATTTCGTTTAGTTTTAGTTGTGCAATTCCATTAGCGAAAGTCATGAAAGCGTTGTGGGGCTCATCAGCAATAAAACTCGCTACGTTCAAGATAAGCACCCAACAGAAACTTGACGTCCCTGCTACCTGCCCTGACACGCGTGAATTCCATAAGCCGCACAACACATGGAATAAATTAAATAAAACGTGTCATGAAATCCAGATTAAACACCGCCGCATGTCTGAAACGATTTAACTTTAGAAAGCAAATCATTTGCCCAAAGAAATGTTTTCGGTTGCGGGCGGCACTCGAACTCACGACATTTGAATGGCGATCTAGCCATTTCGCCAACTAGGCCTCAAAGTCCCGACTTCTTTTTTTTTTTTTATTGCATGGGAAAACACCGAA
Source organism: Amblyomma maculatum (assembly GCF_055883805.1). Classification (NCBI taxonomy): domain Eukaryota; kingdom Metazoa; phylum Arthropoda; class Arachnida; order Ixodida; family Ixodidae; genus Amblyomma; species Amblyomma maculatum. Next base: position 39,261,637 of record NC_139349.1, on the reverse strand, counting down.
AAGGATAAACACGAACAGCACAAAGTACGCTGTACCGCATGCGAATGGGCGTGGGTTTATATTGTGTCGGGTGGAGAATAAACATTACAGCAAAACTAACGGTGACTCGTTAGTGATTTCGCATTCACAGCACGTAAGTAGACCTGTGTGTCCTCCGCAAATTTTGTTTTTCCCACCCCTTTTTTTCTTTCTTTCTTTCTTTTTTTTTTTTTTTGCTGTCTTTTCCTGTTTCAGTGCACTTAGAAAAGTTCAGCTTTTACGGCCAGTAAAATGATTCTCGAGGTCGGAAAGATTAGTACGTGCACAAGCGCATCGCACAGTGGTACAGAAGTGACATAAATCTGATTTTTTTTAACCTCCCTCACGCTTTTTGTTTTTTTATTCAGCACCACTCCTAACTAAAAAGTGTGTCGCATGGTCGTTTTTTTCAGATGAAAAGAAAAATGCGGAGTAGAAAACGTTTGGACTGATTGTATCTCTGAAACCCGAGACAAACTGAAGAAACAAACGCATTTATTTCACTGGAAAATAACAAGCCTAAAAGGCAGTGAGGACGCTGGTGGTATTTAGATGTCCTTAGCGGACGTGCAGATCGATTCATGGACTTTATAAATGCAAATTATGCTGTCATCATGTAAACGCAGCTTTCTAGTGAAACCAGTATCGGTGAAGGAATTTAGTACTGCAGTTGCAGATTGTCGGTATTATTTGTGTTTGAGACTTCAACGACCATTGCAAAACAAGACGCGAAAAACGACACTGATCACAGGATGGGTACCTTCGTCGACGGTGCCTGTCCTGTTTGCAATATTTCATTCTTGGCGTCTTACTTCGTGCCGGTAGCTGAAGTTATAAACTAACTCGGGCAAAGCCGAAATTTCGCTCATTATTTTACTGTAGAGTAATAAAACATCGCAATCAAAGAGCCCTTAGATCTATTCTATACTAATTATTTTCGACCTGCGTCACTGCCTCAAGCTCTCCCATATCCACGCCATTGTTCGGATATGTATATAATACCGCTCAGAATAAAAGGAAATGGACTCGGCGTATTATACTTGCCAGAAAGGGACTTTGGTGCATTTTTTTCTTTATACTTTCTAGCGGCGCGCATTAACCTCCTACAGTGCTAAAATGAGACGTGGCATGTACAGTCTTTGCCAAAAGTGTAGAGCCCAAGGGGGTCTGCTTCTGAGCCGCTTCGTGCGCTTTGTAATGCATGTTCAGTGTTCTGAATCTCTCGATGGTAAGAAGATTTTTTTGTCCTACCCTCTCCAATGGGAAGGACCTCCACTAACGCTAGATTAGCGCCGCTATTTGGCTCAAAAGCAGACCCCCCGGGCTCTACACTTTGATAAAGACTGTACCCTAGTTGTCCCTCCAGCACCGATATAACTGCGGTCCAAAGGTAGGTAACGTATTACTGTACAAAATGTATTATTATGATTTTTATGGGGATATCCTGGCCAGAACTTTACACACGACACCATAGGGCCAGTCTTCCAAACTCGCGGGAACCGGCGGTTACGCAAGACCACAAAAGTGCTAACTTCGGCGCGGTCACGCTTCGTCACGAACCTCGGACGCCTGCAAGTGAAACACTAGTTAGTTTGGGCTTTGTAAAATAAATTACCCAGCCCGCACCGTCTTGCGATACAACTGGCTCAAACTAATAAAAAGAAATAATAAAAAATATATAAAAAAGGGTAATCTCGCTTTGCAGAAAAAATAAGCAGATAAAAAAAAGAGGGGGGGGGGGGGGGGGGGGGGGCGCTACACTATCAGCGAAACCGCAGCCGCACACACGATCGCCGGCGGATTTCAGTTCATCATGCGTGAATTTAACGAACCGAGCAACCCACGGAAGACACTTAACGTTCCGCCATCCTATTTTACCACCGGTACAAGCTGGAGGAGAAAAACGCCAGGCATTTCGTCGTAAATAAAAGCCTTATCTTGATGCGACAGTAGATGCTCCAAGTTTAGAACTCCCTCACAGTTCTCAGTAAAACCACACGCCTATGATACCTATTCCCCACGCTGGAGATGTTTCAACAATACCGGAAGCTCACCGCGGCATTCCTGAATACTCCATCTTAACTCTAAAATCTCTGGCTCTCTCGCAAGTAGTAGATGCTCCACTATGCCTACCTGTACCGTGCATCAGGCGAACAGACAACATGAATTACTTTGCAACTTCTCTTTGTGTCTTCCGTTTCTACTATTGTTGACGAATGAAACTGGTAGTGGTGGAAAATCTGCAGAAAAAGAAAGAGGTGGCGTTGGAGGCTATCAACCGCACCTCAAGCATGAGAAGAGGTAGTAAATGACTTCAGGTCCGTACGCAATGCTCTTCCCTTTTTTTTTCCTTTGTGAGCTATATCTTGTGCACAGGTGTGCGAGGAATATGTGTGAAGAGGTCGAAGAGCCCTGATCTTCTCGGTAGCATGAAAGCACGGTCTTTACATCTTTGTTCTCACGCACACGGCATTTTGCTGCCTCGTTAGAGGCCGATAAAGTACAGGGGGTGGTCATGACACCCGTGACTTCACCGCCTTATCCGCCAACACCACACCTGTGCGTTCAGCGAAGCCCAAGAACTGCAAATTTAGCATCTGGTGATGATCACGGTGCTCTGAAAGCCGAAAGGAAGAATATTGAAATATAATAAAGAAAGTGAAAGCGATGAGCCGCCATAAATCTGCCAGAATCTTTCGCGTTGTTTTCCTTTTTTTTTTTTTGCTTTTCTTTTTTACGAGCTCAAGGTTCACGCCCTCCGACACTTCTCGCTCCTAACCTGAGCAGAATGTCGACTTCCTGTTGCGAACAAAGACGAAGAATGCATCTGCGCAAACACTCATTGCAAAGCGCAACCGGGCCTTTTGCTCCCAGCATCCTTCACACCAAACACGCATACAAATGTGCACGGCGTTACACAACTTCATTCACTTGCACGCACCACGAGACTCCTTGTACCTTGTTCTCAAGAAAGCTCCCACCAAGGGGGAAGAACGGGTCACTTTCGGGCGGTCCCTTTAAGGTCACTGGATCAGGAAGCGAAGCCCAGTTCCGTAGCTCGGCTGAACGGACCGGACACGCCATCCGGCTCGTTCGCCGACGTCACGGGCCACTGTGCACCCGCGGAAACGCTTCACCCGCATGCAAGCCCACTGTTACGAAGACGGCCCTCAGCACCACATTATGGTTATTTGCTTTGCGAGATAAAAAGTTGAACTCGGCATTTTCAAGAGGCGTCGCGCCGTGAAGAAAATAAGCACGCGGCTGTTCTACGGAAAAAAGTCTCTCCGAAGTGGAAGAGGTCTCTATGCGCTAGGAGAGAGGAAGAATAAAGGGAGATAAGTTTCGCGCGCGCTGATTCTCTCTTAAAACGGTCGACCTTTCCTCAACCGATAACCAGATTGGCCGCGGTCGACTTTCGGAAGCAGTGGGCAAACCAACTTCTGAAGTTGGGTCGGATCAGAGAGGGAGGTTTTAAAACTAGACTGCGCATAGAGAGCAGCTTGTGGTCGACGTCGCTACGCTACAAGCGCTTCCTACCGTCGGATAGAAAGGTGCTCTCGGTTTGTGCGACTGCCTTTTGCGAATCTGACGTTTGTGTAGAACACTCCTACAGCCGCAGTAAAGTAGTTGAGTTGAAAGTTGAACTGCACTTATGAGCTGGAGAATCAGCAGGTTTATTTCAGATACCGGCAACGTGCTGTGCCGACTGCAACCGTGCATATTTTTGGTCCTTTATTCGAGCTAACGCAGAGGAGTCGTCGTTTCATGTGCTCGTTCCGCCACTCTTGTTGACATGATCGAGATGGACGAACGTACTGTGGCTCTCAAGGGTAAGTTTAAATAGTTCATGTTTTCTTCTTATGTATTTGTGCACTGAGTAACTCCAGTATTGCGCCATTGCATCACCACTAGCGTCTATGTTGCAGCCAATTTCACTGACGAAAAAGTCCTTGCCCCGTAGTTTTCAGCAGAAGTATTAAGTTTTTGAATGCATCAATGTTATAGCTTTCACACATGACCAATAAAAATATTTCTGCTGGTAAGTGGTCACTATGTTTTTTGTCGCCAATGAAGAGGCTGCGGTGTAGACGATAGTGATGATGCAAGTGATGATGGGGCATCGGATGCTTCAGATGAACAAAACCTGTCCAGAGTGCGGTGTCCCCTAATCATCCATCTGTCACAATTGGCCAGATAGTAAAGTGGAGAGAATGAAATCTTTCAGTTACCTTGTAAGGAAAAGGAGAGAAAGTGAGGTCGGAAGGTGGATGCTACGGCAAGAACCCAGGAGAGGTCGGAGGATGTTATCTGCACTCTGGACGGAGGAGGTGCTGAAACGCGCGGAGGGATGCGCAACCTGACGGTGGTTAGCAAGCGAACAACCCGGAGGACAGCTACCTTGGAAGGGGAAGAGTGATGAGGAAAGTTAACTGAGAAGAAGAGCGAATATATCAAAGCGGCGTGTGCGCGTCAAAGTCACTATTCCATTGAGTGATTGATTATGATCTTCGCTTTATGGTTTACCGACGCTGTGCGGTGCTTGTGAATGGATTTCATGGAGCTGAGGCCTTTAAAGAGCGAGGTAATAAGAGTCAAAGAAGCGAGCTGAGCCGAACAACAACACCCTCAGAGGGCGCATGCACTTCAGACGGGAGATCTTACTTTAAGGAGGGAAGGATGCCAGTGACCACATAGGTGAATAAGTACCAAAGGCTAGGTGTGCGATGAAGGTATGTCGCAATTGGGGTAATAAAGTCTAGTGCTATATCTTGTCTTCGGATCGCTCCGCTCACCACCTGTAAATTATCTTTTTACTCATGCGGCTTCATCAATCAAAGGAACAAATCTGACGTAGATGAAATGAACTCTGCGGTGAGGAAATTGCTCGTGCATTTTCGGAGAACCCATGAAGTCCAGAATGCAGCTGTCCATCAGTTGGCAAGTAGGGCTGTGACACTGAATCAAGCTGTAGTGTGAAGCCAGAACAACTACATGAAAGCCAGGAAGGAATCTAGTAGGATATATTGAGCACTCGTAACGGGTGATGGTGTAAAGTTAGTGCTAAACGTATAAGGGGAGCAGCAGTGAGAAATGAAACTCGCCTTTGATTTGAAAAAAATGCTACTGGTTATAAAGATTATGTGCTGTTAACAGTCTCATACACGAATATAGAACCATGCAACTATGAGAACAAAAACATTGCGAGTATCGTCCCTTATTTAGACAGAAATTTCCGTTATCATATCTCGTCATCTTCGGGGGGTAATCTCTAAACGAAAAAAGCACATCTCATTCACGTGATCACATCACGTGTGATACGGCATGCAGGCAACTCAGAAGCGACAAACTCTGTCTATGATGTTTTTCCCGCTCACGCGCGACCTTTCCTGGTTATATCGAGAGGAACAGCGCATGACACGACCTGCATCCTCCGCCACTTCCACGTTGCCGCGACGCGCATATCCGAAGAGCGCGGCTACTAAGCATACGCCACTTTCTCTCGTCGACGGACACATGCTTCTTCTCTTCGGCGGCGAAAGCACTGGAGTCCGTCGTACTTCCTGATAGCGGGAGGTCAGGTAGCGAGAAACCAGGGGCGGAACGAAAACCGGACGAAGAAAAACGACGACGATCAACGTCCGGTCATCGCCAACCCGGAAGTAGGCGGTGGCGCGAGGGATAGTGGAAACGAGCAGCCCTCTCACCGCGAGCTGCTCCACTTGACGTCTTCGCGATTACGTGAGCGCGATGGCGGCATAACTCGCTCGCGTAACGTCCACGTAATAGCCGCGGCCGGCGTCGATTATGCTGAGAAGGGAAATGGAGGAGCGAGAGTGAATAAGCTGCAGACCCCCCCCCCCCCCCCCCCCTCCCTGTCCTGTTGGCTTCGCAGGTCCACCAGGAAAAGCGTAGCGGTGAGTAGGTTTGTAGAGAGAGAGAGAGAGAGAGAAAGGAGGTCTGGTGCTTTTGGTCGCTGTTGGGAAATGAAAAACAAGAAAGAGAAGCCGGCGGACCCGCGAGTCAAGATCATGGCGAAAGGAAGGAAGTGCGCCGGCAGCACGCGGACAATGAGCGCTACTCCGATGCGGCGGCGCCGGCCCAACACCTTGAACTTGAGCGGCGCCCGGAATGCAGTTGCCGCGCTGGTCGTTGTTGTCCGACTCGGTGTTGCAAGTTGCAATCACAATGATGGATTCCGCCGAAATCACTGCTGCCTCGCAATATTTGTATTGTCCTTTCTGCTATAGAAAGAGCGACACAAAATGATATACGGCTATGACGCGGTTTTATCATAAACGGGTGTTCGCTGTTGCGGTGATTGCCACGAGCTTCCGCAGCAAAGTGAATAAATAAATAAATAGCACGCAATCCATGCTAAACATAAATTAGCTCACTTTAAGAATACACGCATGTTGTTCTAAGTTAAGGTGCTATATGCGCAAGGAATGGCACGAAGACGGCTGTCACTGTTTTTTGCACCTTTGTGCAGTCTTTGGGGACTGTTTTACGACGAAAGCCTTTAATGGCTCGTCATTAACGTGAATCAGACGAGACAGATCCAAAGCCAATGCAACACAGTCAACATAACAAGTCAGATCAGAATCCAGCCCATAATCAAGCAGTCCACAATACTATCCATAATCCATAGTCCATAACACAATCCAGACAAGAGTCAATAACCCAATCCAAAGCCAACCCAGTAAATTCATTAACATATAAGAAAAGAATCGTCCTCCACGCGAGTCGAAGCCCTCCTCCGAGCACCAGCCGAGCGTGCTAACCGACTACGCCACGCCGAGCTTTTCTTTATTGCGCTCAAAATATACAATATTTTATATACAAATATACAAAATATACAATGTCTTTAATGTTTCAACGTGCGGGAGCTAGTAATGCAAGTGAGAAATGCATCTTCCTTCTCCTTGTCTATATTTCCTGCCGTCTCTCAACGTCGGGAGGGTGCCAAATCAACACTACAATAGAACATAGCTCCAAACGCTGTCGCCTTACCGCTCTTGAGGGATTTTAAATGCCTCCCAGAATTTTGCGAAAGCAATACTACGCCAGGTTTCGGCCCGTCGCGTAGTCGGTGGCCGCAGTCACGAATGACCATGAACAGCCGCGAAGAAGACGAAGAAGAAGAAGAAGAAGAACGCTCGGTCTCCCGCAGCTAATGCTTTCGCTCCATATTCCGTTCAGCAGCGTTTAAACTCTTCTCTTTTTTTTTTATGTCACTACGTCACCGGTAAGCACACACTTGACAGCAGCGATGACGTAGGGTGTACCACATAGAACCCTCGCCCTCTAATGGCGACTCGGAAGGATTTGTTTTTATTCCTTTTACTACCCGATTGTGTCAAGTGTTCCAGGTGATATAGGTAAATGCGCCTAATGCAAGCAATGTAGATGCCGTAGCGTTGGCAAAGATCTACTTAGAAACATTTTGTGCGCACGAAGGCCGCCCAGATAAGCAAAACCAATCGCTCACCAAGAAAACAAACGATTTCACAGCAAGCACATGTCAGCGTGGACAGAAACACACGTCAGGCAGGCTCGAATATGTAAGGTCAACCCAGAAGCCAAAATGAAAGAACTTATTACAATATTTTAGAGCTTTTCTGTGAAAGCACTAGGATTAGAAAACGAAAATTCAGCCCCGAGCTAGGTTCGATCCAATATCAGCGCGAAAGAGCAGCTTTGTTTTCCGACGCCTTACCAGATGGCATACTACCCATTGAGCACGGAGAGTTTTCCTTTTAGCATGGAATTGATTACAGTCAAGCGATGGTCTGTATAGACTAATTTTGTACAAACTCTTAGGACTACAATGTCAAATCAACCCGGTACAAAATACGGAACAAATAAGCAACAGCACACTGGAAAAAAGGTAGTGCACGACATAGCAACAATAAAGAGTGCCACTCCGGTTATAACGCCCCTCGCCACATGTACCACAAGAGTACTGCATCTTTGCAATACACTTGAAACAATACTCAGTTGTGTCAGGAACATTGGGGTCAGTAGAAGATTAACTAAACTGAGTTGCAGGAACATACGGGTCAGGAGTGTGTGAAGTGCCACGGAAGAACCCGAATTGTGAAACTAGCTGCCGGACATACAGGACTAAACCAAGGCCGACAGCGGTTGCAGGGCGAAAAGGACATCACACCTCACAATATATATAAAAAAAAAAGTAAATTAGTTTGTAGGAAAGCAAAAGCGCTGTATCTGTAACAAATATTCGTGGTAATTTGAACTGCGTTTTGAAGGAAACAAGATGGAGAGAAAAAGGTGCACACAGCAGAGGGCTCCGATCGCTTTTCATCCAGCCTTTAAACTGCACCCTGTTTTGGGGACTTATCGTGGGACAGCAGAGGTATCAAATGAACATAGCGTTTGTGTTGAGTACAGAAAGATAGCTAGTATTATTTATTTATCTTTTCCTGCTATGCTTATATCAGTGGCATGCCCCAGGTTGTCGCCTACGATGACTGAAGCAAGACACAATAAGTACAATTCTGCGCAGTAAACCTCCTTGTTTTTGTTTTTTCTTTTTTTAGCTCGGAGGCGACCATCCAGAACCAACTTGATTCTTCTCTTTTCTATTGTATTGGGGTGTCCACGCCTCATTTCTGCCAAAGGTACTCGCACTTGTCATCATATGTGTCGAAGGGCTGATAAGTAATGACGCCCCTTATAAGCGCCAGAGCTTCGTTTCGGAGGCCTTCATGGAGGGACATTATCAATCCTACCCGCATCGTCGTTCTAAAATCTTCATATTCCAAAGTTCATAACTCTTCACTCTGCTCACAGTAGCTCTCAAAAATGCGTGTGGTTGAGAGTGCATTCATAACACAAATCCCATCTACGCAGAGCAACGCAAGATCGTCAGAGCAAAGTCACACACATACTTGTGTTGCTTGTAATAGAAGGCTGTCTAGTGCCCTGCGGTTGTTATTTTTCTTAAATTTCTGCACAAAGCTTCCTTCCAACAACAGGGCGAGCAGTAATGCCAGGTCAGTCGTCAGCCAATGCAAGGGTGTCTGGAGCTTCATATTGCAACTGGCTTGTAGTAATTGGAGCAAATATATCGTTATCGTTCATCAGTTAGTTCTTCACTTAAAAATGCCCAGAGGCAGTAGCATTTCAACCAACGTGGTGCTGTGGAACCCGATTAGTCAAAGGTAAAACAGTTCATGTCAATTATGGTAGTCTTATACAGGCGCACACTATAAGGTGAGAAATTGGCCTAGGCGTTCGAACACTTCACTAAGACCACAGAAGAACTGGATAGAATAACAGAAGTGACCGGAGTTCGCGACTTTTCAAACCGTAAAAGCAGCTCGGACGGCCGGGCGCGCGAGCAACCTATATAAACAGAAAGGGGCGAATGCCATCTGTGCGGGCGATTTTGAACATTCGGACACGGACTCAGAAAGTGAAATAGGAAACTTCACTGAAAGGGAGAATCTTCTCTCAAGTTCGCGCACAATGCTCATGCTGGCTCACCCTAATGAAATTGCACCAGCTAGCCTGGAAATATGCCAGTGGGAGAAGGCGCCGGCACGCATAGTATCTTAGGCATAAAGTCGGTTCTAACCACCCCATCCATCGCTGCGGTACTTGTGTACTTGGGAAAACCGGAAGCTGAGTTCGCATGCAGTCAACGCAAGGTATACGCTATCGTTCTAAATTCCGTACCACCCCGCCCACCTCTTCTCCTTGCTTTCTTCTCGCGTGTGTTTGTTTTCTTTCAGATAAGGTCGGACCGGAAATAAGAAATATTTTCAGTGCCGAAATCACCTTGTGCTGGGCTTGCTCCGCGGCTGTTCCCTTATCTGAATTTTTTTCCTGGGCGGTAACTTCGCATATAATCCGCAATCTTTCAAGATTGCTTGTCCTTTCTTTTTTTCTTTTTTTTTTGGCTCGGCGAGTTGAAAATTCCCCAACCTATACGTATTAAAATGCCCCACTTTTCGTTTTGCTATTCACTCTATTATACAGTTTCATTCTACTTCTCATGCTCAGTATTCACACGCCTTGCAACGTCTGCCATGGCAGGCAGCTCCTAAAGATGTCCATACTGAGGAAAGAAAGTTTAAAGAATTTTAAAATAGAGTACGACTGCTTTCGATTTAGCTTGCCTTTCGCTGGAGGCTCCTTATGAAGATGGTCTGGGTATACGGAGGCAGCAAGCCAATAGGAAAAGAAGTTGATGACCTCGGCGTGAAGAGACACGATAAGAAAGCATGTTACCCTGCGAGAACGGCATTTAGTATCCTGCCTTCGTTATTACAAACACTGATACCGAATGTACGAGTCAGATCACGCGAGGGGCTCAAGACGCTAGCGCGTTTTGTATGCGCCGTGAGTATTTCGTCGCGCTCACGAAAAAAAGAGACGCGGAATCTTTTTTTTCGGAGACTCGTATTCTCGGCGGTCGATCTGTGCGGGCTTAGAGAGGATTTCCGCGAGGAGCGGGAAGTGTTCGCACTGTCCTACCAATTTTGTGCTTCTGAGTGCGCGCATATTGTAACATATCGGGTGACCGAAGATGACACTGACGTAGCTTGAATTTTTTGCTGCGTACTCAGCTCCGTCCCATATACCAGTGACGTTTCCTTGATAGTGGAGTAGTAATGGGTTCGTACTTGGGGAAGCGCTGCGTTCGAATACCGCTGCTACGTGAACCCGGTATCTTCGCAGTCATCAGGGGCGTTCCCAGGAAAGACGCGTTTTCCTGAGAGAAACGTTGGAAAATGGTGTCACTTGTTGCTCGCCAAACTGCCCGCTTGCAATGATACGCGTCCATGACGAGCGGGGACACAAGTTCAGGGTCTCCGAGTGGTTCAAATTAATTTGAATCTTCATCTACATATTTATTTATAGTCTACTGCGCTTTGGTTTGCGCGAAAATGCTTAATCAACTACCTCTGCGGATTTTGTCTAACATAAAATCGCACCACTTTTCTATGGCACCGCATGGCAGCTCGCAGATCTGTCGAGGGGTGTAGAGGTCCCATAATGCACGTTTATTTTAACTACCAGAGCAGTCTAGTTTCATTATCAGTGGTAAAACGATGAGACCGAGATGGAGATGAGCAGGGTGAGTTGAAGGGGCTTCACAGGTACAATAGCTCTCGTGTGTGCTCTTCCTCCCTTTTCGCCTTTATCTGTCCACGCTGCATTGTAAAACAATGTCAGATTGTAGCAAAAACTGCTTTGTGATCTGTGTAGCGACTTAGCACGACAAAAGCCGTATGGAAGGAGGACGTCTTTGGAAGGAACAAGCCCAGCGGTATTGCCGAGAATCGGCTCGCCCTTTCTCGGTGTCCACTGTTTCCAACGCCGAGACGTCCAAATAGCAACTGCCGTCAATATATATATTTCCAGCCGTCCGTGAAAGCTCCACGAGCCTTCAAGACAAAAGCCGTGCGAACGTCTCGCGTTTACGACCAGTTTGCAGAGGGTAAAAGAAAACCTGGTAACCTGTCTCCAGCTCGTAACCTGGGACGATCCTTGCTATAGGTTCCGGCAGAGAGAGGCTTCGAAAGAGGATGTGGAGGAGACTGACAAGCGACGAAACAAAGAGCGACGGCAGCTGAAAGCGGCTGGCTGTGCGCGGAGTAAAAGCCGGCGGAAGCCGCCCACTTTGTGTACTCGAAGATCGGATATCTTGCTTCCGGCAGCCGCAATGCACTGCTCGGGGTCAGCCACGCACGTGCGGAGGCTGTCCACCGTTTGTTTTTGTGCTCCCGGAAGCGGAAGTGGTCGTGAACTTTGATGCGGCCACAGAAGGCTGCTCCGATATTGTGCCACTCCCCCGGTCGCTGTCGGACTACGTGGTCCTCGTAGTTTACTCTAGATTTTTTTTTTCTTTAGGCAAAGACGCTGAAATGCGGTTCACAGCTGATGCCAACCTTATATTGTAGAAATGAGAAAGCTATAGACTTCCGAAGAAAGGATGATATTGATTATATAGTGTTACATGAGTGGAGACTTTTTCTGGCCAAGGGACAGTTAACATACTTGCATTGCCTGGTGTATATTTATTTGCCTGTAAGGCCTTTTAGTGTTCTACTAATAGCACAATATGACTCATTTTGCTGCATAACGACATATACCAAGGGTTCCAGGCAAACTCGCCGTAAATTTTTAAAGATAGCTTTTTTGATGTAATAAGATAACATCTCCGATATATATTGCCAATGTTGCCGGTGGACTTCAGAAAACTGACAAATGTTTTTCACTATTTAATCAGTTAACTCAGCTTTGATAATTAACTTTTTAAATATTGCTAACTGTTTAATCAGTTAACTGACTCTGATAAATAACTTTTTAAATATTTCAGATGGGGCTTGGTTGCAGTTAAAGATTTGTTGCTCCTGGCTCGCACGCCAGAGTGACGCGTTTTGATGGACATTGTCAAGCGCGCTCTGGAGACGCGCCGTTTTCGAATTGCGCCAGAAGTGGACAAAACTGGACTCTCCATTGTGAGAAGGGTAACCGCGTTTTAGAAATGGCAAAGGCTGATATGCCTAGCATTATTAATCAGCTATAAATCTCTGATCGATTGCAATTGGACGCCTATCTCTATTAGTTAAGAAAGCAACAATAAAAATTTAGTTAACTGCCAACCTTTTCAAAATTATTCAGCGGTCTTCTGATCTTCGCCAATACCAGTACCTTGTCAAGATTACTCTCCTGCTTTATGATTTTCGCTGATACTGGTATTACTATCAAGAATTATAATCTCAAAAACACTGGACGAGGGACGGGATAGGCGTTCACTATCTAGCGCTAGCACTAGCTCTAGTGAACGTCTTATGTGTTTCCTCTTACACCCTCCGTCCAATTTTTGCGCTGAATTCTACATGCAGCCCCAACTAGCCCAGCAGCATTTTCTCTCGAACTCCTATTCCTATGCCTGTTTAAAAATAGTAAAGGGCTCATCTGAAACACCTGGATATGTAGCTGCGCTAAACAAGCGCTTAGCAATAGGTCAGGTCGGTCGCGAGAAGCTTTATTATGATACGTTCAGTGAGTTCTGCCCCTGTGAGGGGTAAGAGGTAAGCGCACTGGCTTTCAAAAGCCGTATATGTTATTGGTATTAGCTTGGCTTGGCATGACTTACTGCAGCATATCCCACCTCCTGACCTTGTTTCGTGAACATTTCAGGCACAAAGTTTCAGTTATGCTTGTGTCTGCAACATGAAAACGACAGAAAGCAGTCCTGGCCGATGGCTACTTCAGGATATAGACTAAGGTGACTTTTGCGACACAGGGTTTGAATAGCAAATGACCAGCAACGACGAAGCGCTTTTCTACGAGCTCTATTTGAGTTTTCCTCTCCATCGTACGATGCAGAGCGGCATGGACACCGCCTTGCATCGACACAGCACTACAGGGGTACAAATAAATGCTCGCGCGGAAACACTGGCGGTAAATTTAGACACAATTGTGCAACCTTTCTCAGTGCTTCAGATTGCGAGTACCTACTTCCCGTATACTACTCCGACTACATTATTTTTATTTTAATGGTTTTGACGGAGGGTGGGACGTACCAATGCGTGGGTTCCGTGGTGCCTCGACCGCCTGTTTCTTGTCTTTTGTGCGCGCACTGCGGAACCATAGAAAGAGACAGAACAATCGAGCCACGTTAGCTGCACCGGTCAGTTCCACGTGCACCCACGTGCGCAGTCGAGCAAACCGGGAACGGCGCGGCGTGACCGTCCATGAGGAGGCAGCTGCCTGGCTTCGTTTCCTCGTGACCAGGGCGGCTTCTCGAGAGATCACTACACTCTGCGAGTAGAGTGTACGCTCTGGCGCCGGTTGCAGCGACCGTATGGTGGTTTCTCCAGGGCCCAAACACGAAGCGGAATACGCATGCGGTGCTCCGTGCTGTGCCGGTGAGACGTGGTGTGGTGTGACGACTGCGGGACGCGCCTTGAATCCGTGGGAAAGGAAATTGCGAGCAATGAGAACAGAACATGGAGTTTCCTGTGCTACGCGGTTTTTTCTGACAAGTTTATTAGTTAATATCTAGCCCAGTTTTATTTTACTCTGTCAGAGGCCAGTCCGCAACGTCTAATTGTTGACGCGACATCATGCTGACTACCCGGTTTACACAACGTAAGTTTTGTATACTTTCTGTTATTTCCTCTTTCGGTTATTTGAAACAGGAAAAATGGTAGCTCGTAGCAGAAATAACACGACAGCGCTTTGTTTACCAGGGCCGCTAGTTATACGTATTTCCTTCAGCAAGGTTCTCACAGTAATTTGTGGCTCTATTTTGACATCAGTGTTTACGTGCGAGTGGAACGAGACGCAAATTTATCTGGCCGATCTCTCCGGCTACAACGTAAAGAATAGACTAGAGCGTAGATTTAACCATCACTGTAACAGTAAATGTTAACGAAGTTAGGAGCAGTTATACTTATGGAAACAAGTCGACAGCAACCTGGTGGCAGCGAATGGACGAGGTAGTTGTTCTTCAAAAGGCAGGCATTTCAAAATCTAAAAGGTCGCTATTATAATGGGGCCACATCTCGCTTTTGCAGAGGTAGTTTTCTTCTAACACCGCGGGAGTATTTCTTGTGATCTTGAAATGCTCACTTAGATTTTCGTTCTTCAGTAGCATCCCAAAGAGGAACACTACATATGACACTGAAGACATATAGAAGGAGACATGCTTCATTAGCCTCATACGAATGCTGACGCGAATGTTGTCCTCCTGCCGAACGCGATCGAAAAGCCTATGTGCACTGGTTCGTTGGCTCGGTGAGAAGGCAAGGTGGGAGCAGAGTGGAACAAAGAACATAAATCTACCGCGGCTCGATCAAGAGTGAGTGTTTGCGCAGAAGCAGGAGACGCCCGAAGGCGCTTGTCGTGTTTGCCAAGCAGCGACCGCGACGTAAACACTTCGCCAACTGAATCATTTCAGTCCTCGGGCGGCTGGCAGGCTTGCTGTAAACGCGAGGCTATTCACCCGGAAGCAAGTGTATGCGCTAGGCGTCCCCCCGGCGGGCGAGCGCTTCAATTGCCGCACCGATCGCCCCCGCGCCTTGCGATGGCAGCTACGAAGACGATGAGTTAAAGCACATGCGCGACGAGCTGTCAGTCCATTTTTCCATCGATGATTACAGTTTGCAGGTCACAGGATTGGGGTTAGGCGGTGTTTGGAGAGCTACCCATTGTTGTCTCTATGGCGTCTGAGTCTAAATGATCGTGTGCCCCATAGAGAGATGTCTGTTTATGCCTTTACGCACGCACGACATCTCTGTCTGTATGCGTCATCCAGCGGTATGAAAGGTCACATCACTGGAGGCAAGTGCATTTCGTTTTTACTTTTTCGTTAAATCACAGCTGCGTGCCGCATTGGCTGTTCGTCTATAGCTTTAATTTTCCCCGTTTTTTTTCTTGGCTAGACAAAGGAACTACCTTGTTCTCCTGTCAAGAAAGATGTGGGCGTTCTTAAGAAAAACTAGGACAGCGGAAGAAGCAAATTTTGCGCTTGCATTTCCAACGGGGGGTGGTCAATCTATCCAATGCTAAACGTTTCAGCTGTATAAATTAAAGGAATGCTGAAGCCATTCAAGCTGATCTCTCTTGGCTGCTCTTTACTACTTCCGGGTTCAGATAGCTAAGTTGAGAAAGAGTCACGATATATGCATCTCTCGCTGCATGCGCCACTGATTATGACGCGCCGATCATAATTTGTGAAAGAAACAGGCAAGTGACAGCTGAAGGGAGATACGGGAAATGTTCGACAGGAGCTTTCTTGGGTGTCACTTTATTGAGAGGCTACTGACGAATATTGTGAAATATTGTTTTCAACGTAGGGGTATCAACCATCTAATTTTGCGATGCTTAGCAAATTTCTGCTTTTAAAATTAGTACTAAACTAGAACCGAGTAGTTAAGTATTCCGCAGAAAATCAACAAGGTATACTTTTGACAGTAATGAATACAAAACTGTAAACCTCTGAGAAGTATGTGAGGTGGTATTGATTATTAGGCTACTATCTTTTCATATGGGAATAATTTATCATCATAAACAGCTTCTCGTTAAAAACAGGAAATTACCTAAAGTTTCTGAATATTTGTGGTGACTGAAGTGAAATGTGGTTTGATCTCGTTCATAAAAACAGGGTGTTCATATCGCAATGTCTAAACGAGGGTTGAGCTCGTTCTAGAAGAGTGTCATAAACAGTTAGGTAACTAAAATAAATGAACGCTTTAAAAGGCGTCTGTAAATCTTCAATTTATTTATACTATTACGGAGGATTTGGGCTGAAAGTTGTCTAGCGCTACTATTTTTTCCTTCTGTTAACAGGGCCCCACTGAATTAAAACAAGGGTATTCAATGTTATAGGTTGCATGGTGCTGTAGACTGCAAAATGTATACGCCTGCTTAGAACTAAGCGGTAACTTGATCACGGGACTCCCACTAGTCGCGAAACTAAATGATGCAATGCGGTTTGCCGCGCATTGCATTGTTTCTCTTCCCCCTGTTATCTCAGTGATCTTGTGAATTTACTGACACAATCACGCAAGAAGAATGTTCGCGGACGCCTTCTCAGGCGACTTAGTACATCCGTGAGAGGGTCATCTGGCCTTGGACTGGTAACCCTTATTCCAGCGAGAGCCGTAATACAATACACGAGCTCTGGAAAATGAACTGGAAAGCCCAAAGCGGCACGCAGGAAAGGGAGCAGTGGGCTTAGCAGAAGAAGTACAAAGTAAAACGGCATGTGTACTCTTGAAAAGATAGGTTCACTGCTTTGCCGAGTTCCCAAGAGGCTGAAGAGATAGCGGCTCGCGGCCGGTTTCTTCCGCGGACGAGCCTTGACCTCAGCGGGCGAGCTCTTCTCACGTGCATCGCGTTTCGTATCCCACGTCTCAGGACCGGAAGGTGCGGTCGGTTGTTGCTCTGTGAGACACGCTTGCTTGCCTAACAAGCAACCGGTTCGATTTGCCGATTGTTGCCGCCCGGTGTGAACCGTCCGCGTGTCTTCACGGCACCCGTGTATTGGAAGCAGTTGCGGAATAACATGAGGGTACTGCGCTGCTACGAGCTCCCAGCAACCAAGAGAGCCTCGCGGCAAGACTGTCCATGCGGTGCGCATACAAGCGTAAGAGCCCCGCTGCTCATGTTTGCATTTTTGCTAATAAATGACGGGGCGGGGGAAATGTTTCAGGCTGCACAATCGTCATGCGATCCGGTTTATCTTACGTGACGCGCACGCGAAGTTGCAACAGGACCCCTGACTGCCACGGCGTGTCACAACTGCAGGAAAGAAAATGTTACAAGGCCTCTCCTCGAGTGCAAGACAAATTCGCTTGATGAAATGGAACCAAAACGCAGGGGTATGCGAGCTTAGCCTCTGTGGGAAAGTATGCAGGTTACCCACGCGACCCACGCCCGTGGAAGGAAGGTTGATTGCTTTGACAGACAAGAGACGGCGTAAGACAACTCTGTTGCGTGTGCACAAATACGGCTGATGCAAAGGCAATTGTACACGCGAGTGCGTTCATATGTAGCTACGCAATCACATGCACGAAGTACGTTGTATGCTCCTTGCCCCTTCCCTATTAGCATACCTGTACCGCCTGTGCCATAAAGACTGAGAGGTGACCAGGATCTAACTCGAAGCTTAAGTCTCCGCCATCAATCGTTTGCTTGAAGAGTGGATTGAAGGTGAAACAAAAAAAAAAATGAGGGAAAATTGGTACAAAAAATGGGAACTTGCGTTATTTCTCATGTTCGTATCAGTTGCTTTACCTCCATGGTTGAAAGATCCCAGGTCGCTGTGATTGCTCCTGGCTCGTGCACGTGTAGGGTATTTTATCATAAAAGCGCAAATTTTATGAATTTTTACACACAAAACATCGGTCCTCGGAAGTTTTAGCGGGGATTATTTTTTTCTTTTTATCACTCTGCGAGAACAAGCCCCACAAGGTGATCTGCATGCATGCATGCTTGCTAGTTCTCTTTTTGATTCTAAAACAATGTTAAAAGCTTGTTTTCAGAGAAAATCTTTTGCACGCCTAACAAAACTTCTCGCAATTTAAACGTCATAGGGGCAATAATTATTTTCGCCTCTTCCGGAAGTGCGATCACAGTATACAATTAGTTTCCACGCACAGTCTTTGTCAAAAGTGTAGAGCCCAGGGGGTCTGGTTCTGAGCCAATTGGTGCGGCTTGTAATGCATTTCTAATGTTCGAAATATCTTGATAGTAAGAATAATTTTTGTCCTAGCCTCTGCAATGAAAAATACCTCCAGTAGTGCTATATCAGCGCCACTACACGGCTCAGAAGTAGACCCCCCGGGCTCTACACTTTTGACAAAGTCTGTACGTCCTTGCAGCTATTGATGTAATTTAGGTGGTGACAACAATGCTCAGTACCGAGCACATATTTCCCACTTTAGCCCAACGAACACTAGGGACGCGCATTGGCAATTCATTGCAGCACTTCGACCCAATAAAATGGGACCTCTAAAGGAACTCAAACGTGATGTTCCTACTAGCTTGATTGTTAGATCCTTCGTAAACGGCATGAATTCATGTTTTATGCGTAAGATGTACAAAACGAGGCCAAACAGCAATAAATTTTTTTATGTTATTCCTCTACACTATGTTAACATAGCTTGCGCTAGGACACTAGGTTCACTTACATTCCTAAGCATCCTTATAGAAGGGCACTAAGTTCCCTCATATCGGTTTGTAACCACACAAATGCAGCGACGTTGTCTTAGCCGCATTGTCTGCCACTATATGATGTATAGCTTAAGTTCATTCTGTGCACCTTGCTGGGTGTAAGGCAGCCTACAATGTAAACGCTCCATCGCCCGCGTGAGCCTTTCAGACGTTTCGCAAGCACTTTTGCTCGCATCGGCCCACATTCTCTCTATCGCGTCGTCCTCGTGTCCTTGACCAGACCAGATCAGACCTGAGGCACCAAGCTGCCCCCGTTGCCTCTGTTTGCTCCCGACCCTCCATTGCTTAGGGCCGTGCGAGGCAGACGCATCGATTGCGTGTCTTCAACAAGTGGCGCAAGGCCGCAACGCTGTGGTCCGCGGCGGATGCAGTGTAAATTGAAACACCTTATACAACACTAAGCAGGGCAAGCAGTTGCGTTGGGAAACTGCGCGTCGCCTCTCACGAGAGAGTAGAATCAGCATACAAATATCGTTGCTTGCTGCAATTCCCCTTCTGAACCACAGCGGAATGAAACGAATGGCTAATCTAGTGGCGTATTTCTAATCTAGGATTCTGAACGCTTAATGGAAAGGCAGACAAGTGCCGTACAATTAGCTGAGCTCACGGAACTCTAAAGTAGGATTTCTTCAGCGGCGACAATACGCTATTCGAGTTGTGCAGGCGACGATGGACTACTGGCCGAACAGGGAGATGCTCTATGGGCAGGCGACAGCACACAATAGGCGGTTTGAACGTCGCTGGTATAAAAAAGTTAGCGGCAAACAGGTGTTTCTTGTTTGAAAAGGCGACTGCCCCGAAAAATGTCGTGTCTTTTGCGCCCCTGTGTGCGTGTGTGTGCATGAGTATGCGCGCGTACATGCAAGCACATAAATCAGATTAATGTGGTACTTTCCACCTTTCAAATTCTTAACTTCTTTAACTACTGACCTTATATGTCACATTTCCCGCTTCTAATAATACTAGATTCGGGAGCAGTTGGAGCGATGTTTCTTTTTTTTTTTCTCTTAATTTTCTTTTTGTGTGCGTGCAATGCTGAATCGAACTTCAGAATGGTTCTACTTAAAAGAGAGGGCGCGCAATTGTTCCTGCGAATAAGACCATCAATATATCGAAACAAAGTTTCAAGCAATACGCTTGATACGCTTATCATTACCCGCGTTCTTTAACCCAGTTAAAGTTAAGAGGGATATTTAAGTCTGTTTAGACGTTGTTGGTTGGTTTGGTTTGTGGGGTTTAACGTCCCGAAGCGACTCAGGCTATGAGAGACGCCGTAGTGGAGGACTCCGGAAACTTCGACCACCTGGGGTTCTTTAACGTGCACTGACATCGCACAGAACACGGGCGCCTGGCTTTTCGCCTCCGTCGAAAATCGGCCGCCGCGGCCGCGTTTGATCCCTCTTGAGCACAGCAGCCGAGCGCCCTAACCACTGCAACACCGTGGCGGGGGCTCACGTGGTGTGAATGCGAAATATAGCTGAGCTTGATTAGAAAATTAAAAGATGGATTGAGGCGAATTAAGAGGTGTAATAAAAGGTGGATTAGTCTGGCTTAGCAGTAGTTACGTATATAGATCGAATTTTAGAGCCGCCTTCGCGCGCGACCATTTTCAGCATACCGGCGTGCTGCCATCCGATTGTTCCCTTAGGGACCGCGGGGCTGCGGTATCTCCGCTTCCGCACCTGTACGGTGGCCGCGATTTTCTAGCATTATGGCGTTAAATAATTGAAAATGATTGTATACGATATTTTTACCGCGCGGCTGTGTCGCAGCAAGTTTATCTGCGTTGTTACGGAGTTAAAATTGACGCGTTTGTTATCCAATTTAGCTTGGCATTTGCTTTAATAGTGCTGGCGTTCAGCACACAGTCATGGTAATGCGTTTTGGCACCCGTTAGCCGAGAAACGTCTTACAACAATTATACGGATTACTAATGTGTGCGTGCGGATCACTTGGTATCCATTGCAAATTCGCGTTTCAGCCTTCCTGTAGCTGAAGCAAACCTCACAGATTAGCCTGTGTTGCCCTTTGCTTTGTAATGCATCAGTCACTTCAACCACTTATCGCTGTGCGTTCATCTAAGTCGCAGAGCTAACAGAGGCAAGTTTTTTTGCACTATATTTATAAACATGAATGATTTAGGATTGTTTCTTTTTACCCTTGGATAATCTAGCGCCCATGAAAGTGCTGTACCTGCACGTCACCGCATGTCGCCACATTACCGTACAGTACATGCCAAAATAACAGCCACAAACTGGTGCTAGCCGGAGCATTAAGGTTAGTTTTTATACGGTACATGAGGTTTAGCGTCCCAAAGCGACATCGGCTTCGAGATACGCCGTAATGGAGAGACCTAGAAATTCGGACCACCTGGCGTTCTTTAAAATACGCTGAAATCGCACACTGCATGAATACCTCCCGTTTTACCTCCATCGAAACGCGGCCGTCGCGGCATGGATCGAGCCCTCCTCTTCGGGGTTAGCAAACGAGCGCCCTAACAACAAAGTCACCACTGTGGGCATAGAATAGATGCACTAGTTGTGTTAGCTGGAATAAGTATATAACAGAGAATCTACCTTTCCCGACAGTGCGGCCAGAAAACGAGCATATCTTATTTCGAAACATTTTGCGTGTGAAAACGTCGCGTAAGCCGCTTGGGAAAGGTGAACAAGCACCATTGGTGACTGACCGAGAACACGCGTCTCGCTTAAACATCATTCAACCCACAGCCGCCTATACGGCTACATAAATTGAGCAAAAACAAAAAAAAGAAAGAAATTTGCAAAGCAAATGAAAAATATAAACGCCGCACAATGCATTTACTGCACATAAAGAACAGACAAAAAGAGCGCATAAATCTGCTTATGACTGTAATTTTGAATTCCGAACTTGTCTGGTGGACAGAGCAGGGATCTCGCGTCAACTAGGGAAGATTAATGCCCTTCAAAATAGAACTATCTGACATAAGAAAAAATGGAAGCCGTGATGCAAAACACACATCTACATCGATAGGGTGCGGAGTGCGTTAAATACAGAATTAAGGAATACTTGCACACAAACACACAGTTTACGCGCGACGTCCGGGCGACTCGCAGTTCCTGGGAATTGCGCGCCCACCTGTGCCGCCTGGTGCCGAGAGTAGGAGCGCGCCAGCAGCCTGTGCGCGAGGTAAAAAAAAAATCTATATTGCAGTGGCTAACTGCAGGTCCACTGCAACCACGTCCGAGTCTCGTTGATGTCAGGTCAATTTTTCGGTACCAATTTTTATTGACACCGCTGCCTCCGCCGAGTGTTTTACTAACAGGGCGTACGAAGTTTTCGCTTTAATATAAAAACTTGCAAATCTCATGAAGCGCTTGCGTGTTTTGTTTTACACATGTTTCCACCGAATGTGCACCATAATAAAGAACTTATTTGGCAAGGTTCCACAAAGAACTCTTTCTCAGAGATTTTAGGAGCGAAAAAAAAGCTGTATTCGCTTTAATGTTATTAACCGAGTCACAAAAAACATTTACAGTGCAATATAGAATATTCGGCCATTGTTATCGTTGCTCTCGAGACATTATGGAGGGGGGGGGGGAGGGGGCACGTACCAAAGCGGTATTTTCAATGCAGAAGTAAAAGATAATACAGAACTATCTACTATAAATTCAAGGATAGGGATGGTTTAAGGTGCGAAACAGGCCTTTCAAGCGCTCTTAATACTTTCTGGTTGCAACAACTGGCAAAAAATTAAGCAGGAGGCAGAGAAAATTAGGCTGCTATTAACGTCGTGTGAAACACAGTACTTCCACCGTAATGTGAAATACGGGACATTGGGCTCATTGAACATCCAATACGATTTTTTTATGTGTTACACTAAGTGGCATCGTTAGCTGTGACATTTCACTGGCACTTACTCGCATGCCCTCAGAAACAGACCAAGTAAACAAAACTGCGGCCGGTGCCAGAGATGGCTTTTCGATTCCGTTTATAAAGCAGGGGTAGGTCTGCAGCCACATTTAATTCATATGTTCAAATATACTTAGAATAGCCGAAAACCGCATGCAGGAACTACGCAGTCATGTGAATTTTTTCGTGCACGTGGCTACCTTCGCTACAGCGAAATAGGCGGTGAAAATGTTGAAAAAAAAAAAGAGCAGGAAAGGGCGCCGTCGTAGATGGTGCGCTGCTTCAATATAGCGCACACGTAAGTGGAAGGCTGCCATCTGACTCTCAAATCAGGCCCTGTTACATTGGTGACTCTCGTTCTCGCCAGAATTTCGACTTTCGTCCGCCGCACAACCTTCCGGAAGGGGGTCGAGGCCCGCTTCCTTCCCTATCAGCGCCTCCTTCTCCCCTTACACAAATCACGACAACACTAAAGCAAGAAGCGTAACTCTCGCCTTTCCTCCCTGGCGCAGAGTGGAAACCGAAAGGCGAGATGCGGACATGGGTGCTGTGCCTGCTGCTCGGACTAGTGTGCCTAATCGCCATCTCCATCGCCACCCTGGTGCTTCAGCTCCCGCCCGACCTCCTGGCTAGTTCTGGGTCTGAAAAGGATTCGGGCCAGGACAGGCCGCCACCGAAGCCAGAGAAGCGCAAAGGAGACCTAACGATCCTTGGTCCAGGCAATGACGTCGTCGCGGTGGCCGACGAAGCTTCTAGCGACACCGACGGGGATGCTGGGGCACCGCAATCCCTGCTAGCTCCGCCGAATCCTTTACCGGACGCCTATCTTGTTCCGTCGGCGGGCTCTTCACCGGACACACCAAACCGAGGCGGCGGCAATAACGACCTGGAGACGAATATCGGAGTCTTGAGCGTGACAGACATTGGCATTGCAGTTGAAGTTGAAACGACTACATCTCCGCTGGCTACACCTCGACCTCCAGAAATCACTGAGGACGGCCGCCCACTCGTTCATACTA
The DNA here is from genome assembly GCF_055883805.1 of Amblyomma maculatum. Classification (NCBI taxonomy): domain Eukaryota; kingdom Metazoa; phylum Arthropoda; class Arachnida; order Ixodida; family Ixodidae; genus Amblyomma; species Amblyomma maculatum. The sequence continues at coordinate 39,237,983 of NC_139349.1, read as the reverse complement.
CAACCGGTAAGGTGGCTGGCTTCAAAACAGAGGTACTGGGCCGTAAACTAGACGTCTTTCTTGGCATTCCTTTCGCTACGCCGCCACTGGGAGAGCTAAGGTTCAAGAGACCACTTCCAGTGAGACCATGGGAAGACGTCCTGGACGCTACACAGATGGGGCCGCCATGCTACCATATATCCTTCACGTCCACGTGGAGTTGGGCTGCCAGCAGGAGGCCTGAGAGCGAGGATTGCCTTCATCTGAACGTTTGGACTCCGGATGCTGCTCGCCATAACTCGACAAGGGTTCCTGCAAGATTAAAACCCATGATTGTCTTTATCTACGGTGGTGGCTTTAACATCGGGGCTACAGACTGGGAGTTCTACGACGGGGGTGTAATGGCGGCTTACGGCGACGTCGTGGTGGCATCCATGAACTACCGGCTTGGGGCGCTGGGCTTTCTAAACGCGGACAGTGAGGATATCCCCGGAAATATGGGCCTCTACGACCAGCACCTTGCTATACAGTGGCTACACGAGAATGCGCGGTCTTTTGGTGCTGATCCCGAACACCTAGTATTGATGGGTGAGAGCGCCGGTGCTGTGTCAGCTGGGCTACATCTGATTTCTCCGATGAGCCGGTCCATGGTGAAACGCGTTATACTGCAGAGTGGCAGTCCGTTGTGGGATACTCCGGACAACACAGCTGACGGAATCAAGAAGGCGACAGAATTCGCGGAGATCTTCAAATGCGCCAACTCCACGCACAACTTCCAAGACAAAGCCCAAGCCGACGATGTGGTTGGCTGTCTACGCGATATCGACGCTGGTACGTTATTTAGTACTGCAGAGAAGGCTTTGGGCAAACGAGTACTAACCTACCATCCCCGTTACGGTGACGACTTCATGCCAATCAACGCGCACGAGGCTCTTCGCAAAGGACTCTTCAAGGATTCGGATGTCCTCCTGGGCGTAAACAAAGACGAAGGCAGCATCTTCGTTGCCAACACACTCCCTTACATATTTCTCAATGGCCTTGCGCCGAACATCACCAAGGACGAAGCAGCATTTTACCTCATCTTCTTTTTCCAGTACATCATCCGGACTGGTACCAGAGACATCAGAGACCATTACTTCAAGAACATTAAGGATCGAGACTACCCGAGTGTGCGGAATGCGTTTATCGAAGCAATCGGCGATTACCTCCAGATATGCCCCACTATCTATTATGGTGAAGTGTACTCGGAGTTCAACAACAGTGTCTACTTCTATCATTTTACGCACCGGCCAAGCAACAGCTACTGGCCGGAGTGGCTCGGAACGGCGCATTTTGATGAGGTGGAGTTCGTGTTTGGTGTCCCCCTCAGGTTCCCCGAGCAGTTCACGGAAGAGGAGGTAACCTTCTCACGTCAAATTATGGATATATGGCTCACCTTCGCTAAAACTGGGTAAGTAAATCGAGGGTAAGATTTTTAGGCTCTTTTGCGAGTTATATTTGAATTATCATACCAATTGATCTGTCTGTACGTTTCTTTCCACCCGTAAGGTAGCTATATACTGTGTCAGTCGCTAACATTACTTTGCACATGGCAATGGCTTTTATTGTATATTGCAATGCTCGTCAGCTGCTTGCAGTAGTCGGTCTTTAAGCCAGCTTTCATAGGCAATTTATTAGCCGAATTGCTAATTTGTCAAATCTGTAGGCTATTCGGCACGACTAAACGGCCTTAGTGTGGTTATGTAGTAACTATATGAACAAGATTAAAGTGCAAATTGAATGCATAATGCAGCTATTTATTATTGATCGCAATTTATAGGCCGAGCGACTGTAGATATTCAAAAGTAACCAAAAGTGACCAGCGCGCATTACATTTGTTGGCCGCAAAATACATCAAATGCACACTGAAGCAAACAACATGTCTTGTAAATGGAAGACGTGCACCAGACTACCCGAGTGCCTTAAAAGAAAGGAGTCCAGAAACGCAAATAAACGATGACAGAATATTCAAGAAACGGACACTTGTGCAATACGAAGTATCGTGCTTTAATTCAAAAGCAGCGGTATTACCACCTAAATCGTCATTTCTTAAATCCCGACGAAAAAAACGTTATGGGAACAAAAATACTGAGGGAGATTTAAGGTCCGAGTTTAGCGTATGACGCGATAACGTTGGCGGCTACCGTATTTGGCGCCCTTTGCGTTCTTTCCTTTACTTTCTTTTCACCTGATTAACATTCTGTAAATATTGCGCATCTGCTGTCTCACATACTCTTATTAGTATACAGTCCTAAGCTAGCCCGTTAACCTATCGCAAGCGAGCACCAACGTACTGTCTTTTTCAAAAGTATACGGTTAAAGGGTTTCGCTTCTAAGCGCCGTATCTATGCTCGTTGCATGTCTCCGGCGTTCGAAACCTCCTAGATGACAAATCTCGTCCGAATTCTTCTCTAACTTGCCTATTATATTCCAGCATTGCTTCCAAGAGCCTCGCTACAGGGCTTAGAAGCGAACACCTCGGGTCGGAAAATTTTGGCAAAGACTGTACATATTAAGGCCCAGTTTAAAGTCTTACGAGGCCTAGGAGTTTCATGCCTGACTCGGCATCCACGGCCCATGGCAAATTGGTTCATATGTCCTCCTCCTCACCTCAAGAGAGATATCCGATTTGGCAGTTCCTCACAACTTCGTGATGTCATGTGGTCTCGTGAGGTCACACAATCCATCTACGAATTGGTGTTCGGCCGATTCACCCGCCAGCTATGACATGCCACTGCCATTCCCGTCATTTTTCGCTAACAACGCGAACAATGTCGACTGCGGATTTTCTGCAAATAGGGAAGTTATCGCGTTAAAATTTCGAATAGTGAAGTATGTCACTCTTTGGTGAATTGATGCAAATCCGAAAGCATCAAGAGGGCCTGCAACGCCCCCTACAGACACAGAACGAGAGCGCTTCTTGCGTTAAACTAGTGTGATCTCGAAAGAGGAAAGGAACAGGCAAAAAGGGTAGGAATTTGCCGATTATTCCACTGGAACGAGTGTCATGTTCGTCGGTATACAGTCATAGTCGTTTCCTGTCTTCGCCCGAGCGCCGAACTATACGATGCCGGTACGCGCTCGCGGCCAAAAATCGTTTCTCACTAATTATCGATCGAAAACAGAACCGGTATACCCGCAAAAAGTGACGCAGGGCGCGACAAGCTAAATTCCCGCGTGCGTGCGCTTATCTAATCACCCGAATGGTCGGCCGAACAACTGGGCACGAAGTCGAGAGGAGCGCAATCGGGGACACCCAGTGGTTTCTGTGTGTGAAGGATTACTATCAGCGCATTTGTGGCATCTGCGCCTTAGCGGTGCGCAGCTCTTTTTGGTGTATGGCACTTTGTGAATAACCAGCAGGGCATATAAAGCCTGGAAGAACAAATTGAACTTTGCGGCAGAAGAAGGAGCTGCAGCTTTTTCTTTCTCTTTGCAAGGGTAAACGTTTGATACAAGAAAGTGCAGTTGGAGAAAATATGAAACCGCTTTCATTGAGTAGTAAACGTAGTTTGGCGGTGGTGGCGATGATGGTGGGTCATTGGTTTTGTTTTTGAAAGGGGGGTTAGCATTTTTTTCTTACATAGGTTCATTCGGTGCGTTTACCGCGTCCGGCACAAATTATGCATGCGTACCGCTCACATCTAAGTAAAAAATGGCCGCCGAGAGTCATGGCATTTGGAAGCTTGCTGTCATGTGCTATAAAGTATTAGCGTAGTTCCTATTGCAAAAAAGGAAATTTTATGTTAGCACAACAGGAATACAGATACAAAGTAAGAGCCTTTTACTTGCCGTAGCTTTATGCCGATAGACAGTCAAGTCCCCGAAGTGTGTTTTTCTTTTTTTTTTTTTTTTTTTTTTTTGCAAGGCATGAATAGCGCAGCATCGTCAGGCTGACATGCTTTCGGACATAGCTTCCTGTATACGAGGCTATGTTTCAAACTGTGCCCAGTTTACGATGACGTAAAAGAACAGAAGGATATTCCATTCACCTGCTGTGCTTTCATGGGTTCGATTCCAATGATGACGGCTGCATTTCTATGGAGACGAAATACAAAAGCATCCGGTGTGATACCAAGGAACTGGCAACTGGCTGGCATTAAGGCACCCCAGTGCTTAGGTTTGGTTTAGTTGGTTTATAAAGTTTAACGTCCCAAAGCGACTCAGGCTATGAGAGACGCCATAGTGGAGGACTAAGGAAATTTCGACCACCTTGTGCACTGACATCGCACAGCACACGGGCGCCTAGCTTTTCATCTCCACAGAAAAGCGGCCGCCGAAGCCTGAATACGATCTCGCATCCTTGGGCACAGTAGTCGAGCGCCCTAAAAACTGCGCCACCCCGGCGGGGCTCAGGTGGCTTAGATTTGCTGCATCCAACCTGACACCTGAGAGTGCATATTTAACAGAAAAAAGGTCATCGCTTATAAATACTTGTCTTATCCAACGATGCGCTAGCGGTGACCTGGCAGCACGACCGATGCACCCGCCACTGCCCGTGTTGTTGTTCCGCGTGCCAGATCGCTTGCTTAGATGCCACCTTCGGCTTTTCTAAGCGCTCGACTGAACACGCCGATGGAATTGCGGTTACGTAATCTTTCCCTCGCCGGAGCCTGAAGTGCATCGAATCTGCGGAGCGTGTGAAGCGACAGTTTTTTTTTTTTTTTTTCCTGAAAAGAGCGAGTGAAGATAGGCCCCCGTGAACGTACACAGAAAAAAGAAATCACACGAAGAGCCAGAAAACAAGGAAAGGGAAGCTAAAATGCGGGAACCGCTTTTTTTATACCTTATTCTGTATTATACTGCTTGCTTATAAATATATTTCAATCTTTTTTAGTTACCCTGGCATTTTATTAGACTTGAAGCTGACTTTGCGGGAGTTTATTCCCCGATATATTCCAGTAGCTGAAATAGAACAATTCATGTTGATGTCATTCGCAACGTTAGCCATATTTGAAACAGGCTGAACTAAGCACGCAAATTGTAATAGTAATCTTCAAAGTAATGCTTTCCTGATATTACATTAATTTTGGCTCACGAAACTTCCGCTTCATGGTATTTGTTACCAAGCGCTAAAACGTGCATAAATCTTTAAGTTTATATTGTTCAGTATCCCCTGTATTGTGTACCACTTATTTCTGAGCACGCAGGGTAGACAGAAAGTTACAGAAATCACAGCAGCTAATGCTGTTCTTTAACTGCTGACACTGATTTCAAGGCGCGCGTTGCTATAGCAAAGCGCGGCATCCAACTTGTCGTTGAATGAAAGATTGCACGCGGTACAATATTTCATGCCTGTAATTCTTGGAAGGCTGAATTTTTTTCCTTTTGTGCAATGCGTATATTCATCATCAGACAAGGTATGTCCAATTCAACACGAAACCATCTATCATTTATTTTAATTTAACTATGCCCACCGCGACCTGATGAAAACAGCTCAATTACGTTATTGGGCCATTCATTGGTCGTCCTCCATATCTCATGCCCCACCCGGGCGTGCTTCTTCTCCTTCATCTCAGCTTAAGGAATCATCAGCTACTTTTCGCTCCACAATTCACACAGCTCTCTTCAAGCCGCATTCACACTGGCGACTCGAGAGGGTCGCGCGATAGGGTTTCATCGACCTGCGACAAGAGCCGATCGACACCGAATGATTACACCGGCGTGCGACTCGCTTCACAACAACCCTCTCTCCGAACAATATTTCAATGAAAAGCCATCTTTCGCACCTTTTCTGTCCCTTTCATCTGTTATCGGGCTCGGGATATATTAGTTCGCACTCCTTTGAGGTACGAATATATCCACATATTTCATCGAGGAAGATAATATCGTGGTTATGCTCATATGCAGGGCTGTTTCGGAAGCGAAAATCACTATCGTTCGACAAAGACAGACAGGTGGTGTGCGCGCCCTTGTTTGCAGTGTCGCGAAGCAGCAGATATCAAAATCGTCTCATGTCAAAGCGTCGAGCGCATTACACAGAATACAAGAGTTTCCCTGATATGTGCGCCCAACAACTGCGTGCGCAGTAAGTCGTGCACACGCGCGCATGCAATCTTGAATTTTACTCCGCAGAAAGGAGGTGGTGGTGGTAAGAACATTTATAAGCTATACAAGGGCCAGGAGGTATGTTTGGATCAGCCCATAAGAGACCGGCCCTTACAAGCACTAGGTGTAGGTCAATAGTTTGGGACGCCAGTGGCGGTTGCCGCCGCCAGGGCGCGCCCGACTAAGGCTTGTTGGGCCTGTAAGTCGTGGCAGCCGAGCAGGATCGCCTCCCAGTCCTCCCGGGTTAGGCGGAAGCGCCGCGGATTGGCTGAGGAGCTCTGCGGCTTGAAGTCGCGCCGCAAGAAATCGGTCAGTGAGCGACTTCTGCAAACGCGTCGCTGGCGACTTGTTCGGGTCTCAGCGACTCGCCAGTCTCGACTTGACCTCAGCGACTCGCCAGTGTGAATGCGGCTTTAATATTACCTAATTCTGCTTCTCACTTCTTTTTATATATCGTGCGGCGCTTTCCTCAATCTAATTTTAAAACATGTACAGCTTTCAATGGTTTACCTTTGAATTTCGAACGTTGTACAGTTTTGTGCAGCCTTAGTAAGGCATAACTGTGTCACTGGGTGTATACATTTGGGCCGTGCAGGACTTCTGTATTACCACTGAAGTTCCAATCATCCGGAGGGTAGGAACAGCTGTCGTAGTACCTTTCCTGTGCCTTCAGATTTCTATGGATTCCGTAGAATCCCATCGGTGTTTTAGAAAAATGAACCTTGTGACCTGGAATTTTGGACCGGCGCTGTACGCATTGTACGCAACGTATGTACGCATGTGTAGTTCAGTGCTCCGCGTAATACCGTGCACAGCATCCTGAAAACGTGTGGAGGGGCACGAAGTGGAGAAGCGTGCGACGCGTGGCAGCACAAGCGCCTACGAGGAGGAATGGCGCACCTTTCCTCTTCCGTGATTCCGTGCGCGGCTGCGCCAGAGCCTCTTACGTCTCGGCAAATTTACATTTCAACGCAACGAAGGAGCGCAATCCAGGCCCGTGAGCGGGGGATTCCGGTGAGCATTGCGAATGCGCTGTCGCCAGGGGAAGGAAGATCGGGTATAGAAAGAAGAAGAAGAAAGAAGGTGGTGAAGATAACCCAAGAAGCTGCAAGACGGAGGGTGGAGAAAGCAGTGAGACTGCGCAGAAAAAGAAAAGGCAAAGTGCGTCATAGTCGAGTGCTAAGAAATACTGTTCCTGTCGTCTCCTTTCACGACGCGAAGCTTGCTCATCTGCGAGATCTGACTGCAACGACAGCTCGTGGACGTCCTTCCCAATCGTTTTCTTTCGATACTTCATTCCCATCCCAAGTACGATTGAAGAAGCCAAAGCAGGGGTTCGCACAAGACTAACTCCGAATCTCGCTGCGATGCTCGCTCGCTCGCTCCCTGTCTCACTCAAGCACTCACTCACTCACTCACTCACTCACTCACTCACTCACTCACTCACTCACTCACTCACTCACTCACTCACTCACTCACTCACTCACTCACTCACTCACTCACTCACTCACTCACTCACTCACTCACTCGCCCACTCACTCACCCCACTCATTAATTATTTATATAATTATTCAAACCGATCGACCAGTCACTCGCTGTCCCACTCATGCACATGGTGCTTTATGGTTCTTGTCCTACTACGCATAGTCACATTCACACATCATCCCTAACGTAGACTTACGAAGAGGGAGCATGATGAGTAACAGAGTAATTTATGCAGGTACTGGTATTCGGCTTAGTCGTTTGGTTAACTTTTCAACACAAAATCAGCGCGACTGGTGAGCAACATCTGACGTCAGAGCTAAAGCGTTTTTGTGGTATAATCTTCTCGAGATTTGTTATTTAGCACCGACATTAGTGTTGCGTGCTGCCTTTAACGGCAGAGCTCACGAGCAGAGACAATCGTCATACATCAACAAGACATCGTCGTGAAAGGGGGGCGCCGGTGGTTGGCGAAAAAACAGCATATAATGTACTGGAGAAGGAGCAGCCGCAGAAGAAAATAAACAGGACCATGTCTTCAAAAATAAGCGATATCTTGAGTATTTCACGAAGAAGTACTTGCGCGGAATATTAATAATCCTATCGCACGGTCCAGTTGGCTGATCATGACGACAATGCATGCTCTATCTTTAGAAACACTGTCCAATGATGTACATCCTTTTTTCCAAATGTGTCCTCTTCAAAACTAGCTCATACATTCCTAGCACACATTGCAACCAATGCATAGAATGATGCAGCGCACTAAAATAATGCAACTCGTTGGTGATAGTTATGCAAACCGAACATGCCTACCTAAGTGGCGTGCTATCACACTGAACGCTACTGGCAACAGTGGCGGTTGTCTTCTCGTGGCTCTTTTACTTGCTCTGTTTCCGTTTCCCTCCTAACTTTCACAGTACCGTTACTCTATCGTCTAAACTGCAGTCATCTAGTTTGAATGGCATCAGTTACAATTAAAGAAATAGGCATAGGCCGCCCTGCTTGGCTAGAGTAAACGGCGGAAGTTTTCTTCGGAGTCCGTTATTTGTGGCGTTCGGAACCACTCCAATTATACATGCACGGGAGAGGCCGCTGAAAGGCGGGGGACGATCCAGGCCGCTACCGACTCGTCGGCACAATAGGCAGATCAATGGAGATTTTCTTGGTACAGCGACGCGACCGGGTATCACGGCTCAGCCATTTCTTCCGCCTTGTCGGTCCCGGATCAGGCGTTACGTTTTTAGGTCAGGCAAAAGAAGAAGTACCGTACGCGTCACCATCGCCGACCCCAATCAGGGGTAGACGGCCACTGTGCGAGCGAAATGCTGTTTGCGCGGCTTCGTGCAACAGGAAAAGAAGCGAGGAAAAGAAGGAACAAGATGGAAAGAACTCGGACAATATAACGCAGTATACAGACCCCGGTACAAGGGCGGAGGAAGCGTTCTTGTTGCGTAATGGCGGGACTATTGCATCGGCGCATTAAAGGAGAGGTCGATTCTTGCCCTGCTATACGCCTTAAAACTCAGATTTTCTAAGCAGCATTATGACATTATGTGGTTTCGTCGTATTCTAGAGCCCAGAGAATACGTTCAGTCCGGAATTCAGTGTTTCTATGAGACGCTACCTCTTTGTAACGCTACTGCGTTTCCAAGACACACTTGGAAAAGTGTGATTTCTTCCTTTGTGGAACTTATTCAAACTTTAAGGTGCTGCTGCTGTGAAAGGTACACAAGCTGTCAGCAGAGATGGTCATAGCCTTTTAAATTGCAGTTACATATTTATGTGGCATTGTTGTTCTCATAAATGTTCACATACCTAATGCATACTCCTTCGGGCCGCATTTAGACTACAGACTATCTTTTACCTTTTCTGAAGTTTGACATATAAGAGACTCAGTGTTCTGTGGGACTAAGATACCCACAAATTACACGAGTATTTCATTGGAAATTCTTTGTGACTTTTTAAGGTGCTAGTGAAAAGACTCTCATTCAGCGGTGCAGCCGTCGTCCTTCTGGCAGTGTCAGTGCTGTGTGAGAAATCCGCGCCACGCGTAACAGCACGCTGGGACAGCACTCTCACCTTGTTCAGATATCCACAGAACAAGTGTGACTGATACTGCACCTTTCCCTTGATATTATTATTATTATTATTATTATTATTATTATTATTATTATTATTATTATTATTATTATTATTATTATTATTATTATTATTATTATTATTATTATTATTATTATTATTATTATTATTATTAAACACTTCTGAAGAACAAAAAATAAAACAGCTAACGCCTCAAATCACGGGCTGCATAATACTAGCCTGCTATAGACCAGTATTTCCCGCCATAACAGATGTTAAAATTCTGGAATAGGTACACACAAGCTTCGAGATGCGGTAACCAACTAGGCGGCTTTTCCAGGGCAGCATACAGTCTCCGCACCAAAGCGTACTGCTCTCGGAATAAAACCTCCGATGATCGTGGTGTTTCAGCATGACGGTCCATCATTCGGCTTTTCCAAAAGCTAAATTGTGCCATCAACATAAACAAATCATAAGGCACATCACAGTTCTTCTGGATGGGCCAAAAACAAATACTATACGGCGTGATTTCAATGTACTTTAACGTCCGCTGCAATGTATCTCAGAAACAGCATCACAGCAGTGCATAAAGCTGCACTGCATAATAGTCTCTGGCGTGTTACAAATGCGGCAATCACCGGCCTTTGCACAAGCATCTGCTTTGCATGAGGCCATGCCTTAACAGGAAGCGTTGATGTGTGCCGTGCAAATTAAAAAAAAAAAAAAACGTTTCTGCAGCAGGCTGAGTGCATATGCGCTTGACACACTTTAAAACCCTAGTATCAACAAAATCATGATAAGGTTGGCGATACAAAGGTATGGGGAACAAAGACTCAGTAAGAACCTAGGAATTCTGCCTTCTAGATAGATTATGCAGATAATCTAAAGAAAAGCGCACAGTTAGGCTACGTAGGTACAATGACTAAGCAGCGGAACAGAGGGGGAGGTGTCTGTGGCGTTGGCTTGGTTGAAGCCGAGTAGTTTAACGAGTGTGTGAATGCGAAGAAAGAAAACTGCGTTGGTAGGGACACCACTGAAGCTACGAGCCATTAACGTCGTCGCTTCTCAGGGCGGAACTTAGGGGTCCTCCTATGTATTTTCAGGCAATTATAATTGTACAGTGCATAAATCCATTCACACACCACTGCGTTCCAGTATACACCTATAAACTTGTAGAAAATAACACAGATAGAAGTTATACATTAACAGATATAGAGACAAAATAATAGAAGCCATTGATTTTCAGTTCGAAAGATGCAGACTTTAATAAATCTTAGTTTTCACCAGAGAGAGGGTAATTCGGTCATCCCTTTGAAGACTGTCAGGCCGCTGGAATGAAATTTAGGCAGTTGACATCTATTCAACTTTATTTCCGATCGAAAACTCATGGAGTAGAAATAGACAAAAGTGAGGAAGTGCGTGATCGACAACAAATCAGCCGGTCATTCATCGAATGAAAATGCAGGCGAGGAATGGTTATGTATTTCGCCGGAGGCGCTGGTGTCTTCTGGTCAATGAAGCCAGGCCACTGCCTCAACTTCGAGAAATCCCCGAACACGTGTATTCCAAAACGCTCACGCGCTGCATGTAGCCGGATCGCCTCAGCTACCGGGAAGTGGGGGAACGGAAATAAGCAGTCTCGTCTGCATGCCCCGCCAAGGCGCGATTACTTCCGGCTCGGCTTAGTTCGCCCTACTCGTCGGTGGGCTGCCGCTGGAGGTCACGGCAGTCTTCTGTGCCGCGATTGTATGTGCTGCGGTGAGCACGGGCCGTCTTTGTGAACGGTGATGTCCTCGAATCGAGGAGCGGCAGGGGGGAATGTGGAATAACGCCTGGGAGAACTGCGAGAAACAGAGGCTGTAGCAAAAGTTACGACTTCCCGACTCCGCGACAACGGGTGATAAGAAATTCTCGTGATGAGTTTGTTCTGCTTAGGGAAGCGATACAGCGTTATTTAGTCGACGCAACTTTCCCGAACCGGTTTAACTGGGATATGGTGGTGTGACGAATATGCTGCTCCTACGAAAGAAGTCTGCCGTGGTAAATTTTTGATAGCGAACATCAATGCGCCGCTTTCTTGTTCCTGCAATAAAACTCGACCTATAGAACGAACGGTCGAAGACCGCCATCTTGTATTTCCGGAAGTTTTGCACGTGCCAGTGATGCTCAGTATTCAACGCGAATTAAATGATGTATAGGCAGGCAGCCTTTATTCAGATCAGCAGCAATGCCAGTCTAAAATTAGATAACATGTACTATTATGACGCATTTTATCTTCTGAGATTTGCTTTCAACATGCAAAATATCAACACTATAGCCAAACCGGTGAATTGGTGGAACATATTGACTGGAAAACAGCGCAAGAGACAAACACCAAAGCAGAGAACCACAGGATAAAATATACACAAAATATACGTTCATGAAAAAAAAAAAAAAGCAGTCATCTGCAAGTTAGCGCCTTGGCAGCTACGAGCGACGATAGAATTCTGTACATGGCTCCAAGCGGAAATATCTGTGTTTTACAAGCAAATGAAATTTTTGCAGAATAGCATGCGCGCATATTGGGGCCTCTTAACTGATTCCTTTGTGACGTTTCCAAATCATCGCAACTACATGCCGGTAGACGTCTAGACTCATGAAATATGGTTATCATCTCGGTTCCTAAATTCGGAAGTTTCCCAAGCTTCCCCGCCCTTCGAGATGCTGAACACTATTCAAATAGTCCCCACTGACAGTCCACTCACTGCAACGGAATTCCTTACGGGTAAGCAAGGGCTATTCGCTTTAGTTTTCCCTGCTGTGCGTTGCTGTGCCTTTTCAAGAGCAGATTTGGTGATTTGCACTGTGAGCTCTTCTAATCTTTATTTCGGCTACGCCCACACACTCATTTTAAATCTGAGGAAAAAGTTTTTCAAGTTGCCGAACAACGTAGCCCTTATAATTTTTTTGTCTTGTTGCTCATTTTGAGATTTCTCAGACACATTCCTGTAATTCTTATCTTACCAAGAACTACTAGTTTGAACTCCACCTTGTGTTCGGGAGGGGCTGGGTTTGATCTTCGAGGCCGAAGTACACTCTTAATTTTCCAGTAGGTACAACCTCTGCCTCCTCATCCACTTGCTTACATTCGTTGGGAGTAAACTTATTAAGGGATTGGTCTCTGAAGGAACACCTTATCTAGAAACCGTCAAATTAACTGACCACATCATCATGTGATGTAAATTTGCTTAGCAATGTTTCAAATCGTGCAATGGTTCTTTAGTTAGAGCACTACTTCGCCTCCCATATCTGGTGTTAGGCTTGAAGAAAAGTGTAATATCAACATTCTAATGTCTACGTGCGTGCGTGCGTGCGTGCGTGCGTGCGTGCGCATGCGAGTGCATGCGGGTGTGTGCTTTTTCAAATTCCTGAATCGATCATAACAGGAAATGGCAATGGCGGCCGTCAGTCAAGAGGGAATGGGTTTACGAAAACAGGCACATTTTTCCTCCGAGGCTTTATTTTTTAACATACGGCATGTGCAGTTTAAGCATTCATTAAAGAAAGTAGGTTTTATAACAAAGAAATTATAAAAGTTAAATTCTGAAGAAATGACCTCCTGTTTTCAGCGAATGCAGAGTGAATTTTCCACCTCGATTTGTGCTCACGCAGTTCGGAGCGCGGGTCACGCGCTACCGCGTTCCTTTAGCATTGGGCCCTACAGTACGCAAGACAGACTGCGAGGTGAAATAAATGGAAGCTGCAAGAGAGTGGTTTCGGAAGACAAACACGGGGGAAGGCCCGCCGTGGGGCTAACGGCCATCGTCCCCTGTCGACGCCGCCGTAACCAAATCGGGGCTAAGCGGCCGGGCTATCCCCACGCGCGCGTCGCCCCTCCTCGCCACCGGAAGGGCTCGAGGAAATGTCCGGCAACCACCGCCGTCGGTACGTGCTCCACATAGCCAAGTAGGAAGGGCGAGTGTGGGGTGCTGCACGGTTGTCGCTTCACTCTCACTTGGCGTGCTGCAAGGTTACTCGATCGTGCGCTCGAGCCGGCCTTGTTTTCTCGGCGGTTATATAACCGTTCGGCGCCTACTACGTGCTTCGCCGCCGGTAAAGAGGCAAAAGATCGAGGTCGGCTCTCTGGGACCTGCGGTGAAGCGCACCGCTCGGAGCTCGCCTGGCATCGGCACCGGCTGCTGCGCTCCAGCCGCTTGTCGTTTTGAAATTGACAGATATATGAGTGGATAGATTTATTTATTTACCAATTGATTGATTGATTGATTGATTGATTGATTGATTGATTGATTGATTGATTGATTGATTGATTGATTGATTGATCGATCGATCGATCGATCGATTGGCGGCTTCATCGAGATTCAAATTCCGCAGTTTTGCAAAGTACCCTCGAGCGCGTGCATGGTTCCAGCAGGAAAGCCGCTCATCGCCGTTGAGCGTAGAAGGAAATGAACGACCTGCCTTATTGACACAAGCAGCCGATAAAAGCAGCGCCCACAACTACACGGTATAAGTGAGGAAAATGGCCAATAATGGGAAAATACTTGAAGGAGTTTGTTTTGGAAGTCATTATTTACCTGTAGCCTCTGTCAGACATCTACAGATCAATCAGCTTGTGTCTAGCTATGCAGTGCATGTCTAAGTCATGTGCGTCTCTTAAATATTGGAATGTACAAAGCTTCGGAGAAGAGAAAGAAAGAGTTCGTTCTGCTCTTTTTTTTTTAGACTTTTGGCGATGCAGAAGGATTCGTTCTGCGGTGCCAATAACCATTGTAAACCCTGCGATCTGTATACGGTGCACATTTTTATGCAGTATACTGTGCATGAGTGCACTAGTTTACGCGGTATGCACTGTGAATAAACTATAGTTCACATCGTGGAGAAAGTTCGGACACGAGTGCACGTCGATGTAGTTTTTCAAGCTCCAAAAAAGTAGTGCAAGCTTCCCAGAGCCAGGAACGCCGGAAAGCCAAATGGGCAAGGAACACTGCAGAAGTTCTTTTTTTTTTTTTTAATGTTCAGTAGGAAGCGTGTACTGTACTTCGTTAACTTTTTATTTAGCCCACGTGAGACAAACTTCCCGCTCTCTAAAGGATCGATTAATGTAGATTCAGTACAACTTGAAAATCATGTCAGGTCATCTTAGAACCCGCTGCAGAGGTGGCCCCTGTCATACTGTATTTGAAGAGATCATTGTACTGCACAGGCAGGAAAGAGACCTAACTTGGGAACGTGAAATTTTGAAATTTATTGATAACTGTGGGAGCAATCCGTGGGTGTCAGCATTACAAACAAAAACATTATTTTCTTATATAAGTAGAAGTTGACGCCATTGTGTTTGCTTGCTTGTTGCGTGTTGCTAGCGATCTTTATTTTTCATGAGTCCACGCGCGTTCCGCATATGTTTTGCAAGCGATATTCCACTAAGCTATCGGTTCAAAATTGTCGCTGCGTGCCTCGCCTTCGTATTCGTACTTGCATATTGCGCTTTCACATCGCACGAAATAGCTGGCCCAATCACCCAAGCTAACTAAATCATTTCTTGCCATATCTGACGTAGAACGCACTGTATTACATAGACAAGGCTGTAGAAACTCAGAGAACGGGAGAGAGGAGAGAGGGGCTCGGACAGGTGCTGTCCCTCGGTGACACTAACTCCTCTGTCCTCACGCAGCAAGCCACCGGAGATGAACGGAACACAATGGCCCAGATACTCGGAACTCAATCCTGTGCACATGGAATTGAGTCCCAGGCGGTTCAGGCTGGGCAAAGGACTGCACGCGGACCACTGCCGCTTCTGGAAAAAGTTCATCCTCAAGTAACGTAGACTGCAACATCCCCCTAGCATCTCATCAATCAAGGCAAGTACAAAGCGGCCATCGAATCAAAGGTATCACCAGGAAGCTAATGGGCTCAGGTGTCAAGGCAAGCAATCCGCCGCTGTGCAGACAAAAAAAAAATTGAGAATCTTAACGTGCAACAAAAGAAGGCTGTCGTGTAACTAAGTACGACACTTGTCTTTCTTTTTATTTATTTTTTTTATTTTCCGCGAAAAAATCGTCCCGTTACACATCACTATATTTACAATGCCGAAGCATAATAAATACAATTTATATTGAGAATTCAGACATTCTTTTTCTCGCATCTGGTACTGTACATGTGCATCTAATGCGGATATCAAGAAGACAGGTAATGAAGAACTGATACTTATTTTTATTTGTGCATGAAAACTTGAAAGCTTGAAAAGTACTGAAGGGATCATGCATCGAAAAATTAAAAAAAAAACTTAGCACCCTGTCATATTTTTATCAGGATTACTGTCTGTTAATAAACTGATATAATGTTTCATTCCAAGGAGCACAAAATAGCAAAACAAGATAGTGTGTTTGTTATGCAGCTTGCACTAACTTTATATCTATGCTCAATTGTACCGTGATGTTAATATTAAATATCGACAACCTCGCTTAAGTTATAGTTTAATAAATATTTTGTCGTTTACACAAAACGCATATTTCAAAATTATGCTTGAAATACTTTATTTGTCACGGAAGGCGTGCAGACTGTCTTGCAATAAGCAGCGTTTCAGAAGCAGGAGCCTTCATATGCCCCCTTGGAACATCATATGACAATATAAATCAATATAGTACGATAACGGAGCTAATGTAATTCACTTGATCGATTCGTGTTTCGTGCCACTGTTCGCTGATATGGTACTCGCCTACTCTAAGAAATCTCAAGTTAGATCACCTTAGTTATGCGGTTCACAAAATAATTATGACTAAAGATACACGGTCGTACCACCATACAGATTGAAAAAATTATATATGGGAACTTTGTTCCTTAACAACTGAAAGACGATAATTACGTCGTTTTCATCGCAGTCAGTTATAGTGTTCAAAATGCGGCTTACCCATTTTTAAATAAAGGCAGTTAGGGGTTAACAAAATCACTTTCTTCATTTAGGTTGTAAGACCAGGTTGACGCATAATGAGGAATAATTCTCGCTGGCAGTCTCCCTACAAAAGTTATTGAATAACCATCTCAGCAACTGCATTTACAGTGCTTGTTTGCATTTAAATCTTAGGGATGCTCATATTCCTGAAATGGTTCACTTTTCACAACGACCATAGCATACTTGTGGTCAAAGATATCCGCATGCAAATATAAAACTTTATCCGTGTAATTGTGCGCGGTTGATTGTGGCGATCGATGTAGCATTTGTCCTCTTGTGTGCCACGGCTGCTGCGTGTGCCGTTTTGTCTCCTAGTAGCAACAGGTGGAAACAATTGTTCGCCTTTTAGTTTAGGTAAAGTAAATGGAACAGACGCCATACAAGAGAATTTGAGCTCAGTGTAGAGGGGATTCGCACAAATATTTTGCCATTTTGCATGTGTGATCGCTGGGGTTCAGTTAAATATATGAATTAGAATACCTCAAAACAAGCGTATGCGCCGAAAACCTTACTGAATAGATTATAATTACAACCACCGTCAATGAGGCGTACACCTACTTATTCCGGATAGCCAGACTACTGATTAACTTCAAGCCCCTCTGTGCTTATCTGAAATGGTTTCCGGTCCTTAAACTTGTTACAGATGATTTTTCCTGTAATTAATTTTTATGTACACCATTGTACTTGTCTCCTCTGGTAATGAGTCATTCGCTGCAGTTTCCTCTCTAGCACTGATATATAATCCGCTAATGACATGGTGTAGCATTGTTCTCGAACTGTACCAAACTCTTCCTGTTCTTGCACTCTGATAGTTTTCAATAGACATGCAGTACGATAAAGGTTGCGCTCCCTACAACACGGCCTTTTTTAGTCGCATTTTTCTAGTTTTATGTAAATAATAGCGCACCTTTAGGGCTATTTTCTAAATGTTTTGGGGAATGTGTTCTTTACATCTAGACTACAAATGACTGCGTCGCTTCTCGTGGGTCCATCCGTAGTGTTCAACTTACATAAGATCTGCTTAAGTACTCATTGCATTCTGCACAATTTTGTGTAACAGTGGCCAATGCATTGAATGAGAACCTTTGCAGAATACTATTCTCGAAAACCAGTTTGTTTTCCCACGTGTGTTTCTGTCTCATACCCTACCTTTATATACCGTAATAAGCCTATTGTAAGCGACGCGCAGCGCGCTAATCGGCTTTTAATTTTTCAGATTTTTGATGCCCCCGTTGTGATAAACTAGAGCCATCTTATAATTCCGTGTATCTGATATTATTGACATTATCAGACATTATGATTTAATGATTATATTTTCTGCATGGTGCATCTGCTGTTGTCCAGGTGATGTTACAGACGATTAATCTTTGTCTGGCTCATTATCGCTTTTAATATCGTACTTGCTTACCTGCTTTAGTGGCCGTCTATAGGGTCATTCCCTTGGCACGAATAATGTTGAAACTGCTGTCTGGTTGTCTTCGTTTTGTGCAATTCTTTGCAGTATTCTAGCACTACCTGACTTACGTTAATGACTTTGCCATCTTTCCTATTTACAACATGCTACCATGAGCATAAATAGAAGACCTCCGCGAACGCGAGACGTGATTATGCCGAATGGCATGAGGGTGCCATCTGACGAAGCACACTCGGTGGGAAGGTCTGCTCTGGCCGCCGTTTGACAAAGCCTTTCGGCGTAGTGCGCCGGCCTCGATACGAGGCGCGCTTCGACAGATGGGGCCCGCGTTCAGTTTGGCATCAGTGGCTTCAGCGGCTTTAGTGCGGCATGGTGCCAGCTCACGCTTGCAAGGGTCTCTCTTAATTTTTGTCGTGGCAGAACAACCTTTGTCAGAAATATATATCCCACCGGGCTTGCTTCGAGGCCCTATCAGAATCAGTGAGTTTTCAGCGCTCAAGAAATGCAGTGTCCGCCTCCTACTGCCCCGCACCATCTTAAAAGAAATTGCACAGTGGTGCGTGTTTAACACAAGTAACTGTCGTACGATTGAGTGTTGCAAAAAAATAAACAAACGGCATCGGACAGCGTTTGTATCAAAGTAGCCGCGGCAAAAATGTGTTCTGCGGTATGCATTTTTACAATACAGCTACAAAGGTGGAAACTAACTCGAACCCACCTGTGACTGATTACGACAATTGCAGGTAGAGAGGCCCCCTCCATATCAAGTTTCACTGCTTCAGGATCTGCGCCGTCATGATGCGGAGCGGTGGACGGAGGTCATCAACAAGAGGAAGGCTACGCGCAGCGCAGTGTTCGTGTGTGTGCGAGTACGTGAGTATAGCGACGCAACCAGGCGACTGAACATGTGCATTGGAGAGACAGCAAACTGTCGGGCATGGCTCATCGAACCGGATACCAGCGTGTTGGTGTCGCTGAGATCGCCCCGTCACAGCTAGACCATCTCACCCCACCACATACCGTGTTCTCCAGCGCTCGTGTGAGCGAGCACTTGTAGAATAGCGACGCCATCGTGTCATCATTTCATCTCTGATCTTCGCCTGTCGTGTACCTGGGCTGGCACTCTTGAATGGCGCCCGTGCGTTCGTGCCAACGCAAATAACATCCAAAATATAACAATTACTGCCGTTTTAAATTTTGACCAGAAGAGTTACCGGTACCTGGTATTCCCACCCAGTTAGATGGCACTCGCGGTTTAGAAAATATTTATAATAAATTTGTGCCCTTTATAGCTAAAGAAAGTCTGGTGTTGTGCAGCTTTATGCTATGCTAGGCTGATGTTCCGCCTTAGCTCGAACAGCTCGTGTGTTATCCAGCATCGTGTCTTAAGTTCGGGAAACCAGGCGCACGGCACATGAAAGTTAATTTATATATCAGCAGGTCCAAAATCTCGGTGGCGTAGCTAAATATAGGATGTTTTAACATCCACATTACTAAGGTAAATTAATCAATCTCCAAATTATTGCTTGTTTTGACACTTCCTGTTCACCAGTTTCATAGTAGTCGTGAACAAGCAGAAGGTCAAGCGACTTTCAGGAATTATGCCTGTGTAGAGGATGGTCACTGGGACTATTCCTGACTTTACGTCTTATAATATTCAAAAACCATAGGATTCTTCATCGAAAGTATTGTAAAACAAGAAAAAGGGAGGTCGTCACACCATACGAGTCAGTGAATGACAAATATAAAGTTGCCTTTATATATTTGTGGCGCAGGCCACGAACTTGCAGAATAAGTTGACGTACGTAAGCAAAATGTTCACACATAAGAGCAGTCACTGCAGCCTAATGAATTACTCTGAGGGCAACCGAAAATCCGGCGATATTACCGAAAGAAGCATATGTTAGATATGGCGAGGACGGCGTCAGAGACACCTCCCTCCAGGTCATAAAAGCGAATAATGGAGTGAGGCGATAATACGGTGAATCGGAGTGATTGCAGTTACGCATGGTTCTATTTGAGACGTGTTTCTGGCACATTCGATTGCTGCTTGCTCTACATTGCGCAGTTTATTGCATGTAAAAGGTGTTAGTGTTTCCACAATCGCAAAAAGACCTGGTAGGTGTGCTACCATAGGCAGGGTTACTTCTGCAGCATGATTTGAAGTGTGTGATATTGAGGAAGTGATTTGAGTCTATTGGTGAATACACCAAGCGGCTAATTTATTTAGAAAGAGTTGAAAGAACGCACGGGTGTTTTAAAGAGCGCACAAAGCCACAGGACGACATGATGAGGTGAAGGTATCTTTTGTACATAGGCATCTTTTCTTTAACGAGAGAAGTGCGTTACATGATTCATCCTTGTTGTTTGACAGAGTGACTTGTATAAAACAGACGTGACTTGTTAATGCATAAGTTAGTTCTTTTCCTGTCGTTGTTAAGTGTGGGAATATTTTAATAGCGCCAGGTATTATTCACTGTGTTCAGTTAAGAATGAATTGGAATCAGCTATTAACAGAACAGTTTACAAAGCTTCTTTTTTTTTTTTATTGCAACTTAAGACGGAGCCCCCAAATGTATTATACCAATGACAATGTGTTTTTTTTTTTTTCAGAAACGGCAAATAAGAGTATTAGGTTACGATTGCTATTAATAGGTGTGACCATCGCAATGCTCAGATTTTGAGCGAACAAGCTGAGGCGAAAATGAAACGAATCACAGGCTAAAAATTACAATAAATAACCTACTTATTTTTTTCAGCTGTCAATTGTGCAGAAGCAGGAGCTAAAAAAAAATCATTTCTCTGATAGGCTCAATTTAAGGCAGTGGAATCTCGCCGGGGTGGTGCAGTCGATAGGAAAATCGATTTCTGTGCTTAAGGATGCGGGATCGAATCCCAATCATGGCGGCCGCTTTTCGATGAAGGCGAAAAGCCAGGCGTCTGTATACTGCACCATGTCAGTGCACGTTGAAGAACACCTGGTCGCCTAAATTTCAGGGGCCCTCCACTACGGCGTCTCTGAGTCGCTTTGGGACGTTAAACCTTATAAACTAAACTAAACTGAACTTAACTAAATGCAGTGGAAAATTTACTAATGCATGAAAATGTATGGTTGAGCGAAAAGCACCTGTCGATTTTTAAACTTTTCTGTTATAACGGTACAAAGCAATTGGAGAACTTAACCTAAAACTAGATTCAAACACACCATGAGTGCGCTTGTCTACTTTAATAATCCACAGCATTTCCAAGCCTACACATTGCACGTCATATATCTTGTTTCTCTTGTAAATATGTTGTGGTCGCGCCGCAAGGTGCTTTTGCTTCGCACACGTCACTTTCCCTAAGCGCAATGAATCGTACGCCACAAATAACGTAAATAAATTTGCCGAGAGAAAAAAAAACAAGCCTTTCGGAAGCAGGCTGTGCCTTTTAGCGATGACACGAATGATGTGACTGTTGAATATCTGATTTTACAAGCGTGTTCCTGAATGCTCCCACGAAATAAATCAATAAGCACTGGTGACAGCAGGTATACTGGACTGGCAAACATGAGATTTTAGGTAAATCAAAATTTTGTTTATGTGCCCGAAATGCGTTTTACATTAATATCAACAAATATCAAACTAAAGAATTAAAATAGACTGACACTATTTTGACGCGAGTCGCTATGTAACATAGCGATATCACTATATTTCGAGAACTAGGAGAGAAATGGCTGCACATGCGCACTGATCAGTATTTTTGATTTCACTGCCTGCTCTTCAGCTCATCATCGCAATATTTCTCTCGTTTTCTGTAGAGTATTTTACCGAAGAGTGACTTATCTAATATTCTATCTAACTAGATCGCGTTCTTTCTTCTCAAATTTGATAGCTTTATACAAACGTGCAGCAACTTATTGTGGTCATTATTCCAGTGACTAAGAGAAGATAATTTGTTTTTGAGGATCATGGTCCAATAAATTAAATTTCACCACTCTTGTCGACTGTAAAGCCTTACATAAACCAGCATAGTACATCTTGTACCTGCTTTTACTTATAGCTGTAAGCTGTTCGTAAGATACTAGCATGAGAGTATCATGCAGTGCCAAAGAAATGCTTCCAACGATTTCAGGAAGCGTTGCGTGCTAAAATATCAAGCAGCCAACATCTACAGATGGTTATGAAAGCTGTATATAAATGCCAATATTTTTTTTTTATGACATAAGTTTCACGTTTCGGGAAATTACCTGAAATATGCCAATAAATTTCTTTACTGCCCTGTGCGTGCTTAGACACCTAAGTAGACACTTGATGCTCTTTTTATTATGTGTGCGATATTTGTGATCCTATATGTGTCCATTGAGTGCGAATCATTTTTTTATTTATTATCAGATGCTCTAACTCCATTCCAAAGATTCGTGTTGCTCCTTTCAAGCAAAAAAACAGTGCGTTGTAAAATTTTCCGTTCTGGTGAAAAGTGTAAACATTGTAATCCCAATAAATTTACTAGATGATCTAAATGGCTTTACGTTACTAAATATGCATATTCACGGAGCAAGTATGCTCTGACGGCGTTCTTTATATTTTATGCCATACATGGTGACCTGAGCAGTGATTTATTGTACTCGACCTCATATGGTACACCAGCTTTTTAATTAAACCATATAGTCTCTTGAAATTCAGCGTCGGCACTGCAAGAATGATAGGCTTTTTCGACCAGTGGCACATATCCACATGAGCATCTCTGGACTGCCCCAGCTGCGTCGCTAGCTCGATGTCCCTGGTTCTCGATGTCTCTGGTTGCTACGGCACAGTGCGTCAGCTTTAAAGGTACCGTTCTGTGGAAAACCAGGCGTCGTTCAGGCGGCGCTGTTGTGTCGAGACACTCACGTGATGTCACACATATATGTCTGAAAAGGAAACAATTGTAAGATTATTTGTAACGTGGATTAAATGTAGGCGCAGGCCTCAAACTATTTAGCTTTGAAAAGTAACTGGTTTAAACTAAATAAAACCTTGTGAAGCTTGAGTCATAATTTCAACCCACGATCCATAGGTTCACAGGAGGACAGGTTACTGTCTAGACCACATAGGCATGCTGTTTTGGCTGAAGGACAAGTGGGTGTGGTGTGCATATGTTCTTGGCGTAGTCTGAAGCTTACAAATGCGGCAATGTGGAGAGAAAACAGAGAGTGAGCGAAGAGAAACCTCTGAAGGGAGTCATAAAGCTATTCGTCATAACCTTAATGCAGGACGTAAGTCTCCCCGCAATTTTTCGATTGGTGGTCAAGTTGGCTAAAGCCGAGGGTTCAGATGTAAAGCTTATTCAAAATGCGTCGAAAGCAAGCATGTGCAGAGAAAGAGTAAAAGGTCCCAAATTCCAAAGGTGAGCACTGTAGTGACACATCTTAAAATAAAACGCAAAAGGTAGCAACACGAAATATGTTATATACACACACCAGGTGTCTCGGCTAAATAAAAACAAGCGTTTAAAACCGACCGCCTGTTCTAGCTCATTGAAAAGAACTGAAGTTTTGCTGAGAGACCCATGGAAATTGGCTGTCTTTTTAATTGTTGGCTTAGGGAGTTAAAATGCAATGTAGAAGTTGTAGATTATTTTGAAAACAGCTGGCTGCAGTGTTTGCGCCACGGTGCCATTTTTTTTTCAGTTTTAATTATTGGTCTTAAAAAAATGCATAGCCCAAGATTAGTTGCTAGCACTTATCTCTCACCCAGTGAACATTCAAAGCCTGATGGGGAAATGGCACTATAGAAAAAACATTTTGTTCTCCGAGACGTTTCCTGCGTCTTTCAAGTAGCAGCGTGGCACATAAAAGCTTGCTTTTCTGTTTTATTGCACGAGTTATATCTTGAGGTCACTAAAAACCTATCACAGAAAACCGGAAGCTCGTCGCAAATGTGTCAGTCAGCTGTCTTTAAAGAGAGTCTATAACTTCTGCACTGAAGCTTAGTTCTTTATGCCACTAATAAAAAGATAGGTAATTATATTTATTATTATTCGAAAGCGAAAACAATTACGCTGAACTAGGCTGTGCGAGTTTCAATAGTCCTGATTTTGTTGCAAAAAGCTAGTAGACTCCGTCTCTTTAAAACCATATTACATTTAGCTCGGGCATCCGGCAAGCGTGCAAAGGCATGTCAGTGATATTTTAAACAATCCAGTAATACTACGTTTGACCAATATATACTAATTCTTGACGGTTCTAATGAAAAAGCGAGCAGCAAGTAGATATAGAGCTCCAATACAGCATCATAATAAATCAAGAGTAAAAAACTAACCTTTATGTGAGATCTCAGACGCTGCGGTTCTTAAACCACAACTGCAAAAAAAAAAAAAAAAAAAAAAAACATCCATGGTAAGCCACTGTCTGAATTTCATTGTTAGCCGAACTTTGATCGCAGAAAATAATGGTTAAGTAGCTCTTTTATGCATAGGTACCGAATAATTTACTGCAATTCACACATGATAAGCAAATATTCTCAGACTGAGTCTATTAAATAAATAGATTAATTACTCAGTTGTTCTAATGAAAACCGTATGATGACATTATGGCAATTTATTGATTGTAGAATGGTCCTTTTCTGAAAATAGGTGGGGCCTGACTTTTCTTTAGCTTTTAAAGAAAAAACCCCGACTCAGAAATTAAGTTAATTATACGCATGGGGACATCAGCAATGGCATCTTCAAACATATTTATGTATATTATTTTAACTTCTGAAATATAAAACTGGTATGACTATTACTAATAACACCAACAAGTATCCACTTGAAACCGGTGGTTTAGTGGTATTGCTAAGAACCTAACTATTAGAATTTATCTGCGCAGGTCACTCATTAACAACTGTTTTAGATGCCATCTGACGCTGCAATTCCGACTATGCCAAAAAAACTGTCTTCATATCCTGAATTCTTTTTATACCTCTAACGAAACGTCGCTGAATGACCGGGTGCAATATTCAACCGTTTATAATTCTGGCGAGACATAATTTTATGCTTTTGACATCGACAACCAATCACTGCTGGTAATGTTTATCACTGCCTGCTGTGCCATTCCGGAGGTATTTTGGGCAGGCTCTTTTTATGCATTCACTTCCTCCGCTTAGCCCGCCCGTCCCACTGTCGGTGGTGACAAAAACGACTGCGCACAAAAGACAATTGGCCGCGATTGCTAGCTTCCATCCGCATAGAAATACTTCACATTGGGACTTCAGAGTTCATCACTGCGTCTCAGATATTATTCATTCTGTGGATCAATAGTCTTGGCTTACTGGTGCAACACCAGAGGACTGGCATCCGAAAAGCCAGTCCTCTGGTGTTGTTCGCGGCAATATAACAGCGGAAGTTGGTGTATCTGCCCGCATAAGCTTAAGGTTCCATTAAAATTACAGCTTAAAAATAATTTCAAGTAAAGCATCACTACGGACTTCACGATCAAATCCTTAGCTTTTTGTCCGAAAAGTCAATGCAAAAGTAATGTAAGAATCTGATATACCGGTAAGGTCCTGCAATTTTCCTGAAAGACTTAAAAGACAGGTCGAACATTGATAATCAACTCATTACTGAGCTGCTTACACGTCTGTAAAGAGACGCAAAGCTTTAACTATCAGAGGTAATTGTTACGCGGTGAGTTTTAGCTGTTAGTATCGCATTCATGTATGTACATAGAAAAACTCTTGAAACATAAAACTGGCAAGGCAGCTGTAAGCATCTAGGCTAATAAGTAGTCCAAGCACTTGTCTGCTGAAAGTGCTGAGCATGCTAGTAGCGAAAATACGTTTTCTGGCACTCTGCGGCGGTTTCGAGTGTTTATAGATACACTGAAGTACATCACAATGGATGCATTTTGGTTTTGGCTCTTCCTACTTTAGGTTAAGTTCTTGTATTTTCATGATTGTGGGCTGCATTCGGTGTGTATGTGTTACTTTCGAGGGGAACAACATAACAAGACATCAATAACGCTTATGCAACTAATTACTCTATAATCGTTCAGTTCAGTTCAGTCGTTCAGTCGTGTCCGACTCTTCGTGACCCTATGGACCACGTCACGCCACGCTTTCCGGTCTCTCACTATCTTCCTAACATCACATAACTTCATCTGCAGTGCCTCGAGGATGCCATCTAACCATCGCGTTCGCTGCCTACCCCTTCTCCGGCGACCCTCAACCTTTCTCAACCTCAAATCTTTCTCCAGCGACTCCTCTCTTCTCATCAGATGACCAAAGTAGCTGAGCTTTAACTTTAGAATTTGACCCTCCAATGAGCAGCCAGGGTTTATGGTCGACAATATCGACAGATTTGATCCTCTGGCAGTCCAAGGAACTCTCAAGAGTCTTCGCCAGCACCACAATTCAAACGCGTCAATTCTTCGGCGGTCAGCCTTTTTCACAGTCCAACTCTCGCATCCATACATCACAACTGGAAAGACCATAGCACGAGTTATACGGATCTTGGTTGGCAGACTAATGTCTCTGCTCTTTACTAGACGGTCAAGGCTAACCATTGCTCTCTTTCCCAGAAGCAGGCGTCTCCTAATTTCATGGCTGCAGACTCCTTCCGAGGTAATTTTGGAGCCCAAGAAGAGAAAATCTGTCACAGCTTCCACTTCTTGTCCATTGATGCTCCAGGACTTGATAGGGCAAGACGCCATGATCTTTGTCTTTTTAATGTTCAGTTTAAGCCCAAACTTCTCACTCTCTTCTTGTACGCGCATCAGAAGACTCTTGAGTTTCACCTCACTTTCTGCCATTAAAGTGGTATCATCCGCATATCTAAGGTTGTTGATACGTTTTCCAGCAATCTTCACTCCAGCTGAAGACTCGTCTAGACCGGCCTTCCTCATGATGCACTCTGCATATAGGTTAAATAGGCAGGGCGACAGTATGCAGCCTTGCCTCACTCCTTTCTCAATCGGGAACCAATCAGTAAGACCATGCCCAGTTCTGACTGTGGCCTCTTGTCCTTCATACAGTTTCCTGAGGAGACAGATGAGGTGAATTGGAACTCCCATCTCTTGGAGAGCTTGCCATAATCGTTAATTACCATACAATTATTTTATATAGGCTACACATTGCAACTGATATCTTTTAAAACGACGGGTGGTAACAACATGTTGCCAGGATTCGCCTCTGTCGGCGTAGTTGTAGCAGCCGATATAACCGGATAGCGGCTGCCATGAGAATCACTGGGAAGGTTGTTAGACTGAAAGGAGGTGATAGCAACCGCTTACAGATATGCGTAGTTACAGGCGGTTACTGTGAGAGGAAGTGGGTCCGGCGAGTGCCTGGAATACCCAACCGCTTATGGGAATGATCCGAATAGCGGTTCTCGCGAAAGGAGGAAGGAGAGCATGGCGAGAGCGAAGGAATCTAGCACGATTCGTCTGCGGCAGCTGCTGTGAACTGTGCCATTGGAGGAGAGCCTCAGCAGGGGTGGCTTCAAGCATCGGCAACGGAGGATAAGAAATGAGTCGTAGTAAAGAGTGGGAAATTATGTTATAGTGTTCTAGAATCATTGTTATATACATGCGCCGCTCTTAAATCGCATTTTTGATGTTCTGTATTTGGAGCCACTCTGCAAAGTAAGAAAATTTAAAAACTAAGCTAAAATTTCATGTTGATGGCCTTCAATATCCCAGTACGTTATTTCAGCTTAATATCATGGTAACAAAGTTGATAAATCAACCCTAATTAATTAACCGTATAATTATTAAGTTCCGTCGCGTGAAAAAAAATCTCTTTATTACTGTACAACCGACCTGCACATGCCGCACAAACATACCTTCATGGATTTCAAAGCAGGAACTTAAAAACTTTAGAAAATCACACCGCTTATGATGGGAAATTACGCAACACCAAAGAATGGGTCAGCCTCTTGAAAGAAACGCTACATATCACAAGTGAAAAAAAAAAAGACGCCTTCATTTCAATAAGTTCCAAGTTTGAACCAGTGCTCAGAGAGACGTTATTTTTGCTTGATTATTTTCGCTAGCTACATTCCAACGTTTCCGCATGAAGCTACACAAAACTTCTTGCTCTCATAATTTCGCGCCATACTATCGCAAACATTATTTAAGAATTATGCGCAGTAAGAAGAGTCATTCAGGATGAAAATGGGACAGAATAAAATAATAACGACTTTGAAACTTCCTCAGTGTTTAACTGGGTTTTCCTCAGCCATATGAGGCAAAATATGTAGTCCTAAAGGCCAATGGTTTTAATTGTGTGTTTAAATCTTACAACATTTTTCCAGAACCACCCATATTCTAATCGCAATGAAATAAATTACTTCCGATTTAGTGTACAGTTGACCAAATGCGAATTATGCACGCCACGATTGTGAACTTTGTGTTCCCAAACGCATGATTCGTTGTTGAAGCGCTTCATTTGCCCGAACAATGTTTATGGCATCGGCATATGCAGACTCTCCTGGCGCGTTGTTAGTCCGAATAATTTTCGTGCGCTGTTTTTTTTTACCACCTGAGATGGCGTACAGCCTCTGATGGCCACATGCGTGAGGCGCGTCGCTCTCTGATTGGCAACATCTATGTGACAACACGAAGTGCATAGCGCGAGAAAGTGGCAGTTAAAAACGCGTAGCATTTTAGCCCTCTTACGCTACCTAGGACATTACGAACGTTAAAATCCAAGATTTCGTTAGGCTAATCAACCATTCACTATATTGGCGTGCGTGCGAAACTGAAATTTTCTCTTTAGTGAGAAGATTGCCAGACGGTGCCTTGGCATAGGAATGGGCACGTTGCCGCCCAAGTGTGTTTAATTCCAATGAGCCGGGCCCGCAAATGCGCGACTCCGGTGACATGCCGTTAGCAAGAAGTTTGCATGTCCGCACCGAGTTGCGTGACGTAGCAATGCACGTGAGTGGGATCAATTTCAAGGTGAATGTCTTTAATGGCTGATTCGCGCTGTGTGGAGCAAATATGACCAGAAAACGTCCTTTGCACTGGCGCTTAAAAACAAAACAGAAAAAATATGTTGTCTTCTTCTAGAATCGATCCTCAGTCAAGCGCACAAGCCACTACTCCACACCGGGCGTTTTTTGTACTTTGTAGATAATGTAAACAGCTCTCCATGTCTTTTCTCACTATCGCTGACCTTTCTACTTCTCCTCACTATTATTTCTCTGTTCCATTTATTTCTGCTGATCACTGCTCTACTTTTGAAGATATCAGATATAAAATGCCGCGCCCCTCGGCAGCCTTCAGTACGCAACGTTAGATAACGTCCGGCGGATGTCTCAGAGGTGTGAGAAGAGAGTACAGACTGGTTAAAAATATATAACGTCACACGTTGAGTGGCGGAACTGAAACGTAAATAAATTTTGGTGAAATGAAAATTTAGGGAAGGTGAGAAAAAAAAAAAAGAATCCGAGGCAAGCTTGGATCCCGATCTCCCGTCTTCGTTATGACTTTTCATTTTTTATTTCATTTCTTTTCCTCCGCCCATCCATTCATTCTCTCTTTAGAGAGGTACATTTCAACAACAGGAACAATTAGAGCCTAACAGTCCCAACACTAGGCTACGCAGACCCGTCTGTAGAGATATTTTAAGCGGTACTCTCTTCTATAGCGAGTGGTCGTTCTCATAATGTGGTAGGTTGGGGTTGTGTGTTAATGAAAGTCCGCCTTTTTGGGACACATTTCAATTCCGAACAAACTGTGGAACATTTTAATGTACTGCTATGCAGTATCTTTACAAGGAAAGGTTTTAGCGTTGGATGCACAAGATAATTTTGCTTTTAAGGTTTATTCTGCGCTCTCATCATTAACACTGTCGGGCCCAACAGTTAAAAACGCAGCATAAGTGTCCGTCCAAGTGTTTTCTTTTGAAAAAACCATTCCTATTACCTCCATTGGTGACCTTACTTGCACACATGCATGTAACACGTGTTTCATGAAGCTCGCTGCTAATTTACGAACATGGATTTTTGTGGTAATGCGAAGACTTTTGCGGCATAGGTATATCTATGTCGTAGCTGCCAGAAAAAAAAATGTGAATCATGTCATCTCGTAACCTGGTAGAGCAAATTCTTAAACTTAACACTTTAAATATTGCAGATACGCACCTAGACGCCATTTAAGGTTTGTAGTTGGCAAATAATAATAAACTTATCAGTATTTAACATTTCAATCGAGGTACCACCGTCGGCTTCGTGGCGCTACCAATGTTTAAAATGTGTTCAAAATATTGTGCCCATAAGTACGCGCCCTATGATGCCAACTTGTGCATATCATTTCGTGGTATAGTTGTGGTTCGTGACCTTCTTCTCCTTGACTCACGTAGAGCAGTAGCACGCCCTGGGGAAAAGAGAGGAGAAGTGGGCAGTGGTAGCAGCACACTGTGTCAGTAATCAAACTGAACCTCATTTCAAGGACTAGTCTGCGATAAACTTAACTATCCCACCCGTGCCGCCACTCGGTCGTGATAGTGCGCGATCCGGTGCGCCCCGTTTCCGCCAACCTCGTTGTTCTTTTTTTAATGACGCCCAGTAGCCAGCGTTCGCTGTTTAGCCCCAACAAGGGGCGCGAGCAAAGAGAACTTTATCGTTCCCCTCACTTCCACATCGGCGAGCGTCGCGGCTCACGACCGATTAGATGAGATCGCGTAACACACCGTGGTACGCGCAGCCGCTGGCAAAACGATGGTCGCCATGATTACAGAGCCTTCGATTGCCCGCACGGCGCACTTTCCTTCGGATGGAAAGTTTCGATTAATTTACTTCATGTCCTCTTTCGGGTTTACCGCAAATCTCGGACAATATTTGCAACGTTTACCGAGAGCTGGTCAAGAAGTATTTTAAAGCCGAAATTCTGACTCATTTAAAACTCATTAGATCTAATAAAGGTAGCTTGGAATGTGCGACAGGTTACTGTGGGCACTGTACCGAAACACGCAAGGAAATACGCAAGTGTCAAGAATATATATATACATATTTTTACACGTGATGTTCACCCTCTGAAATTGATAGATTTTTCATGGGAGTTTGTTATACCGAGCACTATAGTTATATAAACGGGTTAAAAACCAGGCTGATCCAAATTTAATCAGGTAGAAAGCGATAAGATCGGTATTTTCATATCCATGTCTTCATCTCTACATGCTTACCCGAGGCACTCGCGTAGAGCTTCCATTTGACAAGTGCTCCCCAATTAATTTAGGTATGTTTCAGCAATCTTTATGCCCTAAGATGCAGCACACTCTCACACGATTTGCTCTTAGTTTACGTTTGCTCAAGTAGTCCGCAGTTCACGGTTTGCTGCTGACCTCAGCTGAAGGCACGTACTCGTAATAGGGATTTTGTGTGTGTGTGTGTGTGTGTGTGTGTGTGTGTGTGTGTGTGTGTGTGTGTGTGTGTGTGTGTGTGTGTGTGTGCGTGTGCGTGTGCGTGTGCGTGTGCGTGTGCGTGTGCGTGTGTGTGTGTGTGTGTGTGTGTGTGTGTGTGTGTGTGTGTGTGTGTGTGTGTGTGTGTGTGTGTGTGTGTGTGTGTGTGTGTGTGTGTGTGTGTGTGTGTGTGTGAATACAAGGACTGATCACTGGGCAGATAGCGAAAATGAAGGCCGGCAATTTCCATAATAATTAAACAGCGTGAAAGAGCGGTGGACGCTAGCCTCATTTGTGAGTCGCAGAAGATAAAGAAGAAGACACAGCATACCTCCCTTCGCCACAGCGTCGGCGTCATACTGCGCAACAGCACCGCAACACCTGCGATGAATCTTTCTGGGGCCGAAGTACAGCCGCAGTTAGTGCAGGAAGAAGGCGATATTATAGTCAAGTTCACCGGAAGAAGCACTGCTGGTGAGTGCTGCTCTTTTTTTGTTTGAAGTTCTTATTGCAGATTCCGTGCAACATGACGGCAGGCATGTATGTGCGAGCCACTATGGCAATCTTCGAACGTTTCCGCATTATACTGCATTTGCGCTCCTTGAACTGGTGATTTTATTGTTTTCAGATCAGACGAATAAGCAATTAGCTATGTCCGATACAGTGCTGAACTCCCAGCATCACTTCCCAGAGTGTTAAGCTGAAAGCAAATATATAAATAAGATTCGTAAACCTCAAGGAAATAGAAAGTAGCACGAAATTCAGGTCTGTGCTTTGCTTCATGAATTGCGATGAATATAATTTCAGTCATGTCATGTTCTCGTACTTGTCGCTCTTTCCACGAAACGGAGGTTAGCTTTTAACAGTAGTCGGCGGACGTCGCCACTTGTTATTTGGATCCAGTTAGAATGGCTCAAGGCATGGTTAAAAACAAAGGTAGAAGAATATAAACAAAAGAGAAAGGATATCACTTTTACAGCTTTAAATTAGGCAAAATGATATTGTTAAGTTTATGTTTCACTGCAAATGATTTAATGATTTCATAATTAGCATCGAGCCTTTGAATGCTATATCCTTATTTCTAAGTTGTAAATTGCATATACTTGTAAATGGCCGAAACTTCATTTCATTTGCATGCCAGCAAGTCCTGTGGTTTCTTTTTTTTTTCTTTCTACAAGAATGTCAGTTACACTTTTTATTGCTACCAGAGACCGGTTCAACCATTGTTGCTCTTTGTCCATTGATTCTCAGTCATATGCAACAATAAACGCACAAGCAGTTATCGATTTTAACTAGACAGTCTCCAAGCCATCAAGGGCTTCACATCACAAACACCACATCGGTGACTATCATAATGTTTCGTTCTTTTTTTTTTTTTTTTTGAATACAGGCTAAAATGCTCTCGAAGAATCCACCGTGTTATCTCCTTTTTGGTTACTGCGAATATTCATGCTGCGCAAGATGCTGTGAAACGTGAAAATGTGCTCCCCGAAGTGCGAAAATTCAGCAATTGGGAAAGTCTCGTTTCACCTTTACTGGTGATAGCATAATTAAAGCAGTCATCGAGACTTCAGTAGCCTTTCTCAAGTGATTCGCCAAGACGAGACCCAGTGAATAAACGGCTAAATTGGCGAGGGACAGACAGGGGATTTCCTGGCTCAATTTCGACTAGTATGAAGTAGAACTTCTTTCTCTAGTTTTCAGACTTCGCGAATGATAAGCACCGACTACTAAGCTTGTCCTGTGAAATATTCGCTACTTATCTTTATGTTTTTTCTAAACCGCACATGCTACCATACCCAGAGGCTGACCTCGGCGAGTTGATCGAGGGGTACTGGTACGACGTACGGTTCGAGTTCTTCATCGAGAGCCGAAAGTCGACCACGTACTGCATCAGCGCTGAGCAGGCGCCCACTGTACGCTTCCAGCACCTCAGGCTTGTCGACATCAACAGGGGACACTACGAGGTACGTCTGGAACGCAGTGAGGTTCAGAGATGGGGTGAGGTTGTTGCTGGTTACAGATAGGATTAGCGCCGCGGGTTCAGCCAGTAACTATTCCACCGCAACATCATTTAAATATCAATTAATGCCCACAAGTCAGGCACATACACGCAATTGCATGTAATAATTAATAATTAAGACTGCTGTCACCGTGCGGAGTCCAGATCCGAGTCTTGTAGGAAAACTAAAAAAAAAAAAAGGCGTGTAACATCCTTTCTGCAAGAACGGTTTTCGCACGGGCAATGACCTCAAGTGAACTGTGAACTCCTATCCGCACTGTACCATTGAGAGCTCACAATGTAATGTTCTATACCGCCGCACAAAGATGGGGGGGGGGGGGGGGGGGGGGGCATGTGAAAAAAAACAGTGGAGATGTTGTCAGGTCCGTCTTGTACATCCACGCAGGGTAGGAGCAAAGCCCGTGCGAATGCGATATAGTAAAGTGACTTGGGATCTTTTTAGTCCACTCATAGTATGACAATTAGTGTATAACGCCTTAGCTAGGTTAATGCCATTTTTTCACAGTTCCGTGCCACTCGTTCGAGTTTAATTTGCTGAAATGCCCAATGGAAATGATGACGACGGAAAGCTAGTTAATGCAAAGTGTGGTTTACTGGACAAGTCGCCACAGCACACTTCACATGTCAATCAGGGGCAAGTAAAGGTCAGAGCAAGAGTTGTAGTGGACAGGTCTGTCATTGTACAAGTAGTTTTAAAACTCCTAGCACTGTTGAGTATATAAATCCCTTATTATCATGTTCGCACACATGTAGGGCAGAGGCAAAAGGTTTTTTGTTCCTTCAAAATTAGTCTGTACCACTCTCATAGCCCCAGATGAAAAGCGGAAAATCCACTTTTTCGTAAAAAAAAAAAAAAAAAAAAAGAAAATGAATGCCCATGAAATGCATTCGGCTTTCCGAGTAACTAACCTGTCACCCCGTGATGCGAAGCTGAATTACGTGATATATAGGTGAGCGACGGGAAGAACATCCCACAACAAGATGTCAAATTTATTACGTTAGATTGGCTCAGAAGCAAGTGCTGCCAAGTGTAGTAGGAACATTAATGCCAACGCATGCGATGCGTTGTACGGGGTCCAGCCCATAAATTGAAAATGGGCACTCTCGACTATGTGCTATCATTTGTAATTGGCTCGGCGTAGAGCTGGGAATCCGTGCTTATAAATATAGTGACTAGTGCTACCAATCTTTTACATGTCTGGTGGGCATGCCTCAAGAAAATTCGTCTTGGTATCTGCAGTTCAGTTTTCTCAGTTTAGCATACTCTTTCCATGGAATTAATTTTTCTTCTGTGTCTGCAGAATGCCTCGTGTATTCTGCCTGGTGACAAGGCCAACATGCCTAATTCCACGGTTAGAAAGTTGAGAAAGCTGGTTATAATATGAGGTGTAAAAACAGCGTTATTGAATGAACGGTCAAAGAAATACAAATACGAAGCTAACAAAGAAAACAGCCCGATGTGCTAGAAATCACTCTCAGCCCCTCATAAAATAGAAACTTTGTTTATAATGCTTAGTTTAAAAACACGTAAAGCTCTTTTACAATATAATAACTTACTCAGCTTATGTAATGAACTTACTAAACTGACCTATTGCGTCATAAGCAATTTTCTCAACTTTCTATTATTATTGGGCTTTTTTGTGTTAGCGCTTGTGTTTTGTGTCTCGTCGTTCGTTCATCGTCTCGCGCGCTTTTTACGCCAATCATTAGTAATTCTGTCGATTCCATCTGGGTCAGCCCACTGTAACGTGCGACGATAAAATTAAAACATCGTTAGTCGTTATCTGTGCTTGAAATCCGTTCATATACGGCGGTGTCTTGTAATCTGGCCTTCTAATCCACACGCAGGCCTCGTTCTTGGTCCTGGTGACCAGTGACCTACCGGAGTTACAGCTAGAGTCTTGCGAGCAGCCCAGGATCTTCCTCACCATCAAGCTCAACTGCGTCGCCCGGAGCTGGAAGACACCGCCGCAGAAAGTTCGCAAGGGTATTACGTGCATAGGCTACGTCGTCGAAGAGAATGAGGAGCTGCACTACGGCGACTTGCAGTGACCATCTGGCGCCACGTCACGAAGTCAATCCGATGTCGACAATCCATTGTTCGCTATGTGTTATGCTTACGTGCTTTTATAATAAACAAGAAGAGTGTCCTGCGTGACCTGTCGGAGGTAAAAAATAAGTTAAATAGGCCCTGAGAAGTGATGCTTCGGGTTTCAAAAATAAAATTTGTCCAGAAAGGCTAAACGTACTGCGACTTACCACGATGTCCTTAACCAGCTCGAAGTTGCGAGGAAAGGTGGCGTTGCCTTGTCTTAACTTAGTCTGACTCATGTGCCTGACGCTCACGCGAAGAAAAAATATGAAGCAATGCGTCAACTTCACCGGAGCTGGCTTGTATTGCGGAAGCAATAGCTTTATGCGTCTCGCTAGTGTAGCACTGATTTAATTGTGGATGCTGGCATGAAAAAAATCGGTGCATAGCTTTACTGACACACATCAACAAGACTAAAAGCTCACTTGAAAATGAAGCCTCTCAGGTTAAATCTGCTGAAAACTTTTTTTTTTTTTCAGTCGCTGACTGTATGCAACAAACTACACGCGCATATATACGTCAAGGTACCAGTACCATTAGGTCCTCTAGATTCTTGTTTGGAGTGTCGATTGATTGGATTCTCGATGCGGTTAAACTAACGTGCACTGCGAATACTCACGACATCTAAATGCCGATCTTGGGATAAGCGATGCCCCCGACTC
This sequence comes from Amblyomma maculatum, assembly GCF_055883805.1. Taxonomy (NCBI): domain Eukaryota; kingdom Metazoa; phylum Arthropoda; class Arachnida; order Ixodida; family Ixodidae; genus Amblyomma; species Amblyomma maculatum. The sequence goes on along the minus strand of NC_139349.1, from coordinate 39,201,876 downwards.
TTCACCATGTTAGAGCAAAGAGCAATGGGAATTCTACCACCGAAGTGTAGCCAGAATGTAATGTTAGGATTTCCCCAGCCTAAATCAGAGATGATATATCGGGCCCCTCCCCTGCGTTAACCTTCGCATTCGTTGCCGAGTTAACGCGATATGTGTTCTCACAGCCTGTGGTTCAGCCTCTTCGGCTTCTTAAAGAGTACATGTTGGGGCTAAAAAGCAACGGCAGTAAAATACAGAAAAAACAAAATGGTTACTTAAGCCCCCTATTTTGCACTGTTTTATTACCATGAAGACGTTTTACACCTGCTTGGTTAAGCTAACCTGTGCGGCGTATTGGTGTGCCTATCAAGGCTATCCTGCTGGCGAGAAGCGCCATGTGACTGGTCAGTATGCAAGCCCTGATTTTCGCATCTACAAGAAAACTAGGAAACGACAGCGGCTGCGTTTGTAAGCAGCGCTTAGTCTTCGGCACGTACCTTAACAAGTTCGACAAGCGAAAGAAATTCAAGTGCGCTTAGATGATGTCCCCTAAGTTGCTAAGAACAGTGTGCACACTATAATGAAACGCTTGATGTATTTTGGCAGCAAGTGTATGCGTGATTATCGCTGATGTCAGCGTGCGACATTACTTTTCTTACTAGTTTGTCCCGAAGTACTCTCATATCATGACTAGCAACTTACCGGTATTGCTCAAAAGGAAATTATAGCTGTGGCATCTTAACAGTACTCACCTATGTAGCTGAAACATGGAGGCTAAAGAAAAGGGTTCTACCTAAGTTGAGGACAACGCAGATAGCTGTGGAACCGAAAATGGTAAGTGTAACGTTAAGAGATGGGAAGGAGTAGGTCAGGGAACAAAGTAGAGTTAGTGACATTCTAGTGTAAATCAAGATGAAGACATTGGCTTGAGCAGGTCATGTAGTGCGGCGCCGAAAGAGGAAATCGATGATCGCGAAGGGTAACAAATTGAATTCCAAAGGAAGGAAATGGTAGCAGGCGGCAGTAGAAGTAGAACATTAGGTGGCTGGATGAAGTTAAGATGTTTGCAGGTATCACGTGGATCAAACTCGCACAGGGCCGGGTTAACTGAATAAATATGGGGGAGGCCCTCGCCTTTCAATGGGTATAGTCCGGCTGATGATAACGATGATGATGTCAGGAAGAATTCTCTATAGTGACATATCTCGTAAGTTTACATTTCAAGAAGCTGCATAATCGGCAGTGTTTTTCCTGAAATCAGGGGTTTATATTCAAGATTGTAACTGCACATAGTCCAACAAAAGATAGTACTGGAAACAAATGCGGTCGAAATATATTTAACCCCAAAAGAGCGAGGCTCCGCACCCTGCCGTCTCTGGTCGCTCTCCGAAACGTCAATCTTGATAATAGCTCGCTTGAATACCTTCCGGCAAGCACCGTAAACCAACAGATTTTTTTAAATTTACATTTGACCGCTATTTCAAACCTGTAGCGGTGGCAGAACGCTGAACTTATGACGACTCACAGGCTCAGTGCTTTAATCTCTGCGAGCCTGCGCCATCTGAACGGGGCGCGTCTAAGGCATGCCGTCTGGTTGCAGCGAGTCAAAAAGGTGCTTAAAAGGTGTGGCATGCAGACCCCTCTAGGGGCGCTGCAACAAACCAGTTTTGCGCTCATCGAGAGGGGACAGCGAAAGCGGAAGGTTTGAGAATAGCGCCAGTATAAGGTATATTAGACACTGCGTGCCATATGACATTTGTTCAAGCTTCTCAGTTCAAAACGTTTGCTACAAAGCCTTTAGCGGACGCCTATTAGCACTCCTGACACATAAAAGCTCCAAGTAGTTCGTATGCTCTTGAGATTTTGGTGTTTTTGTCCCAGCCACCGAAATGGCCTTCAGAACGAGAAATTATGCATGGGAAAATCGTATTCGACTCCATTTTTCGTTCACGTGCAGGAACTGAGGTTCGGACTTAAGCTGAAAATAAGTTTCACCTCTCTTCGCATTTTAAAGCGCTTCCCTTGCGTTGAAGCGAGCTTCCTTCGCAATGACAGACAATGAACACAAATACACTTTCTACATAGCTGACTCTACTCTTTTAGCTATTATCGACCACGTGCATCATCGCTTACATCCGGTTATTTTTTTTTTTTTTTTTTTTTTTTGCCAATTGCATCTGATGTACGAAGAGCAATCTTTCTAGCTCCACCTGTAAAATCCATTTTTATTGATTCTTTGCGAGGGTTAACGCACCCAATACTGAGTTAAAGCGACAGCCACAGCGTACACAACAATTTCTTAGTGCCCAGATCTTTTTACCAACCAAGTGAGTTGAGCACTTTTCCTCCGTGTCGTGCG